>NW_028136538.1:0-637548 GCF_964662115.1 Mustela nivalis
GATACTCGTCCACAGAACCTGAGGCCACCGCTCCAATCCACGGCTATCCCGGACACAACATCCAGAGACAAAAGCCTGAAGGAACGCCTCCCACTCGCCCTTGTTTCAGAGGCCCAGGAGCTCCCTCTCGGGCTGTACATCCGGCCTGCCATACCCTAGGCGCCACTCATAAGCTGAGTTTGTGTATTCAGACTTCTGTGCCCACAGCCTGGACCCACACACCTCCAGGCTAGGGCCTCTAGCGCCACAGCGAAAGATTGTGCCTGCCCTCTCCAAGGAAAGTGTGCCCAGTCCATTGACCACAACATTACAGGTTAGGGAAAAGCTCCAAGGCCTCTGAGGCCATCAATAGTGTAGGCCCCCCTGGACTAAGAGGGGCTCTCTGACACAAGCGGAGCAACTATCTCCACTTAGACTCTCAGACAGTGTCCCCAGGGACAGAAGGTTGAAAGGGACAGGCCCCCAGGCCCTAATCTGAACCTTAGCTTTGGTTTCCATGTTTCCATTCTCAGAGGACTGTTTTCGTAGACCAGCACATGGGGCTTTTCTGAGGCACCAAACCAAACAGCTCTCATCTCCACATGGGCAGCTTTCTTACTGGGATGTATCAAACACTTCAGGTAGGAGAGTTCCGCAGGGCCACTGAACAACCAGCACATTCCAAGGTCTCCATGGACCCAAACGCACATTATGACGCATCCTCAGGAGAGGCCATTTCAACTCAGCCCCCTGGGTCGCGTGTTGCAGAGGCAGCAGATCAAACATATCTTGTCGCTAATAGCCAATGGGAATGCGAGGCATGCTGTACAGGGATCCATCCTTCGAACCCTGCTCTCCAGTCCTTCCGTATGGTATGTCCTGGAGCCATGCAACAGGACTCGAATGTCCCGCAGAAGGAAACCTTGTGGTTTGGGGCAACCTCCAAACTCAGCGTGGGAAAACTTCCTTGGCCTCATGAGGCCCCCACTTCATGAAGGTGCCATCATGGACACATACTCCAGCCTCAGCCAACGTCTGATCCTCAGCCTGACTTCAGATGCAGGAGATTTTGATTCAGCCTCTGCAGAGTGGGCCTGCTCTGCCCTTGGTTCCAATCCTCACACTAGCTTGTGTTTTCAGACTTCCGTCCTCACACTCCTGGCCCACAAACCCTCCCTACTGGGAATTCTGGGGCCACAATGAAGCACTGTGCCTGCCTCCCAAGAGAAAAACATTGTCTATGGCGCTGCCCAGAAACCCCAAATGAGGATCAAACTGCTTGGCCCTCGGCAACACCCCAATTGCATAGGCTACCTTAAACAGTGATGCTCTGTCGCAAATAGCCTGAGCCCAGACCTTCCAACAGACACCGACACAGCTGGCTGCACACCCAGCACATTGGACCCGCCACTGCCTTAGGCCACCATCCATTCCCAACCTGGGTTTTCAGTCATCGGAACCTAGACCTTATCTCCAATCCCTGCACAGGGGGGAACCTGATGCACAAGTCAGAACCCCTCCTTCCCCCTGGCAAGAAACCTTGCTGCTGGCAGTGAGTCAAACCTTCAGTGTAGGAGAAAACTGCATGGCCCATGAGGCCACGCCCAAGCGTGAGGGCCGCCTTGGGCACAAACACACATTGTGACCCTCAGCGTGAGTACCTTATTCAAGTAACGCCTCTCAGTGACTGGACCAAGAGCCCGCATATGTGGCTTGCCATGCCCATAGGCACCCAGGACTAACTAGATGGTGTGTATTCCAGTTGAGGGAACCCACTGCTGTGCTCTAGAGTCCCTCTCCTGGGGGTTCCCCTGTGGCAGGAAACAGTACTCTTCATTCCCACAGAATGAACACAAACACTTGGGAGCTTGGACAATCCCCTGAGAGGAAGGCTCTTCCTCGGCCTCTGAGACAACCCCTACCCTGACCGGACACTGTAAACGCAACACCCAGAGACAAAATCCTGAGTGACTGCCTCCCATTTGCCCTACTTTGATTTCCAGAGGATCTCCCCTCACGGACTAGAGATCAGGCCTGCCATTACATTGGCCCCTAGCTGAGCCAAGTTTGCTTTTTCAGACATCTGTCCCCACAGCCCTGGCAAACAGAGCCTCTAGGCTGGGTCCTCTGGAGCCATACCACAGGACCGTGCCTGCTCTCTCCTGGGAAACTGTGTCCATTCCTTTGGCCACACACCTCCAGAATATGAGAAACCTCAAGGCCTCCGAGGACATCCCACTACTGGGAGCCTCACTGGACTCACAGGGGCATTCGGACACAAGCTGAGCAGCTACATCCATGAATGCATGCACACAGATGACAACAGAGATAGAAGGTTGAGCCGGACAGGACTTTAGGCCGTAGTCTCAACTCTTACTTTGGTTTCCAGGTGTCACTCCTCAGAGGCTTTGGTTCGAAGAACAGGGTATGGGGCTTTCCTGAGGCACGGAACAGAACTCCTCTCGTCTCCACATGGGAAGTTTCCTTGTTGGAGCCGTGTCAAACACCTCATGTTGGAGAATCCTGCAGAGTCCCTGAGCCACCTCCACATTCCAAGGTCTCCCAGGCCACCAAGCCACAGTAGGACTCATCTTCAGGAGAGTCCATTTCAACTCTCCCCTCTGGGTAGCTCACCCAGGAGCCCGCAGATTGAGCCTGCCTTGTCCTGACTAAAGAGTGGGAATATGAGGTGGCGTTCCCAGGCATCCATGCTTAGACACCTGCTCTCGAGTCTTTCGATATGGGGCCTCTTGGAACCATCCAATAGGACTCGACTGTCGTGCAGAAGGTAACCTTCAGTTTTGGAGCAGTTCACAAATCCCATCGTAGGCAAAACTTTCTGGCCTCATGAAGCCCCCACACCCTTCAGGAAGAGGCCATGCTGGACAAGAACTCTAGCCTGAGGCACGTCTCATAGTTGACATGACCTCAGTGCAGGAGATCCCGATTCAGCCTCTGCAGAGTGGGCATGCCGTGACCTCGGTCCCAAACCACACGCTAGCTTGTGTTTTCAGACTTCCTTCCTCACACTCCTGGCAAACAAGCCCTCCGGACTAGGAACTCCGGAACCAAAACCCAGCCCAGTGTCTGCCCAACGGAAGAAAAACGTTTCCCTGTGGGGCTCTCCAGAAAACCCAGATGAGGATCAACCTGCTCGGGCCTCGACGGTACCCGAACTGGATAGGCTGCTCTGGGCACTCATGCTCTGCCTGACACAGCCTCAAGCCAGACGTCCAGACAGACAAGGAGACAGCTGGCCGCACACCCAGCACTTCGGACACGCCATGGGCTTATGCCGTCACCTCATCCTAACCTTGGTTTTCAGATATCTGAACCTAGACATTATATCAATTCTCCACACAGCTGGGTATAGCAAGCACAAAACAGAACTCCTCCTTCCCCATGGCTGTCAAGCTTGCTCTTGGCATGGAGTCACACCTTCAGGGTGGGAGAAACCTTCATGGCCCCTGATGCCACGCCCAAACTTGAGTGCTGCTTGGGCACAAATTCACACTGTGATCCTCAGCATGAGCCCCATGTCAAAGAAAGGCCTGTCAGGGCCTGGACCAAGAGCCCACATATGGGGCTTGCCAAGCCCCTATGCACCCAATCCTCACCACGGTTTGAATTTTCCAGTCGCCCCGCCCGTACCTGGAGCTCTGCTCTGGAATCCCTTTCTTGGAGAGACCCATGAGCCAGACAACACGACTCCACCCTTCCCACAAAATGACCCCAAACTCTTGGGAGCTGGAACAAATCCCCAGAGAGGGATACTCGTCCACAGAACCTGAGGCCACCGCTCCAATCCACGGCTATCCCGGACACAACATCCAGAGACAAAAGCCTGAAGGAACGCCTCCCACTCGCCCTTGTTTCAGAGGCCCAGGAGCTCCCTCTCGGGCTGTACATCCGGCCTGCCATACCCTAGGCGCCACTCATAAGCTGAGTTTGTGTATTCAGACTTCTGTGCCCACAGCCTGGACCCACACACCTCCAGGCTAGGGCCTCTAGGGCCACAGCGAAAGATTGTGCCTGCCTTCTCCAAGGAAAGTGTGCCCAGTCCATTGACCACAACACTACAGGTTAGGGAAAAGCTCCAAGGCCTCTGAGGCCATCAATAGTGTAGGCCCCCCTGGACTAAGAGGGGCTCTCTGACACCAGCGGAGCAACTATCTCCACTTAGACTCTCAGACAGTGTCCCCAGAGACAGAAGGTTGAAATGGACAGGCCCCCAGGCCCTAATCTGAACCTTAGCTTTGGTTTCCATGTTTCCGTTCTCAGAGGACTGTTTTCGTAGACCAGCACATGGGGCTTTTCTGAGGCACCAAACCAAACATCTCTCATCTCCACATGGGCAGCTTTCTTACTGGGATGTATCAAACACTTCAGGTAGGAGAGTTCCATAGGGCCACTGAACAACCAGCACATTCCAAGGTCTCCATGGACCCAAACGCACATTATGACGCATCCTCAGGAGAGGCCATTTCAACTCAGCCCCCTGGGTCGCGTGTTCCAGAGGCAGCAGATCAAACATATCTTGTCGCTAATAGCCAATGGGAATGCGAGGCATGCTGTACAGGGATCCATCCTTCGAACCCTGCTCTCCAGTCCTTCCGTATGGTATGTCCTGGAACCATGCAACAGGACTCGAATGTCCCGCAGAAGGAAACCTTGTGGTTTGGGGCAACCTCCAAACTCAGCGTGGGAAAACTTCCTTGGCCTCATGAGGCCCCCACTTCATGAAGGTGCCATCATGGACACATACTCCAGCCTCAGCCAACGTCTGATCCTCAGCCTGACTTCAGATGCAGGAGATTTTGATTCAGCCTCTGCAGAGTGGGCCTGCTCTGCCCTTGGTTCCAATCCTCACACTAGCTTGTGTTTTCAGACTTCCGTCCTCACACTCCTGGCCCACAAACCCTCCCTACTGGGAATTCTGGGGCCACAATGAAGCACTGTGCCTGCCTCCCAAGAGAAAAACATTGTCTATGGCGCTGCCCAGAAACCCCAAATGAGGATCAAACTGCTTGGCCCTCGGCAACACCCCAATTGCATAGGCTACCTTAAACAGTGATGCTCTGTCGCAAATAGCCTGAGCCCAGACCTTCCAACAGACACCGACACAGCTGGCTGCACACCCAGCACATTGGACCCGCCACTGCCTTAGGCCACCATCCATTCCCAACCTGGGTTTTCAGTCATCGGAACCTAGACCTTATCTCCAATCCCTGCACAGGGGGGAACCTGATGCACAAGTCAGAACCCCTCCTTCCCCCTGGCAAGAAACCTTGCTGCTGGCAGTGAGTCAAACCTTCAGTGTAGGAGAAAACGGCATGGCCCATGAGGCCACGCCCAAGCGTGAGGGCCGCCTTGGGCACAAACACACATTGTGACCCTCAGCGTGAGTACCTTATTCAAGTAACGCCTCTCAGTGACTGGACCAAGAGCCCGCATATGTGGCTTGCCATGCCCATAGGCACCCAGGACTAACTAGATGGTGTGTATTCCAGTTGAGGGAACCCACTGCTGTGCTCTAGAGTCCCTCTCCTGGGGGTTCCCCTGTGGCAGGAAACAGTACTCTTCATTCCCACAGAATGAACACAAACACTTGGGAGCCTGGACAATCCCCTGAGAGGAAGGCTCTTCCTCGGCCTCTGAGACAACCCCTACCCTGACCGGACACTGTAAACGCAACACCCAGAGACAAAATCCTGAGTGACTGCCTCCCACTTGCCCTACTTTGATTTCCAGAGGATCTCCCCTCACGGACTAGAGATCAGGCCTGCCATTACATTGGCCCCTAGCTGAGCCAAGTTTGCTTTTTCAGACATCTGTCCCCACAGCCCTGGCAAACAGAGCCTCTAGGCTGGGTCCTCTGGAGCCATACCACAGGACCGTGCCTGCTCTCTCCTGGGAAACTGTGTCCATTCCTTTGGCCACACACCTCCAGAATATGAGAAACCTCAAGGCCTCCGAGGACATCCCACTACTGGGAGCCTCACTGGACTCACAGGGGCATTCGGACACAAGCTGAGCAGCTACATCCATGAATGCATGCACACAGATGACAACAGAGATAGAAGGTTGAGCCGGACAGGCCTTTAGGCCGTAGTCTCAACTCTTACTTTGGTTTCCAGGTGTCACTCCTCAGAGGCTTTGGTTCGAAGAACAGGGTATGGGGCTTTCCTGAGGCACGGAACAGAACTCCTCTCGTCTCCACATGGGACGTTTTCTTGTTGGAGCCGTGTCAAACACCTCATGTTGGAGAATCCTGCAGAGTCCCTGAGCCACCTCCACATTCCAAGGTCTCCCAGGCCACCAAGCCACAGTAGGACTCATCTTCAGGAGAGTCCATTTCAACTCTCCCCTCTGGGTAGCTCACCCAGGAGCCCGCAGATTGAGCCTGCCTTGTCCTGACTAAAGAGTGGGAATATGAGGTGGCGTTCCCAGGCATCCATGCTTAGACACCTGCTCTCGAGTCTTTCCATATGGGGCCTCTTGGAACCATTCAATAGGACTCGACTGTCGTGCAGAAGGTAACCTTCAGTTTTGGAGCAGTTCACAAATCCCATCGTAGGCAAAACTTTCTGGCCTCATGAAGCCCCCACACCCTTCAGGATGAGGCCATGCTGGACAAGAACTCTAGCCTGAGGCACGTCTCATAGTTGACATGACCTCAGTGCAGGAGATCCCGATTCAGCCTCTGCAGAGTGGGCATGCCGTGACCTCGGTCCCAAACCTCACGCTAGCTTGTGTTTTCAGACTTCCTTCCTCACACTCCTGGCAAACAAGCCCTCCGGACTAGGAACTCCGGAACCAAAACCCAGCCCAGTGTCTGCCCAACGGAAGAAAAACGTTTCCCTGTGGGGCTCTCCAGAAAACCCAGATGAGGATCAACCTGCTCGGGCCTCGACGGTACCCGAACTGGATAGGCTGCTCTGGGCACTCATGCTCTGCCTGACACAGCCTGAAGCCAGACGTCCAGACAGACAAGGAGACAGCTGGCCGCACACCCAGCACTTCGGACACGCCATGGGCTTATGCCGTCACCTCATCCTAACCTTGGTTTTCAGATATCTGAACCTAGACATTATATCAATTCTCCACACAGCTGGGTATAGCAAGCACAAAACAGAACTCCTCCTTCCCCATGGCTGTCAAGCTTGCTCTTGGCATGGAGTCACACCTTCAGGGTGGGAGAAACCTTCATGGCCCCTGATGCCACGCCCAAACTTGAGTGCTGCTTGGGCACAAATTCACACTGTGATCCTCAGCATGAGCCCCATGTCAAAGAAAGGCCTGTCAGGGCCTGGACCAAGAGCCCACATATGGGGCTTGCCAAGCCCCTATGCACCCAATCCTCACCACGGTTTGAATTTTCCAGTCGCCCCGCCCGTACCTGGAGCTCTGCTCTGGAATCCCTTTCTTGGAGAGACCCATGAGCCAGACAACACGACTCCACCCTTCCCACAAAATGACCCCAAACTCTTGGGAGCTGGGACAAATCCCCAGAGAGGGATACTCGTCCACAGTACCTGAGGCCACCGCTCCAATCCACGGCTATCCCAGACACAACATCCAGAGACAAAAGCCTGAAGGAACGCCTCCCACTCGCCCTTGTTTCAGAGGCCCAGGAGCTCCCTCTCGGGCTGTACATCCGGCCTGCCATACCCTAGGCGCCACTCATAAGCTGAGTTTGTGTATTCAGACTTCTGTGCCCACAGCCTGGACCCACACACCTCCAGGCTAGGGCCTCTAGGGCCACAGCGAAAGATTGTGCCTGCCCTCTCCAAGGAAAGTGTGCCCAGTCCATTGACCACAACACTACAGGTTAGGGAAAAGCTCCAAGGCCCCTGAGGCCATCAATAGTGTAGGCCCCCCTGGACTAAGAGGGGCTCTCTGACACCAGCGGAGCAACTATCTCCACTTAGACTCTCAGACAGTGTCCCCAGAGACAGAAGGTTGAAATGGACAGGCCCCCAGGCCCTAATCTGAACCTTAGCTTTGGTTTCCATGTTTCCGTTCTCAGAGGACTGTTTTCGTAGACCAGCACATGGGGCTTTTCTGAGGCACCAAAAGAAACATCTCTCATCTCCACATGGGCAGCTTTCTTACTGGGATGTATCAAACACTTCAGGTAGGAGAGTTCCGCAGGGCCACTGAACAACCAGCACATTCCAAGGTCTCCATGGACCCAAACGCACATTATGACGCATCCTCAGGAGAGGCCATTTCAACTCAGCCCCCTGGGTCGCGTGTTCCAGAGGCAGCAGATCAAACATATCTTGTCGCTAATAGCCAATGGGAATGCGAGGCATGCTGTACAGGGATCCATCCTTCGAACCCTGCTCTCCAGTCCTTCCGTATGGTATGTCCTGGAGCCATGCAACAGGACTCGAATGTCCCGCAGAAGGAAACCTTGTGGTTTGGGGCGACCTCCAAACTCAGCGTGGGAAAACTTCCTTGGCCTCATGAGGCCCCCACTTCATGAAGGTGCCATCATGGACACATACTCCAGCCTCAGCCAACGTCTGATCCTCAGCCTGACTTCAGATGCAGGAGATTTTGATTCAGCCTCTGCAGAGTGGGCCTGCTCTGCCCTTGGTTCCAATCCTCACACTAGCTTGTCTTTTCAGACTTCCGTCCTCACACTCCTGGCCCACAAACCCTCCCTACTGGGAATTCTGGGGCCACAATGAAGCACTGTGCCTGCTTCCCAAGAGAAAAACATTGTCTATGGCGCTGCCCAGAAACCCCAAATGAGGATCAAACTGCTTGGCCCTCGGCAACACCCCAATTGCATAGGCTACCTTAAACAGTGATGCTCTGTCGCAAATAGCCTGAGCCCAGACCTTCCAACAGACACCGACACAGCTGGCTGCACACCCAGCACATTGGACCCGCCACTGCCTTAGGCCACCATCCATTCCCAACCTGGGTTTTCAGTCATCGGACCCTAGACCTTATCTCCAATCCCTGCACAGGGGGGAACCTGATGCACAAGTCAGAACCCCTCCTTCCCCCTGGCAAGAAACCTTGCTGCTGGCAGTGAGTCAAACCTTCAGTGTAGGAGAAAACGGCATGGCCCATGAGGCCACGCCCAAGCGTGAGGGCCGCCTTGGGCACAAACACACATTGTGACCCTCAGCGTGAGTACCTTATTCAAGTAACGCCTCTCAGTGACTGGACCAAGAGCCCGCATATGTGGCTTGCCATGCCCATAGGCACCCAGGACTAACTAGATGGTGTGTATTCCAGTTGAGGGAACCCACTGCTGTGCTCTAGAGTCCCTCTCCTGGGGGTTCCCCTGTGGCAGGAAACAGTACTCTTCATTCCCACAGAATGAACACAAACACTTGGGAGCTTGGACAATCCCCTGAGAGGAAGGCTCTTCCTCGGCCTCTGAGACAACCCCTACCCTGACCGGACACTGTAAACGCAACACCCAGAGACAAAATCCTGAGTGACTGCCTCCCACTTGCCCTACTTTGATTTCCAGAGGATCTCCCCTCACGGACTAGAGATCAGGCCTGCCATTACATTGGCCCCTAGCTGAGCCAAGTTTGCTTTTTCAGACATCTGTCCCCACAGCCCTGGCAAACAGAGCCTCTAGGCTGGGTCCTCTGGAGCCATACCACAGGACCGTGCCTGCTCTCTCCTGGGAAACTGTGTCCATTCCTTTGGCCACACACCTCCAGAATATGAGAAACCTCAAGGCCTCCGAGGACATCCCACTACTGGGAGCCTCACTGGACTCACAGGGGCATTCGGACACAAGCTGAGCAGCTACATCCATGAATGCATGCACACAGATGACAACAGAGATAGAAGGTTGAGCCGGACAGGCCTTTAGGCCGTAGTCTCAACTCTTACTTTGGTTTCCAGGTGTCACTCCTCAGAGGCTTTGGTTCGAAGAACAGGGTATGGGGCTTTCCTGAGGCACGGAACAGAACTCCTCTCGTCTCCACATGGGAAGTTTCCTTGTTGGAGCCGTGTCAAACACCTCATGTTGGAGAATCCTGCAGAGTCCCTGAGCCACCTCCACATTCCAAGGTCTCCCAGGCCACCAAGCCACAGTAGGACTCATCTTCAGGAGAGTCCATTTCAACTCTCCCCTCTGGGTAGCTCACCCAGGAGCCCGCAGATTGAGCCTGCCTTGTCCTGACTAAAGAGTGGGAATATGAGGTGGCGTTCCCAGGCATCCATGCTTAGACACCTGCTCTCGAGTCTTTCCATATGGGGCCTCTTGGAACCATCCAATAGGACTCGACTGTCGTGCAGAAGGTAACCTTCAGTTTTGGAGCAGTTCACAAATCCCATCGTAGGCAAAACTTTCTGGCCTCATGAAGCCCCCACACCCTTCAGGAAGAGGCCATGCTGGACAAGAACTCTAGCCTGAGGCACGTCTCATAGTTGACATGACCTCAGTGCAGGAGATCCCGATTCAGCCTCTGCAGAGTGGGCATGCCGTGACCTCGGTCCCAAACCTCACGCTAGCTTGTGTTTTCAGACTTCCTTCCTCACACTCCTGGCAAACAAGCCCTCCGGACTAGGAACTCCGGAACCAAAACCCAGCCCAGTGTCTGCCCAACGGAAGAAAAACGTTTCCCTGTGGGGCTCTCCAGAAAACCCAGATGAGGATCAACCTGCTCGGGCCTCGACGGTACCCGAACTGGATAGGCTGCTCTGGGCACTCATGCTCTGCCTGACACAGCCTGAAGCCAGGCGTCCAGACAGACAAGGAGACAGCTGGCCGCACACCCAGCACTTCGGACACGCCATGGTCTTATGCCGTCACCTCATCCTAACCTTGGTTTTCAGATATCTGAACCTAGACATTATATCAATTCTCCACACAGCTGGGTATAGCAAGCACAAAACAGAACTCCTCCTTCCCCATGGCTGTCAAGCTTGCTCTTGGCATGGAGTCACACCTTCAGGATGGGAGAAACCTTCATGGCCCCTGATGCCACGCCCAAACTTGAGTGCTGCTTGGGCACAAATTCACACTGTGATCCTCAGCATGAGCCCCATGTCAAAGAAAGGCCTGTCAGGGCCTGGACCAAGAGCCCACATATGGGGCTTGCCAAGCCCCTATGCACCCAATCCTCACCACGGTTTGAATTTTCCAGTCGCCCCGCCCGTACCTGGAGCTCTGCTCTGGAATCCCTTTCTTGGAGAGACCCATGAGCCAGACAACACGACTCCACCCTTCCCACAAAATGACCCCAAACTCTTGGGAGCTGGGACAAATCCCCAGAGAGGGATACTCGTCCACAGTACCTGAGGCCACCGCTCCAATCCACGGCTATCCCGGACACAACATCCAGAGACAAAAGCCTGAAGGAACGCCTCCCACTCGCCCTTGTTTCAGAGGCCCAGGAGCTCCCTCTCGGGCTGTACATCCGGCCTGCCATACCCTAGGCGCCACTCATAAGCTGAGTTTGTGTATTCAGACTTCTGTGCCCACAGCCTGGACCCACACACCTCCAGGCTAGGGCCTCTAGGGCCACAGCGAAAGATTGTGCCTGCCCTCTCCAAGGAAAGTGTGCCCAGTCCATTGACCACAACACTACAGGTTAGGGAAAAGCTCCAAGGCCCCTGAGGCCATCAATAGTGTAGGCCCCCCTGGACTAAGAGGGGCTCTCTGACACCAGCGGAGCAACTATCTCCACTTAGACTCTCAGACAGTGTCCCCAGAGACAGAAGGTTGAAATGGACAGGCCCCCAGGCCCTAATCTGAACCTTAGCTTTGGTTTCCATGTTTCCGTTCTCAGAGGACTGTTTTCGTAGACCAGCACATGGGGCTTTTCTGAGGCACCAAACCAAACATCTCTCATCTCCACATGGGCAGCTTTCTTACTGGGATGTATCAAACACTTCAGGTAGGAGAGTTCCGCAGGGCCACTGAACAACCAGCACATTCCAAGGTCTCCATGGACCCAAACGCACATTATGACGCATCCTCAGGAGAGGCCATTTCAACTCAGCCCCCTGGGTCGCGTGTTCCAGAGGCAGCAGATCAAACATATCTTGTCGCTAATAGCCAATGGGAATGCGAGGCATGCTGTACAGGGATCCATCCTTCGAACCCTGCTCTCCAGTCCTTCCGTATGGTATGTCCTGGAGCCATGCAACAGGACTCGAATGTCCCGCAGAAGGAAACCTTGTGGTTTGGGGCAACCTCCAAACTCAGCGTGGGAAAACTTCCTTGGCCTCATGAGGCCCCCACTTCATGAAGGTGCCATCATGGACACATACTCCAGCCTCAGCCAACGTCTGATCCTCAGCCTGACTTCAGATGCAGGAGATTTTGATTCAGCCTCTGCAGAGTGGGCCTGCTCTGCCCTTGGTTCCAATCCTCACACTAGCTTGTGTTTTCAGACTTCCGTCCTCACACTCCTAACCCACAAACCCTCCCTACTGGGAATTCTGGGGCCACAATGAAGCACTGTGCCTGCCTCCCAAGAGAAAAACCTTGTCTATGGCGCTGCCCAGAAACCCCAAATGAGGATCAAACTGCTTGGCCCTCGGCAACACCCCAATTGCATAGGCTACCTTAAACAGTGATGCTCTGTCGCAAATAGCCTGAGCCCAGACCTTCCAACAGACACCGACACAGCTGGCTGCACACCCAGCACATTGGACCCGCCACTGCCTTAGGCCACCATCCATTCCCAACCTGGGTTTTCAGTCATCGGAACCTAGACCTTATCTCCAATCCCTGCACAGGGGGGAACCTGATGCACAAGTCAGAACCCCTCCTTCCCCCTGGCAAGAAACCTTGCTGCTGGCAGTGAGTCAAACCTTCAGTGTAGGAGAAAACGGCATGGCCCATGAGGCCACGCCCAAGCGTGAGGGCCGCCTTGGGCACAAACACACATTGTGACCCTCAGCGTGAGTACCTTATTCAAGTAACGCCTCTCAGTGACTGGACCAAGAGCCCGCATATGTGGCTTGCCATGCCCATAGGCACCCAGAACTAACTAGATGGTGTGTATTCCAGTTGAGGGAACCCACTGCTGTGCTCTAGAGTCCCTCTCCTGGGGGTTCCCCTGTGGCAGGAAACAGTACTCTTCATTCCCACAGAATGAACACAAACACTTGGGAGCTTGGACAATCCCCTGAGAGGAAGGCTCTTCCTCGGCCTCTGAGACAACCCCTACCCTGACCGGACACTGTAAACGCAACACTCAGAGACAAAATCCTGAGTGACTGCCTCCCACTTGCCCTACTTTGATTTCCAGAGGATCTCCCCTCACGGACTAGAGATCAGGCCTGCCATTACATTGGCCCCTAGCTGAGCCAAGTTTGCTTTTTCAGACATCTGTCCCCACAGCCCTGGCAAACAGAGCCTCTAGGCTGGGTCCTCTGGAGCCATACCACAGGACCGTGCCTGCTCTCTCCTGGGAAACTGTGTCCATTCCTTTGGCCACACACCTCCAGAATATGAGAAACCTCAAGGCCTCCGAGGACATCCCACTACTGGGAGCCTCACTGGACTCACAGGGGCATTCGGACACAAGCTGAGCAGCTACATCCATGAATGCATGCACACAGATGACAACAGAGATAGAAGGTTGAGCCGGACAGGCCTTTAGGCCGTAGTCTCAACTCTTACTTTGGTTTCCAGGTGTCACTCCTCAGAGGCTTTGGTTCGAAGAACAGGGTATGGGGCTTTCCTGAGGCACGGAACAGAACTCCTCTCGTCTCCACATGGGAAGTTTCCTTGTTGGAGCCGTGTCAAACACCTCATGTTGGAGAATCCTGCAGAGTCCCTGAGCCACCTCCACATTCCAAGGTCTCCCAGGCCACCAAGCCACAGTAGGACTCATCTTCAGGAGAGTCCATTTCAACTCTCCCCTCTGGGTAGCTCACCCAGGAGCCCACAGATTGAGCCTGCCTTGTCCTGACTAAAGAGTGGGAGTATGAAGTGGCGTTCCCAGGAATCCATGCTTAGACACCTGCTCTCGAGTCTTTCCATATGGGGCCTCTTGGAACCATCCAATTGGACTCGACCATCGTGCAGAAGGTAACCTTCAGTTTTGGAGCAGTTCACAAATCCCATCGTAGGCAAAACTTTCTGGCCTCATGAAGCCCCCACACCCTTCAGGAAGAGGCCATGCTGGACAAGAACTCTAGCCTGAGGCACGTCTCATAGTTGACATGACCTCAGTGCAGGAGATCCCGATTCAGCCTCTGCAGAGTGGGCATGCCGTGACCTCGGTCCCAAACCTCACGCTAGCTTGTGTTTTCAGACTTCCTTCCTCACACTCCTGGCAAACAAGCCCTCCGGACTAGGAACTCCGGAACCAAAACCCAGCCCAGTGTCTGCCCAACGGAAGAAAAACGTTTCCCTGTGGGGCTCTCCAGAAAACCCAGATGAGGATCAACCTGCTCGGGCCTCGACGGTACCCGAACTGGATAGGCTGCTCTGGGCACTCATGCTCTGCCTGACACAGCCTGAAGCCAGACGTCCAGACAGACAAGGAGACAGCTGGCCGCACACCCAGCACTTCGGACATGCCATGGTCTTATGCCGTCACCTCATCCTAACCTTGGTTTTCAGATATCTGAACCTAGACATTATATCAATTCTCCACACAGCTGGGTATAGCAAGCACAAAACAGAACTCCTCCTTCCCCATGGCTGTCAAGCTTGCTCTTGGCATGGAGTCACACCTTCAGGGTGGGAGAAACCTTCATGGCCCCTGATGCCACGCCCAAACTTGAGTGCTGCTTGGGCACAAATTCACACTGTGATCCTCAGCATGAGCCCCATGTCAAAGAAAGGCCTGTCAGGGCCTGGACCAAGAGCCCACATATGGGGCTTGCCAAGCCCCTATGCACCCAATCCTCACCACGGTTTGAATTTTCCAGTCGCCCCGCCCGTACCTGGAGCTCTGCTCTGGAATCCCTTTCTTGGAGAGACCCATGAGCCAGACAACACGACTCCACCCTTCCCACAAAATGACCCCAAACTCTTGGGAGCTGGGACAAATCCCCAGAGAGGGATACTCGTCCACAGTACCTGAGGCCACCGCTCCAATCCACGGCTATCCCGGACACAACATCCAGAGACAAAAGCCTGAAGGAACGCCTCCCACTCGCCCTTGTTTCAGAGGCCCAGGAGCTCCCTCTCGGGCTGTACATCCGGCCTGCCATACCCTAGGCGCCACTCATAAGCTGAGTTTGTGTATTCAGACTTCTGTGCCCACAGCCTGGACCCACACACCTCCAGGCTAGGGCCTCTAGGGCCACAGCGAAAGATTGTGCCTGCCCTCTCCAAGGAAAGTGTGCCCAGTCCATTGACCACAACACTACAGGTTAGGGAAAAGCTCCAAGGCCCCTGAGGCCATCAATAGTGTAGGCCCCCCTGGACTAAGAGGGGCTCTCTGACACCAGCGGAGCAACTATCTCCACTTAGACTCTCAGACAGTGTCCCCAGAGACAGAAGGTTGAAATGGACAGGCCCCCAGGCCCTAATCTGAACCTTAGCTTTGGTTTCCATGTTTCCGTTCTCAGAGGACTGTTTTCGTAGACCAGCACATGGGGCTTTTCTGAGGCACCAAAAGAAACATCTCTCATCTCCACATGGGCAGCTTTCTTACTGGGATGTATCAAACACTTCAGGTAGGAGAGTTCCGCAGGGCCACTGAACAACCAGCACATTCCAAGGTCTCCATGGACCCAAACGCACATTATGACGCATCCTCAGGAGAGGCCATTTCAACTCAGCCCCCTGGGTCGCGTGTTCCAGAGGCAGCAGATCAAACATATCTTGTCGCTAATAGCCAATGGGAATGCGAGGCATGCTGTACAGGGATCCATCCTTCGAACCCTGCTCTCCAGTCCTTCCGTATGGTATGTCCTGGAGCCATGCAACAGGACTCGAATGTCCCGCAGAAGGAAACCTTGTGGTTTGGGGCGACCTCCAAACTCAGCGTGGGAAAACTTCCTTGGCCTCATGAGGCCCCCACTTCATGAAGGGGCCATCATGGACACATACTCCAGCCTCAGCCAACGTCTGATCCTCAGCCTGACTTCAGATGCAGGAGATTTTGATTCAGCCTCTGCAGAGTGGGCCTGCTCTGCCCTTGGTTCCAATCCTCACACTAGCTTGTGTTTTCAGACTTCCGTCCTCACACTCCTGGCCCACAAACCCTCCCTACTGGGAATTCTGGGGCCACAATGAAGCACTGTGCCTGCTTCCCAAGAGAAAAACCTTGTCTATGGCGCTGCCCAGAAACCCCAAATGAGGATCAAACTGCTTGGCCCTCGGCAACACCCCAATTGCATAGGCTACCTTAAACAGTGATGCTCTGTCGCAAATAGCCTGAGCCCAGACCTTCCAACAGACACCGACACAGCTGGCTGCACACCCAGCACATTGGACCCGCCACTGCCTTAGGCCACCATCCATTCCCAACCTGGGTTTTCAGTCATCGGAACCTAGACCTTATCTCCAATCCCTGCACAGGGGGGAACCTGATGCACAAGTCAGAACCCCTCCTTCCCCCTGGCAAGAAACCTTGCTGCTGGCAGTGAGTCAAACCTTCAGTGTAGGAGAAAACGGCATGGCCCATGAGGCCACGCCCAAGCGTGAGGGCCGCCTTGGGCACAAACACACATTGTGACCCTCAGCGTGAGTACCTTATTCAAGTAACGCCTCTCAGTGACTGGACCAAGAGCCCGCATATGTGGCTTGCCATGCCCATAGGCACCCAGGACTAACTAGATGGTGTGTATTCCAGTTGAGGGAACCCACTGCTGTGCTCTAGAGTCCCTCTCCTGGGGGGTCCCCTGTGGCAGAAAACAGTACTCTTCATTCCCACAGAATGAACACAAACACTTGGGAGCTTGGACAATCCCCTGAGAGGAAGGCTCTTCCTCGGCCTCTGAGACAACCCCTACCCTGACCGGACACTGTAAACGCAACACCCAGAGACAAAATCCTGAGTGACTGCCTCCCACTTGCCCTACTTTGATTTCCAGAGGATCTCCCCTCACGGACTAGAGATCAGGCCTGCCATTACATTGGCCCCTAGCTGAGCCAAGTTTGCTTTTTCAGACATCTGTCCCCACAGCCCTGGCAAACAGAGCCTCTAGGCTGGGTCCTCTGGAGCCATACCACAGGACCGTGCCTGCTCTCTCCTGGGAAACTGTGTCCATTCCTTTGGCCACACACCTCCAGAATATGAGAAACCTCAAGGCCTCCGAGGACATCCCACTACTGGGAGCCTCACTGGACTCACAGGGGCATTCGGACACAAGCTGAGCAGCTACATCCATGAATGCATGCACACAGATGACAACAGAGATAGAAGGTTGAGCCGGACAGGCCTTTAGGCCGTAGTCTCAACTCTTGCTTTGGTTTCCAGGTGTCACTCCTCAGAGGCTTTGGTTCGAAGAACAGGGTATGGGGCTTTCCTGAGGCACGGAACAGAACTCCTCTCGTCTCCACATGGGAAGTTTCCTTGTTGGAGCCGTGTCAAACACCTCATGTTGGAGAATCCTGCAGAGTCCCTGAGACACCTCCACATTCCAAGGTCTCCCAGGCCACCAAGCCACAGTAGGACTCATCTTCAGGAGAGTCCATTTCAACTCTCCCCTCTGGGTAGCTCACCCAGGAGCCCGCAGATTGAGCCTGCCTTGTCCTGACTAAAGAGTGGGAATATGAGGTGGCGTTCCCAGGCATCCATGCTTAGACACCTGCTCTCGAGTCTTTCCATATGGGGCCTCTTGGAACCATCCAATAGGACTCGACTGTCGTGCAGAAGGTAACCTTCAGTTTTGGAGCAGTTCACAAATCCCATCGTAGGCAAAACTTTCTGGCCTCATGAAGCCCCCACACCCTTCAGGAAGAGGCCATGCTGGACAAGAACTCTAGCCTGAGGCACGTCTCATAGTTGACATGACCTCAGTGCAGGAGATCCCGATTCAGCCTCTGCAGAGTGGGCATGCCGTGACCTCGGTCCCAAACCTCACGCTAGCTTGTGTTTTCAGACTTCCTTCCTCACACTCCTGGCAAACAAGCCCTCCGGACTAGGAACTCCGGAACCAAAACCCAGCCCAGTGTCTGCCCAACGGAAGAAAAACGTTTCCCTGTGGGGCTCTCCAGAAAACCCAGATGAGGATCAACCTGCTCGGGCCTCGACGGTACCTGAACTGGATAGGCTGCTCTGGGCACTCATGCTCTGCCTGACACAGCCTGAAGCCAGACGTCCAGACAGACAAGGAGACAGCTGGCCGCACACCCAGCACTTCGGACACGCCATGGTCTTATGCCGTCACCTCATCCTAACCTTGGTTTTCAGATATCTGAACCTAGACATTATATCAATTCTCCACACAGCTGGGTATAGCAAGCACAAAACAGAACTCCTCCTTCCCCATGGCTGTCAAGCTTGCTCTTGGCATGGAGTCACACCTTCAGGGTGGGAGAAACCTTCATGGCCCCTGATGCCACGCCCAAACTTGAGTGCTGCTTGGGCACAAATTCACACTGTGATCCTCAGCATGAGCCCCATGTCAAAGAAAGGCCTGTCAGGGCCTGGACCAAGAGCCCACATATGGGGCTTGCCAAGCCCCTATGCACCCAATCCTCACCACGGTTTGAATTTTCCAGTCGCCCCGCCCGTACCTGGAGCTCTGCTCTGGAATCCCTTTCTTGGAGAGACCCATGAGCCAGACAACACGACTCCACCCTTCCCACAAAATGACCCCAAACTCTTGGGAGCTGGGACAAATCCCCAGAGAGGGATACTCGTCCACAGTACCTGAGGCCACCGCTCCAATCCACGGCTATCCCGGACACAACATCCAGAGACAAAAGCCTGAAGGAACGCCTCCCACTCGCCCTTGTTTCAGAGGCCCAGGAGCTCCCTCTCGGGCTGTACATCCGGCCTGCCATACCCTAGGCGCCACTCATAAGCTGAGTTTGTGTATTCAGACTTCTGTGCCCACAGCCTGGACCCACACACCTCCAGGCTAGGGCCTCTAGGGCCACAGCGAAAGATTGTGCCTGCCCTCTCCAAGGAAAGTGTGCCCAGTAAATTGACCACAACACTACAGGTTAGGGAAAAGCTCCAAGGCCTCTGAGGCCATCAATAGTGTAGTCCCCCCTGGACTAAGAGGGGCTCAATGACACCAGCGGAGCAACTATCTCCACTTAGACTCTCAGACAGTGTCCCCAGAGACAGAAGGTTGAAATGGACAGGCCCCCAGGCCCTAATCTGAACCTTAGCTTTGGTTTCCATGTTTCCGTTCTCAGAGGACTGTTTTCGTAGACCAGCACATGGGGCTTTTCTGAGGCACCAAACCAAACATCTCTCATCTCCACATGGGCAGCTTTCTTACTGGGATGTATCAAACACTTCAGGTAGGAGAGTTCCGCAGGGCCACTGAACAACCAGCACATTCCAAGGTCTCCATGGACCCAAACGCACATTATGACGCATCCTCAGGAGAGGCCATTTCAACTCAGCCCCCTGGGTCGCGTGTTCCAGAGGCAGCAGATCAAACATATCTTGTCGCTAATAGCCAATGGGAATGCGAGGCATGCTGTACAGGGATCCATCCTTCGAACCCTGCTCTCCAGTCCTTCCGTATGGTATGTCCTGGAGCCATGCAACAGGACTCGAATGTCCCGCAGAAGGAAACCTTGTGGTTTGGGGCAACCTCCAAACTCAGCGTGGGAAAACTTCCTTGGCCTCATGAGGCCCCCACTTCATGAAGGTGCCATCATGGACACATACTCCAGCCTCAGCCAACGTCTGATCCTCAGCCTGACTTCAGATGCAGGAGATTTTGATTCAGCCTCTGCAGAGTGGGCCTGCTCTGCCCTTGGTTCCAATCCTCACACTAGCTTGTGTTTTCAGACTTCCGTCCTCACACTCCTGGCCCACAAACCCTCCCTACTGGGAATTCTGGGGCCACAATGAAGCACTGTGCCTGCCTCCCAGGAGAAAAACCTTGTCTATGGCGCTGCCCAGAAACCCCAAATGAGGATCAAACTGCTTGGCCCTCGGCAACACCCCAATTGCATAGGCTACCTTAAACAGTGATGCTCTGTCGCAAATAGCCTGAGCCCAGACCTTCCAACAGACACCGACACAGCTGGCTGCACACCCTGCACATTGGACCCGCCACTGCCTTAGGCCACCATCCATTCCCAACCTGGGTTTTCAGTCATCGGAACCTAGACCTTATCTCCAATCCCTGCACAGGGGGGAACCTGATGCACAAGTCAGAACCCCTCCTTCCCCCTGGCAAGAAACCTTGCTGCTGGCAGTGAGTCAAACCTTCAGTGTAGGAGAAAACGGCATGGCCCATGAGGCCACGCCCAAGCGTGAGGGCCGCCTTGGGCACAAACACACATTGTGACCCTCAGCGTGAGTACCTTATTCAAGTAACGCCTCTCAGTGACTGGACCAAGAGCCCGCATATGTGGCTTGCCATGCCCATAGGCACCCAGGACTAACTAGATGGTGTGTATTCCAGTTGAGGGAACCCACTGCTGTGCTCTAGAGTCCCTCTCCTGGGGGGTCCCCTGTGGCAGAAAACAGTACTCTTCATTCCCACAGAATGAACACAAACACTTGGGAGCTTGGACAATCCCCTGAGAGGAAGGCTCTTCCTCGGCCTCTGAGACAACCCCTACCCTGACCGGACACTGTAAACGCAACACCCAGAGACAAAATCCTGAGTGACTGCCTCCCACTTGCCCTACTTTGATTTCCAGAGGATCTCCCCTCACGGACTAGAGATCAGGCCTGCCATTACATTGGCCCCTAGCTGAGCCAAGTTTGCTTTTTCAGACATCTGTCCCCACAGCCCTGGCAAACAGAGCCTCTAGGCTGGGTCCTCTGGAGCCATACCACAGGACCGTGCCTGCTCTCTCCTGGGAAACTGTGTCCATTCCTTTGGCCACACACCTCCAGAATATGAGAAACCTCAAGGCCTCCGAGGACATCCCACTACTGGGAGCCTCACTGGACTCACAGGGGCATTCGGACACAAGCTGAGCAGCTACATCCATGAATGCATGCACACAGATGACAACAGAGATAGAAGGTTGAGCCGGACAGGCCTTTAGGCCGTAGTCTCAACTCTTACTTTGGTTTCCAGGTGTCACTCCTCAGAGGCTTTGGTTCGAAGAACAGGGTATGGGGCTTTCCTGAGGCACGGAACAGAACTCCTCTCGTCTCCACATGGGAAGTTTCCTTGTTGGAGCCGTGTCAAACACCTCATGTTGGAGAATCCTGCAGAGTCCCTGAGCCACCTCCACATTCCAAGGTCTCCCAGGCCACCAAGCCACAGTAGGACTCATCTTCAGGAGAGTCCATTTCAACTCTCCCCTCTGGGTAGCTCACCCAGGAGCCCGCAGATTGAGCCTGCCTTGTCCTGACTAAAGAGTGGGAATATGAGGTGGCGTTCCCAGGCATCCATGCTTAGACACCTGCTCTCGAGTCTTTCCATATGGGGCCTCTTGGAACCATCCAATAGGACTCGACTGTCGTGCAGAAGGTAACCTTCAGTTTTGGAGCAGTTCACAAATCCCATCGTAGGCAAAACTTTCTGGCCTCATGAAGCCCCCACACCCTTCAGGAAGAGGCCATGCTGGACAAGAACTCTAGCCTGAGGCACGTCTCATAGTTGACATGACCTCAGTGCAGGAGATCCCGATTCAGCCTCTGCAGAGTGGGCATGCCGTGACCTCGGTCCCAAACCTCACGCTAGCTTGTGTTTTCAGACTTCCTTCCTCACACTCCTGGCAAACAAGCCCTCCGGACTAGGAACTCCGGAACCAAAACCCAGCCCAGTGTCTGCCCAACGGAAGAAAAACGTTTCCCTGTGGGGCTCTCCAGAAAACCCAGATGAGGATCAACCTGCTCGGGCCTCGACGGTACCCGAACTGGATAGGCTGCTCTGGGCACTCATGCTCTGCCTGACACAGCCTGAAGCCAGACGTCCAGACAGACAAGGAGACAGCTGGCCGCACACCCAGCACTTCGGACACGCCATGGTCTTATGCCGTCACCTCATCCTAACCTTGGTTTTCAGATATCTGAACCTAGAC
Source organism: Mustela nivalis (assembly GCF_964662115.1). Lineage (NCBI taxonomy): Eukaryota > Metazoa > Chordata > Mammalia > Carnivora > Mustelidae > Mustela > Mustela nivalis. The sequence goes on from NW_028136538.1 coordinate 22,061, forward strand.
ATTATATCAATTCTCCACACAGCTGGGTATAGCAAGCACAAAACAGAACTCCTCCTTCCCCATGGCTGTCAAGCTTGCTCTTGGCATGGAGTCACACCTTCAGGGTGGGAGAAACCTTCATGGCCCCTGATGCCACGCCCAAACTTGAGTGCTGCTTGGGCACAAATTCACACTGTGATCCTCAGCATGAGCCCCATGTCAAAGAAAGGCCTGTCAGGGCCTGGACCAAGAGCCCACATATGGGGCTTGCCAAGCCCCTATGCACCCAATCCTCACCACGGTTTGAATTTTCCAGTCGCCCCGCCCGTACCTGGAGCTCTGCTCTGGAATCCCTTTCTTGGAGAGACCCATGAGCCAGACAACACGACTCCACCCTTCCCACAAAATGACCCCAAACTCTTGGGAGCTGGGACAAATCCCCAGAGAGGGATACTCGTCCACAGTACCTGAGGCCACCGCTCCAATCCACGGCTATCCCGGACACAACATCCAGAGACAAAAGCCTGAAGGAACGCCTCCCACTCGCCCTTGTTTCAGAGGCCCAGGAGCTCCCTCTCGGGCTGTACATCCGGCCTGCCATACCCTAGGCGCCACTCATAAGCTGAGTTTGTGTATTCAGACTTCTGTGCCCACAGCCTGGACCCACACACCTCCAGGCTAGGGCCTCTAGGGCCACAGCGAAAGATTGTGCCTGCCCTCTCCAAGGAAAGTGTGCCCAGTAAATTGACCACAACACTACAGGTTAGGGAAAAGCTCCAAGGCCTCTGAGGCCATCAATAGTGTAGGCCCCCCTGGACTAAGAGGGGCTCTCTGACACCAGCGGAGCAACTATCTCCACTTAGACTCTCAGACAGTGTCCCCAGAGACAGAAGGTTGAAATGGACAGGCCCCCAGGCCCTAATCTGAACCTTAGCTTTGGTTTCCATGTTTCCGTTCTCAGAGGACTGTTTTCGTAGACCAGCACATGGGGCTTTTCTGAGGCACCAAACCAAACATCTCTCATCTCCACATGGGCAGCTTTCTTACTGGGATGTATCAAACACTTCAGGTAGGAGAGTTCCGCAGGGCCACTGAACAACCAGCACATTCCAAGGTCTCCATGGACCCAAACGCACATTATGACGCATCCTCAGGAGAGGCCATTTCAACTCAGCCCCCTGGGTCGCGTGTTCCAGAGGCAGCAGATCAAACATATCTTGTCGCTAATAGCCAATGGGAATGCGAGGCATGCTGTACAGGGATCCATCCTTCGAACCCTGCTCTCCAGTCCTTCCGTATGGTATGTCCTGGAGCCATGCAACAGGACTCGAATGTCCCGCAGAAGGAAACCTTGTGGTTTGGGGCAACCTCCAAACTCAGCGTGGGAAAACTTCCTTGGCCTCATGAGGCCCCCACTTCATGAAGGTGCCATCATGGACACATACTCCAGCCTCAGCCAACGTCTGATTCTCAGCCTGACTTCAGATGCAGGAGATTTTGATTCAGCCTCTGCAGAGTGGGCCTGCTCTGCCCTTGGTTCCAATCCTCACACTAGCTTGTGTTTTCAGACTTCCGTCCTTACACTCCTGGCCCACAAACCCTCCCTACTGGGAATTCTGGGGCCACAATGAAGCACTGTGCCTGCCTCCCAAGAGAAAAACATTGTCTATGGCGCTGCCCAGAAACCCCAAATGAGGATCAAACTGCTTGGCCCTCGGCAACACCCCAATTGCATAGGCTACCTTAAACAGTGATGCTCTGTCGCAAATAGCCTGAGCCCAGACCTTCCAACAGACACCGACACAGCTGGCTGCACACCCAGCACATTGGACCCGCCACTGCCTTAGGCCACCATCCATTCCCAACCTGGGTTTTCAGTCATCGGAACCTAGACCTTATCTCCAATCCCTGCACAGTGGGGAACCTGATGCACAAGTCAGAACCCCTCCTTCCCCCTGGCAAGAAACCTTGCTGCTGGCAGTGAGTCAAACCTTCAGTGTAGGAGAAAACGGCATGGCCCATGAGGCCACGCCCAAGCGTGAGGGCCGCCTTGGGCACAAACACACATTGTGACCCTCAGCGTGAGTACCTTATTCAAGTAACGCCTCTCAGTGACTGGACCAAGAGCCCGCATATGTGGCTTGCCATGCCCATAGGCACCCAGGACTAACTAGATGGTGTGTATTCCAGTTGAGGGAACCCACTGCTGTGCTCTAGAGTCCCTCTCCTGGGGGGTCCCCTGTGGCAGGAAACAGTACTCTTCATTCCCACAGAATGAACACAAACACTTGGGAGCTTGGACAATCCCCTGAGAGGAAGGCTCTTCCTCGGCCTCTGAGACAACCCCTACCCTGACCGGACACTGTAAACGCAACACCCAGAGACAAAATCCTGAGTGACTGCCTCCCACTTGCCCTACTTTGATTTCCAGAGGATCTCCCCTCACGGACTAGAGATCAGGCCTGCCATTACATTGGCCCCTAGCTGAGCCAAGTTTGCTTTTTCAGACATCTGTCCCCACAGCCCTGGCAAACAGAGCCTCTAGGCTGGGTCCTCTGGAGCCATACCACAGGACCGTGCCTGCTCTCTCCTGGGAAACTGTGTCCATTCCTTTGGCCACACACCTCCAGAATATGAGAAACCTCAAGGCCTCCGAGGACATCCCACTACTGGTAGCCTCACTGGACTCACAGGGGCATTCGGACACAAGCTGAGCAGCTACATCCATGAATGCATGCACACAGATGACAACAGAGATAGAAGGTTGAGCCGGACAGGCCTTTAGGACGTAGTCTCAACTCTTACTTTGGTTTCCAGGTGTCACTCCTCAGAGGCTTTGGTTCGAAGAACAGGGTATGGGGCTTTCCTGAGGCACGGAACAGAACTCCTCTCGTCTCCACATGGGAAGTTTCCTTGTTGGAGCCGTGTCAAACACCTCATGTTGGAGAATCCTGCAGAGTCCCTGAGCCACCTCCACATTCCAAGGTCTCCCAGGCCACCAAGCCACAGTAGGACTCATCTTCAGGAGAGTCCATTTCAACTCTCCCCTCAGGGTAGCTCACCCAGGAGCCCGCAGATTGAGCCTGCCTTGTCCTGACTAAAAAGTGGGAATATGAGGTGGCGTTCCCAGGCATCCATGCTTAGACACCTGCTCTCGAGTCTTTCCATATGGGGCCTCTTGGAACCATCCAATAGGACTCGACTGTCGTGCAGAAGGTAACCTTCAGTTTTGGAGCAGTTCACAAATCCCATCGTAGGCAAAACTTTCTGGCCTCATGAAGCCCCCACACCCTTCAGGAAGAGGCCATGCTGGACAAGAACTCTAGCCTGAGGCACGTCTCATAGTTGACATGACCTCAGTGCAGGAGATCTCGATTCAGCCTCTGCAGAGTGGGCATGCCGTGACCTCGGTCCCAAACCTCACGCTAGCTTGTGTTTTCAGACTTCCTTCCTCACACTCCTGGCAAACAAGCCCTCCGGACTAGGAACTCCGGAACCAAAACCCAGCCCAGTGTCTGCCCAACGGAAGAAAAACGTTTCCCTGTGGGGCTCTCCAGAAAACCCAGATGAGGATCAACCTGCTCGGGCCTCGACGGTACCCGAACTGGATAGGCTGCTCTGGGCACTCAAATCTGCCTGACACAGCCTGAAGCCAGACGTCCAGACAGACAAGGAGACAGATGGCCGCAAACCCAGCACTTCGGACACGCCATGGTCTTATGCAGTCACCTCATCCTAACCTTGGTTTTCAGATATCTGAACCGAGACATTATATCAATTCTCCACACAGCTGGGTATAGCAAGCACAAAACAGAACTCCTCCTTCCCCATGGCTGTCAAGCTTGCTCTTGGCATGGAGTCACACCTTCAGGGTGGGAGAAACCTTCATGGCCCCTGATGCCACGCCCAAACTTGAGTGCTGTTTGGGCACAAATTCACACTGTGATCCTCAGCATGAGCCCCATGTCAAAGAAAGGCCTGTCAGGGCCTGGACCAAGAGCCCACATATGGGGCTTGCCAAGCCCCTATGCACCCAATCCTCACCACGGTTTGAATTTTCCAGTCGCCCCACCCGTACCTGGAGCTCTGCTCTGGAATCCCTTTCTTGGAGAGACCCATGAGCCAGACAACACGACTCCACCCTTCCCACAAAATGACCCCAAACTCTTGGGAGCTGGGACAAATCCCCAGAGAGGGATACTCGTCCACAGTACCTGAGGCCACCACTCCAATCCACGGCTATCCCGGACACAACATCCAGAGACAAAAGCCTGAAGGAACGCCTCCCACTCGCCCTTGTTTCAGAGGCCCAGGAGCTCCCTCTCGGGCTGTACATCCGGCCTGCCATACCCTAGGCGCCACTCATAAGCTGAGTTTGTGTATTCAGACTTCTGTGCCCACAGCCTGGACCCACACACCTCCAGGCTAGGGCCTCTAGGGACACAGCGAAAGATTGTGCCTGCCCTCTCCAAGGAAAGTGTGCCCAGTCCATTTGCCACAACACTACAGGTTAGGGAAAAGCTCCAAGGCCCCTGAGGCCATCAATAGTATAGGCCACCCTGGACTAAGAGGGGCTTTCTGACACCAGCGGAGCAACTATCTCCACTTAGACTCTCAGACAGTGTCCCCAGAGACAGAAGGTTGAAATGGACAGGCCCCCAGGCCCTAATCTGAACCTTAGCTTTGGTTTCCATGTTTCCGTTCTCAGAGGACTGTTTTCGTAGACCAGCACATGGGGCTTTTCTGAGGCACCAAACCAAACATCTCTCATCTCTACATGGGCAGCTTTCTTACTGGGATGTATCAAACACTTCAGTTAGGAGAGTTCCGCAGGGCCACTGAACAACCAGCACATTCCAAGGTCTCCATGGACCCAAACGCACATTATGACGCATCCTTAGGAGAAGCCATTTCAACACAGTCCCCTGGGGCGCGTGTTCCAGAGGCAGCAGATCAAACATATCTTGTCGCTAATAGCCAATGGGAATGCGAGGCATGCTGTACAGGGATCCATCCTTCGAACCCTGCTCTCCAGTCCTTCCGTATGGTATGTCCTGGAGCCATGCAACAGGACTCGAATGTCCCGCAGAAGGAAACCTTGTGGTTTGGGGCAACCTCCAAACTCAGCGTGGGAAAACTTCCTTGGCCTCATGAGGCCCCCACTTCATGAAGGTGCCATCATGGACACATACTCCAGCCTCAGCCAACGTCTGATCCTCAGCCTGACTTCAGATGCAGGAGATTTTGATTCAGCCTCTGCAGAGTGGGCCTGCTCTGCCCTTGGTTCCAATCCTCACACTAGCTTGTGTTTTCAGACTTCCGTCCTCACACTCCTGGCCCACAAACCCTCCCTACTGGGAATTCTGGGGCCACAATGAAGCACTGTGCCTGCCTCCCAAGAGAAAAACATTGTCTATGGCGCTGCCCAGAAACCCCAAATGAGGATCAAACTGCTTGGCCCTCGGCAACACCCCAATTGCATAGGCTACCTTAAACAGTGATGCTCTGTCGCAAATAGCCTGAGCCCAGACCTTCCAACAGACACCGACACAGCTGGCTGCACACCCTGCACATTGGACCCGCCACTGCCTTAGGCCACCATCCATTCCCAACCTGGGTTTTCAGTCATCGGAACCTAGACCTTATCTCCAATCCCTGCACAGGGGGAAACCTGATGCACAAGTCAGAACCCCTCCTTCCCCCTGGCAAGAAACCTTGCTGCTGGCAGTGAGTCAAACCTTCAGTGTAGGAGAAAACGGCATGGCCCATGAGGCCACGCCCAAGCGTGAGGGCCGCCTTGGGCACAAACACACATTGTGACCCTCAGCGTGAGTACCTTATTCAAGTAACGCCTCTCAGTGACTGGACCAAGAGCCCGCATATGTGGCTTGCCATGCCCATAGGCACCCAGGACTAACTAGATGGTGTGTATTCCAGTTGAGGGAACCCACTGCTGTGCTCTAGAGTCCCTCTCCTGGGGGTTCCCCTGTGGCAGAAAACAGTACTCTTCATTCCCACAGAATGAACACAAACACTTGGGAGCTTGGACAATCCCCTGAGAGGAAGGCTCTTCCTCGGCCTCTGAGACAACCCCTACCCTGACCGGACACTGTAAACGCAACACCCAGAGACAAAATCCTGAGTGACTGCCTCCCACTTGCCCTACTTTGATTTCCAGAGGATCTCCCCTCACGGACTAGAGATCAGGCCTGCCATTACATTGGCCCCTAGCTGAGCCAAGTTTGCTTTTTCAGACATCTGTCCCCACAGCCCTGGCAAACAGAGCCTCTAGGCTGGGTCCATACCACAGGACCGTGCCTGCTCTCTCCTGGGAAACTGTGTCCATTCCTTTGGCCACACACCTCCAGAATATGAGAAACCTCAAGGCCTCCGAGGACATCCCACTACTGGGAGCCTCACTGGACTCACAGGGGCATTCGGACACAAGCTGAGCAGCTACATCCATGAATGCATGCACACAGATGACAACAGAGATAGAAGGTTGAGCCGGACAGGCCTTTAGGCCGTAGTCTCAACTCTTACTTTGGTTTCCAGGTGTCACTCCTCAGAGGCTTTGGTTCGAAGAACAGGGTATGGGGCTTTCCTGAGGCACGGAACAGAACTCCTCTCGTCTCCACATGGGAAGTTTCCTTGTTGGAGCCGTGTCAAACACCTCATGTTGGAGAATCCTGCAGAGTCCCTGAGCCACCTCCACATTCCAAGGTCTCCCAGGCCACCAAGCCACAGTAGGACTCATCTTCAGGAGAGTCCATTTCAACTCTCCCCTCTGGGTAGCTCACCCAGGAGCCCGCAGATTGAGCCTGCCTTGTCCTGACTAAAGAGTGGGAATATGAGGTGGCGTTCCCGGGCATCCATGCTTAGACACCTGCTCTCGAGTCTTTCCATATGGGGCCTCTTGGAACCATCCAATAGGACTCGACTGTCGTGCAGAAGGTAACCTTCAGTTTTGGAGCAGTTCACAAATCCCATCGTAGGCAAAACTTTCTGGCCTCATGAAGCCCCCACACCCTTCAGGAAGAGGCCATGCTGGACAAGAACTCTAGCCTGAGGCACGTCTCATAGTTGACATGACCTCAGTGCAGGAGATCCCGATTCAGCCTCTGCAGAGTGGGCATGCCGTGACCTCGGTCCCAAACCTCACGCTAGCTTGTGTTTTCAGACTTCCTTCCTCACACTCCTGGCAAACAAGCCCTCCGGACTAGGAACTCCGGAACCAAAACCCAGCCCAGTGTCTGCCCAACGGAAGAAAAACGTTTCCCTGTGGGGCTCTCCAGAAAACCCAGATGAGGATCAACCTGCTCGGGCCTCGACGGTACCCGAACTGGATAGGCTGCTCTGGGCACTCATGCTCTGCCTGACACAGCCTGAAGCCAGACGTCCAGACAGACAAGGAGACAGCTGGCCGCACACCCAGCACTTCGGACACGCCATGGTCTTATGCCGTCACCTCATCCTAACCTTGGTTTTCAGATATCTGAACCTAGACATTATATCAATTCTCCACACAGCTGGGTATAGCAAGCACAAAACAGAACTCCTCCTTCCCCATGGCTGTCAAGCTTGCTCTTGGCATGGAGTCACACCTTCAGGGTGGGAGAAACCTTCATGGCCCCTGATGCCACGCCCAAACTTGAGTGCTGCTTGGGCACAAATTCACACTGTGATCCTCAGCATGAGCCCCATGTCAAAGAAAGGCCTGTCAGGGCATGGACCAAGAGCCCACATATGGGGCTTGCCAAGCCCCTATGCACCCAATCCTCACCACGGTTTGAATTTTCCAGTGGCCCCGCCCGTACCTGGAGCTCTGCTCTGGAATCCCTTTCTTGGAGAGACCCATGAGCCAGACAACACGACTCCACCCTTCCCACAAAATGACCCCAAACTCTTGGGAGCTGGGACAAATCCCCAGAGAGGGATACTCGTCCACAGTACCTGAGGCCACCGCTCCAATCCACGGCTATCCCGGACACAACATCCAGAGACAAAAGCCTGAAGGAACGCCTCCCACTCGCCCTTGTTTCAGAGGCCCAGGAGCTCCCTCTCGGGCTGTACATCCGGCCTGCCATAACCTAGGCGCCACTCATAAGCTGAGTTTGTGTATTCAGACTTCTGTGCCCACAGCCTGGACCCACACACCTCCAGGCTAGGGCCTCTAGGGCCACAGCGAAAGATTGTGCCTGCCCTCTCCAAGGAAAGTGTGCCCAGTAAATTGAACACAACACTACAGGTTAGGGAAAAGCTCCAAGGCCCCTGAGGCCATCAATAGTTAGGCCACCCTGGACTAAGAGGGGCTCTCTGACACCAGCGGAGCAACTATCTCCACTTAGACTCTCAGACAGTGTCCCCAGAGACAGAAGGTTGAAATGGACAGGCCCCCAGGCCCTAATCTGAACCTTAGCTTTGGTTTCCATGTTTCCGTTCTCAGAGGACTGTTTTCGTAGACCAGCACATGGGGCTTTTCTGAGGCACCAAACCAGACCTCTCTCATCTCCACATGGGCAGCTTTCTTACTGGGATGTATCAAACCCTTCAGGTAGGAGAGTTCCGCAGGGCCACTGAACAACCAGCACTTTCCAAGGTCTCCATGGACCCAAACGCACATTATGACGCATCCTCAGGAGAGGCCATTTCAACTCAGCCCCCTGGGTCGCGTGTTCCAGAGGCAGCAGATCAAACATATCTTGTCACTAATAGCCAATGGGAATGCGAGGCATGCTGTACAGGGATCCATCCTTCGAACCCTGCTCTCCAGTCCTTCCGTATGGTATGTCCTGGAGCCATGCAACAGGACTCGAATGTCCCGCAGAAGGAAATCTTGTGGTTTGGGGCAACCTCCAAACTCAGCGTGGGAAAACTTCCTTGGCCTCATGAGGCCCCCACTTCATGAAGGTGCCATCATGGACACATACTCCAGCCTCAGCCAACGTCTGATCCTCAGCCTGACTTCAGATGCAGGAGATTTTGATTCAGCCTCTGCAGAGTGGGCCTGCTCTGCCCTTGGTTCCAATCCTCACACTAGCTTGTGTTTTCAGACTTCCGTCCTCACACTCCTGGCCCACAAACCCTCCCTACTGGGAATTCTGGGGCCACAATGAAGCACTGTGCCTGCCTCCCAGGAGAAAACATTGTCTATGGCGCTGCCCTGAAACCCCAAATGAGGATCATACAGCTTGGCCCTCGGCAACACCCCAATTGCATAGGCTACCTTAAACAGTGATGCTCTGTCGCAAATAGCCTGAGCCCAGACCTTCCAACAGACACCGACACAGCTGGCTGCACACCCAGCACATTGGACCCGCCACTGCCTTAGGCCACCATCCATTCCCAACCTGGGTTTTCAGTCATCGGAACCTAGACCTTATCTTCAATCCCTGCACAGGGGGGAACCTGATGCACAAGTCAGAACCCCTCCTTCCCCCTGGCAAGAAACCTTGCTGCTGGCAGTGAGTCAAACCTTCAGTGTAGGAGAAAACGGCATGGCCAATGAGGCCACGCCCAAGCGTGAGGGCCGCCTTGGGCACAAACACACATTGTGACCCTCAGCGTGAGTACCTTATTCAAGTAACGCCTCTCAGTGACAGGACCAAAAGCCCGCTATGTGGCTTGCCATGCCCATAGGCACCCAGGACTAACTAGATGGTGTGTATTCCAGTTGAGGGAACCCACTGCTGTGACTAGTGTCCCTCTCCTGGGGGGTCCCCTGTGGCAGAAAACAGTACTCTTCATTCCCACTCCCTCGGCCTCTAAGACAACCCCTACCCTGACCGGACACTGTAAACGCAACACCCAGAGACAAAATCCTGAGTGACTGCCTCCCACTTGCCCTACTTTGATTTCCAGAGGATCTCCCTTCACGGACTAGAGATCAGGCCTGCCATTATATTGGCCCCTAGCTGAGCCACGTTTGCTTTTTCAGACATCTGTCCGCACAGCCCTGGCAAACAGAGCCTCTAGGCTGGGTCCTCTGGAGCCATACCACAGGACCGTGCCTTCTCTCTCCTGGGAAACTGTGTCCATTCCTTTGGCCACACACCTCCAGAATATGAGTAACCTCAAGGCCTCCGAGGACATCCCACTACTGGGAGCCTCACTGGACTCACAGGGGCATTCGGACACAAGCTGAGCAGCTACATCCATGAATGCATGCACACAGATGACAACAGAGATAGAAGGTTGAGCCGGACAGGCCTTTAGGCCGTAGTCTCAACTCTTACTTTGGTTTCCAGGTGTCACTCCTCAGAGGCTTTGGTTCGAAGAACAGGGTATGGGGCTTTCCTGAGGCACGGAACAGAACTCCTCTCGTCTCCACATGGGAAGTTTCCTTGTTGGAGCCGTGTCAAACACCTCATGTTGGAGAATCCTGCAGAGTCCCTGAGCCACCTCCACATTCCAAGGTCTCCCAGGCCACCAAGCCACAGTAGGGCTCATCTTCAGGAGAGTCCATTTCAACTCTCCCCTCTGGGTAGCTCACCCAGGAGCCCGCAGATTGAGCCTGCCTTGTCCTGACTAAAGAGTGGGAATATGAGGTGGCGTTCCCAGGCATCCATGCTTAGACACCTGCTCTCGAGTCTTTCCATATGGGGCCTCTTGGAACCATCCAATAGGACTCGACTGTCGTGCAGAAGGTAACCTTCAGTTTTGGAGCAGTTCACAAATCCCATCGTAGGCAAAACTTTCTGGCCTCATGAAGCCCCCACACCCTTCAGGAAGAGGCCATGCTGGACAAGAACTCTAGCCTGAGGCACGTCTCATAGTTGACATGACCTCAGTGCAGGAGATCCCGATTCAGCCTCTGCAGAGTGGGCATGCCGTGACCTCGGTCCCAAACCTCACGCTAGCTTGTGTTTTCAGACTTCCTTCCTCACACTCCTGGCAAACAAGCCCTCCGGACTAGGAACTCCGGAACCAAAACCCAGCCCAGTGTCTGCCCAACGGAAGAAAAACGTTTCCCTGTGGGGCTCTCCAGAAAACCCAGATGAGGATCAACCTGCTCGGGCCTCGACGGTACCCGAACTGGATAGGCTGCTCTGGGCACTCATGCTCTGCCTGACACAGCCTGAAGCCAGACGTCCAGACAGACAAGGAGACAGCTGGCCGCACACCCAGCACTTCGGACACGCCATGGTCTTATGCCGTCACCTCATCCTAACCTTGGTTTTCAGATATCTGAACCTAGACATTATATCAATTCTCCACACAGCTGGGTATAGCAAGCACAAAACAGAACTCCTCCTTCCCCATGGCTGTCAAGCTTGCTCTTGGCATGGAGTCACACCTTCAGGGTGGGAGAAACCTTCATGGCCCCTGATGCCACGCCCAAACTTGAGTGCTGCTTGGGCACAAATTCACACTGTGATCCTCAGCATGAGCCCCATGTCAAAGAAAGGCCTGTCAGGGCATGGACCAAGAGCCCACATATGGGGCTTGCCAAGCCCCTATGCACCCAATCCTCACCACGGTTTGAATTTTCCAGTCGCCCCGCCCGTACCTGGAGCTCTGCTCTGGAATCCCTTTCTTGGAGAGACCCATGAGCCAGACAACACGACTCCACCCTTCCCACAAAATGACCCCAAACTCTTGGGAGCTGGGACAAATCCCCAGAGAGGGATACTCGTCCACAGTACCTGAGGCCACCGCTCCAATCCACGGCTATCCCGGACACAACATCCAGAGACAAAAGCCTGAAGGAACGCCTCCCACTCGCCCTTGTTTCAGAGGCCCAGGAGCTCCCTCTCGGGCTGTACATCCGGCCTGCCATAACCTAGGCGCCACTCATAAGCTGAGTTTGTGTATTCAGACTTCTGTGCCCACAGCCTGGACCCACACACCTCCAGGCTAGGGCCTCTAGGGCCACAGCGAAAGATTGTGCCTGCCCTCTCCAAGGAAAGTGTGCCCAGTAAATTGAACACAACACTACAGGTTAGGGAAAAGCTCCAAGGCCCCTGAGGCCATCAATAGTTAGGCCACCCTGGACTAAGAGGGGCTCTCTGACACCAGCGGAGCAACTATCTCCACTTAGACTCTCAGACAGTGTCCCCAGAGACAGAAGGTTGAAATGGACAGGCCCCCAGGCCCTAATCTGAACCTTAGCTTTGGTTTCCATGTTTCCGTTCTCAGAGGACTGTTTTCGTAGACCAGCACATGGGGCTTTTCTGAGGCACCAAACCAGACCTCTCTCATCTCCACATGGGCAGCTTTCTTACTGGGATGTATCAAACCCTTCAGGTAGGAGAGTTCCGCAGGGCCACTGAACAACCAGCACTTTCCAAGGTCTCCATGGACCCAAACGCACATTATGACGCATCCTCAGGAGAGGCCATTTCAACTCAGCCCCCTGGGTCGCGTGTTCCAGAGGCAGCAGATCAAACATATCTTGTCACTAATAGCCAATGGGAATGCGAGGCATGCTGTACAGGGATCCATCCTTCGAACCCTGCTCTCCAGTCCTTCCGTATGGTATGTCCTGGAGCCATGCAACAGGACTCGAATGTCCCGCAGAAGGAAATCTTGTGGTTTGGGGCAACCTCCAAACTCAGCGTGGGAAAACTTCCTTGGCCTCATGAGGCCCCCACTTCATGAAGGTGCCATCATGGACACATACTCCAGCCTCAGCCAACGTCTGATCCTCAGCCTGACTTCAGATGCAGGAGATTTTGATTCAGCCTCTGCAGAGTGGGCCTGCTCTGCCCTTGGTTCCAATCCTCACACTAGCTTGTGTTTTCAGACTTCCGTCCTCACACTCCTGGCCCACAAACCCTCCCTACTGGGAATTCTGGGGCCACAATGAAGCACTGTGCCTGCCTCCCAGGAGAAAACATTGTCTATGGCGCTGCCCTGAAACCCCAAATGAGGATCATACAGCTTGGCCCTCGGCAACACCCCAATTGCATAGGCTACCTTAAACAGTGATGCTCTGTCGCAAATAGCCTGAGCCCAGACCTTCCAACAGACACCGACACAGCTGGCTGCACACCCAGCACATTGGACCCGCCACTGCCTTAGGCCACCATCCATTCCCAACCTGGGTTTTCAGTCATCGGAACCTAGACCTTATCTTCAATCCCTGCACAGGGGGGAACCTGATGCACAAGTCAGAACCCCTCCTTCCCCCTGGCAAGAAACCTTGCTGCTGGCAGTGAGTCAAACCTTCAGTGTAGGAGAAAACGGCATGGCCAATGAGGCCACGCCCAAGCGTGAGGGCCGCCTTGGGCACAAACACACATTGTGACCCTCAGCGTGAGTACCTTATTCAAGTAACGCCTCTCAGTGACAGGACCAAAAGCCCGCTATGTGGCTTGCCATGCCCATAGGCACCCAGGACTAACTAGATGGTGTGTATTCCAGTTGAGGGAACCCACTGCTGTGACTAGTGTCCCTCTCCTGGGGGGTCCCCTGTGGCAGAAAACAGTACTCTTCATTCCCACTCCCTCGGCCTCTAAGACAACCCCTACCCTGACCGGACACTGTAAACGCAACACCCAGAGACAAAATCCTGAGTGACTGCCTCCCACTTGCCCTACTTTGATTTCCAGAGGATCTCCCTTCACGGACTAGAGATCAGGCCTGCCATTATATTGGCCCCTAGCTGAGCCACGTTTGCTTTTTCAGACATCTGTCCGCACAGCCCTGGCAAACAGAGCCTCTAGGCTGGGTCCTCTGGAGCCATACCACAGGACCGTGCCTTCTCTCTCCTGGGAAACTGTGTCCATTCCTTTGGCCACACACCTCCAGAATATGAGTAACCTCAAGGCCTCCGAGGACATCCCACTACTGGGAGCCTCACTGGACTCACAGGGGCATTCGGACACAAGCTGAGCAGCTACATCCATGAATGCATGCACACAGATGACAACAGAGATAGAAGGTTGAGCCGGACAGGCCTTTAGGCCGTAGTCTCAACTCTTACTTTGGTTTCCAGGTGTCACTCCTCAGAGGCTTTGGTTCGAAGAACAGGGTATGGGGCTTTCCTGAGGCACGGAACAGAACTCCTCTCGTCTCCACATGGGAAGTTTCCTTGTTGGAGCCGTGTCAAACACCTCATGTTGGAGAATCCTGCAGAGTCCCTGAGCCACCTCCACATTCCAAGGTCTCCCAGGCCACCAAGCCACAGTAGGGCTCATCTTCAGGAGAGTCCATTTCAACTCTCCCCTCTGGGTAGCTCACCCAGGAGCCCGCAGATTGAGCCTGCCTTGTCCTGACTAAAGAGTGGGAATATGAGGTGGCGTTCCCAGGCATCCATGCTTAGACACCTGCTCTCGAGTCTTTCCATATGGGGCCTCTTGGAACCATCCAATAGGACTCGACTGTCGTGCAGAAGGTAACCTTCAGTTTTGGAGCAGTTCACAAATCCCATCGTAGGCAAAACTTTCTGGCCTCATGAAGCCCCCACACCCTTCAGGAAGAGGCCATGCTGGACAAGAACTCTAGCCTGAGGCACGTCTCATAGTTGACATGACCTCAGTGCAGGAGATCTCGATTCAGCCTCTGCAGAGTGGGCATGCCGTGACCTCGGTCCCAAACCTCACGCTAGCTTGTGTTTTCAGACTTCCTTCCTCACACTCCTGGCAAACAAGCCCTCCGGACTAGGAACTCCGGAACCAAAACCCAGCCCAGTGTCTGCCCAACGGAAGAAAAACGTTTCCCTGTGGGGCTCTCCAGAAAACCCAGATGAGGATCAACCTGCTCGGGCCTCGACGTTACCCAAACTTGATAGGCTGCTCTGGGCACTCATGCTCTGCCTGACACAGCCTGAAGCCAGACGTCCAGACAGACAAGGAGACAGCTGGCCGCACACCCAGCACTTCGGACACGCCATGGTCTTATGCCGTCACCTCATCCTAACCTTGGTTTTCAGATATCTGAACCTAGACATTATATCAATTCTCCACACAGCTGGGTATCTCAAGCACAAAACAGAACTCCTCCTTCCCCATGGCTGTCAAGCTTGCTCTTGGCATGGAGTCACACCTTCAGGGTGGGAGAAACCTTCATGGCCCCTGATGCCACGCCCAAACTTGAGTGCTGCTTGTGCACAAATTCACACTGTGACCCTCAGCATGAGCCCCATGTCAAAGAAAGGCCTGTCAGGGCCTGGACCAAGAGCCCACATATGGGGCTTGCCAAGCCCCTATGCACCCAATCCTCACCACGGTTTGAATTTTCCAGTCGCCCCGCCCGTACCTGGAGCTCTGCTCTGGAATCCCTTTCTTGGAGAGACCCATGAGCCAGACAACATGACTCCACCCTTCCCACAAAATGACCCCAAACTCTTGGGAGCTGGGACAAATCCCCAGAGAGGGATACTCGTCCACAGTACCTGAGGCCACCGCTCCAATCCACGGCTATCCTGGACACAACATCCAGAGACAAAAGCCTGAAGGAACGCCTCCCACTCGCCCTTGTTTCAGAGGCCCAGGAGCTCCCTCTCGGGCTGTACATCCTGCATGCCATACCCTAGGTGCCACTCATAAGCTGAGTTTGTGTATTCCGACTTCTGTGCCCACAGCCTGGACCCACACAACATCCAGGCTAGGGCCTCTGATCTAAACAGCGAAAGATTGTGCCTGCCCTCTCCAAGGAAAGTGTGCCCAATCCATTGACCACAACCCTACAGGTTAGGGAAAAGCTCCAAGGTCCCTGAGGCCATCAATAGTATAGGCCACCCTGGACTAAGAGGGGCTCTCTGACACCAGCGGAGCAACTATCTCCACTTAGACTCTCAGACAGTGTCCCCAGAGACCGAAGGTTGAAATGGACAGGCCCCCAGGCCCTAATCTGAACCTTAGCTTTGGTTTCCATGTGTCCGTTCTCAGAGGACTGTTTTCGTAGACCGGCACACGGGGCTTTTCTGAGGCATCAAACCAAACCTCTCTCGTCTCCACATGGGGAGATTTCTAACTGGGGATGTATCAAACCCTTCAGGTAGGAGAGTTCCGCAGGGCCACTGAACAACCAGCACATTCCAAGGTCTCCATGGACCCAAACGCACATTATGACGCATCCTCTGGAGAGGCCATTTCAACTCAGCCCCCTGGGTAGCGTGCCCCAGAGGCAGCAGATCAAACATATTTTGTCGCTTATGGCCAATGGGAATGCGAGGCATGCTGTACAGGGATCCATCCTTCGAACCCTGCTCTCCAGTCCTTCCGTATGGTATGTCCTGGAGCCATGCAACAGGACTCGAATGTCCCGCAGAAGGAAACCTTGTGGTTTGGGGCATCCTCCAAACTCAGCGTGGGAACCCTTCCTTGGCCTCATGATAACCCCGCTTCTTGAAGGTGCCATCATGGACACATACTCCAGTCTCAGCCAACGTCTGATCCACAGCCTGACTTCAGATGCAGGAGATTTTGATTTAGCCTCTGCAGATTGGGCCTGCTCTGCCCTTGGCTCCAATCCTCACACTAGCTTGTGTTTTCAGACTTCCGTCCTCACACTCCTGGCCCACAAACCCTCCCTACTGGGAATTCTGGGGCCTCACTGAAGCACTCTTCCTGCCTCCCAGGAGAAAAACATTGTCTATGGTGCTGCACAGAAACCCCAAATGAGGATCAAACTGCTTTGCCCTCCGAAACACCCCAATTGCATAGGCTACCTTAAACACTGATGCTCTGTCGCAAAAGCCTGAGCCCAGACCTTCCAACAGACACCAACACAGCTGGCTGCACACCCAGCACATTGGACCCACCACTGCCTTAGGCCACCATCCATTCCCAACCTGGGTTTTCAGTCATCGGAACCTAGACCTTATCTCCAATCCCTGCACAGGGGGAACCTGATGCACAAGTCAGAACCCCTCATTCCCCATGGCAAGAAACCTTGCTGCTGGCAGTGAGTCAAACCTTCAGTGTAGGAGAAAACGGCATGGCCCATGAGGCCACGCCCAAGCGTGAGGGCCGCCTTGGGCACAAACACACATTGTGAACCTCAGCTTGAGTACTTTATTCAAGTAACGCCTCTCAGTGACTGGACCAAAAGCCCGCTTATGTGGCTTGCCTTGCCCATAGGTACCCAGGACTAACTAGATGGTTTGTATTCCAGTTGAGGGAACCCACTGCTGAGCTCTAGAGTCCCTCTCCTGGGGGGTCCCCTGTGGCAGAAAACAGTACTCTTCCCTTCCCACAGAATGAATCCAAACACTTGGGAGCTTGGACAATTCCCCGAGAGGAAGGCTGTTCCTCGGCCCCTGAAGCAACCCCAACCATGAACGGTCACTGTGAACGCAACACCCAGATACAAAAGCCTGAGCGACTGCCTCTCACTTGCTCTCCTTTGATATCCAGAGGATCTCCCCTCACGTGTTGGAGATCAGGCCTGCCATTACCTTGGCCCCTAGCTGAGCCAAGTTTGCTTTTTCAGCCATCTGACCCCACAGCCCTGGCAAACACAGCCTCTTGGCTTGGTCCTCTGGACCCATTCCACAGGACTATGCCTCCTGTCTCCTGGGAAACTGTGTCCATTCCTTTGGACAAACACCTCCAGAATATGAGAAACCTCAAGGCCCCCGAGGACATCCCACTACTGGGAGCCTCCCTGGACTCACAGGGGCATTCGGACACAAGCTGAGCAGCTACTTCCACGAAGGCATGCACACAGATGTCAACAGAGATAGAAGGTTGAGCAGGACAGGCCCTTAGGCCCTAATCTCAACTCTTGCGTGGTTACCAGGTGTCACTCCTCAGAGGCTTTGGTTCGAAGAACAGGGTATGGGGCTTTCCTGAGTCACTGAATAGAACTCCTCTCGTCTCCACATGGGAAGTTTCCTTGTTGGAGCCGTGTCAAAAACCTCATGTTGGAGAATCCTGCAGAGTCCCTGAGCCACCTCCACATTCCAAGGTCTCCCAGGCCACCAAGCCACAGTAGGACTCATCTTCAGGAGAGTCCATTCCAACTTTCCCCTCTGGGTAGCTCACCCAGGAGCCCGCAGATTGAGCCTGCCTTGTCCTGACTAAAGAGTGGGAATATGAGGTGGCGTTCCCAGGCATCCATGCTTAGACACCTGCTCTCGAGTCTTTCCGTATGGGGCCTCTTGGAACCATCCAATAAAACTCGACTGTCGTGCAGAAGGAAAAACCTTGAGGTTTGGAGCAGTTCACAAATCCCATCGTAGGCAAACCTCCCTGGCCTCATGTAGCCCCCACACCCTTCAGGAAGAGGCCATGCTGGACAAAAACTCTAGCCTGAGGCACGTCTCATGGTTGACATGACCTCAGTGCAGGAGAACTCGATTCAGCCTCTGCAGAGTGGCCCTGCCGTGCCCTTGGTCCCAAACCTCATGGTAGCTTGTGTTTTCAGACTTCCTTCCTCACACTCCTGGCAAACAAGCCCTCCGGACTAGGAACTCCAGAACCAAAACCCAGCCCAGTGTCTGCCCAACAGAAGAAAAACATTTCCCTGTGGGGCTCTCCAGAAAACCCTGATGAGGATCAACCTGCTCGAGCCTCGATGGTACCTGATCTGGATAGGCTGCTCAGGGCACTCATGCTCTGCCTGACACAGCCTGAAGCCAGACGTCCAGACAGACAAGGAGACAGCTGGCCGCACACCCAGCACTTCGGACACGCCATGGTCTTATGCCGTCACCTCATCCTAACCTTGGTTTTCAGATATCTGAACCTAGACATTATATCAATTCTCCACACAGCTGGGTATCTCAAGCACAAAACAGAACTCCTCCTTCCCCATGGCTGTCAAGCTTGCTCTTGGCATGGAGTCACACCTTCAGGGTGGGAGAAACCTTCATGGCCCCTGATGCCACGCCCAAACTTGAGTGCTGCTTGTGCACAAATTCACACTGTGACCCTCAGCATGAGCCCCATGTCAAAGAAAGGCCTGTGAGGGCCTAGAGCAAGAGCCCCCATATGGGGCTTGCCAAACCCCTATGCACCCAATCCTCAACAGGGTTTGAGTTTTCCAGTCGCCCCACCTGTACCTGGGGCTCTGCCCTTGAATCCCTTTCTTTGAGAGACCCATGAGCCAGACTACACGACTCCACCCTTCCCACAAAATGACCCCAAACTCGTGGGAGCTGGGACAAATCCCAAGAGAGGGATACCCCTCCACAGTCCCTAAGGCCACCCCTCCAATCCACGGCTATCCCGGACACAACATCCAGAGACAAAAGCCTGAAGGAATGCCTCCCACTCGCCCTTGTTTCAGAGGCCCAGGAGCTCCCTCTCGGGCTGTACATCCGGCCTGCCATACCCTAGCCACCACTCTTAAGCTGAGTTTGTGTATTCAGACTTCTGTGCCCACAGCCTGGACACACACAACATCCAGGCTAGGGCCTGTGGAGCCACAGCGAAAAATTGTGCCTGTCCTCTCCAAGGAAAGTGTGCCCAATCCATTGACCACAACCCTACTGGTTAGGGAAAAGCTCCAAGCCCCTGAGGCCATCAATAGTGGAGGCCACCCTGGACTAAGAGGGGCTCTCTGACACCAGCGGAGCAACTATCTCCACTTAGACTCTCAGACAGTGTCCCCAGAGACAGAAGGTTGAAATGGACAGGCCCCCAGGCCCTAATCTGAACCTTAGCTTTGGTTTCCATGTGTCCGTCCTCAGAGGACTGTTTTCGTAGACCAGCACACGGGGCTTTTCTGAGGCACCAAACCAAACCTCTCTCGTCTCCACATGGGGAGCTTTCTTAATGGGGATGTATCAAACCCTTCAGGTAGGAGAGTTCCGCAGGGCCACTGAACAACCAGCACATTCCAAGGTCTCCATGGACCCCAAACGCACATTATGATGCATCCTCAGGAGAGGCTTTTTCAACACAGCCCCCTGGGTAGCGTGCCCCAGAGGCAGCAGATCAAACAAATCTTGTTGCTTATGGCCAAGGGGAATGCGAGGCATGCTGTACAGGGATCCATCCTTCGAACCCTGCTCTCCTGTCCTTCCGTATGGTATGTCCTGGAGCCATGCAACAGGACTCGAATGTCCTGCAGAAGGAAACCTTGTGGTTTGGGGCATCCTCCAAACTCAGCGTGGGAACACTTCCTTGGCCTCATGATACCCCCGCTTCATGAAGGTGCCATCATGGACACATACTCCAGTCTCAGCCAACGTCTGATCCTCAGCCTGACTTCAGATGCAGGAGATTTTGATTCAGCCTCTGCAGAGTGGGCCTGCTCTGCCCTTGGCTCCAATCCTCACACTAGCTTGTGTTTTCAGACTTCTGTCCTCACACTCCTGTCCCACAAACCCTCCCTACTGGGAATTCTGGGGCCACAATGAAGCACTCTGCCTGCCTCCCAGGAGAAAAACATTGTCTATGGTGCTGCACAGAAACCCCAAATGAGGATCAAACTGCTTTGCCCTCGGCAACACCCCAATTGCATAGGCTACCTTAAACACTGATGCTCTTTCACAAAAGCCTGAGCCCAGACCTTCCAACAGACACCGACACAGCTGGCTGCACACCCAGCACATTGGACCCGCCACTGCCTTAGGCCACCATCCATTCCCAACCTGGGTTTTCAGTCATCGGAACCTAGACCTTATCTCCAATCCCTGCACAGGGGGGCATCTGATGCATAAGTCAGAACCCCTCCTTCCCCATGGCAAGAAACCTTGCTGCTGGCCGTGAGTCAAACCTTCAGTGTAGGAGAAATCGGCAAACCTGCCGGGCCTCATGAAGCCCCTATATCCTTCAGGGAGAGGCCATCATGGTCAAAAACTCTAGCTTGAAGCACGTCTCATAGTAGACATGACCGCAATGCAGGAGATCTTGATTCAGCCTCTGCAGAGTTGCCTGCCGTGCCCTCGGTCCCAAACCTCACGCTAGCTTGTGTTTTCAGACTTCCTTCCTCACACTCCTGGCAAACAATCCCTCCAGAGTAGGAATTGCAGAACCACAAGCCTGCAAAGTTACTGCACACCGGTAGAAAACGTTTCCTTGAGGGCTTTCCATAAAACCCAGATGAGGACCAACCTGCTCTTGCCTCGACGGCACTCAGATTTAATAGGCTGCTCTGGGCACTAATGCTCTGCCTTTCACAGCCTGATGCCAGACGTCCAGACAGGCAAGGAGACAGCTGGCCACACACCTAGCACTTCTGACATGCCATGGTCTTATGCCGTTATCTCTTCCTAACCTAGGTTTTCCGATATCTAAACCCAGATATTATATCAATTCCCCACACACTGGGAATCTGAAGCACAAATCAGAACTCCTTCTTCCCCATGGCTGTAAGGCTTGCTCTTGGCATGGAGTCACACCTTCAGGGTGGGAGTAACCTTCATTTCCCCTTAAACCACGCCCAATCTTGAGTGCTGCCTTGGGCACAATTCACTCTGTGACCCTCAGCATGAGGCCAATATCAAAGAAAGGCCTGTCAGGGCCTTGACCAAGAGCCCTCATATGGGGCGTGCCAAGCCCCTATACACCCAATCCTCACCAGTGTTTGAGTTTTCCAGTCTCCCCCCTGTTCCTGGGGCTCTGCTCTGGAATCACTTTCTTGGAGAGACACATGAGCCAGACAACAGGACTCCACCCTTCCCACAAAATGACCCCAAACTCCTGTTAGCTGGGACAAATCCCCAGAGAGGTTACTCGTCCACAGTCACTGAGGCCACCCCCTACAATCCACGGCTATTCTGGACGCATCCAGAGACAAAAGCCTGAAGGAATCTCGCCCTTGATTCACAAGCCAAGGAGCTCACTCTTTATCTGTACATCCGGCTTGCCATACCCTCGGCGCCACTCATAAGCTGAGTTTTTGTTTTCAGACTTATGTGCCCACAGCCTGGACCCACACACCCTCCAGGCTAGGGCATCTGGAGCCACAGTGAAAGATTGTGCCTGCCATCTCCAAGGAAAGTGTGCCCAATCCATTGACCATAACCCTACAGGTTAGGGAAAAGTTCCAAGGCCCCTGAGGCCATCCTGATAGTGTAGGCTGCCCTGGACTATAAGGGGCACTCTGACACCAGCTGAGCCATTATCACCACTTAGACTTTCAGACAGTATCCCCAGAGACAGAAGATTGAAATGGACAGGCCCTTAGGCTTTAATATGAACCTTAGCTTTAGTTTTCATGTGTCTGTCCTCAGAGGACTGGTTTCGTATACCAGCATATTAGGTTTTTCTGAGGCTCCAAACCAAACCTCTCTCGTCTCCACATGGAGTGCTTTCTTACTGGATCTGTATCAAACCCTTCTGGTCGGAGAATTCCGCAGGGCCACAGTACAACCATCACATTCCAAGGTCTCCATGGACCGAAACCCACATTATGACGCATCCTCAGGAGAGGCCATTTCAACTCAGCCCACTGGTTAGCTTGCCCCAGAGCCAGCAGAACAAACATATCTTGTCGTTAATGGCCAAAGAGAATGCGAGGCATGTTGTTCAGGGATCCATCCTTTGAACCCTCCTCTCCAGTCCTTCCGTATGGTATGTACTGGAGCCATTCAACAGGACTCGACTGTCTCGCAGAAGGAAACATTGTGGTTTGTGGCAACCTCCAAACTCAGCGTGGGAAAACTTCGTTGGCCTCATGAGGCACCTGCTTCATGAAGGTGCCATCAAGGGCACAATCCAACCTCAGCCAATGTCTGATCCTCAGCCTGACTTCAGATGCATGAGATATCCTTTCAGCCTTTGCAGAGTGGGCCTGCTCCCCACCTCACCCTATGTTTTGTTTTCAGACTCTACCCTAGCACTCCTGGCCCAAAAGCCCTCATGATTGGGAATTCTGGTTCCAGAACGAAGCACTCTGCCTGCCCCCCAAAGAAAAACATTGTCTATGGCATTTCTCAGAAACCCCAAATGAAAATCAACCTGCTCAGCCCTCGGCAACACCCCAATTGCATAGGCTACCCTAAACACTATGCTCTGTCTTACATAGCCTGAGCCCAGACCTTGTGAGAGACATTGAGACAGTTGGCTTCACACCCAGCACATCGAACCTGCCATGGGTTAAGCCATTTCATCCCTTCCCATTGACCTGGGTGTCTTCCTGGAGGTATATTCTGAGGCTGTGTCAGACTATGCATTTTTTCTGGAGCTTCCTATGGAATTGGGGTGGTATTAGGGGCCTTGAAATTTTCTCTTAATCTGGTGGGTTGGGAAACTGAGACAGGCTGACATTCCTTGGGAGAGCTGGCCCAGTGCTGTTGTGTGTTCCTGGAGGCCCCATCCTGGAGGGCATATGGGTCAGGACTCTGGGTCCAAAGTCTTCAGACACAAACTCGGGTAAGAGTTAAGCTCGAGGTGATGGCAGACCCAATCTGCAGACCCTGAGCGAAGCATCTCCAGATATGAAATTCGGACGGCTGTGAGGCAGGAGCACAGTCTTTTCTGTCTGACTTGTTTGTCTATGATGGCCACGAAATGGAGGGGTGGCCTCATGGGTCCATGTGAGATTCTACCTCTCTGGGAATTCTGCTCGGCACCCAAGAGTTTGGTGTATTTCTGGGGGATGGGAGGAGCGCAGTTTTATGAGTCAGGGATCCCGTCCAAACAGCCATTCCAGAGATGGGTCCTGGATTCTGGAGCCTGGATCACCGCAACAAGGCTTAGGATTTGGGCCTAGGGTCCTGCTCTATGTTTTCCTGGTACAGCTCCCGAGTGTTCTTGTTGGAAATGGGTCTCATTCTGAGGGTCACAATGCCTGTTTTTGCCCAGATGCCCATGCTGAGTGGGTGTGACCTCATGGGCTATGCACTTGGCTCCCACTCTGAGGGTTGGACTGCCATCTCAACATTCAGTTTTCCTGCCATGGGGAAGGAGGTGTACTTTTTTATGCTTCAGGTTCCCCCACGGGCAGGAATTTGAGCTAAGTTCTGGGACAGGGGCCTGATTACCCAGTTCACTTTGAGATGAGGTCCTCGGGCCAAGGCAGGACCCACCTGCAGAAAATGAGGCCTGCTTTCTGGGTGGCTGTCAGGAGCTCGGGCTCGAGCTGTGTCAGACAGAACATTCGTGGAGAGTTCGGCCTATGATATTGGGGTGCTTTTGAGAGCTGTGCAACTGGATCCTCATGGGGGATTTTTGCACAGACCCTTTCTTCACTTCTTCTATCTGGTGAGCAGGCAGATGGCTGCATTACGGCTCCAGAATATCCAAGTTGGAGGGTTTGCAGGCGAGGAGTGTGAGGACAGAAGTATGAAAACATAAGCTACGGTTACGCTCAGTGCCGAGCACATGTCTATTCCAATGTACAGCAGTTGTTTCGAGATCTTCAGCACCTGGGCGAGGGGAAGATGTCTGCTCACGCTGGAGTTTGTATCCATGATGGCCAACAAATGGTGGGGAGGCCTCAAGAATTCTTGGAGGTTTTTCCAAGCTGGAGCTTGTGAGCTGCTCCAAACATCAAGGTGTCCTACTAAGGGACAGCAGAAGTCTTCTTACAGGGCTCCAGGGTCCCCCATATGGAAGATTCGATAGCAATGCTCTCTGAATGGAGGCCTGGGATGCCAATCTCTTGTTACCATTGCAGTGAGGAACAGGTTAAGCTTGAATCAATGACACTGATTCCAAGTTCCAAGTGATTTGCGTTGATGGAAGTTCTCAGTCTAACAGGTCCCAATGCTGCTTGGTGTCCAGGGAGACCTTAGAATGTGGTGGCGGCTCTCTGACCATTGAGGATTCTCTATCCTTAGGATTAGACCCAGTACCCAGGAGCCAGGTTTCCTTCTTGGGACAGGAGGTGTGCTCTTGTATGGCTCACGGACCACAGGTTGGACCATATGCTTGAATTTCCAGAACAGACCTCTAGGGAGAGAGACCTCAAAACATAAGCTAGGGTTCTGATGAGGTTTTAGGGCCATGGAAGTTTCAATCTTCGGACTAAGTGCCATTGGCCTGCATGTCATCCTGGAGGTAGGTGCTGAGGCTGTGTCAGGCTGTGCACTTTTTCCAGAGTGGCCTATGATATTGGGGTGCAGTCAGGGGCCTTGCAGTTTTCTCCTAATCTGGACATTTTGGGAAACTGAGATGGGCAGGGTTTCCTCAGGAGAGCAGGGCCAGTGATGTCATGTGTTTCTCGAGGCCCCATCCTGGAGGTCATGTGTGTCAGGACTTTGGGACCAAAGACTTTAGACACAACCTCGGATAAGAGATAGGAGTGAGGTGATGGCAGTCCGAATCTGAAGACCCTGAGGGAAGCTCCTCGGGATTTGAAATTCAGGTGGCTGGGAGGGAGGAGCACAGGCTTTTCTGTCTGGATTTTGTGTCTAGGATGGCCACTAAATGGAGGGGTGACCTCATGTGTCCATGGGATATTCTTCCACTCTGGTGATTCTGCTTGGCACCCAAGAGTTTGATTTCTTTCTGGGGAAGAGGAAAAGACTGTATTCCATCTCTGGGATCCTGTCCAAACAGGGATTCCAGAGATGGGTTCTGGGTCCAGACACTGGGAAAACTTAACCAAAGCTTCGATTTGGGTTCCTGGTCCAGATCCCAAGGGGGATCTTTGGAAAGGGGTCTCACTCTGAGGGTCACAATGCCTGTTTGTGCCCAGCTGCCCATCCTGTGTAGGCGTGGTCTCATGGACCATGCACCTGGTTCCCACTCAGGGTTGTACAGCCATCTCAACATTCAGTTTTCTGGCCATGGGGAAGGAGGAGCACTCTTTTGTGCTTCCGAGTCCCCTATGGGCAGGAATTTGAGCTAAGTCTGGGACAGGTACCTGAATATCCAGGTTGCTTCAAGATGATGGCCTCGGGCCAAGGTTGGACCCACCTGGAGGATATGGGGCCCACTATCTGGGTGGCTGACAGGAGGTCGGGGATCAGGCGATGTCAGACAGACAATTTATGCAGAGGTCGGTCTATTATATTGGGGTGCCATTGAGGGCCGTGCAGGAGGATCCTCATGTGGGTTTCTGCGAAGACCCATAGGGCACTTCTTCTTTCTGGTGGGCAGGCAGAAAGCTGCACTGTGGCTTCAGAATTCCCAATATGGAGGGCTTGTAGGCGAGGAGTATGAAGACAGAAGTCTGAAAACACAAGCCACGGATAAGCTCAGTGCCGACCACAGGACCATTCCATTGTGCAGTGGTTGTTTCGAGATTTCCAGCACCTGAGTATGGGCGAGGGTCAGATGTCTGCTCACGCTGGGTTTGCATCCATGATGGTCAACGAATTGTGGGGTGGCCTCAAGAATTCTTGGAGATTTTCCCAAGCAGGACCTTGTGAGCTGCTCCAAACAGCAAGGTGTCCTACTGTGGGACAGGGGAAGTCCGCTTACAAGGCTCCAGGGTCCCCCTTATAGACAGATTCGACAGCAGAGGTCTCTGAATGGGGGCCTGGGAAGTCTTCCTTGCATGACCATTGCAGCTGAGGAACATTGCAGGCTTGATCTGCTGGTTTTTGTTCAAATTTCCAAGTGATCTAAGTTGACGGATGTTCTCAGTCTAATGAGTCACAATGCTGCTTGGTGTCCAGGGAGACCTTAGAATGTGGTGGTGAGGGTGTCTGGGTGGCTCACTGGGCTAAGCCACTGCCTTCGGCTCAGGTCATGATCTCAGGGTCCTGGGATTGAGTCCCGCATCGGGCTCTCTGCTTCAGCAGGGAGCCTGCTTCTTCCTCTCTCTCTCTCTCTGCCTTCCTCTATGCCTACTTGTGATCTCTCTCTGTCAAATAAATAAATAAAATCTATATAAAAAAAAAGAATGTGGTTGTGGGTCTGTGGCCATGCAGGATTCTCCAAACTGAGGGTTAGACCCAGTTCCCAGGAGCCAGGTTCCCTTCTCGGGACAGGAGGGGTTCTCTTGTATGGCTCAGGGACCACATGTCGGATCATATGTTGGATTTCAAGACCAGGCCTCTGGGCACAGAGGCCTGAATATCTAGGCTAGGGTTCTTATGAGGTTGTAGGGGCATGTCATCCTCAACCTTCGGACTTAGGGACTTTGACCTGTGAGTCTTCCTGGAGGTAGATGCTCAGGCTGTGTCAGACTGTGCATTTTTTCCAGAGTGGCCTATGAAATTGGGGTGGGCTCAGGGGCCTTGCAGGCTTTTCCTAATCTGGAGGGTTTGTGCAACTGAGACGGCAGAATTTCATCCAGAGATCAGGCCCAGTGATGTAGTGTGGTTCTGTCAGCCCCATCCTGCAGGGAATGTGGTTAAGGGCTCTGGGACCAAAGTCTTCAGACACAAAATTGTGTATCAATTAGGAGGGAGGTGATGGCAGCCCCGATCTGCAGACGCTGAGGGCAGCTCCTCAGGATTTGAAATTCGTGTGGCTGGGAGGCAGGAGCAAAGGCTTTTCTGTCTGGATTGTGTCTAGGATGGCCTTGGAATGGTGGGGTGTCCTCATGTTTCCATGGAATATTCTACCTCTCTGGGGATTCTGCCTAGCACCCAAGAGTTTGGTGTCTCACTGTGAAGGAGAGAGCGTGGTTTACTGTTTCACGGTTCCCGTCAACACAGGGATTCCAGAGATGGGTTATAGGTCCCTGTGCATGGATAACCCTACAAAGGCTTAGTATTTGGGCCTAGAGGCTTGACTGCCTGGCTCTGTGGGGCTTTGGTTCAGCTCCCATGGAGACTTGTTGGAAATGGGTCTCAGGGTAAGGGTCACAATGCCTGTTTTTGCGCAGATGCCCATCCTGAGTGGGCATTGGCTCTTGTTCCATGCACCTGGATCCCAATATGAGGGTTGGACCACCATATCAACATTTAATTTTCCTTCTATGAGGAAGGAGGAGTACTCTTTTGTGCTTCAGATTCCCCCATGCACAGTAATTTGAGCTATGTTCTGGGACTGGTACGTGAATAACCAGGTTGGTTTGAGATGAAGGACTCAGGTCAAGGCAGGTCACACCTGCCAGATATGGGTCCCGCTATCTAGGTGGCTACCAGGAGGTCGGGGCTCGAGCTGTGTCAGACAGAGCATTAGTTCACAAGGTGGCCTATGATATTGTGGTGCTATAGAGGGCTGTGCTGGTGGAACCTTATATGGAGTTGCACGCAGACCCATAGGGCACCTCTTTTTTCTGGTGGGCAGGCAGAAGGCTGCATTGTGGCTCCCAAATTCCCAATATGGGGGACTTGAAGGCGAGGAGTGTGAGAACAGAAGGCAGAAAACACAATCTATGCTTAATCTCAGTGCCGAGAACATGGCCGTTCCAATGTGCAGTGGTTTTTTTCGAGATCTCCAGCATCTGAGTACAGGCGAGGGTCAGATGTCTGCTCATGATAGAGTTTGTATCTATCGTGGCCAACAAATGAAATATCCAGCACCTGAGTAAAGGTGGATTTCAGATGTTTACGCACACTGGAGTTTGTGTCTCTGATGACCGAATGGAGGAGTGGCATCAAGAGGCTGATGCATGTGAGATGCTCCAAACAGCAAGGTTGTTTTTTCTACTGGACAGTTAGAGTTTGGTATGTTTTCTGCAGGGCCCCCCATGTGAAAAGTATGGGTAGCAGAGCCCTTCCACATGGATGCCTGGAAAGCACACCTCCATTGACCAATGCAGCTGAGGAACATGCAGGTTCTTTACGGTGCTTCTGGGGCGAAGCACCAAGGTCTTGAGTTGACATGGAATCTCTTGAAGATGGGTTACAATGCTGGTTTTTTTTTTACCAGGTAGAACTTAGAATGTGTTGGTGGCTAAGGTGCCTGCAGGATTCTCCTACCCTGAGGGTTTAACACAGGTCGAAGAGCACGGTTACCTTCTGGGGACAGGAGATGTAGTGTTTTGTGGCTCAGGGACCACATGCCGTATCATAAGTTCCTATTCAAGAACAGGCCTCTGAAGACAGATGCCCGACAACCTAATCTAGGGTTCCAATGAGTCCCAGGGGCATGAGAGGTTCAATCTTCAGACTTAGGACAGTTGACTTGGGTGTCTGCCAGGATGTAGGTGATCAGGGAGTTTCAGACTGTGCACTTATGTCCAGAGTAACCTCCAATATTGGGGTGGCCACAGGGGCCTTGAATGTTTCAACCAACTCTGGAGGGTTTGGTTAACTGACATGCACAATTTCCATGGGGATGGCAAGCACAGTCCTGTGGTGTGGCTCCAGAGACTCCACCCTGGAGGGCATGTGAGCCATGGTTCTGGGAGGGAAGTCTGCAAACACAAACTTGGGTTAGGTTTAGTGGCTAGGTTATCGCAGGGCAATGTGTAGACCTGGAAGGCTACTCGTCAGGAACAGTAACTGGAATGACCCGAAGGCGGAAGCACAGGCTTTTATATCTGGATTGTGTGTCTAGGGTGACGTCAGAATGTAGCTGTGGCCTCATGGGTCCATGGGAGATTTTTCCTCTAAGGATACAGGCGGCTCCCAATATTTTGATGACTTTTTGGTATGGGAAGACTGCTATTTTCGATCTTAGGTGTGCCCCAAAACAGGGATTCCAGAGATGGGCTCTGGGTCTAGGCGCCTGGAAAATCCCACCAAGGGTTGGGATTTGGGCTTATGGGCAGACCAGGCCTGCAATGCAGGATCTTGGTGGTGCAACTGAGAGGGCTTGTTTGGAAGCATGCTCAGGCTGAGCATTACAATGCCTGTTTGTGCCCAGGGTGGCCCTCAGGAGTGGGCGTGGTCCCATTGTCCATTTTCTGGCTCCCACACTGAGGGATGGACACACATTCCAATGGCCAGGTTTCCAGCCATGGGGAAGGAGGAAATATCTATTGTGCTTCATGTTCCCCCATAGGCAGGGATTACAGCAAAGGTCTGGGGACAGATGCCTGAATACCAAGGATGCATAGAGATGACAGATTTGGGCCATGGCCGTTCTAACATGCTGGATATGGGCCCCGCTCTCTGGGTGGCTGACACGAGGTCTGAGCTCAGGCTGTGTCAGACACAGCACTAGTGGCCAGAGAAGTCTATATATTGGGGTTCTCTCCAGGGCCGAGTAAATTGATCCTCATGTAGGGTTTCTGGCGAGACTCACGAAGCACTTCTTTCTGTGGGGCAGGCAGAATGCTGCCTTATGGATCCAGAATTCCCTATCAAGAGGGTTTGGGGACAAATAGGGTGAGAATGCAATTGTATACACCAGCTATGCTTAAATTGAGTGCCAAGCGGAAGTCAGTTTCAATGTGCAGCAGCTTATACGAGATATCCAGCACCTGAGTAAGGGCAGATGTCAGATATTTGCTCACACTGGAGTTTGTGTCTAGGATGACGACTAATGGAGGGGTGGCTTCAGGAGGCAATGGAGGATTACCCACGCTTAAGATTGTGAGATGCTCCAAACAACAAGGTTTCCTTCTAATGGACAGGAGGAGTCTGTTTTTTTTTTTTTCCTCCAGGGTCCCTCAAGTGGAAGTTTGCGTAGCAGAGCCCTCCCGCATGGATGACTGGAAAGCACACGTCCAATGACCATTGCAGCTGAGGAACATGACAGGTTCGTTTTGGTGGTTCTGGTGCCAAGTACCAAGGCCTTGAGTTGACTTGGTATCTCTTACAGATGTGTCCCAAAACTGGTTTGTTACAAGGGAGGTCATAGAATGTATTGGTGGCTATGGGCCACGCTGAGGGTTTGGCACAGGTCGATGTGCACAGTTTCCATCTTGGGAGAGGAGATGTTCTGTTTTGTGGCTCAGGGTACATATGTTGTATCCTGACTTGGTATTCAAGAACAGGCCTCTGAGGATTGATGCTGGCAACCTAATCTAGAGATCCAATGATGTCCTTGGTGCCCATCAGGTTCCATTTTCTTACTAAGGACCATTGATATGGTTGTCTGACTGGATGTAGGTGATCAGGGTGTTTCAGACTGTGCATTTGCATCCAGAGCCACTTCCACTATTGGGGTGGGCTCAGGGGCCTTGCAGGTTTCTCCTAACTTGGAGGCTTTGGGGAACTGTGATGGGCACAGTTTCCTTGGGGATGGCAGGCCCAGTCCTGTGGTAAGGCTTCAGAGACCACCTCCTTGAGGATATGAGAGCCATGGTCTTGGGAGGGAAGTCTGCAAACACAAATTTGGGTAAGGGATAGTGGCAAGGTGATCGCAGGTCCAATGCATAGACCTAGAAGGCATCACGTCAGGAACTGTAATTAGGGTGACTGAAAGCTGGTAGCACAGGCTTTTCTATCTGGATTGTGTGTCCAGGATGGGCTCTGAATGTAGACGTGGTCTCATGGTTCAATGGGAGACTTTTCCTCTCTAAGGATCCTGGTGGATCTCCATAGATTGGTGGTTTTTCAGAGAAGAAAAGAGTGCTCTTTTCCATCTTAGGGGTGCTCCAAAACAGGGAAGAATGCTGTTTTCCAACTTAGGCTTATGCCAAAAGAGGGATTCCAGAGACGGGCTCTGGGTCTGGGTGCCCGGATATCCCACCAAGTGTTAGGATTTGGGCCTAGGGGCATTCCAGGCCTGCAATGCAGGATCCTAATGGTGTAACAGAGAGGGCTTGTTTGAAAGCATGCTCAGGCTGAGGGTCATCATGCCTCTTTGTGCCCAGGGGGGCCCTCAGGAGAGGGCGTAGTCTCATTGGCCATATAGCTGGATCCCAATTTGAGGGTTGGACACCCATTGCAACAGCCAGGCTTCCTGCAATGGAAAGAGGAGTTCTCTATTGTGCTTCAGGTTCCCCCATTGGCAGGGTTACAGGAAAGGTCTGTGGAAAGTTGCCTTAATACCAAGGATGTGTACAGATGACAGGCTAAGAATTCCCAGGTAACAAAACAGCATTGTTACCCATGTTCATGACATTCCATGTAAAAATAAGCCCTTAGTACTTCGCCCCAGAGCCACCAGAATGAACTTGCCATGTTCCTAAGCTGCAATGGTCAGTGGAGGTGTGGTTTCCAGGCAACCATACGGGGGTGCTCTGCTACACAAACTTTGCAATTGGCGGGGACCCTTGAGACAAAAAAACAGAATGCCCCTGTCCGGTAGAAGGAAACCTTCTGTTTGGAGCATCTCACAAGCCCCAGCGTGGGAAATCCTCCATTTCCTCTTGAAGCCACCACTCCATTTGTCAGTCATCATAAACACAAACTCCAGCATGAGCAAACATCTGACATCCGCCCTTACTCAGGTGCTGGATTTCAATTCGATCGCTGCACACTGGAATTGCCTTTAGTTTGACTGAATTAAGCCATAGCTTGGGTTTACAATTCCATCCTCAGCCTACTGGTCCACAAGCCCTATTGTGAGGGAATTCTGGAGCTACAACACAATATTCTGCCTTCCCCATATAAAGAAAAAGGGCCTGGAGAGTCTGCCCAGAAACTCCATATGATGGTCAATCTTCTCGGTGCTAGACGGAACCCTGATTCATAGGCTGCCCTGGGCACTAGTGCTGTGTCTGACATAGCCAGAGCCAGGACCTAGTGTCAGCCACTGAGAGATCAGGGCCCATATACAGCATGTGAGACCAGCTATGGCCCAAGTCTGTCTTCTCTTCTATTCTTGGTATTCAGGCATCTGTACCCACACCTTTGCTGAAATCTTTGCCATTGGGGGAACCTGAAGCACAATAGAGAACTCCTCCTTCCCCATGGAAGGTATTCTGACAGTTGGGATAGTTGCTCAACCCTCAAAGTGGAAGGCAGCTCCATGGCCAAGGAGACCATGTGTACTCATGATGGCTTCCCCGGGCACAAGCAGGCATTGTGACCTCAGCCTGAGCATGCTTTCAACCAAACGCTCTCAATTGCATCTCTGGGACCCCGAATTGCAGGCCTAGTACACACCTAGGCCCAAATCCTAACCCTGGTGGGATTTTACAGGGGCCCAGACACAGAGCCCATCTCTGGAATCCCTATTTTGGGGGACCCTTAAGATGGAAAACAACACTCTTCCCTTCCCCGAGATAGTCACCAAACTCTTGGTAGCCACCAGGATCCTTGAGTGGAAAAATCTGCCATAGACCCATGAGAACACACCTGCATTCCGAGGCCATCCTGGACATACAATCCAGATACATATCATGTGCTATCACCTTTGAGTCATCGGATTTACAGTTCCTGACGAGCTGCCTTCCAGGTCTATGCATTGGGCCTGCAATCACCTTGCCATTAACCTAAACTGAGTTTGTGTTTGCAGACTTCCTTCCTAAAACCATGGCTCACATGACCTCCAGGTTCTGGCATCTGAAGCCACACCACAAGACTGTGCATGAGATCCTCAAGGAATCTGTGCCCATCACTTTTGCCCGATACCTTTAGATTAGGAGAAACCTACAAGGCCCCTGAGCGCAGCCAAATAATGGAGGCCGCTCTGGGCACAAATGCACAGTCTGAGACACCCTGATCACCTCCATACAGGCAGACACCCAAGTCAATGCTCCTGAGTCAGAAGATTGAACCTGACATGCCCCGAGGACTTCATTGGCACACTAGATTAGGTTTACAGGTATCTGTCATCAGAGGCCTGCTCTGGAATATCAACTTATGATAAAATATATAGTCCCTGAGCCACAGAACAGAATATGTCCTCCCCAAAAAGGAAGCCATGCTCCTGGAATTGTGTCATACCCTTAGGGTATTTGGATCCTGAATGGCCCCTTAGCAACCAGCACATTCTATGATATTCCTGGTAACAAACCATCATTGTGCCCCATCTTCATGAGACTCCATGTCAACTTAAGGTCTCGATATATTGCCCCAGAGCCACCAGAATGCACCTGCCATGTTCCTCAGGTGCAATGGTCAATGGAGGGGTGATTTCCAGGCATCCCTGTGGGGTTCTCTGCTACAAAACTTTCCACATGGAGAAACCAGAGAAAACAAACCAGACTTCTCCTGTCCGGTAGAAAGAAACTTTGCTATTTGGAGCATCTCACAAGCCCCAGCATGGGAAATCCTCCATGGCCTCTTGACGCCACCCTTCCATTTGTGGGTAATCACAGACACAAACTCCAGTGTGAGCAAACATCTGACATCCACCCTTACTCAGGTGCTGGATATTCGAAACGGCAGCTGCACACTGGAACTGCCTTTTGCTTTTCACTGAACTTAACCATAGCTTTGTATTACTATTCTATCCTCACCACACTGGTCCACAATATCTCTTGATAGGGAATTCTGGAGCCACAATGCAGTATTCTGCCTTCCACATAGAAAGAAGAAGGACCTGTTGAGTCTGCCCAGAAACCTCACATGAGGATCAATCTACTCAGACCACGAGGCAACCCTGATTAATAGATTTCCCTGACCACTAGTGCTGTGTCTGACAGAGTCTAAGCCCCGACCTCGTGTCAGCCACCCAGAGTTGAGGGCCCATATTTAGCATGAGAGATCGGCCATGGCCCTGGGCCATCATCTGTACCCATCCTTGGTATCCAGTCATCTGTCCCCCAAACTTTGCTGGAATTCCTGCCAATGGCGAACCTGAAACACAATAGAGAACACCTCCTTCCCCATGGCAGGAATATTGGTTGTCCAACCCTCAGCGTGGGAGCCAGCTGCATGGCCAAGGAGACCATGCCCACTCCTGAGGGCCGACATGGGCACAGGCAGGCATGGTGATCCTCAGCCTGAGCATGTTTTCAAACAAACACTCTCAGTTGCTCCTCCAGTACCTGCATTGCAGGCCTGGTATGCCCCTAGGCCCAAATCCTAACCCTTGGTGGGATTTTCCAGGTGCCCAGACCCAGAGTCCGTCTCAGAATCCCTGTTTGGGGCACCATTAAGATGGAAAACAGCACTCTTCCCTTCCCTGAGAAAGGCACCAAACTATTGGGAGCCGCCAGGATCCTTAGAGAGAAAAAATCTCAAATGGACCCATGAAAACAAACCTGCATTCCGAGGCCATCCTGTCCACACAATCCAGAGAGAAAAGTCTTTGCTACCGCCTTCGAGTCATCCTATTTACATTTCCTGACGAGCTGCCCTCCATGTCTATGCATTGGGCCTGTGATCATCTCGACACTAACCCTAACCCCAGTTTGTGTTTGCCGACTTCTCTCCCAAAACCATGGCTTACATGCCCACCAAGA
This sequence comes from Mustela nivalis, assembly GCF_964662115.1. Classification (NCBI taxonomy): domain Eukaryota; kingdom Metazoa; phylum Chordata; class Mammalia; order Carnivora; family Mustelidae; genus Mustela; species Mustela nivalis. The sequence goes on from NW_028136538.1 coordinate 56,915, forward strand.
TGTGGTCCCTCAAGCCACATCACAGGAAAGTTCCTGCCATCCCCAAGAAAACTGTGCCCATCAGGTTGTCCAAACCCTCCAGATTAGGAGAAACCTGCCAGGCCCCTGAACCCACCCCAATATTGGAGGTTGCTCTGGATGCAAACGTGCAGTCTGAAACACCCTGAGCACCTCCATCGAGGCAGAAAGCCAAGTCAATGGTTCTGAGTCAGATGATTGAACCTGACATGCCCCTAGGACTTCACTGGAACCCTAGATTGGGTCTTCAGACATCTGTTCTCAGAGTCCTGTTCTGGAATACCAAGTTATGATACAACATGTGGTCCCTGATTCCCACAACAGAACATCTCCTGTCTCCAGAAGGAAAATGTGCTCTTGGATCTATGTCCAACTTTCAGGGTAGATGGATCCTGCATGACCCATTAGCCCCAGCACCTTCTATGATCTCCCTGGTAACAAACCAGCATTGTGACCCAACTTCCTGAGACTTGATGCCAACTCAAGGTGTTGGTACTTTGCCCAAGAGCCATGAAACGAATCTGCCATGTTCCTCAGGTACAAAGGTCAATGGACGTGTGCTTTCTAGGCATCCAAGAGGTAGTTCTCTGCTACACAAAAATTCCACATAGGGAACCCTAGAGCAAACAAATAAGACTGCTCCTGTCAGGTTGAAGGAAACCTTGGTTGTTTGGAGCATCTCACAAGCCCCAGCCTGGGAAGTCCTCCACATTCTCTTGATGCCAACCCTCCATTTGTTAGTCATCATAGACACAAATTCCAGCATGAGCAAACATCTGACATCTGCTCTTACTCAGGTGCTGGATATTCGAATCAGTCACGCACACTGGAAATACCTTTCACTTGACACTGTATTCTTGCATAGTTTGGGTTTACAATTCCATCCTCACCCTACTGGACCGCAAGTCCTCTTGAGAGGGAATTAGGGAGACAAAACGCAACATTCTGCCTTCCCCATAGAAAGAAGGGCCTGGTGAGTCTGCCCAGAAACTCCCCATGAAGATCAATCTACTTGGCCCTCGAGGGAACTCTGATTTATACTTTGTGCTGGCCACTAGCGCTGTGTCTGAGAGAGCCTGAGCCCCAACCTCGTGTCAGCCACCCAGAGTGTGGGGCCCTTATCCAGCATGTGGGACTGGCCATGGCCCAGTCATCTCTACCCATCCTTGGTATTCCGGCAACTATCCCAGACCTTTGCTGGAATCCCTACCAGTGGGGGAATCTGAAGCACAATTGAGAACTCCTCCTTCCCCATGGCAGGAAGCCTGGCTGTTGCTATGGGTGCCCAACACTCAGAATTAGAACCAGGTGCATGGCCAATGAGACAACGCCCAATCATAAGGGCCGCCTGGGCCAAAGCAGGCATTGTGTCCCTCAACCTTAGCATGCATTCAAACAAATGCTCTCAGTTGTTTCTGCAGGGTCCCGCATCGCAGGCCTGGTATGCCCTTAGGACCAAATCCTAACACTTCATGGGATTTTCCATGCCAACATAACCAGAGCCCGTCTCTGGAATCTCTGTTTTGAAGCACCCCTATGATGGAAAACAGCAATCTTCCCTCCCCTGAGAAAACTATTAGGAGCTGCCAGGATGCGTAGAGAGGAAAAATCTCCCAGGGCTCCATAAGACCACACCTTCATTCCGAGGCCATCCTGGACACACAATCCAGATACAAGAGACTGTGCTACCACCTTCGAATCACCTGGTTTACAGTTCCAGACGAGCTGCCCTACAGACCTACGCATTGGGCCTGTGATCACCTCGCCATTAACCCTACCCCAAGTTTGTGTTTGCAGACTTCTTTCCCAAAACCATGGCTCACATGCCCTCTATGATGGGTCTCTGTAGCCACACCACAGGAAAGATCCTGCTATCCCCAATGAAACTGTGTCAATCACAGTTGCCCAAACCCTCCAGATTAGGAGAGACCTGCAAGTCCCCTGAGCCCAGTCCAATACTGGAGGCCACTCTGGACACAAATGCACAGTGTGCAACACCCTGATCACCTCCATCCAGGAAGACACCCAAGTCAATGGTCCTGAGTCAGAAGATTGGTCCCTGAACCCCACAATAGAATATCTCCTGTCCCCAGATGGAATTCGTGCTCTTCAACTTGTGTCAAGGGTCGGGGTATATGAATTATGCACAGCCCCTTAGCCCCCAGCACATTCTAAGATCTCTCTGGTAACAAACAAACAGCATTGTGATCCATCTTCATGAGATTCCATGTCACTTCAAGTCCTTGGTAATTCGCCCCAGAGCCACCAGAATGAACCTGCCATGTTTCACCTGATATGGTTAGTGGAGGTGTGCTTTCCAGGCATCCATGTGGGAGTGCTCTTCTACTTATTCTTTCCACATGTGGGACCCTGGAGCAAACGAACCAGACTGCCACTGACCAGTAGAAGGGAACCCTCTGTTTGGAGCATCTCAGAAGCACCAGCAGGAGAAATCCTCCATGGCCCTTGACACAACCCCTCCATTTGTCAGTCATCATAGACAAAAACTCCAGCATGAGAAAACATCTGAAATCTGCCGTTATTTAGATTCTGCATTTTCTTTTCCACCACTGCACACTGGAACTGCGTTTCACTTGACACTGAATTTATCCATAGCTTGGGTTTAGAATTCCATCCTCAGCCTCCTGGTCTGCAAGCCCTCTAGAGAGGGAATTTGGAGCCACAAGGCAACATTCTCCATTCCCACTAGAAAGAAATAGGGCCTGGTGAATCTTCCCAGAAACTCCACATGAGGTTCAATCTACTTGGCACTCGATGGAACCTTGATTTATAGGCTGTCCTGGGCACTAGTACTAGTATTAGTACTAGTACTGTGTCTGACAGAGCCTGAGCCAAGACCTAGTTTCAGGCACCCAGAGATATGAGCCCATATCCAGCATGTGAGATTGGCCAGGGCCCAAGTCCATCATCTCTACCCATCCTTGGTATTCAGGCACCTGTCCCCAGACCTTTTATGTAATCCCTACCAATGGGGTAACCTAAAGCACAATAGAGAACTCCTCCTTCCCCATGGTAGGAATCCTGGCTGTTGATATGAGTGTCCAAACCTCAAAGTGGGAGCCAGCTGCATGGCCAAGGAGACAATGCCCACTCATGAGGGCTGCCCTGGGCACAAGTAGCCATTGTAACCCTCAGCTTGATCAAGCCTTCAAAAAAATGCTCTTAGTTGCACCTCCAGGATCCTGCATTGCAGGCCTGATATGCCCTTAAGCCCAAATCCTAACACATCGTGGGATGTTCCATGTGCACATACCCTGAGCCGTCACTGGAATCCCTGTTTTGAGGCATCCCTAAGATGGAAAACAGCACTCTTCACTTCCCTGAGAAAGCCACCAAACTAATGGGATCCCCCAGGATCCTTGAGAAGAAGAATCTCCCATGGTCCCATGAGTCCACACCTGTATTCCGAGGCCAGCGTGGATATGCTATCCAGATACAAGAGACTGTGCTACTGGCTTCGAGTCACCTGATTTACAGTTCCTGACATGCTGCCCTCCAGATCTTTGGATTGGGACTGTGAACACCTCTCCATTAACCTTATCCCGAGTTTGTGTTTGCAGATCTCTCTCTAAAAACAATAGTTCACATGTCCTCCAGGATGGGGCCCCTAGAGTCACACCACAAGACTGTGCTTGCCATCCCCAAGGAAACTGGGCCCATCACAGTTGCCCAAACCCTCCTGATTAGGAGAAACCCGGAAGGCTCCTGAGCACATCCCAATATTGGAGGCTGCTCTGGATGCAAATGCACAGTCTGAAACACCCTGATCACCTCCATCCAGGCAGACACCCAAATCAATGGTCCTGAGTCAGATAATTGAACCTGACATGGCCCTAGGACCTCATTGGAAGAGGGATTAACTTTTCAGGCACCTGTCCTCAGAGGCCTCTTCTGGAATACCAACTTATGATACAAATTATGGCCCCTGAGCCCCAGGGTGGGAAACCTCCATGGCCTCTTGACGCCACCTCCTCATTTGTTGGTCATCATAGACACAAACTCCAGCCTGAGCAAACATCTGACATCCGCCCATATTCAGGCGCTGATATTGGAATCAGCTGCTGCACACTGGAACTGCCTTTCGCTTTGCAATGAATTTAAGCTTAGCTTCAGACTACAATTTCATCCTCACCCTACTGGTCTGCCATATCTCTTGATAGGGAATTCTGGAGCCACAACGCAACATTCTGCCTTCTTCATAGATAGAAGGACCTGGTGAGTCTGCCCATAAACTGCACATGAAGATCAATATACTCAGCCCAGGAGGGAACCCCTATTTATAGTTTGCCCTAGCCACTAGTGCTGTGTCTGACAGAGCCTGAGCCCCTACCTCGTGTCAGCAACCCAGAGGGTGGGGCCCACATTAACCATGTGAGACCGGCCATGGCCCAGGGCTGTCATTACTACCCATCCTTGGTATTCAGGCATCTGTCCCCTAGATCTTAGCTGGAATCCCTACCAATGGGGGGACCTGAAGCACAATAGAGAATTCATCCTTCGCCATGGCAGGAATCCTGGCTTTTGGATGGGTGTCCAACACTAGGAATGGGAACTGGCTGCATGGCTGAGTAGACATCGCCCAATCCTGATGGCCTCCGGGGCACAAGCAGGCATTGGGACCCTCAGCTTGACCATACTTTCAAACAAACGCTCTCAGTTGCACCTCCAGGATCCCGCATTTCAGGCCTGGTATGGCCCTAGGCCTAAATATTAACCCTTGGTGGGATTTTCCAAGCACTTAGACCCAGAGCTCATCTCTGGAATGCCTGTTTTGGGGCACGCCTAAGCTGGAAAACAGTACTCATCCCTTCCCGGAGAAATCCAACAAACTATTGAGAACCGCCAGGATCCTTGAGAGGAGAAATCTCCCATGGACCCTTGAGACAACACCTGCAATAAAGGCCATTCTGGAAATTAAATCCAGATACAATTACCTGTGCTACCACCTTTGAGTTACGTGATTTACAGTTCCAGACTTGCTGCCCTCCTGGTCTATGGATTGGGACTATGATCACCTTGCCACTAACCCTAACCTAAGTTTGTGTTTGCAGACTTCTCTCTCAAAATCATGGCGCACATGTCCTCCAGGATGGGGTCTCTGGAGTCACACCACAGGACAGTTCCTGCAATCCCCAAGGAAACTGCCCATCACAGTTGTCCAAAAACCCCATATAAGGAGAAACCTGCAAGAAACATGAGCCAACCCTAGTATTGGATGCCACTCTGGACACAAATGCACAGTCTGAAACACCCTCATCACCTGCATCCAGTCAGACACCAGAGTCAATGATCCTGAGTCAGAAGATTGAATGACATTCCCCTAGGGCCTCATTCAAACCCTTTATTAGGTTTTCAGGCTTCTGTCCTCAGAGACCTGTTCTGGATTACCAATTTATGATACAACATATGGCCGCTGAGCCCCACAACAGAATATCTCCTGCCCCCAGAAGCAATCCGGGCTCTTGGGCCTGTGTCAAATCCTCAGGCTAGATGAATCCTGCATGGCCCATTAACCACCAGCACATTCTAAGATCTCCCTGGTAACAAACCAACATTTTGACCCATCTTCATGAGGTTCCATGTCCAATCCAGTCTTTATTTCTTCGCCTCAAAGCCACCAGATGCCATGTTCCTTCACTGTCATGGTCAATGAAGGTGTGCTTTCCAGTCACCCATGTGGGAGATCTATGTTATCCGATCTTTCGACATGGGGAACCATGGAGGAAACAAATCAGACTGCCCCTGTCTGGTAGAAGGAAACCTTGCTGTTTGGAGCATCTCAAAAACACCAGATTGGGAAATCCTCCATAACCTCTTGACGCCACCCCTCCATTTTTGTGTCATCATAGACACAAACTCCAGCATGAGCAAATATCTGACATCCACCCTCACTCAAGTGCTGAATATTGGATTCAAACATTGCACACTGGAAATTCCTTTTGCTTGATACAGAATGTAACCATAGCTTAGGTTTACAATTCCATCCTCAGCCTCCTGGTCCACAAGCCCTCTTGATAGTGAATTCTAGAGCCACAAAGCAGCATTCTGCCTTCCCCTTACAAACAAGAAGGGCCTGGTGAGTCTGCCCAGAAACCATACATGAGGATCAATCTGCTCGGCACTTGAGGGAACCCCAATTTATAGGCTGCCCTGGGCACTAGTGCTGTGTCTGACAGAGCCTGAGCCAAGACCTAGTGTCAGCCACCCAGTGATCGGGGCCAATATCCACGATTTGATACTGGCCATGGCCCATGTCCATTATCTTTACCCATCCTTGGTATTCAGGCCTCTGTCCCCAGACCTTTGCTGGAATCCCCGCTAATGGGGGAACCTGAAGCACTATAGAGAACTCCTCTTTCCCCATGGCAGGATTCTGGCTGTTGGGATGGTTTTCCAACCCTCAAAGTGGGAGCCAGCTGCATGGCCAATGTGACCACGCCCACTCATGAGGGCCACCTGGGCATAAGCAAGTATTGTGACCCTCAGCCTGAGAATGATTTTAAACAAGCCCTCTCAGTTGCACCTCCAGGATCCTGCATGCAGGCCTGGTAAGCCACTAGGCCCAAATCCTAACACTTGGTGGGATTTTCCAGGGGACCAAACCCAGAGTCCGTCTCTGGAATCCATATTTTGGGGCACCCCTAACATGAAAAACAGCACTCTTCCCTTCCCCGAAAAAGCCACCAACTATTGGGAGCCACCAGGATCCTTAGAGAGGAAAAATCTCCCATGGACCCATGAGGCCACAACTGCATTCTGAGGCCATCCTGCACACAATACAGAGAAAAAAGCCTGTGATTCTGCCTTTGAGTCACCCGATTAACAGTTCCTGAAGAGCTGCCATCCATGTCTATGCATTGGGCCTGTGATAACCTTGCCACTAACCCTAACCCAAGTTTGTGTTTTCAGACTTCCCTCCCAAAACCATGGCTCACATGCCCTCCAGTTTGTGATAACTGGAGCCACACCACGGAATTGTACCTGTCTTCCCAAAGGAAACTGTGATTGTCACTATTAAACAAACCCTCTAGATTAGGAGAAACCTGCAAGGCCCCTAAGCCCAGCCCAATATTGGAGGCCACTCTGGACGCAAATGCACAGTCTGACACACCATATCACCTACATCCAGGCTGATATCCAAGTCAATGGTCCTCAGACAGAAGATTGAACCTGACATGCTCCTAGGATTCACTGGAACACTAGAATAGGATTTCAGGTATCTGTACTCAGAAGGCTGTTCTGAATATCAATGTATGATACAATATGGTCACTGAGCCACACAAAAGAACATCTCCTGTCCTTAGAAGAAAGCTGTGCTCTGGACCTGTGTCAAACACTCTGGGTAGATGAATCCTTCAAGGCCCCCTGGCAACCAGCACATTCTATGATCTCCCTGACAACATACCAGCATTGTGACCCATCTTCATGAGACTCCATGACAACTCCAGCCCTTGGTACTTCGGCCCAGACCCACCAGAATGAAACTGCCTTGTTCCTCTGCTGCCATGGTCAATGTAGGTGTACTTTCCAGGCATCCAGCGGGAGTGCTCTGATACCAACTTTCCACATGGGGAACCCTGGAGGAAACAAACCAGACTCCCCTGTACGGTAAAAGGAATCTTTGCTGTATGGAGTATCTCAAGCCTGAGTGTGGGTAATCCTCCATGGCCTCTTGAGGCCACCCATCCATTTGTTGGTCATCATAGACACTAACTCCAGCGTGAGCAATCAACTGACATCTGCACTTACTCAAGTGCTGGATATTTGAATAAGCTGCTACACACTGGAATTGCCTTATGCTTGGCACTGAATTTAAAAGTAGCTTGGCGGGACGCCTGGGTGGCTCAGTTGGTTAAACAGCTGCCTTCGGCTCAGGTCATGATCCCAGCATCCTGGGATCGAGTCCCACATCAGGCTCCTTGCTCCGCAGGGAGCCTGCTTCTCCGTCTGACTCTGCCTTCCACTCTGTCTGCCTGTGCTTGCTCTCGCTCACTCTCTGACAAATAAATAAAATCTTGAAAAAAAAAAAAAGTAGCTTGGGTTTGCAATTCCATCCTCACCCTGGTGTTCAGTAAGCTCTCTTGATAGGGAATTCTGAAGCCACAACACAGCATTCTGCCTTCCCCATAGCAAGAAAAAACAGCCTGGAGAGACTGCCCAGAAACCCTACATGAGGATAAATCTACTCGACCCTCGAGTGAACCCCATTTATAGGTTTACCTGGCCACTAGCGCTGAGTCTGACAGAACCTCGTCTCTGACCTCGTGTCAGGACCCAGAGACTGGGCTCCAACTCCAGAATGTGAGACCAGCCATGTCCCAGGGCTGTCATCTCTACCCATTCTTGATTCAGGCATCTGTCCCCAGACATTTGCTGAAATCCCTGCCAATGGGGGAACCAGAAGCACAATAGGGAAATCCTCCTTCCCCATGGCAGGAATGATGGCTCTTGGGATGGGTTTCCAGACCTCAGAGTGGTAGCCAGCTGAAAGGCCAATGATAACCCGCCCACTCATGAGGGCCGCCCTGGACACAAGCAGGCATTGTGACCCCCAACATGAGCATGCTTTCAAACAAACACTCTCAGTTGCATTCCAGAATCCAAATTTGCAGGCCTGATATGCCCCTAAGCACAAATCCTAACACCTGGTGGGATTTTTCAGGGGCCCAGAAACACAGCCTGTCTCTGGAATCCCTGTTTTGGGACACCCCTAAGATGGAAAATAGCACTCTCCCCTTCGCCAAGAAAGCCACCATAGTATAGGGAGCCGCTAGGATCCTTGAGAGGAAAAATCTCCCATGGATCCATGAGACCACACCTGTATACCGAGGCCATCCTGGACACAAAAGCCAGATACACAAGCCTGTGCTACCACCTTCAAGGCAACTAATTTATAGTTCCAGACGAGCTGCCCTCCAGGTCTATGCATTGGGCCTGCGATCACCTCACCGCTAACCTTAACCCGAGTTTGTGCTTACAGACTTCTATCCCGAAACCATGGCTCATATTTCCTCCAGGATGGGGTCTCTGGAGCCACACCAAAGGACTGTGCCTGCCATCCCCAAGGAAAATGTGTCCGTCACATTTGCCTAAAACTTCGAGATAAGGAGAAACCTGCAAGGCCCCTGAGCCCACCCCAATACTGGAGGCCCCTCTGGACACAAATGTGCAGTCTGAAATACGCTGATCACCTGAATCCAGGCAGATACCCAAGTCAGTGTTTCTCAGTCAGAAGATTGAACCTGACATGCTCCTATGACCTCATTGTAACCCCTGATTAGGTTTTCAGGCATCTGTAATCAGAGACCTGTTCTGGAGTACCAACTTAAGATACAACATATGGTCCCTGATCCCCACAACAGAACATCTCCTTTCTCTAGATGGAAGCCGTGCTCTTGGAACTGTGTCAAACCCTCAGGGTAGATGAATCCTACTTGGCCCGTAGCCACCAGCAGATTCTAAGATCTCACTGGTAGCAAGCCAGCATTGTGAGCCATCTTCATGAGATTCCATGTCAACTACAGGCCTTGGTACTTCACCCCAGAGCCTTCAGAAAGAACCTGCCATGTTCCTCAGCTGCAATGTTCAGTGAAAGTGTGCGTTCCAGGCATCCATGTGGGAGTGCTCTGCTACCCAAACTTTCCACATGGGGGACTCTCGAGCAAACAAATCTGACTGCCCTGTCCTGTAGAAGGAAACCTGGCTGTTTGGAGCATCTCACAAGCTCAAGTGTGGGAAATTCTCTATGACCTCTTTTCAACTCCTCTCCATTTGTCGGTCATTATAGACACAAACTCCAGCTTGAGCAAACATCTGACGTCTGCGCTTACTCAGGTGCTGGATATTTGAATCAGCCGCTGCACACTGGAAATGCCATTCGCTTGTCACTGAATTTATTCATAGCTTGGGTTTACAATTCCATCCTCACCCTACTGGTCCACAAGCCCTCATGATAGGGAATTCTGCAGCCACAACACAGCATTCTGCCTTCCCAATAGAAAGAAGAAGGGCCTGGTGAGTCTGCCCAGAAACTCCACATTATGATCAATCTACTTGTCCCTTGAGGGAACCCTGAATTATAGACAGCCCTGGCCCCTAGTGTTGTGTCTGACAGAGCCTAAGCCCCGACCTCGTGTCAGCCACCTAGAAGGCGGGGCCCATATCCCGCATGTTAGACTGGCCACGGAACAGAGCCGTCATCTTTACCCATCCTTGGTATTCAGGCATGTGTCCCCAGACCTTTCCTGGAATCCCTACAAATGAGGGAACCTGAATCACAATAGGTAAATCCTCATTCCCCATGGCAGGATTCCTGTAAGTTCGGAAGGGTGTCCAACACTCAGAGTGTTAGCCTACTGAATGGCCATTGAGACCACCCCCATTCCTGAGGGCCACCCTATGCAAAAGCTTGCATAGTGACCCTCAGCCTGAGCATGCTTTCAAACAAACGCTCTCAGTTGTATCTCCAGGACTTGCATTGGAGGCCTGGTAAGCCCCTATGCCCAAATCATAAGCCTTGGTGGGTATTTCCAGGTGCCCAGAGCCAGAGCACTTCTCTGCAATCCCTGTTATGGGACACCCTTAATATGGAAAACAGAACTCTTTCCTCTCTGAGAAAGCCACCACATTATAAGGAGCCGCCAGGATACTTGAGAGGAAATATCACCCATGGACACCTGAGACCACACCTGCATTCTTAGTCCATCGTGGATACACAATCCAGATAAAAAAGCCTGTGCTACCTCCTTTGAGGCATGCGATTTACATTTCACACGGAGCTTCCCTCCAGGAGTATGCATTGGGCTTACAATCACTTCGCCACTAAACCTAACCCGCATTTGTGTTTGCAGACTTTCCTCCGAAAACCATGGCTCTCATGCCCGCCAGCATGGGGTCTTTGGAGCCACACCACAGGACTGTGCCCACCATTGCCAAGGAAACTGTGCCCATCAAATTGCCCTATCTTTCCAGATTAGGAGAAACCTGCAAGGCCCCTGAGCCCACCCCAATACTGGTTGCCACTCTGTACACAAATGCACAGTCTGGAACACCCTGATCACCTACATCTAGGCAGACTTTGAAGTCAATGATACTGAGTCAGAGGATTGAACCTGACATTCCGTTAGGATTTTATTGGAACCCTAGATTAAATTTTCAGGCATCTATCCTCAGAGGCCTGTTCTGCAATACCAAATTATGATACATTTGGTCCGTTAGCCCCACATCAGAACATCTCTTGTCCGAGAAGGAAACCGTGCCCTTTGACCAGTGTCAAACCCTCAGGGTAGATGAATCCTACATGGTCCCTTAGCCACCAGCACACTGTAAGGTCTCCATGGTAACAAACCTGCATTATGACCCATCTTCATGAGACTTCATGTCAACTCCAGGCCTTGGTAATTCGCCCAAGAGCCACCAGAACGAATTGGCCATGTTTCTCAGCTGCAATTTTAATGGAGGTGTGCTTTTCAGGCATCCACGTGGGAGTGCTCTGCTACCCAAACTTTCCACATGGGGGACCCTGGAGCAAATAAACCAGACTCCCCCTGTCTGGTAGAAGGAAACTTTGCTGTTAGAAGCATCTCACAAGCCCCAGCATGTGAAATCCTCCATGGCCTCTTGACGCCACCCCTCCATTCATCGGTCATCATAGACATAAACTCCAGCATGAGGAAATGTCTGACTTTCACCTTTACTCAGGTGCTGGATATCTGGAATCAGACACTGCACAATGGAACTGCCTTTTGCTTGGCACTGAATTGAACCTTAGCTTGAGTTTACAATTCCATCCTCACCCTACTGGTCCCCAAGCCCGCTTGATAGGGAATTCTGGGGCCACAACGCAGCTTTTTGCCTTCCCCTTAGAAAGAAGAAGGGCATGGTGATTCTGCCCAGAAACTCTGCATGAGGATCAATCTGCTCAGCCCTTGAGGGATCCCTGATTCATACTCAGCCCTGACCACTAGTTCTGTTTCTGACAGAGCCTGAGTGCTCAATTCATGTCAGCTACTCAGAGAGTCAGGCATGTGAGACTGGCCATGTCTCAGGTCCCTCATCTCTACCCATCCTTGGTATTCAGGCATCTGTCCCCAGACATTTGCTAGAATACCTGCTAATGGGGGAACCTGAGGCACAATAGAGAATTCTTCCTTTTCCATGGCAGGAATCCTGGTAGTTGGGATGGGTGTCCTACATTAAAGTGGTAGCCAGCTGCATGGCCAAGGAGACAACTCCCACTCATAAGGGCTGCCCTAATCACATCAGGCATTGTGACACTCAGACTAGCATGCTTTCAAACAAACGCTCTCAGTTGTACCTCCAAGTCACACATTGTAGGCCTGGTACTCCCCTAGGCCCAAATCCTAATCCTGGTGGGATTTTCCAAGCACCCAGACTCACAGCCCTTCTCTGGAATCCCTTTTTGGGGAACATCTAAGATTGAAAACAGCACTCTTCCATTCAAATGAGAAAGCCACCATACTATTGGGAGCTTCCAGGATCCGTAGAGAGGAAAATACTCTCATGGAAACATTAGAACACACCTGCATTCCAAGGCTATCATGGACACACAATCCAGATACAAAAGCCAGTGCTAGTGCCTTCGAGGTACGTGATTTACAGTTCCTGACGATCTGCCCTCCAGGTCTATGCATTGGGCCTACGATCACCTCGCAACTCAACCTAATCCGAGTTTGTGATTGCAGACTTCTCTCCCAAAACCATGGCTTACATGCCCTCCACGATGGAGTCTCTGGAGCCACACCACAGGACTGTGCCTGCCACCCCCAAGGAAACCGTGCCCACAAATTTGCCTAAACCTTCAAGATTAGGAGAAACCTGCAAGGCCCCAGAGCCCACCCCAATATTGGAGGCCACTCTGTACACAAAGGCACAGTCAGAAACACCCTGGTTGCCTACATATAAGCAGACACCGAAGTCAATGGTCCTGAGTCTGATGATTCAACCTGAAATTCCCCTTGGACTTCATTGGAACCCTAGATGAAGTTTTTAGGCATCTGTCCTCAGAGGCCTGTTTTGGAATACCAACTTATGATACAACATTTGGTCCGTGAGCCCCACAACAGAACATCTCCGATACCCAGAAAGAAACCGTGTTCTTCGACCGGTGTCAAACCATCAGGATAGACTAATCATACATGGCCCCTTAGCCACCAGCACATAGTAAGATTTCCGTGGTAAGAAAACTGCATTGTGACCCAACTTCATTAGAATCCAGGCCTTGGTACTTTGCCCTAGAGCAACCAGGAAGAACCTGCCATGTTCCTTAGGTGCAATGGTCAATGTAGGTGTGCTTTCCAGTATCCACGTGCGAGTACTATGCTACCCAAACTTTGCACATGGGGGAACCTGGTGTAAACAAACCAGACCTCCCCTGTCCAGTAGAAGGAAACCTTATGTTTGGATCAACTCACAGGCCTCAGCGTGTAAACTGCTCCATGGCCTCTTGATGCCACCACTCCATTGGTTGGTCATCATAGACACAAACTCCAGTCTAAGCAAACATCTGACATGCACCCTTATCCCGGTGCTGGATGTCTTGAATAAACCACTGCACATTGGAACTGCCTTCCACTTGGCACTGAATTGAACCATAGCTTGTGTTTACAATTCCATCCTCACCTGACTGGTCCCTAAGCCCTCTTGATAGGGAAATCTGGGGCCACAACGCAGCATTCTGCCTTCCCCATCGAATGAAGAAATGCCTGGTGAGTCTGCCCTGAAAACCCACATGAGGATCAATCAGGTCGGCCCTCGAGTCAACACCGATTTATTGGCTGCCATGGCCACTAGTGCCGTGTCTGACAGAGCCTGAGCTCTACTGAGTTTCAGCCACTAGAGAGCAGGCCCCATATCTAGCATTTGGGATTGCCATGGCCCAAGTATGTCATCTCTACCCATCCTTGATATTCAGGCACCTGTCCCCAGACCTTGGCAGGGATCCCTGCCAATTAGGGAACTTGAAGCACAATAGAGAAATCTTCTTTCCCCATGGCAATAAACCTGGCTTTTGGGATGGGTGTTCTACCCTCAAAGGGGGAGCCAGTTACAACATCAATGACACCACACACACTCCTGAGGACTACCCTTGGCACAAACAGGCATTGTGACCCTCACCCTGAGCATGCTTTCAAAAAATCCCTCTCAGATTCACCACAATGATCCCTCATTTCAGGCCTGGTATGCCTGTAGGTTCAAATCATAACACTTGGTGGGATTTTCGAGGTGCCCAGACCCAGAGACCATCTCTGGAATTTTTGTTTTGGTGCACCCTTCAGATGGAAAACAGCACTCATCCCTTCCCCAAAAATGTCACCAAATTATGAGGAGCCACCAGGATCCATAGAGAGGCAATGTCTCCCATGGACCCATGAGAACACACCTGCATTCCGAGGCCATCCTGGACACACAATCCGGAGAGAAAAGCCTGTGCTACTGCCTTCCATTCACCCTAATTACAGTTCCAGATGAGCTGCTCTCAAGGTATATGCATTGGGCCTGTGATCACCTCGCCACTCACCCTAATTCGAATTTGTGTTTGCAGACTTATCTACCAAAACCATGGCACACATGCCCTCCAGGATGGGGTCTCTGGATCCACACTGCAGGACTGTCCCTGCCATCCACAAGGAAACTGTTCCCATCACAGTTGCCCAAACTGTCTAGATTAGGAGAAACCTACAAGGCCTCTGGGCCTACCCCAATTTCGGCGGCCGCTCTGAACACAAATGCACAGTCTGAAATACCCTGATCTCCTACATCCAGGAACACAGCCAGGTCAATGGTCCTGAGTCAGAATAATGAACCTAACATGCCCCTAGGACGTCATTGGAACCATTGATTCGGTTTTCAGACATGTGTCCTCAGAGGCCTGTTTTAGAATGCGAACTTATGATACAACATGTGGTGGCTGGGCCACACAACAGAACATCTCCTGTCCCCAGAAGGAAACCGTGCCCTACAATCTGTGCAAAATCCCAGAGTAGTAGATTCCTGCACAACTACTAAGCCACCAGCACATTCTAAGATCTACCTGGTAACAAACCAGCTGTGTGGCCCATCTGCAAGAGATTCCATGTCAAATCAAGGACTTGGTACTTTGCTACATAGACACCAGAATAAAGCTGCCATGTTCTTCAGTTGCAATGGTCAATGAAGTTGAACATTCCAGGCATCCATGCGGTAGAGCTCTGCTACCCAAACTTTCCACATGGGGGACCCTGGAGCAAATAAACCACACTCCACCTGTCCAGTAGAATGAAACCTTGCTATTTGGAGCAGCTCATGAGTCTCAACGTGAAAATCCCTCCATGGCTTCTTGACGCCACCCCTCCATTTGTCAGTCATCATAGACACAAACTCTAGTGTGAGCAAATATCCGACGTCCTCCCTTACTAAGGTGCTGGATATCTCGAAAAAGCTGCTGGACACAGGAACTGCCTTCCGCTTGGCAGTGAATTGAACTGTAGCTTGTGTTTACAATTCCTTCCTAACCCGACTGGTCCCCAAGCCTTCTTGATAGCGAATTATGGAGACACAACACAGCATTCTGCCTTCCCGATAGAAACAAGTGCCTGGTGAGTCTGGCCAGAAACCCCACATGAGGATCAATCTGCTCGGCCCTATATCGGAGGGACGCTGATTTATAGGTTGCCCTGGCCACGAGTGCTGTGTCTGACAGAGCCTGAGCCCAGACCTAGTGTCAGTCACCAGAGTTTGAGCCCCACATCTAGTATTTGGAAATGCCATGGCTCAAGTATTTCATCTCTACCCATCCTTGGTATTCAGGCACCTGTCCCCAGACCTTTGCTGGAATCCCTGATAATGGGGCATCCTGAAGCACAATAGAGAACTCCTCCTTCTTCATATCAGGAAACTTGGCTGTTAAAAAGGGTGTTCAACCCTGAAAGGGGGAGTCATTTACAAGTCCAGTGAGACCACACAAACTCCTCAGGGATGCTCTGGAGGCAAACAGGCCTTGTGACCCTCAGCCTGAGCATGCTTTCAAACAATCCTTCTCTGTTGCACCACCATGAACCCGCATTGCAGGCCTAATATGCCCTAAGCCCAAATCCTAGCACTTGTTGTGATGTCCCAGATGCCCTGAACCAGAGCCCGTCTCTGGAATCCCTGTTTTGGGGCACCCATAAGGTGGAAAACATCACTCTCCCCTTCCCCGAAAAAGCCACCAAACTATGGAGAGCCACCAGGATCCATAGAGAGGAAAAGACTTCCATGGACCCATGAGACCACACCTGCATTCCAAGGCCATCCTGGACATACAATCCAGAGAGAAAAGCCTGTGCTACTGCCTTCCAGTCTCCCTAATTATAGTTCATGACGAGCTTCCCTCCAGGTCTACGCATTGGGCCTGTGATCACCTCGCCACTCACCCTAATTTGTATTTGTGTTTGCAGACTTCTCTCCCAAAACCATGGCTCACATGCCCACCAGAATGTGATCTCTGGAGCCACACCACAGAACTTTGGCTGCCAACCCCAAGGACACTGTGCATATCAGATTTGCCCAAACCTTCCAGATTAGGAGAAACCTGTGTGGCCCCTGAGCCCACACCAATATTGCCGGCCACTCGGGATGGAAATGCGCAGTCTGAAACACCCTTATCACCTACATCCAGGGAAATAGCCAAGTCAATGATCGTGAGATAGACGATTGAACCTAAAATGCCAGTAGGCTCTCAATGGAACCCCATTAGGTTTTTAGGCATCTGTCCTCAGGGGCCTGTTCTGAAATACCAATCTATGACACATCATGTGGTCTCTGAGCCACACGACAGAACATCCCCTGTCCCCAGAAGAATACCATGCTCTTCGACCTGTGCCAAACCCTCAGGGTAGGAGAATCCTGCATGGCACCTTAGCAACCAGCACATTCTAAGTTCTCCCTGGTAACAAACAAGCATTGTGACCCATCTGCAAGAGATCCCATGTCAACTCAAGGCCTTGGCACTTTGTCCCAGAGCCACCAGAACGAATCTGCCATGTTCCTCAGCTGCAATTGTCAATGGAGGTGTGCTTTCCTGGCATCCATGCCGGAGAGCTCTTCTTCACAAACTTTCCACATGGGGAAACCTAGAGTAAACAAACCAGACTTCACCTACTCTGTACAAAGAAATGTTACTTTTTGCAGCAGTTCACAGGCCTCAGCATGTGAACTCCTCCATGGCCTCTTTATACCACCCCTCCACTTGTCGGTCATCATAGACAAAAACTCTAGTGTGAGCAAGCATCTGACATCCACCCTTATTCCAGTGCTGGATGTCTCGAGTAAACTGCTACAAATTGGAACTGCCTTCTGCTTGGCACTGAATTGAACCATAGCTTTTGTTTACAATTCCACCCAAAACTGACTGGTCCCCAAGCTCTCGTGATTGGGAAATCTGGAGCCACAAGACAGCATTCTGCCTTCCCTATTGAATGAACAAATGCCTGGGAATCTTCCCAAGAAACTCCACATGAGGATCAATCTGCTCCGCCCTCGAATCTACTCTCATATAAAGGCTGCCATGGCCACTAGCGCTGTGTCTGACAGAGCCTGAGCCCCGACCGAGTTTTAGGCCTCATATCTAGCATTTGGGATTGCTATGGCCCAAGTACGTCATCTCCACCCATCCTTGGTATTCAGGCACCTATCTCGAAACCTTGCTGGAAACCCTGCCAATGGGGCAACCTGAAGCACAGAGGAACCTGACGGAAGAGAACTCATCCTTCCTCATGGCAGGACATTTGGCTGTTGGGTTGGGTGTCCAACTCTCTAAGAGGGAGCCAGATATATGACCAATGAGACCACTCCCACTCCTGAGGGCCGCCATGGGAGCAAACAGGCATTGTGAGACTCAGCCTGAGCAAGCTTTCAAACAATCCCTCTCAGTTGCACCATCATGATCCCGCATTGCAGGCCTCATACACCCCTAGGTGCAAATCCTAACCCTTGGTGGGAAGTCCCAGATGCCCAGAAAAAGAGCCTGTATCTGGAATCCCTGTTTTGGGGCACCCATAAGATGGAAAACAACACTCTTCCCTTCCCCAAAAAAGCCACCAAACTATGAGCTGCACAGATCCATAGAGAGGAAAAGTTTCCCATGGACCCATGAGACTATACCTGCATTCCGAGGCCATCCTGGACACACAATATAGAGAGAAAAGCCTGTGCTACTGCCTTCCAGTCACCCTAATTACAACTCCTGACAAGCTGCACTCCAGGTCTACTCATTGGGCCTGTGATCACCTTTCCACTAACCATAACCCACATTTGTGTTTGCAGACTTCTCTCCCAAAACCATGGCTCATATGCCCTCCAGGACAGGGTCTCTGGATCCACAACACATGACTAGGCCTGCCATCCCCAAGGAAACTGTGCCCGTCAAACCTGCCCAAACCTTCTAGTTTAGGAGAAACACGCAAGAGCCCTGAGCCCAACCCAATATTGTCGGCAGCACTGGACACAAATGCCAGTCTGAAACGCCCTGATCACCTACATCCAAGCAGACAGCCATTTCAATGTTCCTGGGTCAGAAGATTGTACCTGACATGCTCCTAGGACGTCATTGGAACACTAGATTAGGTTTTCAGGCATCTGTCCTCAGGGTCCTGTTCTGAAATACCAACTTAGGATACAACATGTGGTCCCTGAGCCACACAATAGAATATCTCCTGTCCCCAGTAGGAAACCATGCCCTTCGACCTGTGCCAAACCCTCAAGATTGGAGAATCCTGCACAGCACCTTAGACACCAGCACAAACTCTAGTTTGTGCGTTGACCCATACCACAAGCTTTCCATCTGCTGGACAGTCGAGTCCTGTTGAATGGCTCCAGGATGTCCCATACGGAAAGACTGGAGAGCAGGATTCGAAGGATGGATGCCTGTACAGCATACCTCACATTCCCATTGGCTCTTTGTGACAAGACATGTTTGAACTACTGGCTCTGGGGCGAGCTAACTAGGGGGCTGAATTGAAATGGACTCTCCTGCGGATGGGTCATAATGTGGGTTTGTGTGCATGGAGACCTTGGAATATGTTGGCAGCTCAGGGGCCATGAAGTATTCGCCTAACCGAAGGGTGTAATATTGCTCCAATTAAAAAGAGATCCCTATGTGGAGATGAGACAGGTTCTCTTTGGTGCCTCAGAAAAGCCCCAGATACTGGTCTTCAAACCAGTTATCTGAGTAGAGACACCTGGAAACCAAAGCTAGGGTTCAGATTAGAGCCTAGATGCCTGTCCGTTTCAATCTTCTGTCTCTGGGGACACTGTCTGAGTATCTAAGTGGAGATAGTTGCTCAGCTGGTGTCAGAGTGCCCCTCTTAGTCCATGGCCGAGGCATGGCCTTGGAGACCTTATTGGATTTTCCTAATCTCTAGGGTTGTGGCCAATGGATTGGGTACAGTTTTCTTGGAGAGGACTGGCACAGTCCTTCAGTGTGTCTCCATAGGCCCTAGCCTGGAGGGTGTGTGGGTCCGGGCTGTGGGCACAGAATTCTGAAAACACAAACTCGGCTTGGGTGCGGAGCCGAGAGCATGGCAGGATGGACCCACAGACCGTGAGAGGAGATCCTCAGCTTATGAAGGAAGGGCAAATGGGAGGCAGTCACGCAAGCTTTTGTCTTTGGATGTTTTGTCTCCCATAGCCGTGGAATGTAGGGGTGACCTCAGGGGCTATGGAAGAGTCTCCCTCTCTGAGGAGTTGGTCCAGCTCTTAAGATTTTGGGGACATTTTGTGGGAAGGGTGGAGTCCTGCTGTCTGGCTCAGGTGTTCTTCCAGGAGAGGGACTCCAGATCACAGTCCTGGGTTCGAGCAAATGGAATACTCGAGCTCTTGTGAAGATTGGAATCATAGGGGCTTGGCAAGCCCCATATGCGGGCTCTTAGTCCAGGCCCTGAGAGACCTTACTTCGACATGGGGCCCATGCTGATGGTCCCAATGCGAGTTTGTACCCAAGGAGGCACTCAAGTTTAGGCTTGGCCTCAGGGGCCATGAAGGTTTCTCCTACACTGAAGGTATGACTCCATGCCAACAGCAAGCTTTCCAGCCATGGGGAAGGAGAAGATCTGATTTGTGCTTCAGTTACCCACGTTTGCCAGGATTTGATATAATATCTAGGGTCAGATGTCTGAAAACCCAGGTTGGGAAGAGATGACGGCATAAGGCCATGGCCTGTCTGATGTGCTTAGTGTGCAGCCAGCTGTTTCCTTGTCTGTCGGGACGTCAGGCTGTGTCAGACAGAGCATTACTGACCAGGGTAGCTTTTCCAGTTAGGGTGCAGTCGAGGCCAGAGCAGGTTGGTTCTCATTTGTGGTTTCTGGAGAGCCCCATAGGGCAACGTTTTTCTTCTGGTGGGCAGGCAGAAAACTGTGTTGTGGTTCTGGAATTCCCAGTCTGGAGGGCTTGTTTGCCAGGAGTGTGAAGAGGGAAGTCTGAAAACACAAGCTAGCGTTAGGTTTGGGGCCGAGGGCATGGCAGGCCCACTCTGCAGAGACTGAATCAAGATCTCGTGCATCTGAGGTCAGGGCGAGTATCAGACGTTGCCTCAGGTTGGAGTTTTTGTCTATTATGGCCCCTTCCTGAAGGGGGTGGGGGCGTCATGAGGCCAGGGAGGTTTCCCAACGCTGGGAGTTATGAGCTGCCCCAAACATCAAGGTTTCCTCTGTAGGACAGTCGAGTACTATGAGATGGTTCTAGGATGAACCCTACAGAAAGACTCGAGAGAAGGGGTCTAAGCATGAATGTCTGCAAATGCCACCTCACATTCCCACTGGCTGCTTGGGGCAAGGCAGGCTCAATCTGCAGGCTCTTGGGCGGGTTTCTCAGAGGGTTGAGTTGAAATGGACTCTCCTGAGGATGAGTCATTCTGTGGGTTGGTGGCCATGGAGACCTTGGAATGTGGCGGTGGCTCAGGGACTCTGCAGGTTTCTCCAAACCGAAGGGTTTGACACAGCTCCAACAATGAAGCTTCCCATGTGGAGACGATAGTTGTTCTGTTTGGTGTCTCAGGAAAGCCCCAGATGCTGGTCTTCAAACCCAGGCCTCTGAGGAGTGACACCTGGAAACCAAAGCAAGAGTTCAGATTAGGGCCCAGGGGCCTGTCTGGTTCAATCTACTGTCTCTGCCGACATCTGTCTGTGTTTCTGCATGGAGGTAGTTGCTCAGCTAGTGTCAGGATGCCTTTGTCCAGAGAGGCTTATAGTAGTGGGATGTCCTCGGGGGCCTTGAGGTTTCTCCTATTCTGTGGGGTTATGGGCAATGGAATGGGCATAGTCTCCTTGGAGAGAGCAGGACAGTCCTGTGGTGTGGCTCCAGAGGCCCCAGCCTGGCGGCTGTGTGGGCCAGGGCTGTGGGGACAGACATCCAAAAACACAAACTCGGCTGAGGTTTGGGGCTGAGGTTATGGCAGGAGTGATCTACAGTCCGTGAGGGGAGCTCATTGTGATTAGAAAGTAAGGCGAGTGAGAGGCGGTCGTTCAGGCTTATGTCTCTGGATGTTGTATTCATGATGGTCATTTAATGTAAGCATGGTCTCATGGGCCATGGAAGTCTCCCTCTCTGGTGATTTGTCCGGCTCCCAAGAGATTGGGGTCATTTTGTGGGAAGGGAGGAGTCCTGTTTTCTGCCTCATGTGTCCCCACAATAGAGGGATGCTAGAGCAGAGCACTGGGTACATACAACTGGAATACCCACCCTCTGGTTAGGCCTGGGGTCCTATGGGCATGGCAAGCCCATATGCAGATTCTTGGTCCAGCCACTGAGAGACGTTACTTGAATAGTGGACTCATGCTGAGGGTCACAATGTGTGTTTGTGCCCAAGGTGGTCCTCAATATTGGGCGGGACTTCATTGAGCTTGCAGGTTTCTCCTACACTGAAACTTGGACATGCCAACCTCAGGGTTTCTTGCCATGGGGAAGGAGGAGTTTTGATTTCTGCATCACGTTCACCTCTGGGCACTAAGTGGAGATAAGGTCTAGGTTCTGAAGCCTGAAAACCGAGGTTTGGAAGAGATGACGACCTAAGGCCATGGCGGGTCCGATGTGTTCAGTTTGGGGCCAGCTTTCTAGGTGTCGTTCAGGAGGTCTGCACTCAGGCTGTGCCAGACAGGGCATTCGTGCCCAGATACGCTGTATAATTGGGGTACAGTTGAGTGGCATGCAGAAGATAATTATTTGGGGTTTCTCCGTAGCCCCATAGGGCAAAGTCTTTCTTCTGGAGGGCAGGCAGAGTGCTGCATTCTGGCTCCGGAACTGCCAAACTGGAGTCCTTGGGGCCAGGAATGCAAGGATGTAAGTCTGAGAACTTAAGCTTTGCTTTGGTTTCAGGGCGAGGACATGGCAGGCACACTCTGCAGAGCTGAATTGAGATTTCATGCATCTGAGGTCAGGGCGAGGTTCATATGTTGGCTCAGGTTGGAGTTTCTGTCCATGATGGCCCCTTCATGAAGGGGGGTCATCACTTCATTGGTGTTTTCCCATGATGGCAGTAGTGAGATGATCCAAAACACAAGGATTTTCTGCGGGTCAGTTGAAACCTGTTGGATGGCTCCAGGGCATCCCATATGGAACAATTGCAGAGCAGGGTTCTAAGGATGGATGCCTGGGCATCCGGCCTTGCATTCCAATTGTCTCCTAGCGAAACGGCACGTTTGATTGCTGCCTATGATGTAGCAGCCGAGGGGGCTGAGTTGAAATGCATTCTCCTGAGGATCGGTCATAATGTGGGATTGTGTCCATGGAGACCTTGGAATGGGGCAGTGGCACCAGGGCTCTGAAGGATGCTCCTAACCAGAGGTTTTGACACAGCTCCAAGAAGCATTTTTCCCATGGGGAAACAAGATTTGTTCTCATTGGTGCTTCAGTAACCCCCAATATGCTGGTATTGGAAACCAGAACTCTGAGGAGAGATGCCTGGAAACCAAGGCAATGGATCTGATTAGGGCCTGGGGCCTGTCTGGTTTAATCTTCTACTCTCGGTTCATCTGTCTATGGGATTGAGTGGAGGTAGTTCCTCAGCTGGTGTCAGATTGCCCCTATTTGTCCTGGGCAGTCTACACTATTGGGATGGCCACTTAGACTTTGGAGGTTTCTCCTAATTTGCAAGTTTGTGGCCAATGAAATGGGCAGAATTCCTTTGGGGAGGGAAGGCACAATCCTGAGGTGTGGCTCTAGGGGCTCAAGCATGGATGGTGTGTGGGTCAGAGCTGTGGGGACAGAAGTCTGAAAACAGAAACTCGTCTTAGGTTTGGGGACATAGGTATGGGAGGCCCGATCTACAGACCTTGAGCAGAACTCTTCAGGATATGAACAAAGAGTGAGTGTGAGGCACTTGCTCAGGCTTTTGACTCTGGATTTTGTGTCACTGATGGCCGTGGAATGTAGGGGCGTCCTCATGGACCATGGGTGAGAGTTCCTCTATGGGGATTTGGATGATCCCAATATTTTGGGGTCATTCCGTGGGATGGGAGGAGTCCATTCTGTTTTTTATTTTTATTTTATTTTATTTTATTTTTTTTTTACCTCAGGTGTGCCACTAAAGAGGGATTCCAGAGCAGAACCCTAGGAAGGGGCGACTGGACAACCCGAACTCTGTATAAGATTGGGGGCCTAAGGGCATGGCAATCCCCATATGGGGTACCTTGGTCCAGCCACTGAGAGGTCTTACTTGAGTACAGTGCTCACACTGAGGGTCACAATGCATGTTTGTGCCCAATGTAGGCATCAAGCATGGGCGGGGACTCATGGGCCATGCTTGATTCTCCTACACTGAACTTTGGACAACATACGAACCACAAGGTTTCTTTCCATGGGAAAGGAGGAATTCTGATTTCTGCATCATGTTCACCCCTGGGCAGTGACTGGAGATAAGATCTAAGTTCTGAATCCAGAAAATCGAGGTTGGGATGAGATGATAACCTAAGGTCATGGAGGGTCCGATGTGCTCAGTGTGCAGTCAGCTTTCTGGGTGTTGTTCAGGAGGTATGGATTCAGGCTGTGTCAGACAGTGCATTAGTGCCCAGGTTAGAATGTATAATTTGGGTACAGTTGAGTTCCATGTAGGTTCATCCTCATTTATTGTGTCAGGGAAGCTCACTGGGGCAACATTTTTCTTCTGGTGGGCAGGCAGAGTGCAGCATTGTGGGTCCAGAATTGCCAAACTTGAGGGCGTCGGGACCAGGAGTGTGAGGACGTAAGTCTGAGATCATAAGCTAGACTTAAGTTTCAGGGCGAGGGCACGGCAGGCACCCTCTGCAGATCCGAATCAAAATCTCATTCATCTGAAGTCAGGACGAGGATCAGACTTAGGCGCAGGTTGGAGTTTCTGTCCATGATGGCCCCTTCATCAAAGGGGTGGAATCTCGAGGCCATGGAGGTTTTCCCACGTTGGGAGTTGTGGGATGCTCCAAACTGCAAGGATTCCTTCTGCGGGAAAATTGAGAACTGTTGGATGGCTCCAGGACATCCCATATGGAATGACTCCAGAGCCGGGTTCTAAGGATGGATGCCTGAGCAGACTGCCTCTTACACCAATTGTCTCCCTGCCACAAGACAGGTACGATCTGATGGCTATGCAGGAGCAATCGTGGGAGCTGAGTTGAAATGGACTCTCCTGAAGATGGGTCTTAATGTGTGTTTGTGTCCATGAGGACGTTGGAATGGGGTGGTGGCCCCAGGGCTCTAAAGGATTGTAACCGGAGATTTTGAAACAACTCGAAAGAGCAAGTTTTCCATGTGGAGACAAGATTTGTTCTAATTGGTGCCTCAGGAAACCCACATATGCTGGTATTAGAACCAGGCCTCTGAGGAGAGATACATAGAAACCACAGCAATGCATCCAATTAGGTCCTAGGAGCCTCTCTGGTTCAATCTTCTTCTCTGTCGACATCTGTCTATTTTATGAAATGGAGGTAGTTGCTCAGCTGGTGTCAGACCGCTCCTGTTTGTCCGGGCGGCCTACACTATAGGGATGGCCTCGGGGACTTTGGAGGTTTCTCCTAAATTGTATGATTATGGACAATGGCATGGGCAGAATTCCTGTGGAGTGGGCAGGCACAGACCTGATGTGTGGCTCCAAGGGCCCAGCCTTGAGGGTGTGTGGGCAAGGACTGTTGGGACAGATGTCTGAAAACACAAACTCAGCTTAGGTTTTGGGACGTAGGTATGGCAGGTCCGATTTACAGACTATGAGGAGAACTTTTTGGGATATGAATAAAGGGTGAAAGTGTGACACTTGTCAGGCTTTTGCCCCTGGATTTTGTGTCAATGATGGCTGTGGAATGTCAAGGAGTCCTCATGGGCCATGGAAGAGTCTTTCTCTCTGTGGATTTGGCCAGATCCCAATTGTTTTGGGTTAATCTGTGGGATTCAGTTTTGTTAACTAAGGTGTCCCACCAAAAGAGGGATTCCAGAGCAGAGCCCTGGACAACAAGAAATCTAACTAAAAATACGGGCCTAGGGGCATGGCAAGCCCAATATGCCTTCTAATGGTCCAGCCACTGAGAGGCCTTCATTGAGGACAGAACTCATGCTGAGGGTCACAATGCGTGTTTATGCCCTTGTGGTACTCAAGCATGGGTGGGGACTCATGGTGCATGCTTGTTTCTCCTACACTGAATGATAGTCAACATGTCAACCACATGAGTTCTTGCCATGGGGAAGTATTAATTCTGATTTCTGCATGTCATTCACCCCTGGGCAGTGATTGGAGATAAGGTCTAGGTTGTGAAGTCTGAAAACCGAGGTTGGGAAGAGATGACGACCTAAGACCATGTCGGGTCCGATATGCTCAGCGTGGAGCCAGCTGTCTGGGTGTTGGTCGGGAGGTCCAAGCTTGGGCTGTGTCAGACAGGGCATTAGTGCCCAGGGTAGATTGTATAATTGGGGTACAACTGAGTTCCGTGCAGGTTGATCTTTATTTGGCATTTCTGGGTAGCCCCAAGGGCAATGTTTTTCTTCTGGAGAACAGGCAGAGTGCTGCATTGTGGCTCCGGAATTTCCAAAGTGGATGCCTTGTGGACGGGGAGTGTGAGAACGGAAGTCTGAGAACACATGTTAGGCTTAGGTTCTGGGCGAGGGCACGGCAGGCACCCTCTGCAGATCTGAATCGGGATATCATGAATCTGAAGTCAGGGCGAGGTTCAAACCTAGGCTTAGGTTTGAATTTCTGTCCATTCTGGCCACTTTATGAAGGGGACAGCATCTCCAGTCCATGGACGTTTACCCACAATGGGAGTTGTGAGATGCTCCATACAACAAGGATTCCTTCTGATCAACAATTGAGACCTTTTGTATCACTCCAGTACATACCATACAGAATGACACCAGAGCAGGGATCTTAGGATGGATGCATGGGAAGCCCGCCTCACATTGCAGTTGTCTCCTAGCAAATAGACAGGTTTGATATGCTGGCTCTGTCAGAGCAACCAAGGGGGCTGAGTTGAAATGGACTCTCCTGAGGATGGATGCTAATGTGGGTTTGTGTCCATGGAGACCTTGGAATGGGGCGTTGGTGCATGGGCCCTGAAGGATTCTCCTAACCGGAGGTTTTGAGACATCTCCAAAGGACAAGTTTCCCATGTGGAGACGAGATTTGTTCTGATTGGTGCCTCAGGAAACCCCCATATACTGTTATTGGAATATAGGCCTCTGAAGAGAGATAACTGGAAACCAAAGCAATGGCTCCATTTAGAGCCTAGCGGCCTGTCCGGTTGAATCTTCTTCTCTGTGTACATCCATCTAAGGTATTAGTGGAGTTAGATGCTCAGCTGGTGTCAGATGGCCCTTGTTTGTCCCAGGCGGCCTACACTATTGTGAAGGCCTTGGGGACTTTGGAGGTTTCTCCTAATTTTATGATTATGGACAATGGAATGGGCAGAATTCCCGTGGAGAGGGAAGGCACAGTTTTGATGTGGCTCCAGGGGCCCCAGCCTGCAGGGTGTGTGCCTCAGGACTGTGGAGACAGAAGTCTAAAACACAAACTCAGTTTAGGTTTAGGGACGTAGGTATGGCAGGCCCGATCTACAGACCGTGAGGAGAATTCTTCCAGATATGAAGAAAGAGAGATTGTGAGGCACTTGTTCAGGCTTTTGTTTCTGGATTTTGTGTCAACGATGGGCGTGGAATGTCCAGGAGGCCTCATGGGCCATGGACGAGTCTTCCGCTCAGTGGATTTGGCCCGATTCCAATTGTTTTGGGTCAAACTGTGGGATGGGAGAAGTCCTTTCAGTTTTGTTACCTCAGGTGTCCCACCAAAAGAGGGATTCCAAAGCCGAGCCCTGGGGAGGGGAGACTGGACAACCAGAAATCTGGTTAAAAATTGGGGCCTAGGGGCATGACAAGCCCAATATGCTGTCTTTTGGTCCAGCCACTGAGAGGCCTTACTTGAGAACTGGGCTCACGTTGAGGGTCAGAATGCATGTTTGTGAACGACTTGGTCCTCAAGCATCTGCAGGGCCTCATGGGCCACACTGGTTTCAACTACATTTTACGTTGGACAACATGCCAACCACAAGGTTTCTTGCCATGGGGAAGGAGTTCTGATTCCTGCATCATGTTCAACCCTGGGTGGTGACTGGAGATAAGGTTTAGGTTCTGAAGCCTGAAAACCGAGGTTGGAAAGAAATGATGACCTAAGGCCATGGCGGGTCTGATGTGCTCAGTGTGTGGCTAGCTGGGTGGGTGCGAGCCAGGAGGTTCAGTCTCAGGCTGTGCTAGAAAGGGCAATAGTGCCCAGGGAAGCCTGTATAATTGGGGTCCAGTCAAGTGGCATGCAGGTTGATCCTCATTTGGGGAATCTGGGTAGCCCCAGAGGGCAATGTTTTTCTTCCGGAAAGCAGGCAGAGTGCTGCCTTGTAGTTCTGGAATTGCCAAACTGGAGGGCTTGTGGGCCAGGAATGTGAGGATGGAAGTTGAGAACACAAACTAGACTTACGTTTCTGGGCAAGGGCACGGCAGACACACTCTGCAGAGCTGAATCAAGATGTCCTGCATCTGAAGTCAGGGCGAGGATCAGACGATCGATCAGGTTGAAGCTTCTGTCCCTGATGGCCCCTTCATGAAGCAAAGGGGGCGGGATCACGAGGCCATGGAGGTTTGCCCACGATGGGAGTTGTGAGATGCTCCAAACAGTAAAGATTCTTCTGCGGGACTATTGAGACCTGTTGGTTGGCTCCAGGACTTCCCATACAGCATAATTCTGAGAATGGTTCTAAGTATGGATGTCTGGGAAGCCTGCCTCTCATTCCAATCATCTCCTAGCGACAAGACGGGTTAGATCTGCTGGATCAGGGGGAGCAACTGAGGGGGCTGAGTTGAAATGGACTCTCCTGTGGATGGGTCCTAATGTGGGTGTGTCTCCATGGAGACCTTGGAATGAGGCGCTGGCACCGGGAACCTGAAATGTCCTTCTAACCAGAGGCTTTGAGAGAGCTCCAACATGCAAGTTTCCCATGTGTAGACGAGATTTGTTCTGATGGGTGCCTCAGGAGAAGCCCTCAGCTGGTATTGGAAACCAGGCTTTTGAGGAGACATGCCTGTAAACCAAAGATATGGATCCCATTATGGCCTGGGGTCCTGTCTGGTCAATCTTCTTCTCTGGGGACATCCATCTATGGTATGAGTGGAGGTAGATGCTCAGCTGGTGTCAGACGGCCCTTTTTTGTCCCGGACAACCTACACCATTGGTATGGCCTCAGGGAATTTGGAGGTTTCTCCTAATTTGTACGGTTTTGGATAATGGAATGGGCAGAATTCCCATGGATTGGTTAGGCCCAGTCCTAATGTGTGGTTCCAGGGGCCCAGCCTGGAGGGTGTGTGGCCCAGGACTTTGAGGACAGAACTCAAAAAACACAAACTCAGCTTAGGTTTGGGAACGTAGGTATGGCACGGCCGAACTACAAATCATGAGAAGAACTCTTCAGGATATGAAGAAAGAGCGAGTCTGAGGCGCTTAGTTAGGTTTTTGTCTCTGGATTTTATATCAGCGATGGCCATGGAATGTCGGGGAGGCCTCATGGGCCATGGACGAATCTTCCTCTCTGTGGATTTGGCCCTATCCCAATTCTTTTTCGTGAATCTGTGGGATGGGAGGACTCCTTTAAGGTTTGTTACCTGAGGTGTCCCACCAAAAGAGGAATTCCAAAGCAGAGCCCTGGGCAAGAGTGAAGGGACAACCCGAAATATGGTTAAAAATTAGGGTCTAGGGGCATGGCAAGCCCAATATTCTGTTTCTTCATGCAGCCACTGAGAGGCCTTGCCTGAGGACCAGGCTCAGGCTGAGGGTCACAATGTGTGTTTGAGACCAATGTGGCCCTCAAGCATGGGCTGGGTCTCATGTGCCACACTGGTTTCAACTACACTGAAAGTTGGACAACATGCCAACCACGAGGTTTCATGCCAAGGGAACGAGTTCGGATTTCTGCAACATTTTCAAACCTGGGCAGTGATTGGAGATAAGGTCAAGGTTCTGAAGCCTGAAAACCGAGGTTGGGTAGAGATGACGACCTAAGGCCATGGCGGGTCCGATATGCTCAGCGTGGAGCCAGCTGTCTGGGTGTTGGTCGGGAGGTCCAAGCTTGGGCTGTGTCAGACAGGGCATTAGTGCCCAGGGTAGATTGTATAATTGGGGTACAACTGAGTTCCGTGCAGGTTGATCTTTATTTGGCATTTCTGGGTAGCCCCAAGGGCAATGTTTTTCTTCTGGAGAACAGGCAGAGTGCTGCATTGTGGCTCCGGAATTTCCAAAGTGGATGCCTTGTGGACGGGGAGTGTGAGAACGGAAGTCTGAGAACACATGTTAGGCTTAGGTTCTGGGTGAGGGCACGGCAGGCACCCTCTGCAGATCTGAATCGGGATATCATGAATCTGAAGTCAGGGCGAGGTTCAAACCTAGGCTTAGGTTTGAATTTCTGTCCATTCTGGCCACTTTATGAAGGGGACAGCATCTCCAGTCCATGGACGTTTACCCACAATGGGAGTTGTGAGATGCTCCATACAACAAGGATTCCTTCTGATCAACAATTGAGACCTTTTGTATCACTCCAGTACATACCATACAGAATGACACCAGAGCAGGGATCTTAGGATGGATGCATGGGAAGCCCGCCTCACATTGCAGTTGTCTCCTAGCAAATAGACAGGTTTGATATGCTGGCTCTGTCAGAGCAACCAAGGGGGCTGAGTTGAAATGGACTCTCCTGAGGATGGATGCTAATGTGGGTTTGTGTCCATGGAGACCTTGGAATGGGGCGTTGGTGCATGGGCCCTGAAGGATTCTCCTAACCGGAGGTTTTGAGACATCTCCAAAGGACAAGTTTCCCATGTGGAGACGAGATTTGTTCTGATTGGTGCCTCAGGAAACCCCCATATACTGTTATTGGAATATAGGCCTCTGAAGAGAGATAACTGGAAACCAAAGCAATGGCTCCATTTAGAGCCTAGCGGCCTGTCCGGTTGAATCTTCTTCTCTGTGTACATCCATCTAAGGTATTAGTGGAGTTAGATGCTCAGCTGGTGTCAGATGGCCCTTGTTTGTCCCAGGCGGCCTACACTATTGTGAAGGCCTTGGGGACTTTGGAGGTTTCTCCTAATTTTATGATTATGGACAATGGAATGGGCAGAATTCCCGTGGAGAGGGAAGGCACAGTTTTGATGTGGCTCCAGGGGCCCCAGCCTGCAGGGTGTGTGCCTCAGGACTGTGGAGACAGAAGTCTAAAACACAAACTCAGTTTAGGTTTAGGGACGTAGGTATGGCAGGCCCGATCTACAGACCGTGAGGAGAATTCTTCCAGATATGAAGAAAGAGAGATTGTGAGGCACTTGTTCAGGCTTTTGTTTCTGGATTTTGTGTCAACGATGGGCGTGGAATGTCCAGGAGGCCTCATGGGCCATGGACGAGTCTTCCGCTCAGTGGATTTGGCCCGATTCCAATTGTTTTGGGTCAAACTGTGGGATGGGAGAAGTCCTTTCAGTTTTGTTACCTCAGGTGTCCCACCAAAAGAGGGATTCCAAAGCCGAGCCCTGGGGAGGGGAGACTGGACAACCAGAAATCTGGTTAAAAATTGGGGCCTAGGGGCATGACAAGCCCAATATGCTGTCTTTTGGTCCAGCCACTGAGAGGCCTTACTTGAGAACTGGGCTCACGTTGAGGGTCAGAATGCATGTTTGTGAACGACTTGGTCCTCAAGCATCTGCAGGGCCTCATGGGCCACACTGGTTTCAACTACATTTTACGTTGGACAACATGCCAACCACAAGGTTTCTTGCCATGGGGAAGGAGTTCTGATTCCTGCATCATGTTCAACCCTGGGTGGTGACTGGAGATAAGGTTTAGGTTCTGAAGCCTGAAAACCGAGGTTGGAAAGAAATGATGACCTAAGGCCATGGCGGGTCTGATGTGCTCAGTGTGTGGCTAGCTGGGTGGGTGCGAGCCAGGAGGTTCAGTCTCAGGCTGTGCTAGAAAGGGCAATAGTGCCCAGGGAAGCCTGTATAATTGGGGTCCAGTCAAGTGGCATGCAGGTTGATCCTCATTTGGGGAATCTGGGTAGCCCCAGAGGGCAATGTTTTTCTTCCGGAAAGCAGGCAGAGTGCTGCCTTGTAGTTCTGGAATTGCCAAACTGGAGGGCTTGTGGGCCAGGAATGTGAGGATGGAAGTTGAGAACACAAACTAGACTTACGTTTCTGGGCAAGGGCACGGCAGACACACTCTGCAGAGCTGAATCAAGATGTCCTGCATCTGAAGTCAGGGCGAGGATCAGACGATCGATCAGGTTGAAGCTTCTGTCCCTGATGGCCCCTTCATGAAGCAAAGGGGGCGGGATCACGAGGCCATGGAGGTTTGCCCACGATGGGAGTTGTGAGATGCTCCAAACAGTAAAGATTCTTCTGCGGGACTATTGAGACCTGTTGGTTGGCTCCAGGACTTCCCATACAGCATAATTCTGAGAATGGTTCTAAGTATGGATGTCTGGGAAGCCTGCCTCTCATTCCAATCATCTCCTAGCGACAAGACGGGTTAGATCTGCTGGATCAGGGGGAGCAACTGAGGGGGCTGAGTTGAAATGGACTCTCCTGTGGATGGGTCCTAATGTGGGTGTGTCTCCATGGAGACCTTGGAATGAGGCGCTGGCACCGGGAACCTGAAATGTCCTTCTAACCAGAGGCTTTGAGAGAGCTCCAACATGCAAGTTTCCCATGTGTAGACGAGATTTGTTCTGATGGGTGCCTCAGGAGAAGCCCTCAGCTGGTATTGGAAACCAGGCTTTTGAGGAGACATGCCTGTAAACCAAAGATATGGATCCCATTATGGCCTGGGGTCCTGTCTGGTCAATCTTCTTCTCTGGGGACATCCATCTATGGTATGAGTGGAGGTAGATGCTCAGCTGGTGTCAGACGGCCCTTTTTTGTCCCGGACAACCTACACCATTGGTATGGCCTCAGGGAATTTGGAGGTTTCTCCTAATTTGTACGGTTTTGGATAATGGAATGGGCAGAATTCCCATGGATTGGTTAGGCCCAGTCCTAATGTGTGGTTCCAGGGGCCCAGCCTGGAGGGTGTGTGGCCCAGGACTTTGAGGACAGAACTCAAAAAACACAAACTCAGCTTAGGTTTGGGAACGTAGGTATGGCACGGCCGAACTACAAATCATGAGAAGAACTCTTCAGGATATGAAGAAAGAGCGAGTCTGAGGCGCTTAGTTAGGTTTTTGTCTCTGGATTTTATATCAGCGATGGCCATGGAATGTCGGGGAGGCCTCATGGGCCATGGACGAATCTTCCTCTCTGTGGATTTGGCCCTATCCCAATTCTTTTTCGTGAATCTGTGGGATGGGAGGACTCCTTTAAGGTTTGTTACCTGAGGTGTCCCACCAAAAGAGGAATTCCAAAGCAGAGCCCTGGGCAAGAGTGAAGGGACAACCCGAAATATGGTTAAAAATTAGGGTCTAGGGGCATGGCAAGCCCAATATTCTGTTTCTTCATGCAGCCACTGAGAGGCCTTGCCTGAGGACCAGGCTCAGGCTGAGGGTCACAATGTGTGTTTGAGACCAATGTGGCCCTCAAGCATGGGCTGGGTCTCATGTGCCACACTGGTTTCAACTACACTGAAAGTTGGACAACATGCCAACCACGAGGTTTCATGCCAAGGGAACGAGTTCGGATTTCTGCAACATTTTCAAACCTGGGCAGTGATTGGAGATAAGGTCAAGGTTCTGAAGCCTGAAAACCGAGGTTGGGTAGAGATGACGACCTAAGGCCATGGCGGGTCCGATATGCTCAGCGTGGAGCCAGCTGTCTGGGTGTTGGTCGGGAGGTCCAAGCTTGGGCTGTGTCAGACAGGGCATTAGTGCCCAGGGTAGATTGTATAATTGGGGTACAACTGAGTTCCGTGCAGGTTGATCTTTATTTGGCATTTCTGGGTAGCCCCAAGGGCAATGTTTTTCTTCTGGAGAACAGGCAGAGTGCTGCATTGTGGCTCCGGAATTTCCAAAGTGGATGCCTTGTGGACGGGGAGTGTGAGAACGGAAGTCTGAGAACACATGTTAGGCTTAGGTTCTGGGCGAGGGCACGGCAGGCACCCTCTGCAGATCTGAATCGGGATATCATGAATCTGAAGTCAGGGCGAGGTTCAAACCTAGGCTTAGGTTTGAATTTCTGTCCATTCTGGCCACTTTATGAAGGGGACAGCATCTCCAGTCCATGGACGTTTACCCACAATGGGAGTTGTGAGATGCTCCATACAACAAGGATTCCTTCTGATCAACAATTGAGACCTTTTGTATCACTCCAGTACATACCATACAGAATGACACCAGAGCAGGGATCTTAGGATGGATGCATGGGAAGCCCGCCTCACATTGCAGTTGTCTCCTAGCAAATAGACAGGTTTGATATGCTGGCTCTGTCAGAGCAACCAAGGGGGCTGAGTTGAAATGGACTCTCCTGAGGATGGATGCTAATGTGGGTTTGTGTCCATGGAGACCTTGGAATGGGGCGTTGGTGCATGGGCCCTGAAGGATTCTCCTAACCGGAGGTTTTGAGACATCTCCAAAGGACAAGTTTCCCATGTGGAGACGAGATTTGTTCTGATTGGTGCCTCAGGAAACCCCCATATACTGTTATTGGAATATAGGCCTCTGAAGAGAGATAACTGGAAACCAAAGCAATGGCTCCATTTAGAGCCTAGCGGCCTGTCCGGTTGAATCTTCTTCTCTGTGTACATCCATCTAAGGTATTAGTGGAGTTAGATGCTCAGCTGGTGTCAGATGGCCCTTGTTTGTCCCAGGCGGCCTACACTATTGTGAAGGCCTTGGGGACTTTGGAGGTTTCTCCTAATTTTATGATTATGGACAATGGAATGGGCAGAATTCCCGTGGAGAGGGAAGGCACAGTTTTGATGTGGCTCCAGGGGCCCCAGCCTGCAGGGTGTGTGCCTCAGGACTGTGGAGACAGAAGTCTAAAACACAAACTCAGTTTAGGTTTAGGGACGTAGGTATGGCAGGCCCGATCTACAGACCGTGAGGAGAATTCTTCCAGATATGAAGAAAGAGAGATTGTGAGGCACTTGTTCAGGCTTTTGTTTCTGGATTTTGTGTCAACGATGGGCGTGGAATGTCCAGGAGGCCTCATGGGCCATGGACGAGTCTTCCGCTCAGTGGATTTGGCCCGATTCCAATTGTTTTGGGTCAAACTGTGGGATGGGAGAAGTCCTTTCAGTTTTGTTACCTCAGGTGTCCCACCAAAAGAGGGATTCCAAAGCCGAGCCCTGGGGAGGGGAGACTGGACAACCAGAAATCTGGTTAAAAATTGGGGCCTAGGGGCATGACAAGCCCAATATGCTGTCTTTTGGTCCAGCCACTGAGAGGCCTTACTTGAGAACTGGGCTCACGTTGAGGGTCAGAATGCATGTTTGTGAACGACTTGGTCCTCAAGCATCTGCAGGGCCTCATGGGCCACACTGGTTTCAACTACATTTTACGTTGGACAACATGCCAACCACAAGGTTTCTTGCCATGGGGAAGGAGTTCTGATTCCTGCATCATGTTCAACCCTGGGTGGTGACTGGAGATAAGGTTTAGGTTCTGAAGCCTGAAAACCGAGGTTGGAAAGAAATGATGACCTAAGGCCATGGCGGGTCTGATGTGCTCAGTGTGTGGCTAGCTGGGTGGGTGCGAGCCAGGAGGTTCAGTCTCAGGCTGTGCCAGAAAGGGCAATAGTGCCCAGGGCAGCCTGTATAATTGGGGTCCAGTCAAGTGGCATGCAGGTTGATCCTCATTTGGGGAATCTGGGTAGCCCCAGAGGGCAATGTTTTTCTTCCGGAAAGCAGGCAGAGTGCTGCCTTGTAGTTCTGGAATTGCCAAACTGGAGGGCTTGTGGGCCAGGAATGTGAGGATGGAAGTTGAGAACACAAACTAGACTTACGTTTCTGGGCAAGGGCACGGCAGACACACTCTGCAGAGCTGAATCAAGATGTCCTGCATCTGAAGTCAGGGCGAGGATCAGACGATCGATCAGGTTGAAGCTTCTGTCCCTGATGGCCCCTTCATGAAGCAAAGGGGGCGGGATCACGAGGCCATGGAGGTTTGCCCACGATGGGAGTTGTGAGATGCTCCAAACAGTAAAGATTCTTCTGCGGGACTATTGAGACCTGTTGGTTGGCTCCAGGACTTCCCATACAGCATAATTCTGAGAATGGTTCTAAGTATGGATGTCTGGGAAGCCTGCCTCTCATTCCAATCATCTCCTAGCGACAAGACGGGTTAGATCTGCTGGATCAGGGGGAGCAACTGAGGGGGCTGAGTTGAAATGGACTCTCCTGTGGATGGGTCCTAATGTGGGTGTGTCTCCATGGAGACCTTGGAATGAGGCGCTGGCACCGGGAACCTGAAATGTCCTTCTAACCAGAGGCTTTGAGAGAGCTCCAACATGCAAGTTTCCCATGTGTAGACGAGATTT
The DNA here is from genome assembly GCF_964662115.1 of Mustela nivalis. Lineage (NCBI taxonomy): Eukaryota > Metazoa > Chordata > Mammalia > Carnivora > Mustelidae > Mustela > Mustela nivalis. The sequence continues at coordinate 92,924 of NW_028136538.1, forward strand.
GTTCTGATGGGTGCCTCAGGAGAAGCCCTCAGCTGGTATTGGAAACCAGGCTTTTGAGGAGACATGCCTGTAAACCAAAGATATGGATCCCATTATGGCCTGGGGTCCTGTCTGGTCAATCTTCTTCTCTGGGGACATCCATCTATGGTATGAGTGGAGGTAGATGCTCAGCTGGTGTCAGACGGCCCTTTTTTGTCCCGGACAACCTACACCATTGGTATGGCCTCAGGGAATTTGGAGGTTTCTCCTAATTTGTACGGTTTTGGATAATGGAATGGGCAGAATTCCCATGGATTGGTTAGGCCCAGTCCTAATGTGTGGTTCCAGGGGCCCAGCCTGGAGGGTGTGTGGCCCAGGACTTTGAGGACAGAACTCAAAAAACACAAACTCAGCTTAGGTTTGGGAACGTAGGTATGGCACGGCCGAACTACAAATCATGAGAAGAACTCTTCAGGATATGAAGAAAGAGCGAGTCTGAGGCGCTTAGTTAGGTTTTTGTCTCTGGATTTTATATCAGCGATGGCCATGGAATGTCGGGGAGGCCTCATGGGCCATGGACGAATCTTCCTCTCTGTGGATTTGGCCCTATCCCAATTCTTTTTCGTGAATCTGTGGGATGGGAGGACTCCTTTAAGGTTTGTTACCTGAGGTGTCCCACCAAAAGAGGAATTCCAAAGCAGAGCCCTGGGCAAGAGTGAAGGGACAACCCGAAATATGGTTAAAAATTAGGGTCTAGGGGCATGGCAAGCCCAATATTCTGTTTCTTCATGCAGCCACTGAGAGGCCTTGCCTGAGGACCAGGCTCAGGCTGAGGGTCACAATGTGTGTTTGAGACCAATGTGGCCCTCAAGCATGGGCTGGGTCTCATGTGCCACACTGGTTTCAACTACACTGAAAGTTGGACAACATGCCAACCACGAGGTTTCATGCCAAGGGAACGAGTTCGGATTTCTGCAACATTTTCAAACCTGGGCAGTGATTGGAGATAAGGTCAAGGTTCTGAAGCCTGAAAACCGAGGTTGGGTAGAGATGACGACCTAAGGCCATGGCGGGTCCGATGTGCTCAGTGTGTGGCCAGCTGTCTGGGTGGGGCCAGGAGTTCCAGGCTCAGGCTGTGTCAGAATTGGCAATTGTGCCCACTTCAGCCTATATATTTGGTGTACAGCCAAATGGCGTGCAGGTTGATCCTCATTTGGGGTTTCTGGGTAGCCCCAGAGGGCAATGTTCTTCTTCCAGGGAGCAGGCAGAGTGCCGCATTGTACTTCTGGATTGCCAAACTGGAGGGCTTGTAGGCCAGTAGTCTGAGGCCTGAAGTCTGAGAACACAAGCTAGGCTTAGTTTTTATGGGTGAGGACATGGCAGGCACAATCTACAGACCTGAATCGAGATCTCGTGCATCTGAAGTCAGGGTGAGGATCAGACGATCTTCAGGTTGGACTTTCTGTCCCTGATGGCCCCTTCATGAAGGGGGGGAATCACGAGGCCATGGGGGTTTTCGCACGATGGGAGTTGTGAGAAGCTCCAAACTACAAAGATTCTTCTCCAGGACAATTGAGACCTGTTAGTTGGCGCCAGGCCAAGGATTCCAAGCATGCTTCTGAGGATGGATGGCTAGGTACCCCACCTGGCATTCCAATTTTCTCCTAGCTACAAGAAAGGTTAGATCTGCTGGATCTGGGGGAGCAACTGAGGAGGTCGAGTTGAAATTGACTCTCCTGTGGATGTGTCCTAATATGTTTTTGTGTCTATGGAGACCTTGGAATGAAGCGGTGGCACTGGGTCCCTGATGGGTTCTTCTAAACAGAGACTTTGACACAGCTCCACCGTGCAAGTTTCCCATATGTAGATGAGATTTGTTCTTATGGGTGAGTCAAGAAACAGCCATATGCTGGTATTGAAATCCAGGCCTCTGAGGAGACATGCCTGGAAACCATAGCAATGGATCCGATTAGTGCCTAGTGGTCTGTTCATTCCTTTTTTCCTCTGGGGACATCAGTCTATGGGTCTGAGTGCAGGTAGGTGCTCTGATGTGCTCAGATTGCTCCTGTTTGTCCTGGGAAGCCACCACTATTGGGATGGCCTCAGGAACTTTGAAGGGTTATCCTATTAGTAGGATTGTGGCCATTGGAATGGGTACACACAATTCCCTTGGAGAGGGCAAGTACAGTCCTCAGGTTTGGCTCCAAGGGCCTGAGCCTTTGGGGTGTAGGCCAGGGCTGTTTGGACAGTTGTCTGAAAACACAACCTCGGCTTATGTTTTGGGTCATAGGTATGGCAGGACTGATCTACAGAACATGAGAAGAACTCTTCGAGATATGAAAAAAGGGCGAGTGTGAGGCTCTTGCTCAAGTTTATCTCTGGATATCGTGTGACTCATGGTGGTGAAATTTCCGGGTGACTTCATGGGAAATGGACGAGTCTTACTCTTTAGAAGGTTGGCCTCGTCCAAAGAGTTTGGTGTGTTTATGCCCTCGTCGCACTTGAGAATGGGCTGGGCCTCAGGGTGAATGCTGGTTTCTCCTACACTGAACATTGGACAACATGCCAAACACAAGGTTTCTTGCCATGGGTAAGGAGGAGTTCTGATTTCTACATACCATCACCCCTGGGCAGTGATTGGAGAAAAGGTAGGTTCTGAAGCCTGAAAACTGAGGTATGGAAAAGATGATGTCCGAGGGCCATGGCTGGTCTGTTGTGCTCAGTGTGTGGTCAGCTGTCTGTGTGTTAGTCAGGAGGTCCAGGCTCAGGTGTGTCAGACCGTGCATTAGTGCACAGCTTAGAGTATATAATTTACGTACAGTCAAGTGGCGTGTAGGTTTATCCTCATATGATGTGCCTGGGCAGCTCATGAGGCAATATTTTTTTTCTAGAGGGCAGGCAGAGTGCTGCACAGTGGGTTCGGAATTGCCAAACTTGAGGTCTTCTGGGCCAGGAGTGTGAGGACGGAAGTCTGAGAACACAAGCTAGACTTGGGTTTCAGGTCGAGGGCACGGCAGGTACCTCGGCAGATCTGAACCAATATCTCATGCATCTGAATTCAGGGCGAGGATCAGACATTGGCTCTGGTTGGAGTTTCTGTACATGACGGCCCATTCATGAAGGGAGTGGAATCTCTAGGCCATGGAGGTTTTCCCACGTTGGGAGTTGTGAGATGGCCCTTCAAAGATTCCTTCTGCGGGACAATTGAGACCTGTTGGACAGCTCCAGGACATCACATATGGAATGACTCGAGAGCACCATTCGAGGATGAATGCCTGGGAAGCCCGCCTCGCATTCCAATTTTCTTCTAGCAACAAGACAGTATAGATCTGATGGCTCAGCAGGTGTTACCGGGGTGGCTGAGTTGAAATGGACTTTCCGGAGGATGGGTCCTAATGTTTGTTTGTGTCCCTGAGGGCCTTGGAATGGGGCGGTGGCACCGGCACCCTGAAGTATTCTCCTAAGCCTTTGACATAGCTCCCATGCACAAGTTTCCTTGTGGAGACGAGATTTGTTCTGATGGGTGCCTCAGGAGAAGCCCTATGCTGGTATTGGAATCCAGGCTTTTGAGGAGACATGCCTGTAAACCAAAGCTATGGATCCCATTATGTCCTAGGGTCCTGCCTGGTTCAATCTTCTTCTCTGGGGACATCCATCTATGGTATGAGTGGAGGTTGATGCTCAGCTGGTGTCAGACGGCCCTTGTTTGTCCGGGACAACCTACACCATTGGGATGGCCTCAGGGACTATGGAGGGTTCTCCTAATTTGAACGGTTTGAGACAATGGCATGGGCAGAATTCCCATGGATTGGGTAGGCACAGTACTAATGTGTGGCTCCAGGGGCTCAGTCTGGAGGGCATGTGGCCCAAGAATTTGAGGACAGAAAACAAAAAACACAAACTCATCTTAGGTTTGGGAACGTAGGTATGGCAAGCCCGACCTACAAACCAGGAGAAGAACTCTTCAGGATATGAAGAAAGAGCGAGTCTGCGGAGCTTGCTCAGGCTTTTGTCTCTGGATTTTGTATCAGCGATGGCCGTGGAAAGTCGGGGAGGCCTCATGGGCCATGGACGAATCTTCCTCTCTGTGGATCTGGTCCGATCCCAATTCTTTTTCGTGAATCTGTGGGATGGGAGGACTCCTTTCAGGTTTGTTACCTGAGGTGTCCCACCAAAAGAGGAATTCCAAAGCAGATCCCTGGGCAAGAGTGAAGGGACAACCCGAACTATGGTTAAAAATTGGGCTCTAGGGGCATGGCAAGCCCAATATGCTGTTTCTTCATGCAGCCACTGAGAGGCCTTGCATGAGGACCGGGCTCAGGCTGAGGGTCACAATGTGTGTTTGAGACCAATGTTGCCCTCAAGCATGGGCTGGGTCTCATGTGCCACACTGGTTTCAACTACACTGAACGTTGGACAACATGCCAACCACGAGGTTTCTTGCCAAGGGAAAGAGTTCTGATTTCTGCAACATTTTCAAACCTGGGCAGTGATTAGAGATAAGGTCTAGGTACTGAAGCCTGAAAACCGAGGTTGGGAAGAGATGACGAACTAAGGCCATGGCGGTTCCAATGTGCCTAGTGTGCGGCCAGCTGTCTGGGTGGGGCCAGGAGGTCCAGCTCAGGCTGTGTCAGAGAAGGCAATGATGCCCAGATCAGCCTATATATTTGGTGTACAGCCAAATGGCGTGCAGGTTGATCTTCATTTGGGGTTTCTAGGTAGCCCCAGAGGGCAATGTTTCTCTTGGAGGGCCCACAGAGTGCTGCATTGTACTTCCGGATTGCCAAACTGGAGGGCTTGTGGGCCGGTAGTCTGAGGACGGAACTCTGAGAACACAAGCTAGGCTTAGGTTTTATGGTGAGGACATGGCAGGCACAATCTACAGACCTGAATCGAGATCTCTTGCACCTGAAGTCAGGTTGAGCATCAGACGATGCCTCAGGTTTGACTTTCTGTCCCTGATGGCCCCTTCATAAAGGGGGGGAATCACGAGGCCGTGGGGGTTTTCCCACCATGGGAGTTGTGAGAAGCTCCAAACTGCAAAGATTCTACTGTGGGACAATTGAGACCAGTTGGTTGGCTCCAGGCCAACGATTCTGAGCAGGGTTCTAAGGATGGATGGCTGGGTAGCCCACCTCGCATTCCAATATTCTCCTAGCTACAAGATAGGCTAGATGTGTTGGATCTCGGGGAGCAACCGAGGAGGCTGAGTTTAAATGGACTCTCCTGTGTATGGGTCCTAATATGTTTTTGTGTCTATGGAGACTGTGGCATTAAGCGGTGGCACTAGGGCCCTGAAGGCTTCTCCTAAACAGAGGTTTGACACAGCTCCACCATGCAAGTTTCCCATGTGTAGAGGAGATTTGTTCTGATGGGTGAGTCAAGAAACAGCCATATTCTGGTATTGAAATCCAGGCCTCTGAGGAGAGATGCCTGGAAACCAAAGCAATGAATCCGATTAGTGCCTAGGGGCCTGTTGGTTTCTTTTTACCTCGGGCGACATCTATCTATGGGTCAGAGTGCAGGTAGGTGCTCAGATGAACTCAGATTGCCCGTGTTTGTCCTTGGAAGCCAACACTATGGGATGGCCTCAGGGAATTTAAAGGTTTATACTTTTAGTTGCGTTGTCGCCATTGGAATGGGCTCACACAATTCCCTTGCGAGGGCAAGAACAGTCCTCAGGTTTGGCTTCAGGGGCCTGAGCCTATAGGGTGTGTAAGCCAGGGCTGTTTGGACAGTTGTCTGAAAACACAAACTCGACTTCTGTTTCGGGTCATAGGTAGGGCAGGACTGATCTACAGACCATGAGGAGAACATTTCGGTATATGAAAAAAAAGCGAGTGTGAGGCTATTGCTCACGTTTTTGTCTCTGCATATCATGTCACTCATGGTCGTGAAATTTCCGGGTGACTTCATGGGAAATGGACGAGTCTTACTCTCTGGGGATTTGGCCCCTTCCAAAGAGGTTGTGGTCATTCTGTGGGATGGAAGAAGTCGTTTTTTTTGTTGTTGTTGCTTTGTTTTGTTTCATTTTTTAACCTCCGTTGTCCCACCAAATGAGGAATTCCAGAGTAGAGCTCTGGGGAGGGGTGACTGGACAACCAGAAATCTGGTTAAAAATTGGGGCCTAGGGCTATGTCAAGCCCATTATGACATCTAGTGATCCAGTCTCTGAGAGGACTTACTAGAGGACAGGACTCACCCTGAGGGTCACAATGCATATTTATGCCCTCGTCGCACTCAAGAATAGGCGGGCCTCAGGGTGAATGCTAGTTTCTCCTACAATGAACGTTGGACAACATGACAACCACAAGGTTTCTTGCCATGTGTAAGGAGAAGTTCTGATTTCTGCATCACACTCACCCCTGGGCAGTGATTGGAGATAAAGTCTAGTTTCTGAGGCCTGAAAACTGAGGTATGGAAGAGATGATGACCTAAGGCCATGGCGGTTCTGATGTGCTCAGTGTGCGGTCAGCTGTCTGGGTGTTGGTCAGGAAGTCCGGGCTCAGGTTGTGTCAGACAGTGCATTAGTGCCCAGGTTAGACTATATAATTCGGGCAAAGTCGAGTACCGTGTAGGTTTATCTTCATATAAGGTGCCTTGGCAGCTCTTTAGGCAATATTTTTTTTCCAGAAAGCAGGCCATGTGCTGCATTGTCGGACCGGATTTACCAATCATGAGGGCTTTGAGGCCAGGAGAGTGAGGTCGGAATTCTGAGAACAAAAGCTATACTTGGGCTCAGGGCAAGGGCACGGCAGGTACCCCCTGCAGATCTGAACCAATATCTCATCCATTTGAAGTCAGGGAGAGAATTAGACTTTGGCTTAGGTTGGAGTTTCTGTGCCTGACGGCCCCTTCATGAAGGGAGCGGGAATCTCGTGTCCATGGAGTTTTTTCCACGTGGGAGTTGTGGGTTGCCCCCTTCAAGAATTCCTTCTGCGGGACAATTGAGACCTTTGGGCAACACCAGGACATCCCATATGGAATGACTCCAGAGCACAGTTCAAGGGAGGATGCCTGGGAAGCCAGCCTCGCATTCCAATTGTCTCCTTGCAACAAGCCAGTTTAGATCTGATGGCTCTGCGGGAGCAACCGGGGTGGCTGACTTGATATGGACTTTCCTGAGGATGGGTCCTAATGTGTGTTTGTGTCCATGGGGCCTTGGAATGGGGCCGTGGCACCAGGACCCTGAAGTATTCTCCTAAGCTTTTGACATAGCTCGATGCACATGTTTCCTTGTGGAGACGAGATTTGTTCTGATTGCTGCCTCAGGAAAACCCCTATGCTGGTATTGGAATCCAGGCTTTTGAGGAGACATGCCTGTAACCAAAGCAATGGATCCGATATGGCCAGGGTCCTGTCTGGTTTAATCTTCTTCTCTGCAGACATCCATCTATGGTATGAGTGGAGGTTGATGCTCAGCTGCTATCAGACCGCGCTTGTTTGTCACGGGCGACCTGCACTATTGGGATGGCCTCAGGGATTTGGAGGGTTCTCCTAATTTTACGGTTTTGGACAATGGAATGGGCAGAGTTCACATGGATTGGGTAGGCACAGTCCTTATGTGTGGCTCCAGGGACCGCAGCGTGGAGGGTTTGTGGCCCAGGACTTTGAGGACAGAAGTCTGAAAACATAAACTCAGCTTAGGTTTGGAGACGTAGGTATGGCAGGCCCGATCTATAAACCATGAGAAGAACTCTTCAGGATATGATGAAAGAGCGAGTCTGAGGTGCTTGTTCAGTCTTTTGTCTCTAGATTCGGTATCAGCGATGGCCGTGGATTGTCTGGGAAACCTCATGGGTCATTGACGAATCTTCCTCTCTGTGGAATTGGCCCGATCCCAATTGTTTTTCGTCAATCTGTGGAATGGGAGGACTCCTTTAAGGTTGGTTACCTTAGGTGTCCCGCCAAAAGAGCAATTCCAAAGAAGAGCCCTGTGGAAAAGCGAAGGGACAACCCGAACTATTGGTAAAATTTGGGGCCTAGGGGCATGGCAAGCCCAATATGCTGTCTCTTCATCCAGCCACTGAGAGGCCTTACCTGAGGACTGGGATCAGGCTGAGGGTCACAATGTGTGTTTGTGACCAATGTGGCCCATAAACATGGGCGGGGCCTCATGGGCCACACTGGTTTCAACTACACTGAACATTGGAAAACATGCCAACCACATGGTTTCTAGCCACGGGGAAGGAGTTGTGATTTCTGCATCACTTACAAGCCTGGGCAGTGATTGGAGATAAGGTCTAGGTTCTGAAACTTGAGAATCGAGGTTGGGAAGAGATGACGACCTAAGGACATGGCTCGTCCGGCGTGCTCAGTGTTCGACCAGCTTTCTGGGTGGGGCCAGGAAGTCCAGGCTCAGGCTGTGTAGAAAGGGCAATAGTGCCCAGGTCAGCCTATATATTTGGGGTACAGTCGAATGGCGTGCAGGTTGATCCTCATTTGGAGTTTCTGGGTAGCCCCACAGGGCAATGTTTTTCTTCCTGAAGGCTGGAAGAGTGCTGCATTATAGTTCTGGTTTGCAAACTGGAGGCTTGTGGGCCAGTAGTCTGAAGACGGAAATCTGAGAACACAAGCTAGGCTTAGGTTTCTGCGTGAGGACAAGGCAGGAACAATCTACAGACCTGAATCGAGATCTCGTGCTTCTGAAGTCAGGGCGAGGATCAGAAGATCGCTCAGGTTGGTGTTTCTGTCCCTGATGGCCCCTTCATGAAGGGACGGGGGGGTCAAGAGGCCGTGGGGGTTTTCCCACGATGTTAGTTGTGAGAAGCTCCAAATTGCAAAGATTCTTGTGCAGGACAATTGAGACATGTTGGTTGGCTCCAGGCCAACGATTCCGAGCAGGGTTCTAAGGATGGATGCCTGGGTAGCCCACCTTGCATTCCAATTGTGTCCTAGCAACAAGACAGGTTATATCTGCTGGATCTGGGCGAGCAATCTGGATCTGAGTTGAAATGGACTCTCCTGTGGATGGATCCTAATATGTTTTTGTGTCTATGGAGACCTTGGAATGAAGCGGTGGCACTGGGGTCCTGAAGGGTTTTTTCAAACAGAGGCTTTGACACAGCTCCAACGTGCAAGTTTCCCATATATAGATGAGATTTTTTATGACAGATGAGTCAGGAAACAGCCATATGCTGGTATTGAAATCCAGGCCTCTGAGGAGAGCTGACTAGATACCACAACAATGAATCCGAATAGTGCCTAGGGGCCTGTTCGTACCTTTTTACCTCTGAGAACATCAGTCTATGCGTCTGAGTGCATGTAGGTGCTCAGATGGGCTCAGATTGCCCGAGTTTGTCCTGGGAAGCCACCACTATTGGGATGGCCTCAGGGAGTTTGCAGGTTTATCCTATTAGTAGGGTTGTGGCCATTGGAATGGGCACATACAATTCCCTTGGAGAGGGCAAGTACACTCCTCCGGTTTGGCTCCAGGGGCCTGAGCCTGTAGGGTGTGTAGGCAGAGCTGTTTGGACAGTCGTCTGAAAACACAAACGCGGCTTATGTTTCAGGTCATCGGTATGGCAGGATTGATCTACAGACCATGCGGAGAACTCTTCGGGATATGAATAAGGGGCGAGTGTGAGGCTCGTGCTCAAGTTTTTGTCTCTGGATATCGTGTCACTCATGGTCGTGAAATTCCCTGGTGACTTCATGGGAAATGGACGAGTCTTACACTCTGGGGGTTTGGCCCCGTCCAAAGAGTTTGGGGTCATTCTGTGGCATGGAAGAAGTCCGTTTTGTTGTTGTTGTTGATTTGCCATGTTTTGTTTTTTAACCTCAGGTGTCCCACCAAATGAGGGATTCCAGAGTAGAGCCCTGGGGAGGGGGGAACGGACAACCAGAAATCTGGTTAAAAATTGTGGCCTAGGGACATGTCAAGCCCATTATGACATCTAATGGTCGAGCCACTGAGAGGACTTACTAGAGGACAGGACTCACGCTGAGGGTCACAATGCGTGTTTATGCCCACTTCGCAAACAAGAATGGGCAGGGCCTCATGGTGAATCCTGGTTTCTCCTACACTGAACGTTGGACAACATGCCAACCACAAGGTTTCGTGCCATGGGCAAGGAAGAGTTATGATTTCTGCATCACAGGCACCCCTGGGCAGTGATTGGAGATAAGGTCTAGGTTCTGAAGCCTAAAAACTGAGGTAGGGAAGAGATGATGACCTAAGGCCATGGCGGGTCTGATGTGCTCAGTGTGCGGTCAGCTGTCTGGGTGTTGGTCAGGAGGTCCGGGCTCAGGTTGTGTCAGACAGTGCATTAGTGCCCAGGTTAGACTATATAATTTGGGTACAGTCGAGTGCCACGTAGATTTATCCTCATATAAGTTGTCTGGGCAACTCATTAGGCAAAATTTGTTTTCTAGAGGGCAGGCAGAGTGCTTCATTGTCAGTCCGGAATTGCTAAACTTGAGGGCTTCGTGTAGAGGAGTGTGAGGACGGAAGTCTGAGAACACAAGCTAGATTTGGGTTTCAGGGCGAGGACACGGCAGGTACCACTGTAGATCTGAACCAATATTTCATGCATCTGAAGTCAGGGCGAGGATCAGACGTTGGCTCAGGTTGGAGTTTCTGTGCATGACGGACCCTTCATGAAGGGAGCGGAATCTCAAGGCCATGGAGTTTTTCCCACGTTGGGAGTTGTGGGATGCCCCCATCAATGATTCCTTCTGCGGGACAATTGAGACCTGTTGGGCAGCTTCAGGACATCCCATATGGAATGACTCCAGGGCACCGTTCGAGGATGGATGCCTGGGAAGCCCGCCTCGCATTCCAAATGTCTCCCAGCAACAAGACAGTTTAGATCTGATGGCTCTGCGGGAGAAACCGGGGTGGCTGACTTGAAATGGACTTTCCTGAGGATGGGTCCTAATGTGTGTTTGTGTCCATGAGGTCCTTAAAATGGGGCGGTGGCACCGGGACCCTGAAGTATTCTCCTAAGCTTTTGACATAGCTCGATGCACAAGGTTCCTTTGTGGAGACGAGATTTGTTTTGATGGGTGCCTCAGGAAAACCTCTATGCTGGTATTGGAATCCAGGCTTTTGAGGAGACATGCCTGTAATCCAAAGCAATGTATCCTATTATGGCCTAGGGTCCTGTCTGGTTCAATCTTCTTCTCAGGGGACATCCATCTATGGTATGAGTGGAGGTAGATGCTCAGCAGGTATCAGACCGCCCTTGTTTGTCCCGGGCGACCTGCACTATTGGGATGGCCTCAGGGATTTGTAGGGTTCTCCAAATTTTACTGTTTTGGACAATGGCATTGGCAGAATTCCCATGGATTGGGTTGGCACAGTCCTAATGTGTGACTCCAGGGGCCCCAGCCTGGAGGGTGTGTGGCCCAGGACTTTGAGGACAGAAGTCTGAAAACACAAACTCAGCTTAGGTTTGGGGACGTAGGTATGGCAGGCCCGATCTATAAACCATGAGAAGAACTCTTCCGGATATGAAGAGAGAGCGAGTCTGAGGCACTTGCTCAGGCTTTTGTCTCTGGATTTTGTATCAGCGATGGCCGTGGAATGTCGGGGAGGCCTCATGGGTCATGGACGAATTTTGCTCTTTGTGGATTTGGCCCGATCCCAAATGTTTTTCGTCAATCTGTGGAATGGGAGGACTCCTTTCAGGTTTGTTACCTCAGGTGTCCCGCCAAAAGAGGAATTCCAAAGAAGAGCCCTGGGGAAAAGTGAAGGGAGAACCCGAACTATGGGTAAAATTTGGGGCCTAGGGGCATGGCAAGCCCAATATGCTGTCTCTTCATCCAGCCACTGAGAGGCCTTACCTGAGGCCTGGGATCAGACAGAGGGACACAATGTGTGTTTGTGACCAATGTGGCTCTTAAACATGGGCGGGGCCTCATGGGCCACACTGGTTTCAACTACACTGAACGTTGGAAAACATGCCAACCACTAGGTTTCTTGCCAAGGTGGAGGAGAAGTTCTGATTCTTGCATCACGTTCACTCCTGAGCAGTGAGTGGAGATAAGGTCTAGGTTCTGAAGGTGACAACTGAGGTTGGGTAGAGATGATGGCCTAAAGCCATTGTGGGTGTGATATGCTCTGTGTATGGCCAGCTGTCTGGGTGTTGGACTGGAGGTCTGCCCTCAGGCTGTGTCAGACAGGGCTTTAGTGCACAGGCTAGACTGTATAATTGGGGTATGGTCGAGTGGCATGCAGGTTGTTACTCATTTGGCGTTTCTGGTTAGCCCTATAGGGCAACATTTTTCTTCTGGAGGGCAGGCAGAGTGCTGCATTGTGTCTCCAGAATTGCCAAACTGGAGGGGTGTGGCCAGGATTGTGAGGAAGGAAGTCTGAAAACACAAGCAAGCACGAGTTTTGGGGCCAAGAGCATGGCAGGCCCACTCTGCAGAGGCTGAATCGAGATCTCCTGCAGGTGAGGTCAGGGCGCTTATCAGAGGTTGCCTCAAGCTGGAGTTTGTGTCCATGACGGCTTCTTCCTGAAGGGGGTGCGGGCGTCATGAGGCCAGGGAGGTTTTCCTACGCTGGGAGTTGTGAGATGCTCCAAACTTCAAAGTTTCCTTCTTCAGGACAGTCGAGTACTATTGGATGGTTCCAGGATGCCCCATACAGAAAGACTCGAGAGCAGGGGCCTCAGCATGGATGCCGAGAAACGCCAACTCACCTTCCCATTGCCTGGTCGAGACAAGGCACGCTCAATCTGCGGGCTCTTGGGTGAGCTACCCAGAAGGCTGAGTTTAAATGGACTCTGCTGAGGATGAGTCATAATGTGGGTTGGTGGCCATGGAGACCTTGGAATGTGGCAGTAGCTAAGGGACTCTGCAGGATTCTCCAACCCGAAGGGCTTGACACATCTCCAACAAGGAAGCTTCCCATGTGGAGATGAGAGGTCTTCTGTCTGGTGCCTCAGGAAAGCCCCGTATGCTGGTCTTCGAACCCAGGCCTCTGAGGAGTGATACCTGGACACCAAAGCAAGAGTTCATAATAGGGCCTAGGGGCCTGTCTGGTTCAATCTTCTGTCTCTGCGGATATCTGTCTGTGTGTCTGCATGGAGGTAGTAGTTGCTCAGCTTGTGTCATAATGCCCCTATTTGTCCAGTGCGGCTTGCCCTAGTGGGATGTCCTTGGGGACCTTGAGGTTTCTACTATTTTGTAGAGTTGTGGCCAATGGAATGTGCAGTTTCTTAGGAGAGAGCAGGCACAGTACTGTGGTGTGGCTCCAGAGACCCCAGCCTGGAGGCTGTGTGGGCCATGGCTGTGCAGACAGAATCCAAAAACCCTAACTCAGCTCAGGTTTGGGGCCGAGGTTACGGCAGGCCTGATCTACAGTCCATGAGGGGAGCTCCTCTGGATATGAAAGAAGGGTGAGAGGGAGGCAGTCGCTCAGGCTTTTGTCTCTGGATGTTTTGTCCACAATGGCCGTTTAATGTAGGAGTTGCCTCATGGGTCGTAGAAGTCTCCCTCTCTGGTAGTTTGTCCAGCCCCCAAGAGTTTGGGGTCATTCTGTGGGAAGTGTCCTGTTTTCTGCTTCATGTGTCCCCCCAGTAAAAGGATTCTAGAGCATAGCAGTGGGTACTGACAACTGGAATACTCGCCCTCTGGTTAAGCCTGGGGGCCTATGGAAATGACAAGCCCCATATGCAGGATCTTGGTCCAGCCACTGAGAGGCGTTACTTTAATATGGGACTCACGCTGCAGGTCACAATGCATGTCTGTGCCCTAGGCGGCCCTCAAGCACTGGCGTGGCCTTTCGGACAATGCAGGTTTTCCCACATTGAACGTTGGACAACATGCCAACCACAAGGTTTCTGGCCATGGGGAAGGAGGAATTCTAATTTCTGCATCACGTTCACCCCTGGGCAGTGATTGGAGATAAGGTCTAGGTTCTGAAGCCTGAAAACCGAGGTTGGGAAGAGATGACGACCTACAGCCATAGCGGGTCCTATGTGTCCAGGTTGGGGTCAGCTGTCTGGGTGTCGTTTGGGATGTCTTGTCTCAGGCTGTGCCAGACAGGGCATTAGTATACAGGGTGGGCTGTATAATTGCTTTACAATCGAGTGGCATGCATTAGAAAATCATTTGGGGTTTCTTATTAGCAGCATAGGGCAAAGTTTTTCTTCTGGAGGGCAGGCAGAGTGCTGCATTGTGGCTTCGGAATTCCCAAACTGGAGGGCTTGTGGGCCAGGAGAGTGAGGACGGAAGTCTGAGAACACAAGCTAGGCTTAGGTTTCGGGGCAAGGACATGGCAGGCACACTTTGCAGAGCTGAATTGAGATCTCATGCGTCTGAAGTCAGGTTGAAGTTCAGACTTTGGCTCAGGTTTGAGTTTCTGTCCATGTTGGCCCCTTCAGGAAGGGGGGGGCATTATGAGGCCATGGGGGTTTTCCCACTATTGGAGTTGTGAGATGCTCCAAAACGCAAGGATTCCTTCTGTGGGACAATTAAGATTTGTTGGATGGCTCCAGGACGTCTTATAAGGTATTTTTCCAGAACAGGGTTCTAAGTATGGATGCCTGGGCAGCCAGCCTCACATTCCAATTGTCTCCTAGCAACAAGAAACGTTTGATCTGCTGGCTTGGGGTAGCAACAGAGGGGGCTGAGTTGAAATGGTCTTTCCTGAGGATGGTCTTAATGTTGGTTTGAGTCCATGGAGACCTTGGTATGGGGCAGTGGCACCAGGGCCCTGAAGGATTCTCCTAACCAGAGGTTATGACAAAGCTCCAATGAGCAAGTTTTCCATGGGGAGACGAGATTTGTTCTTAATGGTGCCTCAGGAAACCACCATATGCTGGTATTGGAAACGAGGCCTCTGAGGAGAGATGCCTGGAAACCAAAGCAATGGATCTGATTAGGGCCTTGGGTCCTGTCCGGTTCAATATTCTTCTCTGGGGATATCTGTTGTCTGAGTGGAGGTAGTTGCTCAGCTGGTTTGAGATCACCCCTGTTTGTCCTGGGCGGCCTACACTATTGGGATGGCCTCGATGACTTTGGATGTTTTTCCTAATTTGCAAGGTAGTGGCCAATGGAATGGGAAGAATTCCCCTGAAAGGGAAGCACAGTCCTGAGGTGTGGCTCCAGGGACCCAAGTGTGGAGCGTGTGTGGTCCAGGGCTATTTGGACAAAAGTCTGAAAACAGAAACTCCACTTAGGTGGGGGATGTAGGTATGGCCGGCCCGATCTATAGATTGTGAGGAGACCTCTTCGGGATATGAACAAAGGGCGAATGTGAGGTGCTTGCTCATGCTTTTTTTTTTTTTTTTTCTGGAAATGTGTCAACGATTGCCATGGAATGTTGGGGTGTCCTCATGGGCCATCGATGAGGCTCCATTTCAGGCATTTGACCCGATCCCAAGAGTTTGGTGTCATTCTGTGGAAAAAGAGGAGGGCTTTCTGTTTATTTATTTATTTATTTATTTACCTCAGTTGGACCACCAAAAGAGGGATTCCAGAGCAGATTCGTGGGTGGGGGCAACTGGACAACCAGACCTCTGGTTAATATTGGGACCTAAGAACATGGCAAGCCCCATATGTGGGCTCTTGGTCCAGACACTGAGAGGCCTTCCTTGAGGATAGGTCTCACACTGAGTTTCACAATGTGTTTTTGTGCCCAAGGAGCCCCTCAAGTCAGGGCGTGGCCTAATGTACCATGCTGGTTTCTCCTACACTGAACGTTGCACAGTATGGGAACCACAAGTTTTCTGGCAATGGGGAAGATGGAGTTCTAATTTCTGCAACACTTTCACTCCTGGACTGTGATTGGATTTAAGGTCTAGGTTCTGAAGCCTGAATATTGAGGTTGGGAAGAGATGAAGCCCTAAGGCCATGGTGTGTCTGATGTGCTCAGTGTTCGGCCAGCTGTTGAGTGTGGGTTGGGAGGTGCAGGCTCAGGCTGTGGCAGACAGGGCATTAGTGCCCAGGCTAGACTGTATCATTGGGGTGCAGTCGAGTTTTGTGCAGGATGGTACTCATTTGTGGTTACTGGGTAGCCCCAGAGGGCAACGTTTTTCTTCTGGAGGGAAGACACCGTGCAACATAGTGGCTCCAGAATTCCCAAACTGGAAGGCTTGTGGGCCAGGAGTGTGAGGAAAAAATTCTGAGAACACAAGCCAGACTTAGATTTCGGGGTGAGGGGACAGCAGGCACCCTCTGCAGAGATGATTCGAGATCCCGTATACCTGAAGACAGACCTAGGATCATACGTTTTCTTAGGTCGGAGTTTCTGTCCATGACGGCCCATTCATGAAGGGGAGGGTGTCACGAGGACATGGAGGTTTTCCCACGATGGGAATTGTGAGATGCTCCAAACCACAATGATTCCTTCTGTGGGACAGTCGAGACCTGTTGGATGGCTCCAGGACATCCCATCAGGAAGTTATCCAGAGCAGGGTTCTAAGGATGGATGCCTGGGCAGCCTGCCTCCCATTCCAGTTGTCTCATAGAGCCAAGGCAAGTTCGATCTGCTGGATCTAGGGGAGCAACCGAGGCGGGTGTTTTGAAATGGGTGAGTTGAGGATGGGTCATAATGTGCATTTGTGTCCATGTAGACCTTGGAATGGGGTGCTTGATCCAGGGCCTTGAGGGATGTTCATAACCGGAGGTTTTGATGGAGCTCTAAAGAGTATGATTCCTATGTAGAGAAGAGAATTGTTTTGATGAGTGCCTAAGGAATCTCCCATATGCTGGTATTGGAAACCAGGCCTCTGAGGAGAGATGACTGGAATCAAAAGCAATGGATCTGATTAGGGCCTAAGTGCCCTTCCAGTTCAATCTTATTCTATGGGGATATCTGTCTCTGGCTCTGAGTGGAGGTGGTTTCCTAACTTGTGAAAGATCATCCCTGTTTGTCCTGGGCAGCCAACACAATTCGGATGGCCTGGGGGAGTTTGGAGGATTCTCCTAATCTATAGGGTTGTGGCCAATGGAAATGGCAGAATTCCCCTGGAGAGGGAAGCCACAGTCCTGAGGTGTGTCTCCAGGGGCCCCAGCTTGGATGGTTTGTGGGCCAGGACTGTGGGGACAGAAGTCAGAAAACACAAACTCAGCTTAGGTTTGGGGATGTATGTATGAAGGCTCGATCTACAGACCATGAGAATTTTCCGGGCTATGAACAAAGGGCGAGTATGTGGCGCTTGCTCAGGGTTTTGTCTCTGGATTTTGTGTCAATGGTGGCCGTGGAATGTCGGGGTGTCCTCATAGGCCATGGACAATTCTTTCTCTGGTGATTTGGCTTGATCCCAAGTGGATGGGATCATTCTGTGGATGGGAAGAGTCCTTTCTGTATTTTTTTTTTACCTCAAGTTTCCCACCATAGAGGGATTCCCGAGTAGAGCCCTGAGTAGGGGTGACTAGACATCTCAAACTCTGGTTGAGATTGGGGGACTAGGGGCTTGGCAAGCCCCATATGTGGGCTGTTGTTCCAGTCACTAAGAGGCTTTACATGAGGATAGGGCTCACGCTGAGGGTCACAATGTGTCTTTGTGCACATTGTGGCTTTCAGGGATAGGTGGGGCCTCATAGTCCATGCTGCTTTCTCCTACAATGAACATTGGACAACATGCCAACCACTAGGTTTCTTGCCAAGGCGAAGGAGAAGTTCTGATTCTTGCATCACGTTCACTCCTGAGCAGTGAGTGGAGATAAGGTCTAGGTTCTGAAGGTGAAAACAGGTTGGGTAGAGATGATGGCCTAAAGCCATTGTGGGTGTGATATGCTCTATGTATGGTCAGCTGTCTGGGTGTTGGACTGGAGGTCTGCCCTCAGGCTGTGTCAGACAGGGCTTTAGTGCACAGGCTAGACTGTATAATTGGGGTATGGTCGAGTGGCATGCAGGTTGTTACTCATTTGGCGTTTCTGGTTAGCCCTATAGGGCAACATTTTTCTTCTGGAGGGCAGGCAGAGTGCTGCATTGTGTCTCCAGAATTGCCAAACTGGAGGGGTGTGGCCAGGATTGTGAGGAAGGATGTCTGAAAACACAAGCAAGCACGAGTTTTGGGGCCAAGAGCATGGCAGGCCCACTCTGCAGAGGCTGAATCGAGATCTCCTGCAGGTGAGGTCAGGGCGAGTATCAGATGTTGCCTCAAGCTGGAGTTTGTGTCCATGACGGCCCCTTCGTGAAGGGGTTGGGGGCGTCATGAGGCCAGGGAGGTTTTCCTACGTTGGGAGTGGTGAGCTGCTCCAAACTTCAAAGTTTCCTTCTTCAGGACAGTCGAGTACTATTGGATGGTTCCAGGATGCCCCATACAGAAAGACTCGAGAGCAGGGGCCTAAGCATGGATGCCGAGAAACACCAACTCACCTTCCCATTGCCTGGTCGAGACAAGGCACGCTCAATCTGTGCGCTCTTGGGTGAGCTACCCAGAAGGCTGAGTTTAAATGGACTCTCCTGAGGATGAGTCATAATGTGGGTTGGTGGCCATGGAGACCTTGGAATGTGGCAGTAGCTAAGGGACTCTGCAGGACTCTCCAACCCAAAGGGCTTGACACATCTCCAACAAGGAAGCTTCCCATGTGGAGATGAGAGGACTTCTGTCTGGTGCCTCAGGAAAGCCCCATATGCTGGTCTTCGAACCCAGGCCTCTGAGGAGTGATACCTGGACACCAAAGCAAGAGTTCATAATAGGGCCTAGGGGCCTGTCTGGTTCAATCTTCTGTCTCTGCGGATATCTCTCTGTGTGTCTGCATGGAGGTAGTAGTTGCTCAGCTTGTGTCATAATGCCCCTATTTGTCCAGTGCGGCTTGCGGTAGTGGGATGTCCTTGGGGACCTTGAGGTTTCTACTATTTTGTAGAGTTGTGGCCAATGGAATGGGCAGTTTCTTAGGAGAGAGCAGGCACAGTTCTGTGGTGTGGCTCCAGAGACCCCAGCCTGGAGGCTGTGTGGGCCATGGCTCTGCAGACAGCCATCCAAAAACCCTAACTCAGCTCAGGTTTGGGGCCGAGGTTACGGCAGGCCTGATCTACAGTCCATGAGGGGAGCTCCTCTGGATATGAAAGAAGGGTGAGAGGGAGGCAGTCGCTCAGGCTTTTGTCTCTGGATGTTTTGTCCACAATGGCCGTTTAATGTAGGAGTTGCCACATGGGTCGTAGAAGACTCCCTCTCTGGTAGTTTGTCCAGCCCCCAAGAGTTTGGGGTCATTCTGTGGGAAGGGAAGTGTCCTGTTTTCTGCTTCATGTGTCCCCCCAGTAGAGGGATTCTAGAGCATAGCAGTGGGTACTGACCACTGGAATACTCGCCCTCTGGTTAAGCCTGGGGGCCTATGGATATGACAAGCCCCATTGGCAGGATCTTGATCAGCCACTGAGAGGTGTTACTTTAATACGGGACTCACGCTGCGGGTCACAATGCATGTCTGTGCCCTAGGCGGCCCTCAAGCACTGGCGTGGCCTTTCGGACAATGCAGGTTTTCCCACATTGAACGTTGGACAACATGCCAACCACAAGTTTTCAGGCCATGGGGAAGGAGGAATTCTAATTTCTGCATCACGTTCACCCCTGGGCAGTGATTGGAGATAAGGTCTAGGTTCTGAAGCCTGAAAACCGAGGTTGGGAAGAGATGACGACCTACAGCCATAGCGGGTCCTAAGTGTCCAGGTTGGGGCTAGCTGTCTGGGTGTCGTTTGGGATGTCTTGTCTCAGGCTGTGCCAGACAGGGCATTAGTATACAGGGTGGGCTGTATAATTGCTTTACAATCGAGTGGCATGCATTAGAAAATCATTTGGGGTTACTTATTAGCAGCATAGGGCAAAGTTTTTCTTCTGGAGGGCAGGCAGAGTGCTGCATTGTGGCTTCGGAATTCCCAAACTGGAGGGCTTGTGGGCCAGGAGAGTGAGGACGGAAGTCTGAGAACACAAGCTAGGCTTAGGTTTCGGGGCAAGGACATGGCAGGCACACTTTGCAGAGCTGAATTGAGATCTCATGCGTCTGAAGTCAGGTCGAGGTTCAGACTTTGGCTCAGGTTTGAGTTTCTGTCCATGTTGGCCTCTTCTGGAAGGGGGGCATTATTAGGCCATGGTGGTTTTCCCACTATTGGAGTTGTGAGATGCTCCAAACCGCAAGGATTCCTTCTGTGGGACAATTAAGATTTGTTGGATGGCTCCAGGACGTCTTATAAGGTATTTTTCCAGAACAGGGTTCTAAGTATGGATGCCTGGGCAGCCAGCCTCACATTCCAATTGTCTCCTAGCAACAAGAAACGTTTGATCTGCTGGCTTGGGGTAGCAACAGAGGGGGCGGAGTTGAAATGGACTTTCCTGCGGATGGTCTTAATGGTGGTTTGAGTCCATGGAGACCCTGGTATGGGGCAGTGGCACCAGGGCCCTGAAGGATTCTCCTAACCAGAGGTTATGACAAAGCTCCAATGAGCAAGTTTTCCATGGGGAGACGAGATTTGTTCTTATTGGTGCCTCAGGAAACCACCATACGCTGGTATTGGAAACGAGGCCTCTGAGGAGAGATGCCTGGAAACCAAAGCAATGGATCTGATTAGGGCCTTGGGTCCTGTCCGGTTCAATATTCTTCTCTGGGGATATCTGTTGTCTGAGTGGAGGTAGTTGCTCAGCTGGTTTGAGATCACCCCTGTTTGTCCTGGGCGGCCTACACTATTGGGATGGCCTCGATGACTTTGGATGTTTTTCCTAATTTGCAAGGTTGTGGCCAATGGAATGGGAAGAATTTCCTTGAAAGGGAAGCACAGTCCTGAGGTGTGGCTCCAGGGACCCAAGTGTGGAGCGTGTGTGGTCCAGGGCTATTTGGACAAAGTCTGAAAACACAAACTCCACTTAGGTTGGGGAATGTAGGTATGGCCGGCCTGATCTATAGACCGTGAGGAGACCTCTTCGGGATATGAACAAAGGGCGAATGTGAGGTGCGTGTTCATGCTTTTGTTTTGTTTTTTTTTTTCTGGAAATGTGTCACAGATTGCCATGGAATGTCGGGGGGTCCTCATGGGCCATCGATGAGGCTTCCTTTCTGGGGATTTGACCCGATCCCAAGAGTTTGGCGTCAATCTGTGGGAAGGGAGGAGGCCTTTCTGTTTTTTTTGTTTATTTTTTTTTTTGTTTTTTGTTTTTTTTTTTTTTCCTCAGGTGGGCCACCAAAAGAAAGATTCCAGAGCAGAGTCGTGGGTGGGGGCAACTGGACAACCAGACCTCTGGTTAATATTGGGCCTAAGAACATGGCAAGCCCCGTATGTGGGCTCTTGGTCCAGACACTGAGAGGCCTTCCTTGAGGATAGTTCTCACACTGAGTTTCACAATGTGTTTTTGTGCCCAAGGAGCCCCTCAAGTCAGGGCGTGGCCTAATGTACCATGCTGTTTTCTCCTACACTGAACGTTGCACAGTATGGGAACCACAAGTTTTCTGGCAATGGGGAAGATGGAGTTCTAATTTCTGCAACACTTTCACTCCTGGACTGTGATTGGATTTAAGGTCTAGGTTCTGAAGCCTGAATATTGAGGTTGGGAAGAGATGAAGCCCTAAGGCCATGGTGTGTCTGATGTGCTCAGTGTTCGGCCAGCTGTTGAGTGTGGGTTGGGAGGTGCAGGCTCAGGCTGTGGCAGACAGGGCATTAGTGCCCAGGCTAGACTGTATCATTGGGGTGCAGTCGAGTTTTGTGCAGGATGGTACTCATTTGTGGTTACTGGGTAGCCCCAGAGGGCAACGTTTTTCTTCTGGAGGGAAGACACCGTGCAACATAGTGGCTCCAGAATTCCCAAACTGGAAGGCTCGTGGGCCAGGAGTGTGAGGAAAAAATTCTGAGAACACAAGCCAGACTTAGATTTCGGGGTGAGGGGACGGCAGGCACCCTCTGCAGAGATGATTCGAGATCCCGTATACCTGAAGACAGAGCTAGGATCATACGTTTTCTTAGGTCGGAGTTTCTGTCCATGACGGCCCATTCATGAAGGGGAGGGTGTCACGAGGACATGGAGGTTTTCCGACGATGGGAATTGTGAGATGCTCCAAACCACAATGATTTCTTCTGTGGGACAGTCGAGACCTGTTGGATGGCTCCAGGACATCCCATCAGGAAGTTATCCAGAGCAGGGTTCTAAGGATGGATGCCTGGGCAGCCTGCCTCCCATTCCAGGTGTCTCATAGAGCCAAGGCAAGTTCGATCTGCTGGATCTAGGGGAGCAACCGAGGCGGGTGTGTTGAAATGGGTGAGTTGAGGATTGGTCATAATGTGCATTTGTGTCCATGTAGACCTTGGAATGGGGTGCTTGATCCGGGGCCTTGAGGGATGTTCATAACCGGAGGTTTTGATGGAGCTCTAAAGAGTATGTTTCCTATGTAGAGAAGAGAATTGTTTTGATGAGTGCCTAAGAAATCTCCCATATGCTGGTATTGGAAACCAGGCCTCTGAGGAGAGATGACTGGAATCAAAAGCAATGGATCTGATTAGGGCCTAAGTGCCCTTCCAGTTCAATCTTATTCTATGGGGATATCTGTCTCTGGCTCTGAGTGGAGGTGGTTTCCTAACTTGTGAAAGATCATCCCTGTTTGTCCTGGGCATCCAACACAATTCAGATGGCCTGGGGGAGTTTGGAGGATTCTCCTAATCTATAGGGTTGTGGCCAATGGAAATGGCAGAATTCCCCTGGAGAGGGAAGCCACAGTCCTGAGGTGTGGCTCCAGGGGCCCCAGCTTGGATGGTGTGTGGGCCAGGACTGTGGGGACAGAAGACTGAAAACACAAACTCAGCTTAGGTTTGGGGATGTATGTATGAAGGCTCGATCTACAGACCGTGAGAATTTTCCGGGCTATGAACAAAGGGCGAGTATGTGGTGCTTGCTCAGGGTTTTGTCTCTGGATTTTGTGTCAATGGCGGCCGTGGAATGTCGGGGTGTCCTCAAGGGCCATGGACAATTCTTTCTCTGGTGATTTGGCCTGATCCCAAGTGGTTGGGATCATTCTGTGAATGGGAAGAGTCCTTTCTGTATTTTTTTTTTTTTTACCTCAGGTGTCCCACCAAAGAGGGATTCCGAGTAGAGCCCTGAGTAGGGGTGACTAGACATCTCGAACTCTGGTTGAGATTGGGGGACTAGGGGCTTTGCAAGCCCCATATGTGGGCTGTTGTTCCAGTCACTAAGAGGCTTTACATGAGGATAGGGCTCACGCTGAGGGTCACAATGTGTGTTTGTGCAAATTGTGGCCCTCAGGGATAGGTGGGGCCTCATAGTCCATGCTGCTTTCTCCTACAATGAACATTGGACAACATGCCAACCACTAGGTTTCTTGCCAAGGCGAAGGAGAATTTCTGATTCTTGCATCACGTTCACTCCTGAGCAGTGAGTGGAGATAAGGTCTAGGTTCTGAAGGTGAAAATTGAGGTTGGGTAGAGATGATGGCCTAAAGCCATTGTGGGTTTGATATGCTCAGTGTACGGCCAACTGTCTGGGTGTTGGACTGGAGGTCTGCCCTCAGGCTGTGTCAGACAGGGCTTTAGTGCACAGGCTAGACTGTATAATTGGGGTATGGTCGAGTGGCATGCAGGTTGTTACTCATTTGGCGTTTCTGTTTAGCCCTATAGGGCAACATTTTTCTTCTGGAGGCCAGGCAGAGTGCTGCATTGTGTCTCCAGAATTTCCAAACTGGAGGAGTGTGGCCAGGATTCTGAGGACGGACGTCTGAGAACACAAGTTAGGCTTAGTTTTTGGGGAGAGGGCCCAGCAGGCACACTCTCAAGTGCTGAATCGAGATCTCATGCTTCTGAATTCAGGGCGAGGATCAGACTTTGGCTTAGGATGGAGTTTCTGTCCGTGATGGCCCATTTATGAAGGTGTGGGGCATCATGAGGAAATGGAGGTTTTCTCACAGTGTTATTGTGTGATGCTTCAAACCACAAGGATTCATTCTGCGAGACAGTCAAGACAGGTTGGTTGGATTCAAGACGTCCCATAAAGAAGATCTCCAGAGCAGGGTTCTAAGGATGGATGCCTGGGAAGCCCGCCTCCCATTCTAACTGTCTCCTAGTGACAAGGAAGGTTTGATCTGCTGGCTCTGGGTGAGCAGCCGAGGGGGCTGATTTGAAATGGACTCTCCTGAGAATGGTTCATAATGTAAGTTTGTGTCCTTGGAGACCTTGGGATTGGGCCATGGTGCCAGCGCCCTGAAGGATCCTCCTAACCTGAGGTATTGACACAGCTCCAAAGAGCAAGTTTCCCATGTGGAGATGAGATCTGTTCTGATTGTTTCCTTAGGAAACCCCCATATTCTGATATTGGAAACCAGGCCTCTGAGGAGAGATACCTAGAAACCAAAGCAATGCATCAGAAGTTGGCTCAGGTTGGAGTTTCTGTCCATGATGGCCCCTTTATCTAGGGGAGCATCTCATGAGGCCATGCAGGTTTTCCCACGATAGGAGTTGTGAGATGCTCCAATCTGCAAGGATTCCTTCTGTGGGACAGTCAAGACCTGTTGGAAGGCTCCAGGACATCCCATATGGAACGGTGCCAGAGCAGGATTCCAAGGATGGATGCTTAGAGAGTCTGCTTTGCATTCCAGTTGTCTCCTAGCGACAAGGCAGGTTTGATATTCTGCCTCTGGGGGAGTAATCGACGGGGCTGAGTTGAAATGTACTCTCCTGCCGAATGGTCATAATGCGGGTATGTGTCCATGGAGACCTTGGAATAGGGCGGTTGCTCCGGCTACCTGAAGGTTTCTCCTAACTGGAGGCTTTTACAGAGCTACAAAGGATAAGTTTCCCATGTGAAGACAAGATTTGTTCTGATTGGTATCTCTGGAATCCCCCATATGCTGGTATTGGAAAACAGGCCTCTGAGGAGAGATGCTTAGAAAAAAAAGCAATGGAACCAATTACATTCTAGGGGCCAGTCCAGTTTAATCTTCTTCTCTTGGGTTATCTGTCTATGGGTGAGTTGACGTCGTTGCTCAGCTTGTGAGAGTTCGCCCCTCTTTGTCCTGGGTGGCCTACACTATTGGAATGGCCTCTGGGACTTTGGACGTTTCTACTTATCTGTAGGGTTGTGGCCAATGGAATGGGAAGAATTTCCTTGGAGAGGGCAGGCACAGTCCTGAGGTGTGGCTCCAGGGGCCTCAGTCTGGAGGGTGTGTGGGCCAGGGATGTCAGGATAGAAGTCTGAAAACACAAACTCAAACACAAACGAACTCGCATTACAATTGTCTCCTAGTGATAAAGCAGGTTTGATCTGCTGGCACTGGGTGAGCAACCGCCAGGTTTGTGTTGAAATGGACTCTCCTGAGGATGGGTCATAATGTGGGATTGTGTCCATTGAGACATT
Source organism: Mustela nivalis (assembly GCF_964662115.1). Taxonomy (NCBI): domain Eukaryota; kingdom Metazoa; phylum Chordata; class Mammalia; order Carnivora; family Mustelidae; genus Mustela; species Mustela nivalis. The sequence continues at coordinate 118,147 of NW_028136538.1, forward strand.
GGAATGGGGCGGTGGCTCCAGTGACGTGAAATCTCCTCCTAACTGGAGGTTTTGACACAGTTCCATATAGCATGATTCCCATGTGGCATGCGATTTGTTCTGATTGGTAGCTCCAGAAACCCCCATGTGCTGGTATTGGAATCCAGGCCTCTGAGGAGAGATACATGAAAACAAAAGCAATGAATCCGTTTAGGGCCTAGGTGCCTGTCCTGTTCAATCTTCTTTTCTATGGATATCTATCTACAGGTCTGATTGGAGGTAGTGGCTCAGCTTGTGGCAGATGGTCCCTGTTTGTCCCGGACATCCTACAATATTGGGGTGGCCTCGGGGACTTCGGATGTTTCTCCTAATCTGTCAGGTTGTGCCAAAGGAATGAGCAGAATTCCCATGGAGAGGGCAGGCACAGTCCTGAGGTGTGGCTCCATGGGGCCAAGCCTTGAGGGTGTGTGGGCCAGGACAATGGAGACAGAAGTCTGAAAACACAAACTTGGCTTAGGTTTGGGGACATAGGTATGGCAGGCCCGATCTACAGACCGTGAGAATTTTTCAGGCTTTGAACAAAGGGCGAGTGTGTGGCGCTTTTTCAGGCTTTTGTCTCCGGATTTTGTGTCAATGGTGGCCGTGGAATGTCAGGATGGCCTCATCAGCCATGGACGAGTATTTCTCTCTGTGAATTTGGCCCAATTCCAAGTGTTTGCGGTCATTCTTTGGACGGTAGGAGTCCTTTCTCTATTTTTTTTTTAACCTCATGTGTCCCACCAAGGAGGGATTCTAGAGAAGAGATCTGAGTAGGGGTGACTAGACTTCTCAAGCACTGGTTAAGGTTTGGGGAATAGGGGCATGGTAATCTCCATATGTGGGCTCTTGGTCCAGCCCCGGAGAGGCTTTACTTGAGGCCAGGGTTCATGCTTAGGGTCCTAATGTGTGTTTGTGCCCATCGCAGCCCTCAAGCATGTCTGAGGCCTCATGGGCCATGCTGGTTTCTCCTACACTGCACGTTGGACAACATGCCAACCACAGGGTTTCTGGTCATGGGGAAGGAGGAGTTCTAATTTCTGCATCACGTACACGGCATGGCAGTGAGTAGAGATAAGGTCTAGATTCTGAAGCCTGAAAACCGAGGTTGGTAAGAGATGACGACCTAAGGCCATGGTGGGTCCGATGCACTTAGTGTGCGGCCAGATGTCTGTGTCCATCATGAGGTCTGGGCTCAGGCTGTGTTAGGCAGGGCATTAGTCCCCAGGCTAGACTGTATAATTGGGGTACAGTCGAGTGATGTGAAGGTTGGTCCTCATTTGGGGTTTCTGGTTGGCCCCATAGGGCAAAGATTTTCTTCTGCAGGGCAGGCAGAGTGCTGCATTCTGGCTCCAGAATTGCCAACTTCAGGGCTTGTGGGCCAGGTGTTTTTGGACAGAAGTCTGAGAACACAAGTTCAGCTTAGAATTCGCAGCGGTGACATGGCAGGCACACTCTACAGACCTGAAATGAGATCTCGTGCATCTGAAGTCAGGGCGAGGATCAGATGTTGGCTTAGGTTGGAGTTTCTGTACATGATGTCCCCTTCATGAAGGTGGGGGGGGGCATCAGGAAACCATGGAAGATTTCCAACTTTGTGAGTGTGTGATGCTCCAAACCACAAGGATTCCGTCAGCGGGACAGTCACGACCTTTTGGATGGATCAAGGACGTCCCATAAGAAATGCTCCAAAGCACAGTTCTAATGATGGATGCCTGGGCAGTCCAACTTGCATTCCAGTTGTGTCCTAGTGAAAAGGAGGATTCGATCTGCTGTCACTGGGGGAACAACCGAGGGGGCTGAATTGAAATGGACTCTCATGAGGATCAGTCATGATGTGGATTTGTGTCCATGGATCCCTTGGAATGGGGCAGTGGCTCTGTTGCCCTGAAGAATTCTCCTAACCTGAGGTTTTGATGCAGCTCCAAAGAGCAAGTTTCCCATGTAGAGACGAGATTTGTTCTGAAACCCCCACAACCTGGTATTGGAAACCAAGCATCTGGGGAACAATGCCTGGAATCCAAAGCAATGGATCTGATTACGGTCTAGGGGCCTGTCCTTTTCAATATTCTCCTCTGAGTGTCTCTGTCTAAGATTCAGAATGGAGGTCACTGCTCAGCTTGTGTCAGATCACCCATGTTTGTTGGGGGAGGCCAACACTATTGGGCTCGTCTTGGGAATTGGAGGTTTCTCCTAATCTGTAAGGTTGTGGCAAATGAAACGGGCAGAGTTCCCTTGGAGAGCACTGGCACAGTCCTTAGGTGTGACACCACCTTTCTGGGTGTCATCCAGGAGGTCCAGGCTCAGGCTGTGTCAGACAGGGCATTAGTGCCAAGCTTAGACTGTATAATTGGAGTAAAGTTGAGTGGCATGCAGGTTGATCCTCATTTGGCGTTTCTGGGTAGCCCCAGGGGCAACGTTTTTCTTCTGGAGGGAAGGAAGAGTGCTGCATTGTGGCGACGGAATTCTCACACTGGAGGGCTTGTGGGCCAGAATTGTGAGGAAGGAAGTGAGAGAACACAAGCTAGGCTTCGGTTTTGGGTCAAGATCATGGCAGGCACACTCTGTAGAGCTAAATCTAAATCTCATGCATCTGAAGTCAGGGCGAGGATCAGACGTAGGCTCAGGTTGAAGTTTCTGTTCAGGATGGCCCCTTCATGATGGTGGGGGGCATCATGGGGCTATGGAGACTTTCCCACGATTGGCATTGTAAGTTGCTCCAATCGGCAAGGATTCCTTCTACGGGACAGTCGAGACCGGTCAGATTGCTCCAGGACGTCCCATGCGGAACCACAGCAGTGCAGGGTTCTAAGGATGGATTCCTGGAGTGCCCGCCTCACATTCCTATTGTCTCCTAGTGACAAGGCAGGTTCGATCTGCTTCTTTTGGGGAGCAACCAAAGGGGATGTGTTGAAATGGACTCGCCTGCGGATGGGTCATAATGCGGGTTTGTGTCCATGGAGACCTTGGAATGGGGTGTTGGCTGCTGGGACCTGAAGGTTTCCCTTAACTGGAGGTTGTGACACAGCTCCAAAATGCATGTTTCCCATGTGGAAATGAGATTTGTTCAGACTGGTACCTCCTGAAGAACACATATGCTGGTATTGGAAACCAGGCCTCTGAGGAGAGATGCCTGGAATCAAAAGCAATGGATCTGATTAGGGCCTAGGTGCCTGTCCGGTTCAATCTTCTTCTCTGGGGTTATCTGTCTATGGATCTGAGTTGAGGTAGTTGCTCATCTTGGGACAGATCACCCTGTTTGCCCTGAGTGGCCAACACTATTGGGATGGCCTCAGGGACGTTGCAGTGTTCTCCTATTCTTTAGGGTTGTGGCCAATGGAATGGGCAGAATTTGCTTGGAGAAGGCAGGCACAGTCCTGAGGCATGGCTCCAGGGGCCCCAGCCTGGAGGGTGTGTGGGCCAGGACAGTGGGGACAGAAACCTGAAAACCCAAACTCAGCTTAGATTTGGGGACGTAGGTATGACATGCCTGATCTATAGACCGTGAGGAGAATTTATCAGGCTATGAACAAAGGGCAAGTGTGAGGCATATCTCCAGGATTTTGTCTCTAGATTTTGTGTCAATGATGGCCATGGAATGACGGGATGGCCTCTTTGGCCATGGATGATTCTTTCTCTTTTAAGATTTGGTCAGATCCCAAGTTTTGGGGCTCATTCAGGGGATGGAGGAGACCCTTCAATATTTTTTTTCCTCAGGGGTTCCAGAGCAGAGACCTGAATAGGGGTGACTAGAACTCTCAACCTCTCATTAATATTGGGGGACTAGGGATGGCAATGCGGGTTCTTGGTCCAGCCCCTGAGAGGCTTTACTTGAGGACAGGGCTCACACTGAGGGTCCCAATGTGTTTGTGCCCATTGCGGTTCTCAAGCATGGGCGGGGACTCATGGGCTACACTGGATTCTCCTACACTGAACGTTGGAAAACATGCCAACCACAAGGTTTCTTGCCTTGAGGATGAAGGAGTTTCATTTCTGCATCACGTTCACCCCTGGGTAGTGAGTATATATAAGGTCTAGGTTCTGAAGCCTGAAAACCAAGGTTGAAAAGAGATGATGACCTAAAGCCATGGCGGGTCTGATGTGCTCAGTGTACAGCCAGCTGTCTGGGTGTCGGTTGAAAATTCAGACCTCAGGCTGCGCAAGACAGGGCATTAACGCCAAAGCGAAACTGTATAATTGGGGTAGAGTCAAGTGGCATGCAGGTTGATCCTCATTTGGTGTTTCTGGTTAGCCCCATAGGACAACGTTTCTCTTCTGGAGGGCAGTCAGAGTGCTGCATTGTGTCTCTCCAGAATTCCCTAACTGGAGGGCTGGTGGGCTCGGAGTGTGAGGACGAAGTCTGAGAACAATAGCTAGGTTTTGCTTCGGGACGGGGTTTCGGCAGGCACACTCTGCAGAGTTGAATCAAGATTTCGTGCATCTGAAGTCAGGGCGAGGATTAGACGTTGGCTCAGGTTGGAGTTTCTGTCCAAGATGGCTCTTTCATGAAGGGGACAGTGCACCACGAGGCCACAGAGATTTTCCCATGATGGGAGTTGTGAGGTGCTCCAAAGCGCAAGGATTCCTTCTGCAGGACAGCTGTGACCTGTTGGATGGCTCCAGGACGTCCCATATGGAATTACTTCAGAGTCGTTTTCTACAGATGGATGCCTAGCCAGCCCGCCTCACATTCCAATTGTCTCCTAGTGACAAGATAGGTTCGATCTGCTGGCTCTAGGGGAGAACCCAAGGGCACTGAGTTGAAATAGACTCTCCTGCAGATGGGTCCTAATGTGGGATTTTGTCCATGGAGACCTTGGAATGAGGTGGTGGCACCGGGGCCCTGAAGGATTTTCCTAGCCGGAGGTTTTGACACAGCTTGAAAGAGCACATTTCCCATGTGGAGAAGACATTTGTTCTGACTGATGCCTCAGGAAACCCCCATATGGTGGTATTGAAAACCAGGCCTCTGAGGTTCTGACATAGCTCCTCGAGCAAGTTTCCAATGTGCAGACAAGACTTGCACTGAAGGAGCCTATGGAAACCCCATAGGCTGGTATTGGAAACCAGGCCTCTGAGAAGAGATGCCTGGAAACCAAAGCAATGGATCTGATTAGGGCCTAGGGGCCTGTCCAGTTCATTGTTCTTCTCTGGGGACATCTGTCTCCGAGTCTGTGTGGAGCTAGTTGCTCAGGTAGTGTCAGATCACCCCTGTTTGTTCCAAGCAGCCTACAATATTGGGATGGTCCCAGGGACATTGGAGATTTCTCCTGATTTATATGGTTGTGGCCAAAGGAATATAAAGAATTCCCTTTGAGAGGGCAGGAACAATCCTGATGTGTGGTTCCAGGGGCCCTGGCATGAAGGGTGTGTGTTTTCACCCTCAGGGGGTTTCCTGAGGCACCCATCAGAACTCATCTCGTCTCCACAAGGAAACCTGTGCATGGGAGCCATGTCCAAAGCTTAGGAGAGTACTTCAGGGTCCCGGTGCCACCGCCCCATTCCAAGGCCTTCATGGACACAAAAACACATTAGGACCCATCCTCAGGAAAGTCCATTTCAACTCAGCCAACCCGGTTGCTCCCGCAGAGCCATCAGATCTAAACTGTCTTGTTGCTAGGAGACAATTGGAATGCGAGGAGGGCTTCCCAGGCATCCATCCGCGAACGGTGCTCTGGAATCATTCCATATGGGATTTCCTGGAGCTGTACAACAGGTCTCAATTGTCCCGCAGAAGGAATCCTTGAAGGGGGCATCCCACAACTCCCAACGTGGGAAAACTTCAATGGCCTCAAGATTCCGCTCCCTTCATGAAGCGGCCGTCATGCTCAGAAATTCCAACCTGAGCCAACGTCTGATCCTCGCCCTGAATTCAGATGCATGAGATATTGGTTCAGATCTGCAGGGGGTACCTGCCGTACCCTCGCCTGAAACCCAAGCCTAGCTTGTCTTCTCAGACTTCCGTCCTCACACTCCTGGCCCCGAAGCCCTCAAGTTTGGCAATTCCGGACCCACAATGCAGCACTCTGCCTGCCCTCTAGAAAAAAAATTATTGCCTCATGACCTGCCCAGGCACCTTAAATGCGGGTAAACCTACACAGCACTCGACTTTACCCAAATTATATAGTCTAACCTGGGCACTAATGCACTGTCGAACACAACCTGAGCCCGGACCTCCTGACCAACACCCAGAAAGCTGCCCGCACACTGAGCACATAAAACCCGCCATGGCCTTAGGTCATCATCTCTTCCCTACCTCAGTTTTCAGGCTTCACAACCGAGACCTTATCTCCAATCACTGCCCAGGGGTGAGTGTGATGCAGAAATCAGAACTCCTCCTTACCCATGGCAAGAACCCTTGTGGTTGGCACGTTGTCCAACGTTCGGTGTTGGAGAAACAAGCATTCACCCTGAGGCCCCGCCCATTCTTGAGTGGGACGAGGGCATACACACGCATTGTGACCCTCAGCATGAGTCCTGTCCTCTAGTAAGTCCTCTCAGTGGCTGGATCATTAGATGTCATAATGGGCTTGACATGTCCCTAGGCCCCAATTTTTAACCAGATTTCTGATTGTCCAGTCGCCCCTCGCCAGGGCTCTACTCTGGAATCCATCATTTGGTGCGACACCTGAGGTTAAAAAACAAATCAACAACAAAAAAAAAAAAAAAAAAAAAAAAACGTACTTCTTTCAGCCCACAAAATGACCCCAAACTCTTTGGAAGGGGCCAAACCACCAGAGAGTAAGACTCGTCCATTTCCCATAAGGTCATCCAGAAATTGCACGACCATGAGTGACACGATATCCAGAGACAAAAACTTGAGCAGGAGCCTCACACTCGCCCTTCTTTGAAATCCCGAAGAGTTCTCCTCATGGTCTGTAGATCAGTCCTGCCATACCTATGACCCGAAACATAAGCCGAGTTTGTGTTTTCAGACAACTGTCCAAACAGCACTGGCCTACACAACCTACAGGCTCAGGCCCCTGGAGCCAAATCTGAGGACTGTACTTGCCCTCTCCAAGGGAATTGTGTGTGCCCATTCCAATGTCCACAACCCTTCTAATAGGATAAACCTCCAAAGTCCCTGATCCATCACAATAGTGGTGGCTTCCCAGGTAAAACAGGGGCAATCTGAGCCCAACTGAGCACCTACCTGCACTCAGACCCATAGACAGATGTCCCCAGAGGTAAAAAGGAAAGAACAGGCCCCTAGGCACTCATGAGATCCATTGCTTTGGTTTCCAGGCATCTCTCCTCAGAGGCCTGGATTTCAAAAGCAGCATATAGCTGTTTCTTGACTCACCCATCAGAAAACATCTCATCTACACATGGGAAACTTGCACGTTGGAGCTGTGTCAAAGCCTCTGTTTAGGAGAACCCTTTAGGGCCCCAGTGCCACAGCCTCATTCCAAGGTCTCTATAGACACAAAAGCACGTTAGGACCCATCCCCAGGGATGTCCATTTCAACTCAGCGTCCTCGGTTGCTCCCCACAGATCCAGGAGATCTAACCTGTCTTGTTGCTAGGAGAAAATTGGAATGCGAGGTGGGCTACCCAGCCATCCATCCTTAGAACCCTGCTCAGAATCATTGGCCTGGAGCCAAACAACAGGTCTCAATTGTCCTGCAGAAGACTCTCTGCAGTTTGGAGCTTCTCACAACTCCCATCGTGGGAAAACACCCATGGCCTCGTGATGCCCTGCCCATTCATGAAGGGGCCATCAGGGACAGAAACTCCAACCTGAGCGATCGTCTGATCCTCGCCCTGACTTCAGATGCACCAGATCTCGATTCAGGTCTGTAGATTGTGCCTGCCATGGCCTCACCCAGAAACCTAAGCCTAGCTTGTGTTCTCATACTTTTGTCGTCAGACTACTGGCCCACAAGCCCTCCAGTTTGGCAATCCAAAACTACAATGCAGCACTCTACCGGCTCTGCAGAGGAAAAACATTGTCCTCTGGTGCTACCCAGTAACCCCAAATGAGGATCAACCTGCACCGACCTTGGCTGTACCCCAAATACATAGGCTGACCAGGGCACTAATGCCCTTTCTGACACAGCCTGAGCCTGGACCCCCTGGACCCTCCCAGACAGCTGGCCGCACACTGAGCACATCGAGCCGCCATTGCCTTAGGTCGTCATCTCTTCCCAACCTCGGTTTTCAGGTTTCAGAACCTAGACCTTATCTCCAATCACTGCCCAGGGTTGAAGGTGATGCAAAAATCAGAACTCCTTCCCCATGGCAAGAAATCTTGTGGTTGGCATGTTGTCCAACGTTCAGTGTAGTTGAAACCAGTGTGGCCCATGCGGCCCCGCCCATGCTCGCGGGCCACATTGGTCACAAACACACATTGTGACGCTCAGGCTGAGCCCAGTCCTCAAGTAAGGCCACTCAGTGGCTGGATGAAGAGATAGAATATTGGGCTTGCCATGCCTCTAGGCCCCAATTTTTAACGATAGTTCGGGTTGTCCCTTCAGTCTTCCCCACGGCTTGGCTTTGGAATTCCTCTTTTGGTGGGACACCTGAGGTAACAAACCTACCATCCCACAGATTGACGAAAAGCAATTGGGAATCGGGGCAAATCCTCAGAGAGGAAGATTCGTCCATGGCCCACGAGGACTCCCCGACATTCCACGGCCATCGCTGATACAAAATCCAGAGACAAAAGCCTGAGCAAGCGCCTCAGACTCGCACTTTCTTCATATCCTGAAGAGTTCTTCTCATGGTTTGTAGATCGGGCCTGCCATACCTACGTCCCCAAAACTAAGATGAGTTTGTGTTTTCAGACTTCTGTCCTCAAAGTCTTGGGCCACACACCCTCCAGGCTGGGCCCTAGAGCCACACATTAGGACTGTGCCTACCAATCCATGGTCCAAAATCGTACAAATTAGGAGAAACCTCCAAAGTCCCTGAGGCCATCCCAATAGTGTAGGGCGCCCGGAACAGACAAGGGCTGTCTGACACCAGCTGATAATCGACCCCCACTCATACCATAGATGGATGTCCCCAGAGAAGAAGATTGAACCAGACAGGACCCTAGGCCATAATAGGATCCATTGCTTTGGGTTACAGGCATGTGTCCTCAAAAGCCTGATTCCAATACGAGCATAGGGGTTTTCCTGAGGCACCCATCAGAACTCATCTCGTCTCCACAAGGAAACCTGTGCATGGGAGCCATGTCCAAAGCTTAGGAGAGTACTTCAGGGTCCCGGTGCCACCGCCCCATTCCAAGGCCCTCATGGACACAAAAACACATTAGGACCCATCCTCAGGAAAGTCCATTTCAACTCAGCCACCCCGGTTGCTCCCGCAGAGCCATCAGATCTAAACTGTCTTGTTGCTAGGAGACAATTGGAATGCGAGGCGGGCTTCCCAGGCATCCATCCGCGAAGGGTGCTCTGGAGTCATTCCATATGGGATGTCCTGGAGCTGTCCAACAGGTCTCAATTGTGCCGCAGAAGGAATCCTTGAAGGGGGCATCCCACAACTCCCAACGTGAGAATACCTCAATGGCCTCGAGATTCCGCTCCCTTCATGAAGCGGCCGTCATGCTCAGAAACTCCAACCTGAGCCAACGTCTGATACTCGCCCTGACTACAGATGCATGAGATATTGGTTCAGATCTGCAGGGGGTACCTGCCGTGCCCTCGCCCTGAAACCCAAGTCTAGCTTGTCTTCTCAGACTTCCGTCCTCACACTCCTGGCCCCGAAGCCCTCAAGTTTGGCAATTCCGGACCCACAATGCAGCACTCTGCCTGCCCTCTAGAAAAAAAATTATTGCCTCATGAGCTGCCCAGGCACCTTAAATGAGGGTAAACCTACACAGCACTCGACTTTACCCAAATTATATAGTCTAACCTGGGCCCAATGCACTGTCGAACACAACCTGAGCCCGGACCTCCTGACCAACACCCACAAAGCTGACCGCACACTGAGCACATAAAACCCGCCATGGCCTTAGGTCATCATCTCTTCCCTACCTCAGTTTTCAGGCTTCACAACCGAGACCTTATCTCCAATCACTGCCCAGGGGTGAGTGTGATGCAGAAATCAGAACTCCTCCTTACCCATGGCAAGAACCCTTGTGGTTGGCACGTTGTCCAACGTTCAGTGTAGGATAAACCAGAATTCACCCTGAGGCCCCGCCCATTCTTGAGTGCGACGAGGGCATACACACGCATTGTGACCCTCAGCATGAGTCCTGTCCTCTAGTAAGTCCTCTCAGTGGCTGGACCATTAGATGTCAAAATGGGCTTGATATGTCCCTAGGCCTCAATTTTTAACCAAATTTCTGATGGTCCAGTCACCCCTCCCCAGGGCTCTACTCTGGAATCCCTCATTTGGTGGGACACCTGAGGATAAAAAAGAAAAAAACAAGAATAAAAAAAAAAAACGGACTTCTTCCCACCCACAGAATGACCCCAAACTCTTTGGACGGGGCCAAACCACCAGAGAGTAAGACTCGTCCATTTCCCATGAAGTCACCCAGAAATTCCACGACCATGAGTGACACGATATCCAGAGACAAAAACTTGAGCAGGAGCCTCACACTCGCCCTTCTTTCAAATCCCGAAGAGTTCTCCTCATGGTCTGTAGATCAGACCTGCCATACCTATGACCCGAAACATAAGCCGAGTTTGTGTTTTCAGACAACTGTCCAAACAGCCCTGTCCTACACAAACTACAGGCTCAGGCCCCTGGAGCCAAACCTGAGGACTGTACTTGCCCTCTCCAAGGGAATTGTGTGTGCCCATTCCAATGGCCACTACCCTTCTAATAGGATAAACCTCCAAAGTCCCTGATCCATCTCAATAGTGGTGGCTTCCAAGGAACAACAGGGGCAATCTGAGCCCAACTGAGCACATACCTGCACTCAGACCCATAGACAGATGTCCCCAGAGGTAAAAAGGAAAGAACAGGCCCCTAGGCACTAATCAGATCCATTGCTTTGGTTTCCAGGCATCTCTCCTCAGAGGCCTGGATTTCAAGAGCAGCATATAGCTGTTTCTTGACTCACCCAACAGAAAACATCTCATCTACACATGGGAAACTTGCACGTTGGAGCTGTGTCAAAGCCTCTGTTTAGGAGAACCCTTTAGGGCCCCAGTGCCACCGCTTCATTCCAAGGTCTCCATAGACACAAAAACACGTTAGGACCCATCCCCAGGGGTGTCCATTTCAACTCAGCGTCCTCGGTTGCTCCCCACAGATCCAGGAGATCTAACCTGTCTTGTTGCTAGGAGACAATTGGAATGCGAGGTGGGCTACCCAGCCATCCATCCTTAGAACCCTGCTCAGAATCATTGGCCTGGAGCCAAACAACTGGTCTCAATTGTCCTGCAGAAGACTCTCTGCAGTTTGGAGCTTCTCACAACTCCCATCGTGGGAAAACCCCCATGGCCTCGTGATGCCCCCGCCCATTCATGAAGGGGCCATCAGGGACAGAAACTCCAACCTGAGCGATCGTCTGATCCTCGCCCTGACTTCAGATGCATGAGATCTCGATTCAGGTCTGTAGATTGTGCGTGCCATGGCCTCACCCAGAAACCTAAGCCTAGCTTCTGTTCTCAGACTTTTGTCGTCAGACTACTGGCCCACAAGCCCTCCAGTTTGGCAATCCAGAACTACAATGCAGCACTCTGCCGGCCCTCCAGAAGAAAAACATTGTCCTCTGGGGCTACCCAGTAATCCCAAATGAGGATCAACCTGCACCGACCTTGGCTGTACCCCAAATACATAGGCTGACCAGGGCACTAATGCCCTTTCTGACACAGCCTGAGCCTGGACCCCCTGGCCCCTCCCAGACAGCTGGCCGCACACTGAGCACATCGAGCCCCCATGGTCTTAGGTCGTCATCTCTTCCCAACATCAGTTTTCAGGTTTCAGAACCTAGAACTTATCTCCAATCACTGCCCAGGGTTGAAGGTGATGCAGAAATCAGAACTCCTTCCCCATGGCAAGAAACCTTGTGGTTGGCATGTTGTCCAACGTTCAGTGTAGTTGAAACCAGTGTGGCCCATGAGGCCCCGCCCATGCTCGCGGGACACATTGGTCACAAACACACATTGTGACGCTCAGGCTGAGCCAAGTCCTCAAGTAAGGCCACTCAGTGGCTGGATGAAGAGGTATCATATTGGGCTTTCCATGCCCCTACGCCCCAATTTTTAACCATAGTTCGGGTTGTCCCTTCAGTCTTCCCCACGGCTTGGCTTTGGAATTCCTCTTTTGGTGGGACACCTGAGGTAACAAAACTGAAATGAGTCCTCCCATCCCACAGATTGACGAAAAGCAATTGGGAATCGGGCCAAATCCTCAGAGAGGAAGATTCGTCCATGGCCCATGAGGCCTCCCCGACATTCCATGGCCATCGCTGATAAAAAATCCAGAGAAAAAAGCCTGAGCAAGCACCTCAGACTCGCACTTTCTTCATATCCTGAAGAGTTCTTCTCATGGTTTGTAGATCGGGCCTGCCATACCTACGTCCCCAAACCTAAGCTGAGTTTGTGTTTTCAGACTTCTGTCCTCAAAGTCTTGGGCCACACACCCTCCAGGCTGGGCCCCTGGAGCCACACATTAGGACTGTGCCTACCAATCCATGGGAATTCTGCCCATTCCATGGTCCAAAATCGTACAAATTAGGAGAAATCTCCAAAGTCCCTGAGGCCATCCCAATAGTGTAGGGCGCCCGGAACAAACAAGGGCTGTCTGACACCAGCTGATAATCGACCTCCACTCATACCATAGATGGATGTCCCCAGAGAAGAAGATTGAACCAGACAGGACCCTAGGCCATAATAGGATCCATTGCTTTGGGTTACAGGCATGTGTCCTCAAAAGCCTGATTCCAATACGAGCATAGGGGTTTTCCTGAGGCACCCATCAGAACTCATCTCGTCTCCACAAGGAAACCTGTGCATGGGAGCCATGTCCAAAGCTTAGGAGAGTACTTCAGGGTCCCGGTGCCACCGCCCCATTCCAAGGCCCTCATGGACACAAAAACACATTAGGACCCATCCTCAGGAAAGTCCATTTCAACTCAGCCACCCCGGTTGCTCCCGCAGAGCCATCAGATCTAAACTGTCTTGTTCCTAGGAGACAATTGGAATGCGAGGCGGGCTTCCCAGGCATCCATCCGCGAACGGTGCTCTGGAGTCATTCCATATGGGATGTCCTGGAGCTGTCCAACAGGTCTCAATTGTCCCGCAGAAGGAATCCATGAAGGGGGCATCCCACAACTCCCAACGTGGGAAAACCTCAATGGCCTCGAGATTCCGCTCCCTTCATGAAGCGGCCGTCATGCTCAGAAACTCCAACCTGAGCCAACGTCTGATCCTCGCCCTGACTTCAGATGCATGAGATATTGGTTCAGATCTGCAGGGGGTACCTGCCGTGCCCTCGCCCTGAAACCCAAGTCTAGCTTGTCTTCTCAGACTTCCGTCCTCACACTCCTGGCCCCGAAGCCCTCAAGTTTGGCAATTCCGGACCCACAATGCAGCACTCTGCCTGCCCTCTAGAAAAAAAATTATTGCCTCATGAGCTGCCCAGGCACCTTAAATGAGGGTAAACCTACACAGCACTCGACTGTACCCAAATTATATAGTCTAACCTGGGCACTAATGCACTGTCGAACACAACCTGAGGCCGGACCTCCTGACCAACACCCAGAAAGCTGACCGCACACTGAGCACATAAAACCCGCCATGGCCTTAGGTCATCATCTCTTCCCTACCTCAGTTTTCAGGCTTCAGAACCGAGACCTTATCTCCAATCACTTCCCAGGGGTGAGTCTGATGCAGAAATCAGAACTCCTCCTTACCCATGGCAAGAACCCTTGTGGTTGGCACGTTGTCCAACGTTCAGTGTAGGAGAAACCAGAATTCACCCTGAGGCCCCGCCCATTCTTTCGTGCGACGAGGGCATACACACGCATTGTGACCCTCAGCATGAGTCCTGTCCTCTAGTAAGTCCTCTCAGTGGCTGGACCATTAGATGTCAAAATGGGCTTGACATGTCCCTAGGCCCCAATTTTTAACCAAATTTCTGATGGTCCAGTCGCCCCTCCCCAGGGCTCTACTCTGGAATCCCTCATTTGGTGGGACACCTGAGGATAAAAAAGAAAAAAACAAGAATAAAAAAAAAAAACGGACTTCTTCCCGCCCACAGAATGACCCCAAACTCTTTGGACGGGGCCAAACCACCAGAGAGTAAGACTCGTCCATTTCCCATGAAGTCACCCAGAAATTCCACGACCATGAGTGACACGATATCCAGAGACAAAAACTTGAGCAGGAGCCTCACACTCGCCCTTCTTTCAAATCCCGAAGAGTTCTCCTCATGGTCTGTAGATCAGACCTGCCATACCTATGACCCGAAACATAAGCCGAGTTTGTGTTTTCAGACAACTGTCCAAACAGCCCTGTCCTACACAAACTACAGGCTCAGGCCCCTGGAGCCAAACCTGAGGACTGTACTTGCCCTCTCCAAGGGAATTGTGTGTGCCCATTCCAATGGCCACTACCCTTCTAATAGGATAAACCTCCAAAGTCCCTGATCCATCTCAATAGTGGTGGCTTCCAAGGAACAACAGGGGCAATCTGAGCCCAACTGAGCACATACCTGCACTCAGACCCATAGACAGATGTCCCCAGAGGTAAAAAGGAAAGAACAGGCCCCTAGGCACTAATCAGATCCATTGCTTTGGTTTCCAGGCATCTCTCCTCAGAGGCCTGGATTTCAAAAGCAGCATATAGCTGTTTCTTGACTCACCCAACAGAAAACATCTCATCTACACATGGGAAACTTGCACGTTGGAGCTGTGTCAAAGCCTCTGTTTAGGAGAACCCTTTAGGGCCCCAGTGCCACCGCTTCATTCCAAGGTCTCCATAGACACAAAAACACGTTAGGACCCATCCCCAGGGGTGTCCATTTCAACTCAGCGTCCTCGGTTGCTCCCCACAGATCCAGGAGATCTAACCTGTCTTGTTGCTAGGAGACAATTGGAATGCGAGGTGGGCTACCCAGCCATCCATCCTTAGAACCCTGCTCAGAATCATTGGCCTGGAGCCAAACAACTGGTCTCAATTGTCCTGCAGAAGACTCTCTGCAGTTTGGAGCTTCTCACAACTCCCATCGTGGGAAAACCCCCATGGCCTCGTGATGCCCCCGCCCATTCATGAAGGGGCCATCAGGGACAGAAACTCCAACCTGAGCGATCGTCTGATCCTCGCCCTGACTTCAGATGCACGAGATCTCGATTCAGGTCTGTAGATTGTGCGTGCCATGGCCTCACCCAGAAACCTAAGCCTAGCTTCTGTTCTCAGACTTTTGTCGTCAGACTACTGGCCCACAAGCCCTCCAGTTTGGCAATCCAGAACTACAATGCAGCACTCTGCCGGCCCTCCAGAAGAAAAACATTGTCCTCTGGGGCTACCCAGTAATCCCAAATGAGGATCAACCTGCACCGACCTTGGCTGTACCCCAAATACATAGGCTGACCAGGGCACTAATGCCCTTTCTGACACAGCCTGAGCCTGGACCCCCTGGCCCCTCCCAGACAGCTGGCCGCACACTGAGCACATCGAGCCCCCATGGTCTTAGGTCGTCATCTCTTCCCAACATCAGTTTTCAGGTTTCAGAACCTAGAACTTATCTCCAATCACTGCCCAGGGTTGAAGGTGATGCAGAAATCAGAACTCCTTCCCCATGGCAAGAAACCTTGTGGTTGGCATGTTGTCCAACGTTCAGTGTAGTTGAAACCAGTGTGGCCCATGAGGCCCCGCCCATGCTCGCGGGACACATTGGTCACAAACACACATTGTGACGCTCAGGCTGAGCCAAGTCCTCAAGTAAGGCCACTCAGTGGCTGGATGAAGAGGTATCATATTGGGCTTTCCATGCCCCTACGCCCCAATTTTTAACCATAGTTCGGGTTGTCCCTTCAGTCTTCCCCACGGCTTGGCTTTGGAATTCCTCTTTTGGTGGGACACCTGAGGTAACAAAACTGAAATGAGTCCTCCCATCCCACAGAGTGACGAAAAGCAATTGGGTATCGGGCCAAATCCTCAGAGAGGAAGATTCGTCCATGGCCCATGAGGCCTCCCCGACATTCCATGGCCATCGCTGATAAAAAATCCAGAGAAAAAAGCCTGAGCAAGCACCTCAGACTCGCACTTTCTTCATATCCTGAAGAGTTCTTCTCATGGTTTGTAGATCGGGCCTGCCATACCTACGTCCCCAAACCTAAGCTGAGTTTGTGTTTTCAGACTTCTGTCCTCAAAGTCTTGGGCCACACACCCTCCAGGCTGGGCCCCTGGAGCCACACATTAGGACTGTGCCTACCAATCCATGGGAATTCTGCCCATTCCATGGTCCAAAATCGTACAAATTAGGAGAAATCTCCAAAGTCCCTGAGGCCATCCCAATAGTGTAGGGCGCCCGGAACAAACAAGGGCTGTCTGACACCAGCTGATAATCGACCTCCACTCATACCATAGATGGATGTCCCCAGAGAAGAAGATTGAACCAGACAGGACCCTAGGCCATAATAGGATCCATTGCTTTGGGTTACAGGCATGTGTCCTCAAAAGCCTGATTCCAATACGAGCATAGGGGTTTTCCTGAGGCACCCATCAGAACTCATCTCGTCTCCACAAGGAAACCTGTGCATGGGAGCCATGTCCAAAGCTTAGGAGAGTACTTCAGGGTCCCGGTGCCACCGCCCCATTCCAAGGCCCTCATGGACACAAAAACACATTAGGACCCATCCTCAGGAAAGTCCATTTCAACTCAGCCACCCCGGTTGCTCCCGCAGAGCCATCAGATCTAAACTGTCTTGTTCCTAGGAGACAATTGGAATGCGAGGCGGGCTTCCCAGGCATCCATCCGCGAACGGTGCTCTGGAGTCATTCCATATGGGATGTCCTGGAGCTGTCCAACAGGTCTCAATTGTCCCGCAGAAGGAATCCATGAAGGGGGCATCCCACAACTCCCAACGTGGGAAAACCTCAATGGCCTCGAGATTCCGCTCCCTTCATGAAGCGGCCGTCATGCTCAGAAACTCCAACCTGAGCCAACGTCTGATCCTCGCCCTGACTTCAGATGCATGAGATATTGGTTCAGATCTGCAGGGGGTACCTGCCGTGCCCTCGCCCTGAAACCCAAGTCTAGCTTGTCTTCTCAGACTTCCGTCCTCACACTCCTGGCCCCGAAGCCCTCAAGTTTGGCAATTCCGGACCCACAATGCAGCACTCTGCCTGCCCTCTAGAAAAAAAATTATTGCCTCATGAGCTGCCCAGGCACCTTAAATGAGGGTAAACCTACACAGCACTCGACTGTACCCAAATTATATAGTCTAACCTGGGCACTAATGCACTGTCGAACACAACCTGAGGCCGGACCTCCTGACCAACACCCAGAAAGCTGACCGCACACTGAGCACATAAAACCCGCCATGGCCTTAGGTCATCATCTCTTCCCTACCTCAGTTTTCAGGCTTCAGAACCGAGACCTTATCTCCAATCACTTCCCAGGGGTGAGTCTGATGCAGAAATCAGAACTCCTCCTTACCCATGGCAAGAACCCTTGTGGTTGGCACGTTGTCCAACGTTCAGTGTAGGAGAAACCAGAATTCACCCTGAGGCCCCGCCCATTCTTTCGTGCGACGAGGGCATACACACGCATTGTGACCCTCAGCATGAGTCCTGTCCTCTAGTAAGTCCTCTCAGTGGCTGGACCATTAGATGTCAAAATGGGCTTGACATGTCCCTAGGCCCCAATTTTTAACCAAATTTCTGATGGTCCAGTCGCCCCTCCCCAGGGCTCTACTCTGGAATCCCTCATTTGGTGGGACACCTGAGGATAAAAAAGAAAAAAACAAGAATAAAAAAAAAAAACGGACTTCTTCCCGCCCACAGAATGACCCCAAACTCTTTGGACGGGGCCAAACCACCAGAGAGTAAGACTCGTCCATTTCCCATGAAGTCACCCAGAAATTCCACGACCATGAGTGACACGATATCCAGAGACAAAAACTTGAGCAGGAGCCTCACACTCGCCCTTCTTTCAAATCCCGAAGAGTTCTCCTCATGGTCTGTAGATCAGACCTGCCATACCTATGACCCGAAACATAAGCCGAGTTTGTGTTTTCAGACAACTGTCCAAACAGCCCTGTCCTACACAAACTACAGGCTCAGGCCCCTGGAGCCAAACCTGAGGACTGTACTTGCCCTCTCCAAGGGAATTGTGTGTGCCCATTCCAATGGCCACTACCCTTCTAATAGGATAAACCTCCAAAGTCCCTGATCCATCTCAATAGTGGTGGCTTCCAAGGAACAACAGGGGCAATCTGAGCCCAACTGAGCACATACCTGCACTCAGACCCATAGACAGATGTCCCCAGAGGTAAAAAGGAAAGAACAGGCCCCTAGGCACTAATCAGATCCATTGCTTTGGTTTCCAGGCATCTCTCCTCAGAGGCCTGGATTTCAAAAGCAGCATATAGCTGTTTCTTGACTCACCCAACAGAAAACATCTCATCTACACATGGGAAACTTGCACGTTGGAGCTGTGTCAAAGCCTCTGTTTAGGAGAACCCTTTAGGGCCCCAGTGCCACCGCTTCATTCCAAGGTCTCCATAGACACAAAAACACGTTAGGACCCATCCCCAGGGGTGTCCATTTCAACTCAGCGTCCTCGGTTGCTCCCCACAGATCCAGGAGATCTAACCTGTCTTGTTGCTAGGAGACAATTGGAATGCGAGGTGGGCTACCCAGCCATCCATCCTTAGAACCCTGCTCAGAATCATTGGCCTGGAGCCAAACAACTGGTCTCAATTGTCCTGCAGAAGACTCTCTGCAGTTTGGAGCTTCTCACAACTCCCATCGTGGGAAAACCCCCATGGCCTCGTGATGCCCCCGCCCATTCATGAAGGGGCCATCAGGGACAGAAACTCCAACCTGAGCGATCGTCTGATCCTCGCCCTGACTTCAGATGCACGAGATCTCGATTCAGGTCTGTAGATTGTGCGTGCCATGGCCTCACCCAGAAACCTAAGCCTAGCTTCTGTTCTCAGACTTTTGTCGTCAGACTACTGGCCCACAAGCCCTCCAGTTTGGCAATCCAGAACTACAATGCAGCACTCTGCCGGCCCTCCAGAAGAAAAACATTGTCCTCTGGGGCTACCCAGTAATCCCAAATGAGGATCAACCTGCACCGACCTTGGCTGTACCCCAAATACATAGGCTGACCAGGGCACTAATGCCCTTTCTGACACAGCCTGAGCCTGGACCCCCTGGCCCCTCCCAGACAGCTGGCCGCACACTGAGCACATCGAGCCCCCATGGTCTTAGGTCGTCATCTCTTCCCAACATCAGTTTTCAGGTTTCAGAACCTAGAACTTATCTCCAATCACTGCCCAGGGTTGAAGGTGATGCAGAAATCAGAACTCCTTCCCCATGGCAAGAAACCTTGTGGTTGGCATGTTGTCCAACGTTCAGTGTAGTTGAAACCAGTGTGGCCCATGAGGCCCCGCCCATGCTCGCGGGACACATTGGTCACAAACACACATTGTGACGCTCAGGCTGAGCCAAGTCCTCAAGTAAGGCCACTCAGTGGCTGGATGAAGAGGTATCATATTGGGCTTTCCATGCCCCTACGCCCCAATTTTTAACCATAGTTCGGGTTGTCCCTTCAGTCTTCCCCACGGCTTGGCTTTGGAATTCCTCTTTTGGTGGGACACCTGAGGTAACAAAACTGAAATGAGTCCTCCCATCCCACAGAGTGACGAAAAGCAATTGGGTATCGGGCCAAATCCTCAGAGAGGAAGATTCGTCCATGGCCCATGAGGCCTCCCCGACATTCCATGGCCATCGCTGATAAAAAATCCAGAGAAAAAAGCCTGAGCAAGCACCTCAGACTCGCACTTTCTTCATATCCTGAAGAGTTCTTCTCATGGTTTGTAGATCGGGCCTGCCATACCTACGTCCCCAAACCTAAGCTGAGTTTGTGTTTTCAGACTTCTGTCCTCAAAGTCTTGGGCCACACACCCTCCAGGCTGGGCCCCTGGAGCCACACATTAGGACTGTGCCTACCAATCCATGGGAATTCTGCCCATTCCATGGTCCAAAATCGTACAAATTAGGAGAAATCTCCAAAGTCCCTGAGGCCATCCCAATAGTGTAGGGCGCCCGGAACAAACAAGGGCTGTCTGACACCAGCTGATAATCGACCTCCACTCATACCATAGATGGATGTCCCCAGAGAAGAAGATTGAACCAGACAGGACCCTAGGCCATAATAGGATCCATTGCTTTGGGTTACAGGCATGTGTCCTCAAAAGCCTGATTCCAATACGAGCATAGGGGTTTTCCTGAGGCACCCATCAGAACTCATCTCGTCTCCACAAGGAAACCTGTGCATGGGAGCCATGTCCAAAGCTTAGGAGAGTACTTCAGGGTCCCGGTGCCACCGCCCCATTCCAAGGCCCTCATGGACACAAAAACACATTAGGACCCATCCTCAGGAAAGTCCATTTCAACTCAGCCACCCCGGTTGCTCCCGCAGAGCCATCAGATCTAAACTGTCTTGTTGCTAGGAGACAATTGGAATGCGAGGCGGGCTTCCCAGGCATCCATCCGCGAACGGTGCTCTGGAGTCATTCCATATGGGATGTCCTGGAGCTGTCCAACAGGTCTCAATTGTCCCGCAGAAGGAATCCATGAAGGGGGCATCCCACAACTCCCAACGTGGGAAAACCTCAATGGCCTCGATATTCCGCTCCCTTCATGAAGCGGCCGTCATGCTCAGAAACTCCAACCTGAGCCAACGTCTGATCCTCGCCCTGACTTCAGATGCATGAGATATTGGTTCAGATCTGCAGGGGGTACCTGCCGTGCCCTCGCCCTGAAACCCAAGTCTAGCTTGTCTTCTCAGACTTCCGTCCTCACACTCCTGGCCCCGAAGCCCTCAAGTTTGGCAATTCCGGACCCACAATGCAGCACTCTGCCTGCCCTCTAGAAAAAAAATTATTGCCTCATGAGCTGCCCAGGCACCTTAAATGAGGGTAAACCTACACAGCACTCGACTGTACCCAAATTATATAGTCTAACCTGGGCACTAATGCACTGTCGAACACAACCTGAGGCCGGACCTCCTGACCAACACCCAGAAAGCTGACCGCACACTGAGCACATAAAACCCGCCATGGCCTTAGGTCATCATCTCTTCCCTACCTCAGTTTTCAGGCTTCAGAACCGAGACCTTATCTCCAATCACTTCCCAGGGGTGAGTCTGATGCAGAAATCAGAACTCCTCCTTACCCATGGCAAGAACCCTTGTGGTTGGCACGTTGTCCAACGTTCAGTGTAGGAGAAACCAGAATTCACCCTGAGGCCCCGCCCATTCTTTCGTGCGACGAGGGCATACACACGCATTGTGACCCTCAGCATGAGTCCTGTCCTCTAGTAAGTCCTCTCAGTGGCTGGACCATTAGATGTCAAAATGGGCTTGACATGTCCCTAGGCCCCAATTTTTAACCAAATTTCTGATGGTCCAGTCGCCCCTCCCCAGGGCTCTACTCTGGAATCCCTCATTTGGTGGGACACCTGAGGATAAAAAAGGAAAAAACAAGAATAAAAAAAAAAAACGGACTTCTTCCCGCCCACAGAATGACCCCAAACTCTTTGGACGGGGCCAAACCACCAGAGAGTAAGACTCGTCCATTTCCCATGAAGTCACCCAGAAATTCCACGACCATGAGTGACACGATATCCAGAGACAAAAACTTGAGCAGGAGCCTCACACTCGCCCTTCTTTCAAATCCCGAAGAGTTCTCCTCATGGTCTGTAGATCAGACCTGCCATACCTATGACCCGAAACATAAGCCGAGTTTGTGTTTTCAGACAACTGTCCAAACAGCCCTGGCCTACACAAACTACAGGCTCAGGCCCCTGGAGCCAAACCTGAGGACTGTACTTGCCCTCTCCAAGGGAATTGTGTGTGCCCATTCCAATGGCCACTACCCTTCTAATAGGATAAACCTCCAAAGTCCCTGATCCATCTCAATAGTGGTGGCTTCCAAGGAACAACAGGGGCAATCTGAGCCCAACTGAGCACATACCTGCACTCAGACCCATAGACAGATGTCCCCAGAGGTAAAAAGGAAAGAACAGGCCCCTAGGCACTAATCAGATCCATTGCTTTGGTTTCCAGGCATCTCTCCTCAGAGGCCTGGATTTCAAAAGCAGCATATAGCTGTTTCTTGACTCACCCAACAGAAAACATCTCATCTACACATGGGAAACTTGCACGTTGGAGCTGTGTCAAAGCCTCTGTTTAGGAGAACCCTTTAGGGCCCCAGTGCCACCGCTTCATTCCAAGGTCTCCATAGACACAAAAACACGTTAGGACCCATCCCCAGGGGTGTCCATTTCAACTCAGCGTCCTCGGTTGCTCCCCACAGATCCAGGAGATCTAACCTGTCTTGTTGCTAGGAGACAATTGGAATGCGAGGTGGGCTACCCAGCCATCCATCCTTAGAACCCTGCTCAGAATCATTGGCCTGGAGCCAAACAACTGGTCTCAATTGTCCTGCAGAAGACTCTCTGCAGTTTGGAGCTTCTCACAACTCCCATCGTGGGAAAACCCCCATGGCCTCGTGATGCCCCCGCCCATTCATGAAGGGGCCATCAGGGACAGAAACTCCAACCTGAGCGATCGTCTGATCCTCGCCCTGACTTCAGATGCACGAGATCTCGATTCAGGTCTGTAGATTGTGCGTGCCATGGCCTCACCCAGAAACCTAAGCCTAGCTTCTGTTCTCAGACTTTTGTCGTCAGACTACTGGCCCACAAGCCCTCCAGTTTGGCAATCCAGAACTACAATGCAGCACTCTGCCGGCCCTCCAGAAGAAAAACATTGTCCTCTGGGGCTACCCAGTAATCCCAAATGAGGATCAACCTGCACCGACCTTGGCTGTACCCCAAATACATAGGCTGACCAGGGCACTAATGCCCTTTCTGACACAGCCTGAGCCTGGACCCCCTGGCCCCTCCCAGACAGCTGGCCGCACACTGAGCACATCGAGCCCCCATGGTCTTAGGTCGTCATCTCTTCCCAACATCAGTTTTCAGGTTTCAGAACCTAGAACTTATCTCCAATCACTGCCCAGGGTTGAAGGTGATGCAGAAATCAGAACTCCTTCCCCATGGCAAGAAACCTTGTGGTTGGCATGTTGTCCAACGTTCAGTGTAGTTGAAACCAGTGTGGCCCATGAGGCCCCGCCCATGCTCGCGGGACACATTGGTCACAAACACACATTGTGACGCTCAGGCTGAGCCAAGTCCTCAAGTAAGGCCACTCAGTGGCTGGATGAAGAGGTATCATATTGGGCTTTCCATGCCCCTACGCCCCAATTTTTAACCATAGTTCGGGTTGTCCCTTCAGTCTTCCCCACGGCTTGGCTTTGGAATTCCTCTTTTGGTGGGACACCTGAGGTAACAAAACTGAAATGAGTCCTCCCATCCCACAGAGTGACGAAAAGCAATTGGGAATCGGGCCAAATCCTCAGAGAGGAAGATTCGTCCATGGCCCATGAGGCCTCCCCGACATTCCATGGCCATCGCTGATAAAAAATCCAGAGAAAAAAGCCTGAGCAAGCACCTCAGACTCGCACTTTCTTCATATCCTGAAGAGTTCTTCTCATGGTTTGTAGATCGGGCCTGCCATACCTACGTCCCCAAACCTAAGCTGAGTTTGTGTTTTCAGACTTCTGTCCTCAAAGTCTTGGGCCACACACCCTCCAGGCTGGGCCCCTGGAGCCACACATTAGGACTGTGCCTACCAATCCATGGGAATTCTGCCCATTCCATGGTCCAAAATCGTACAAATTAGGAGAAATCTTCAAAGTCCCTGAGGCCATCCCAATAGTGTAGGGCGCCCGGAACAAACAAGGGCTGTCTGACACCAGCTGATAATCGACCTCCACTCATACCATAGATGGATGTCCCCAGAGAAGAAGATTGAACCAGACAGGACCCTAGGCCATAATAGGATCCATTGCTTTGGGTTACAGGCATGTGTCCTCAAAAGCCTGATTCCAATACGAGCATAGGGGTTTTCCTGAGGCACCCATCAGAACTCATCTCGTCTCCACAAGGAAACCTGTGCATGGGAGCCATGTCCAAAGCTTAGGAGAGTACTTCAGGGTCCCGGTGCCACCGCCCCATTCCAAGGCCCTCATGGACACAAAAACACATTAGGACCCATCCTCAGGAAAGTCCATTTCAACTCAGCCACCCCGGTTGCTCCCGCAGAGCCATCAGATCTAAACTGTCTTGTTGCTAGGAGACAATTGGAATGCGAGGCGGGCTTCCCAGGCATCCATCCGCGAACGGTGCTCTGGAGTCATTCCATATGGGATGTCCTGGAGCTGTCCAAAAGGTCTCAATTGTCCCGCAGAAGGAATCCATGAAGGGGGCATCCCACAACTCCCAACGTGGGAAAACCTCAATGGCCTCGATATTCCGCTCCCTTCATGAAGCGGCCGTCATGCTCAGAAACTCCAACCTGAGCCAACGTCTGATCCTCGCCCTGACTTCAGATGCATGAGATATTGGTTCAGATCTGCAGGGGGTACCTGCCGTGCCCTCGCCCTGAAACCCAAGTCTAGCTTGTCTTCTCAGACTTCCGTCCTCACACTCCTGGCCCCGAAGCCCTCAAGTTTGGCAATTCCGGACCCACAATGCAGCACTCTGCCTGCCCTCTAGAAAAAAAATTATTGCCTCATGAGCTGCCCAGGCACCTTAAATGAGGGTAAACCTACACAGCACTCGACTTTACCCAAATTATATAGTCTAACCTGGGCACTAATGCACTGTCGAACACAACCTGAGGCCGGACCTCCTGACCAACACCCAGAAAGCTGACCGCACACTGAGCACATAAAACCCGCCATGGCCTTAGGTCATCATCTCTTCCCTACCTCAGTTTTCAGGCTTCAGAACCGAGACCTTATCTCCAATCACTTCCCAGGGGTGAGTCTGATGCAGAAATCAGAACTCCTCCTTACCCATGGCAAGAACCCTTGTGGTTGGCACGTTGTCCAACGTTCAGTGTAGGAGAAACCAGAATTCACCCTGAGGCCCCGCCCATTCTTTCGTGCGACGAGGGCATACACACGCATTGTGACCCTCAGCATGAGTCCTGTCCTCTAGTAAGTCCTCTCAGTGGCTGGACCATTAGATGTCAAAATGGGCTTGACATGTCCCTAGGCCCCATTTTTAACCAAATTTCTGATGGTCCAGTCGCCCCTCCCCAGGGCTCTACTCTGGAATCCCTCATTTGGTGGGACACCTGAGGATAAAAAAGAAAAAAACAAGAATAAAAAAAAAAAACGGACTTCTTCCCGCCCACAGAATGACCCCAAACTCTTTGGACGGGGCCAAACCACCAGAGAGTAAGACTCGTCCATTTCCCATGAAGTCACCCAGAAATTCCAGGACCATGAGTGACACGATATCCAGAGACAAAAACTTGAGCAGGAGCCTCACACTCGCCCTTCTTTCAAATCCCGAAGAGTTCTCCTCATGGTCTGTAGATCAGACCTGCCATACCTATGACCCGAAACATAAGCCGAGTTTGTGTTTTCAGACAACTGTCCAAACTGCCCTGTCCTACACAAACTACAGGCTCAGGCCCCTGGAGCCAAACCTGAGGACTGTACTTGCCCTCTCCAAGGGAATTGTGTGTGCCCATTCCAATGGCCACTACCCTTCTAATAGGATAAACCTCCAAAGTCCCTGATCCATCTCAATAGTGGTGGCTTCCAAGGAACAACAGGGGCAATCTGAGCCCAACTGAGCACATACCTGCACTCAGACCCATAGACAGATGTCCCCAGAGGTAAAAAGGAAAGAACAGGCCCCTAGGCACTAATCAGATCCATTGCTTTGGTTTCCAGGCATCTCTCCTCAGAGGCCTGGATTTCAAAAGCAGCATATAGCTGTTTCTTGACTCACACAACAGAAAACATCTCATCTACACATGGGAAACTTGCACGTTGGAGCTGTGTCAAAGCCTCTGTTTAGGAGAACCCTTTAGGGCCCCAGTGCCACCGCTTCATTCCAAGGTCTCCATAGACACAAAAACACGTTAGGACCCATCCCCAGGGGTGTCCATTTCAACTCAGCGTCCTCGGTTGCTCCCCACAGATCCAGGAGATCTAACCTGTCTTGTTGCTAGGAGACAATTGGAATGCGAGGTGGGCTACCCAGCCATCCATCCTTAGAACCCTGCTCAGAATCATTGGCCTGGAGCCAAACAACTGGTCTCAATTGTCCTGCAGAAGACTCTCTGCAGTTTGGAGCTTCTCACAACTCCCATCGTGGGAAAACCCCCATGGCCTCGTGATGCCCCCGCCCATTCATGAAGGGGCCATCAGGGACAGAAACTCCAACCTGAGCGATCGTCTGATCCTCGCCCTGACTTCAGATGCACGAGATCTCGATTCAGGTCTGTAGATTGTGCGTGCCATGGCCTCACCCAGAAACCTAAGCCTAGCTTCTGTTCTCAGACTTTTGTCGTCAGACTACTGGCCCACAAGCCCTCCAGTTTGGCAATCCAGAACTACAATGCAGCACTCTGCCGGCCCTCCAGAAGAAAAACATTGTCCTCTGGGGCTACCCAGTAATCCCAAATGAGGATCAACCTGCACCGACCTTGGCTGTACCCCAAATACATAGGCTGACCAGGGCACTAATGCCCTTTCTGACACAGCCTGAGCCTGGACCCCCTGGCCCCTCCCAGACAGCTGGCCGCACACTGAGCACATCGAGCCCCCATGGTCTTAGGTCGTCATCTCTTCCCAACATCAGTTTTCAGGTTTCAGAACCTAGAACTTATCTCCAATCACTGCCCAGGGTTGAAGGTGATGCAGAAATCAGAACTCCTTCCCCATGGCAAGAAACCTTGTGGTTGGCATGTTGTCCAACGTTCAGTGTAGTTGAAACCAGTGTGGCCCATGAGGCCCCGCCCATGCTCGCGGGACACATTGGTCACAAACACACATTGTGACGCTAAGGCTGAGCCAAGTCCTCAAGTAAGGCCACTCAGTGGCTGGATGAAGAGGTATCATATTGGGCTTTCCATGCCCCTACGCCAAAATTTTTAACCATAGTTCGGGTTGTCCCTTCAGTCTTCCCCACGGCTTGGCTTTGGAATTCCTCTTTTGGTGGGACACCTGAGGTAACAAACCTACCATCCCACAGATTGACGAAAAGCAATTGGGAATCGGGCCAAATCCTCAGAGAGGAAGATTCGTCCATGGCCCACGAGGACTCCCCGACATTCCACGGCCATCGCTGATACAAAATCCAGAGACAAAAGCCTGAGCAAGCGCCTCAGACTCGCACTTTCTTCATATCCTGAAGAGTTCTTCTCATGGTTTGTAGATCGGGCCTGCCATACCTACGTCCCCAAAACTAAGATGAGTTTGTGTTTTCAGACTTCTGTCCTCAAAGTCTTGGGCCACACACCCTCCAGGCTGGGCCCTAGAGCCACACATTAGGACTGTGCCTACCAATCCATGGTCCAAAATCGTACAAATTAGGAGAAACCTCCAAAGTCCCTGAGGCCATCCCAATAGCGTAGGGCGCCCGGAACAGACAAGGGCTGTCTGACACCAGCTGATAATCGACCTCCACTCATACCATAGATGGATGTCCCCAGAGAAGAAGATTGAACCAGACAGGACCCTAGGCCATAATAGGATCCATTGCTTTGGGTTACAGGCATGTGTCCTCAAAAGCCTGATTCCAATACGAGCATAGGGGTTTTCCTGAGGCACCCATCAGAACTCATCTCGTCTCCACAAGGAAACCTGTGCATGGGAGCCATGTCCAAAGCTTAGGAGAGTACTTCAGGGTCCCGGTGCCACCGCCCCATTCCAAGGCCCTCATGGACACAAAAACACATTAGGACCCATACTCAGGAAAGTCCATTTCAACTCAGCCACCCCGGTTGCTCCCGCAGAGCCATCAGATCTAAACTGTCTTGTTGCTAGGAGACAATTGGAATGCGAGTCGGGCTTCCCAGGCATCCATCCGCGAACGGTGCTCTGGAGTCATTCCATATGGGATGTCCTGGAGCTGTCCAACAGGTCTCAATTGTGCCGCAGAAGGAATCCTTGAAGGGGGCATCCCACAACTCCCAACGTGAGAATACCTCAATGGCCTCGAGATTCCGCTCCCTTCATGAAGCGGCCGTCATGCTCAGAACTCCAACCTGAGCCAACGTCTGATACTCGCCCTGACTACAGATGCATGAGATATTGGTTCAGATCTGCAGGGGGTACCTGCCGTGCCCTTGCCCTGAAACCCAAGTCTAGCTTGTCTTCTCAGACTTCCGTCCTCACACTCCTGGCCCCGAAGCCCTCAAGTTTGGCAATTCCGGACCCACAATGCAGCACTCTGCCTGCCCTCTAGAAAAAAAATTATTGCCTCATGAGCTGCCCAGGCACCTTAAATGAGGGTAAACCTACACAGCACTCGACTTTACCCAAATTATATAGTCTAACCTGGGCACTAATGCACTGTCGAACACAACCTGAGCCCGGACCTCCTGACCAACACCCACAAAGCTGACCGCACACTGAGCACAAAAAACCCGCCATGGCCTTAGGTCATCATCTCTTCCCTACCTCAGTTTTCAGGCTTCACAACCGAGACCTTATCTCCAATCACTGCCCAGGGGTGAGTGTGATGCAGAAATCAGAACTCCTCCTTACCCATGGCAAGAACCCTTGTGGTTGGCACGTTGTCCAACGTTCAGTGTAGGAGAAACCAGCATTCACCCTGAGGCCCCGCCCATTCTTTCGTGCGACGAGGGCATACACACGCATTGTGACCCTCAGCATGAGTCCTGTCCTCTAGTAAGTCCTCTCAGTTGCTGGACCATTAGATGTCATAATGGGCTTGACATGTCCCTAGGCCCCAATTTTTAACCAAATTTCTGATGGTCCAGTCGCCCCTCCCCAGGGCTCTACTCTGGAATCCCTCATTTGGTGGGACACCTGAGGATAAAAAAGAAAAAAACAAGAATAAAAAAAAAAAAACGGACTTCTTCCCGCCCACAGAATGACCCCAAACTCTTTGGACGGGGCCAAACCACCAGAGAGTAAGACTCGTCCATTTCCCATGAAGTCACCCAGAAATTCCACGACCATGAGTGACACGATATCCAGAGACAAAAACTTGAGCAGGAGCCTCACACTCGCCCTTCTTTCAAATCCCGAAGAGTTCTCCTCATGGTCTGTAGATCAGACCTGCCATACCTATGACCCGAAACATAAGCCGAGTTTGTGTTTTCAGACAACTGTCCAAACAGCCCTGTCCTACACAAACTACAGGCTCAGGCCCCTGGAGCCAAACCTGAGGACTGTACTTGCCCTCTCCAAGGGAATTGTGTGTGCCCATTCCAATGGCCACTACCCTTCTAATAGGATAAACCTCCAAAGTCCCTGATCCATCTCAATAGTGGTGGCTTCCAAGGAACAACAGGGGCAATCTGAGCCCAACTGAGCACATACCTGCACTCAGACCCATAGACAGATGTCCCCAGAGGTAAAAAGGAAAGAACAGGCCCCTAGGCACTAATCAGATCCATTGCTTTGGTTTCCAGGCATCTCTCCTCAGAGGCCTGGATTTCAAAAGCAGCATATAGCTGTTTCTTGACTCACCCAACAGAAAACATCTCATCTACACATGGGAAACTTGCACGTTGGAGCTGTGTCAAAGCCTCTGTTTAGGAGAACCCTTTAGGGCCCCAGTGCCACCGCTTCATTCCAAGGTCTCCATAGACACAAAAACAC
Source organism: Mustela nivalis (assembly GCF_964662115.1). Taxonomy (NCBI): domain Eukaryota; kingdom Metazoa; phylum Chordata; class Mammalia; order Carnivora; family Mustelidae; genus Mustela; species Mustela nivalis. The sequence continues at coordinate 148,022 of NW_028136538.1, forward strand.
GTTAGGACCCATCCCCAGGGGTGTCCATTTCAACTCAGCGTCCTCGGTTGCTCCCCACAGATCCAGGAGATCTAACCTGTCTTGTTGCTAGGAGACAATTGGAATGCGAGGTGGGCTACCCAGCCATCCATCCTTAGAACCCTGCTCAGAATCATTGGCCTGGAGCCAAACAACTGGTCTCAATTGTCCTGCAGAAGACTCTCTGCAGTTTGGAGCTTCTCACAACTCCCATCGTGGGAAATCCCCCATGGCCTCGTGATGCCCCCGCCCATTCATGAAGGGGCCATCAGGGACAGAAACTCCAACCTGAGCGATCGTCTGATCCTCGCCCTGACTTCAGATGCACGAGATCTCGATTCAGGTCTGTAGATTGTGCGTGCCATGGCCTCACCCAGAAACCTAAGCCTAGCTTCTGTTCTCAGACTTTTGTCGTCAGACTACTGGCCCACAAGCCCTCCAGTTTGGCAATCCAGAACTACAATGCAGCACTCTGCCGGCCCTCCAGAAGAAAAACATTGTCCTCTGGGGCTACCCAGTAATCCCAAATGAGGATCAACCTGCACCGACCTTGGCTGTACCCCAAATACATAGGCTGACCAGGGCACTAATGCCCTTTCTGACACAGCCTGAGCCTGGACCCCCTGGCCCCTCCCAGACAGCTGGCCGCACACTGAGCACATCGAGCCCCCATGGTCTTAGGTCGTCATCTCTTCCCAACATCAGTTTTCAGGTTTCAGAACCTAGAACTTATCTCCAATCACTGCCCAGGGTTGAAGGTGATGCAGAAATCAGAACTCCTTCCCCATGGCAAGAAACCTTGTGGTTGGCATGTTGTCCAACGTTCAGTGTAGTTGAAACCAGTGTGGCCCATGAGGCCCCGCCCATGCTCGCGGGACACATTGGTCACAAACACACATTGTGACGCTCAGGCTGAGCCAAGTCCTCAAGTAAGGCCACTCAGTGGCTGGATGAAGAGGTATCATATTGGGCTTTCCATGCCCCTACGCCCCAATTTTTAACCATAGTTCGGGTTGTCCCTTCAGTCTTCCCCACGGCTTGGCTTTGGAATTCCTCTTTTGGTGGGACACCTGAGGTAACAAAACTGAAATGAGTCCTCCCATCCCACAGAGTGACGAAAAGCAATTGGGTATCGGGCCAAATCCTCAGAGAGGAAGATTCGTCCATGGCCCATGAGGCCTCCCCGACATTCCATGGCCATCGCTGATAAAAAATCCAGAGAAAAAAGCCTGAGCAAGCACCTCAGACTCGCACTTTCTTCATATCCTGAAGAGTTCTTCTCATGGTTTGTAGATCGGGCCTGCCATACCTACGTCCCCAAACCTAAGCTGAGTTTGTGTTTTCAGACTTCTGTCCTCAAAGTCTTGGGCCACACACCCTCCAGGCTGGGCCCCTGGAGCCACACATTAGGACTGTGCCTACCAATCCATGGGAATTCTGCCCATTCCATGGTCCAAAATCGTACAAATTAGGAGAAATCTCCAAAGTCCCTGAGGCCATCCCAATAGTGTAGGGCGCCCGGAACAAACAAGGGCTGTCTGACACCAGCTGATAATCGACCTCCACTCATACCATAGATGGATGTCCCCAGAGAAGAAGATTGAACCAGACAGGACCCTAGGCCATAATAGGATCCATTGCTTTGGGTTACAGGCATGTGTCCTCAAAAGCCTGATTCCAATACGAGCATAGGGGTTTTCCTGAGGCACCCATCAGAACTCATCTCGTCTCCACAAGGAAACCTGTGCATGGGAGCCATGTCCAAAGCTTAGGAGAGTACTTCAGGGTCCCGGTGCCACCGCCCCATTCCAAGGCCCTCATGGACACAAAAACACATTAGGACCCATCCTCAGGAAAGTCCATTTCAACTCAGCCACCCCGGTTGCTCCCGCAGAGCCATCAGATCTAAACTGTCTTGTTGCTAGGAGACAATTGGAATGCGAGGCGGGCTTCCCAGGCATCCATCCGCGAACGGTGCTCTGGAGTCATTCCATATGGGATGTCCTGGAGCTGTCCAACAGGTCTCAATTGTCCCGCAGAAGGAATCCATGAAGGGGGCATCCCACAACTCCCAACGTGGGAAAACCTCAATGGCCTCGATATTCCGCTCCCTTCATGAAGCGGCCGTCATGCTCAGAAACTCCAACCTGAGCCAACGTCTGATCCTCGCCCTGACTTCAGATGCATGAGATATTGGTTCAGATCTGCAGGGGGTACCTGCCGTGCCCTCGCCCTGAAACCCAAGTCTAGCTTGTCTTCTCAGACTTCCGTCCTCACACTCCTGGCCCCGAAGCCCTCAAGTTTGGCAATTCCGGACCCACAATGCAGCACTCTGCCTGCCCTCTAGAAAAAAAATTATTGCCTCATGAGCTGCCCAGGCACCTTAAATGAGGGTAAACCTACACAGCACTCGACTGTACCCAAATTATATAGTCTAACCTGGGCACTAATGCACTGTCGAACACAACCTGAGGCCGGACCTCCTGACCAACACCCAGAAAGCTGACCGCACACTGAGCACATAAAACCCGCCATGGCCTTAGGTCATCATCTCTTCCCTACCTCAGTTTTCAGGCTTCAGAACCGAGACCTTATCTCCAATCACTTCCCAGGGGTGAGTCTGATGCAGAAATCAGAACTCCTCCTTACCCATGGCAAGAACCCTTGTGGTTGGCACGTTGTCCAACGTTCAGTGTAGGAGAAACCAGAATTCACCCTGAGGCCCCGCCCATTCTTTCGTGCGACGAGGGCATACACACGCATTGTGACCCTCAGCATGAGTCCTGTCCTCTAGTAAGTCCTCTCAGTGGCTGGACCATTAGATGTCAAAATGGGCTTGACATGTCCCTAGGCCCCAATTTTTAACCAAATTTCTGATGGTCCAGTCGCCCCTCCCCAGGGCTCTACTCTGGAATCCCTCATTTGGTGGGACACCTGAGGATAAAAAAGGAAAAAACAAGAATAAAAAAAAAAAACGGACTTCTTCCCGCCCACAGAATGACCCCAAACTCTTTGGACGGGGCCAAACCACCAGAGAGTAAGACTCGTCCATTTCCCATGAAGTCACCCAGAAATTCCAGGACCATGAGTGACACGATATCCAGAGACAAAAACTTGAGCAGGAGCCTCACACTCGCCCTTCTTTCAAATCCCGAAGAGTTCTCCTCATGGTCTGTAGATCAGACCTGCCATACCTATGACCCGAAACATAAGCCGAGTTTGTGTTTTCAGACAACTGTCCAAACAGCCCTGGCCTACACAAACTACAGGCTCAGGCCCCTGGAGCCAAACCTGAGGACTGTACTTGCCCTCTCCAAGGGAATTGTGTGTGCCCATTCCAATGGCCACTACCCTTCTAATAGGATAAACCTCCAAAGTCCCTGATCCATCTCAATAGTGGTGGCTTCCAAGGAACAACAGGGGCAATCTGAGCCCAACTGAGCACATACCTGCACTCAGACCCATAGACAGATGTCCCCAGAGGTAAAAAGGAAAGAACAGGCCCCTAGGCACTAATCAGATCCATTGCTTTGGTTTCCAGGCATCTCTCCTCAGAGGCCTGGATTTCAAAAGCAGCATATAGCTGTTTCTTGACTCACCCAACAGAAAACATCTCATCTACACATGGGAAACTTGCACGTTGGAGCTGTGTCAAAGCCTCTGTTTAGGAGAACCCTTTAGGGCCCCAGTGCCACCGCTTCATTCCAAGGTCTCCATAGACACAAAAACACGTTAGGACCCATCCCCAGGGGTGTCCATTTCAACTCAGCGTCCTCGGTTGCTCCCCACAGATCCAGGAGATCTAACCTGTCTTGTTGCTAGGAGACAATTGGAATGCGAGGTGGGCTACCCAGCCATCCATCCTTAGAACCCTGCTCAGAATCATTGGCCTGGAGCCAAACAACTGGTCTCAATTGTCCTGCAGAAGACTCTCTGCAGTTTGGAGCTTCTCACAACTCCCATCGTGGGAAAACCCCCATGGCCTCGTGATGCCCCCGCCCATTCATGAAGGGGCCATCAGGGACAGAAACTCCAACCTGAGCGATCGTCTGATCCTCGCCCTGACTTCAGATGCACGAGATCTCGATTCAGGTCTGTAGATTGTGCGTGCCATGGCCTCACCCAGAAACCTAAGCCTAGCTTCTGTTCTCAGACTTTTGTCGTCAGACTACTGGCCCACAAGCCCTCCAGTTTGGCAATCCAGAACTACAATGCAGCACTCTGCCGGCCCTCCAGAAGAAAAACATTGTCCTCTGGGGCTACCCAGTAATCCCAAATGAGGATCAACCTGCACCGACCTTGGCTGTACCCCAAATACATAGGCTGACCAGGGCACTAATGCCCTTTCTGACACAGCCTGAGCCTGGACCCCCTGGCCCCTCCCAGACAGCTGGCCGCACACTGAGCACATCGAGCCCCCATGGTCTTAGGTCGTCATCTCTTCCCAACATCAGTTTTCAGGTTTCAGAACCTAGAACTTATCTCCAATCACTGCCCAGGGTTGAAGGTGATGCAGAAATCAGAACTCCTTCCCCATGGCAAGAAACCTTGTGGTTGGCATGTTGTCCAACGTTCAGTGTAGTTGAAACCAGTGTGGCCCATGAGGCCCCGCCCATGCTCGCGGGACACATTGGTCACAAACACACATTGTGACGCTCAGGCTGAGCCAAGTCCTCAAGTAAGGCCACTCAGTGGCTGGATGAAGAGGTATCATATTGGGCTTTCCATGCCCCTACGCCCCAATTTTTAACCATAGTTCGGGTTGTCCCTTCAGTCTTCCCCACGGCTTGGCTTTGGAATTCCTCTTTTGGTGGGACACCTGAGGTAACAAAACTGAAATGAGTCCTCCCATCCCACAGAGTGACGAAAAGCAATTGGGAATCGGGCCAAATCCTCAGAGAGGAAGATTCGTCCATGGCCCATGAGGCCTCCCCGACATTCCATGGCCATCGCTGATAAAAAATCCAGAGAAAAAAGCCTGAGCAAGCACCTCAGACTCGCACTTTCTTCATATCCTGAAGAGTTCTTCTCATGGTTTGTAGATCGGGCCTGCCATACCTACGTCCCCAAACCTAAGCTGAGTTTGTGTTTTCAGACTTCTGTCCTCAAAGTCTTGGGCCACACACCCTCCAGGCTGGGCCCCTGGAGCCACACATTAGGACTGTGCCTACCAATCCATGGGAATTCTGCCCATTCCATGGTCCAAAATCGTACAAATTAGGAGAAATCTTCAAAGTCCCTGAGGCCATCCCAATAGTGTAGGGCGCCCGGAACAAACAAGGGCTGTCTGACACCAGCTGATAATCGACCTCCACTCATACCATAGATGGATGTCCCCAGAGAAGAAGATTGAACCAGACAGGACCCTAGGCCATAATAGGATCCATTGCTTTGGGTTACAGGCATGTGTCCTCAAAAGCCTGATTCCAATACGAGCATAGGGGTTTTCCTGAGGCACCCATCAGAACTCATCTCGTCTCCACAAGGAAACCTGTGCATGGGAGCCATGTCCAAAGCTTAGGAGAGTACTTCAGGGTCCCGGTGCCACCGCCCCATTCCAAGGCCCTCATGGACACAAAAACACATTAGGACCCATCCTCAGGAAAGTCCATTTCAACTCAGCCACCCCGGTTGCTCCCGCAGAGCCATCAGATCTAAACTGTCTTGTTGCTAGGAGACAATTGGAATGCGAGGCGGGCTTCCCAGGCATCCATCCGCGAACGGTGCTCTGGAGTCATTCCATATGGGATGTCCTGGAGCTGTCCAAAAGGTCTCAATTGTCCCGCAGAAGGAATCCATGAAGGGGGCATCCCACAACTCCCAACGTGGGAAAACCTCAATGGCCTCGATATTCCGCTCCCTTCATGAAGCGGCCGTCATGCTCAGAAACTCCAACCTGAGCCAACGTCTGATCCTCGCCCTGACTTCAGATGCATGAGATATTGGTTCAGATCTGCAGGGGGTACCTGCCGTGCCCTCGCCCTGAAACCCAAGTCTAGCTTGTCTTCTCAGACTTCCGTCCTCACACTCCTGGCCCCGAAGCCCTCAAGTTTGGCAATTCCGGACCCACAATGCAGCACTCTGCCTGCCCTCTAGAAAAAAAATTATTGCCTCATGAGCTGCCCAGGCACCTTAAATGAGGGTAAACCTACACAGCACTCGACTGTACCCAAATTATATAGTCTAACCTGGGCACTAATGCACTGTCGAACACAACCTGAGGCCGGACCTCCTGACCAACACCCAGAAAGCTGACCGCACACTGAGCACATAAAACCCGCCATGGCCTTAGGTCATCATCTCTTCCCTACCTCAGTTTTCAGGCTTCAGAACCGAGACCTTATCTCCAATCACTTCCCAGGGGTGAGTCTGATGCAGAAATCAGAACTCCTCCTTACCCATGGCAAGAACCCTTGTGGTTGGCACGTTGTCCAACGTTCAGTGTAGGAGAAACCAGAATTCACCCTGAGGCCCCGCCCATTCTTTCGTGCGACGAGGGCATACACACGCATTGTGACCCTCAGCATGAGTCCTGTCCTCTAGTAAGTCCTCTCAGTGGCTGGACCATTAGATGTCAAAATGGGCTTGACATGTCCCTAGGCCCCATTTTTAACCAAATTTCTGATGGTCCAGTCGCCCCTCCCCAGGGCTCTACTCTGGAATCCCTCATTTGGTGGGACACCTGAGGATAAAAAAGAAAAAAACAAGAATAAAAAAAAAAACGGACTTCTTCCCGCCCACAGAATGACCCCAAACTCTTTGGACGGGGCCAAACCACCAGAGAGTAAGACTCGTCCATTTCCCATGAAGTCACCCAGAAATTCCAGGACCATGAGTGACACGATATCCAGAGACAAAAACTTGAGCAGGAGCCTCACACTCGCCCTTCTTTCAAATCCCGAAGAGTTCTCCTCATGGTCTGTAGATCAGACCTGCCATACCTATGACCCGAAACATAAGCCGAGTTTGTGTTTTCAGACAACTGTCCAAACTGCCCTGTCCTACACAAACTACAGGCTCAGGCCCCTGGAGCCAAACCTGAGGACTGTACTTGCCCTCTCCAAGGGAATTGTGTGTGCCCATTCCAATGGCCACTACCCTTCTAATAGGATAAACCTCCAAAGTCCCTGATCCATCTCAATAGTGGTGGCTTCCAAGGAACAACAGGGGCAATCTGAGCCCAACTGAGCACATACCTGCACTCAGACCCATAGACAGATGTCCCCAGAGGTAAAAAGGAAAGAACAGGCCCCTAGGCACTAATCAGATCCATTGCTTTGGTTTCCAGGCATCTCTCCTCAGAGGCCTGGATTTCAAAAGCAGCATATAGCTGTTTCTTGACTCACACAACAGAAAACATCTCATCTACACATGGGAAACTTGCACGTTGGAGCTGTGTCAAAGCCTCTGTTTAGGAGAACCCTTTAGGGCCCCAGTGCCACCGCTTCATTCCAAGGTCTCCATAGACACAAAAACACGTTAGGACCCATCCCCAGGGGTGTCCATTTCAACTCAGCGTCCTCGGTTGCTCCCCACAGATCCAGGAGATCTAACCTGTCTTGTTGCTAGGAGACAATTGGAATGCGAGGTGGGCTACCCAGCCATCCATCCTTAGAACCCTGCTCAGAATCATTGGCCTGGAGCCAAACAACTGGTCTCAATTGTCCTGCAGAAGACTCTCTGCAGTTTGGAGCTTCTCACAACTCCCATCGTGGGAAAACCCCCATGGCCTCGTGATGCCCCCGCCCATTCATGAAGGGGCCATCAGGGACAGAAACTCCAACCTGAGCGATCGTCTGATCCTCGCCCTGACTTCAGATGCACGAGATCTCGATTCAGGTCTGTAGATTGTGCGTGCCATGGCCTCACCCAGAAACCTAAGCCTAGCTTCTGTTCTCAGACATTTGTCGTCAGACTACTGGCCCACAAGCCCTCCAGTTTGGCAATCCAGAACTACAATGCAGCACTCTGCCGGCCCTCCAGAAGAAAAACATTGTCCTCTGGGGCTACCCAGTAATCCCAAATGAGGATCAACCTGCACCGACCTTGGCTGTACCCCAAATACATAGGCTGACCAGGGCACTAATGCCCTTTCTGACACAGCCTGAGCCTGGACCCCCTGGCCCCTCCCAGACAGCTGGCCGCACACTGAGCACATCGAGCCCCCATGGTCTTAGGTCGTCATCTCTTCCCAACATCAGTTTTCAGGTTTCAGAACCTAGAACTTATCTCCAATCACTGCCCAGGGTTGAAGGTGATGCAGAAATCAGAACTCCTTCCCCATGGCAAGAAACCTTGTGGTTGGCATGTTGTCCAACGTTCAGTGTAGTTGAAACCAGTGTGGCCCATGAGGCCCCGCCCATGCTCGCGGGACACATTGGTCACAAACACACATTGTGACGCTAAGGCTGAGCCAAGTCCTCAAGTAAGGCCACTCAGTGGCTGGATGAAGAGGTATCATATTGGGCTTTCCATGCCCCTACGCCAAAATTTTTAACCATAGTTCGGGTTGTCCCTTCAGTCTTCCCCACGGCTTGGCTTTGGAATTCCTCTTTTGGTGGGACACCTGAGGTAACAAACCTACCATCCCACAGATTGACGAAAAGCAATTGGGAATCGGGCCAAATCCTCAGAGAGGAAGATTCGTCCATGGCCCACGAGGACTCCCCGACATTCCACGGCCATCGCTGATACAAAATCCAGAGACAAAAGCCTGAGCAAGCGCCTCAGACTCGCACTTTCTTCATATCCTGAAGAGTTCTTCTCATGGTTTGTAGATCGGGCCTGCCATACCTACGTCCCCAAAACTAAGATGAGTTTGTGTTTTCAGACTTCTGTCCTCAAAGTCTTGGGCCACACACCCTCCAGGCTGGGCCCTAGAGCCACACATTAGGACTGTGCCTACCAATCCATGGTCCAAAATCGTACAAATTAGGAGAAACCTCCAAAGTCCCTGAGGCCATCCCAATAGCGTAGGGCGCCCGGAACAGACAAGGGCTGTCTGACACCAGCTGATAATCGACCTCCACTCATACCATAGATGGATGTCCCCAGAGAAGAAGATTGAACCAGACAGGACCCTAGGCCATAATAGGATCCATTGCTTTGGGTTACAGGCATGTGTCCTCAAAAGCCTGATTCCAATACGAGCATAGGGGTTTTCCTGAGGCACCCATCAGAACTCATCTCGTCTCCACAAGGAAACCTGTGCATGGGAGCCATGTCCAAAGCTTAGGAGAGTACTTCAGGGTCCCGGTGCCACCGCCCCATTCCAAGGCCCTCATGGACACAAAAACACATTAGGACCCATACTCAGGAAAGTCCATTTCAACTCAGCCACCCCGGTTGCTCCCGCAGAGCCATCAGATCTAAACTGTCTTGTTGCTAGGAGACAATTGGAATGCGAGTCGGGCTTCCCAGGCATCCATCCGCGAACGGTGCTCTGGAGTCATTCCATATGGGATGTCCTGGAGCTGTCCAACAGGTCTCAATTGTGCCGCAGAAGGAATCCTTGAAGGGGGCATCCCACAACTCCCAACGTGAGAATACCTCAATGGCCTCGAGATTCCGCTCCCTTCATGAAGCGGCCGTCATGCTCAGAACTCCAACCTGAGCCAACGTCTGATACTCGCCCTGACTACAGATGCATGAGATATTGGTTCAGATCTGCAGGGGGTACCTGCCGTGCCCTTGCCCTGAAACCCAAGTCTAGCTTGTCTTCTCAGACTTCCGTCCTCACACTCCTGGCCCCGAAGCCCTCAAGTTTGGCAATTCCGGACCCACAATGCAGCACTCTGCCTGCCCTCTAGAAAAAAAATTATTGCCTCATGAGCTGCCCAGGCACCTTAAATGAGGGTAAACCTACACAGCACTCGACTTTACCCAAATTATATAGTCTAACCTGGGCACTAATGCACTGTCGAACACAACCTGAGCCCGGACCTCCTGACCAACACCCACAAAGCTGACCGCACACTGAGCACAAAAAACCCGCCATGGCCTTAGGTCATCATCTCTTCCCTACCTCAGTTTTCAGGCTTCACAACCGAGACCTTATCTCCAATCACTGCCCAGGGGTGAGTGTGATGCAGAAATCAGAACTCCTCCTTACCCATGGCAAGAACCCTTGTGGTTGGCACGTTGTCCAACGTTCAGTGTAGGAGAAACCAGCATTCACCCTGAGGCCCCGCCCATTCTTGAGTGCGACGAGGGCATACACACGCATTGTGACCCTCAGCATGAGTCCTGTCCTCTAGTAAGTCCTCTCAGTTGCTGGACCATTAGATGTCATAATGGGCTTGACATGTCCCTAGGCCCCAATTTTTAACCAAATTTCTGATGGTCCAGTCGCCCCTCCCCAGGGCTCTACTCTGGAATCCCTCATTTGGTGGGACACCTGAGGATAAAAAAGAAAAAAACAAGAATAAAAAAAAAAAAACGGACTTCTTCCCGCCCACAGAATGACCCCAAACTCTTTGGACGGGGCCAAACCACCAGAGAGTAAGACTCGTCCATTTCCCATGAAGTCACCCAGAAATTCCACGACCATGAGTGACACGATATCCAGAGACAAAAACTTGAGCAGGAGCCTCACACTCGCCCTTCTTTCAAATCCCGAAGTGTTCTCCTCATGGTCTGTAGATCAGTCCTGCCATACCTATGACCCGAAACATAAGCCGAGTTTGTGTTTTCAGACAACTGTCCAAACAGCCCTGGCCTACACAACCTACAGGCTCAGGCCCCTGGAGCCAAATCTGAGGACTGTACTTGCCCTCTCCAACGGAATTGTGTGTGCCCATTCCAATGGCCACAAGCCTTTTAATAGGATAAACCTCCAAAGTCCCTGATCCATCTCAATAGTGGTGGCTTCCCAGGAAAAACATGGGCAATCTGAGCCCAACTGAGCACCTACCTGCACTCAGACCCATAGACAGATGTCCCCAGAGGTATGAAGGAAAGAACAGGCCCCTAGGCACTAATCAGATCCATTGCTTTGGTTTCCAGGCATCTCTCCTCAGAGGCCTGGATTTCAAAAGCAGCATATAGCTGTTTCTTGACTCACCCATCAGAAAACATCTCATCTACACATGGGAAACTTGCACGTTGGAGCTGTGTCAAAGCCTCTGTTTAGGAGAACCCTTTAGGGCCCCAGTGCCACCGCTTCATTCCAAGGTCTCCATAGACACAAAAGCACGTTAGGACCCATCCCCAGGGGTGTCCATTTCAACTCAGCGTCCTCGGTTGCTCCCCACAGATCCAGGAGATCTAACCTGTCTTGTTGCTAGGAGACAATTGGAATGCGAGGTGGGCTACCCAGCCATCCATCCTTAGAACCCTGCTCAGAATCATTGGCCTGGAGCCAAACAACTGGTCTCAATTGTCCTGCAGAAGACTCTCTGCAGTTTGGAGCTTCTCACAACTCCCATCGTGGGAAAACCCCCATGGCCTCGTGATGCCCCCGCCCATTCATGAAGGGGCCATCAGGGACAGAAACTCCAACCTGAGCGATCGTCTGATCCTCGCCCTGACTTCAGATGCACGAGATCTCGATTCAGGTCTGTAGATTGTGCGTGCCATGGCCTCACCCAGAAACCTAAGCCTAGCTTCTGTTCTCAGACTTTTGTCGTCAGACTACTGGCCCACAAGCCCTCCAGTTTGGCAATCCAGAACTACAATGCAGCACTCTGCCGGCCCTCCAGAAGAAAAACATTGTCCTCTGGGGCTACCCAGTAATCCCAAATGAGGATCAACCTGCACCGACCTTGGCTGTACCCCAAATACATAGGCTGACCAGGGCACTAATGCCCTTTCTGACACAGCCTGAGCCTGGACCCCCTGGCCCCTCCCAGACAGCTGGCCGCACACTGAGCACATCGAGCCCCCATGGTCTTAGGTCGTCACCTCTTCCCAACATCAGTTTTCAGGTTTCAGAACCTAGAACTTATCTCCAATCACTGCCCAGGGTTGAAGGTGATGCAGAAATCAGAACTCCTTCCCCATGGCAAGAAACCTTGTGGTTGGCATGTTGTCCAACGTTCAGTGTAGTTGAAACCAGTGTGGCCCATGAGGCCCCGCCCATGCTCGCGGGACACATTGGTCACAAACACACATTGTGACGCTCAGGCTGAGCCAAGTCCTCAAGTAAGGCCACTCAGTGGCTGGATGAAGAGGTATCATATTGGGCTTTCCATGCCCCTACGCCCCAATTTTTAACCATAGTTCGGGTTGTCCCTTCAGTCTTCCCCACGGCTTGGCTTTGGAATTCCTCTTTTGGTGGGACACCTGAGGTAACAAACCTACCATCCCACAGATTGACGAAAAGCAATTGGGAATCGGGCCAAATCCTCAGAGAGGAAGATTCGTCCATGGCCCACGAGGACTCCCCGACATTCCACGGCCATCGCTGATACAAAATCCAGAGACAAAAGCCTGAGCAAGCGCCTCAGACTCGCACTTTCTTCATATCCTGAAGAGTTCTTCTCATGGTTTGTAGATCGGGCCTGCCATACCTACGTCCCCAAAACTAAGATGAGTTTGTGTTTTCAGACTTCTGTCCTCAAAGTCTTGGGCCACACACCCTCCAGGCTGGGCCCTAGAGCCACACATTAGGACTGTGCCTACCAATCCATGGTCCAAAATCGTACAAATTAGGAGAAACCTCCAAAGTCCCTGAGGCCATCCCAATAGCGTAGGGCGCCCGGAACAGACAAGGGCTGTCTGACACCAGCTGATAATCGACCTCCACTCATACCATAGATGGATGTCCCCAGAGAAGAAGATTGAACCAGACAGGACCCTAGGCCATAATAGGATCCATTGCTTTGGGTTACAGGCATGTGTCCTCAAAAGCCTGATTCCAATACGAGCATAGGGGTTTTCCTGAGGCACCCATCAGAACTCATCTCGTCTCCACAAGGAAACCTGTGCATGGGAGCCATGTCCAAAGCTTAGGAGAGTACTTCAGGGTCCCGGTGCCACCGCCCCATTCCAAGGCCCTCATGGACACAAAAACACATTAGGACCCATACTCAGGAAAGTCCATTTCAACTCAGCCACCCCGGTTGCTCCCGCAGAGCCATCAGATCTAAACTGTCTTGTTGCTAGGAGACAATTGGAATGCGAGTCGGGCTTCCCAGGCATCCATCCGCGAACGGTGCTCTGGAGTCATTCCATATGGGATGTCCTGGAGCTGTCCAACAGGTCTCAATTGTGCCGCAGAAGGAATCCTTGAAGGGGGCATCCCACAACTCCCAACGTGAGAATACCTCAATGGCCTCGAGATTCCGCTCCCTTCATGAAGCGGCCGTCATGCTCAGAACTCCAACCTGAGCCAACGTCTGATACTCGCCCTGACTACAGATGCATGAGATATTGGTTCAGATCTGCAGGGGGTACCTGCCGTGCCCTTGCCCTGAAACCCAAGTCTAGCTTGTCTTCTCAGACTTCCGTCCTCACACTCCTGGCCCCGAAGCCCTCAAGTTTGGCAATTCCGGACCCACAATGCAGCACTCTGCCTGCCCTCTAGAAAAAAAATTATTGCCTCATGAGCTGCCCAGGCACCTTAAATGAGGGTAAACCTACACAGCACTCGACTTTACCCAAATTATATAGTCTAACCTGGGCACTAATGCACTGTCGAACACAACCTGAGCCCGGACCTCCTGACCAACACCCACAAAGCTGACCGCACACTGAGCACAAAAAACCCGCCATGGCCTTAGGTCATCATCTCTTCCCTACCTCAGTTTTCAGGCTTCACAACCGAGACCTTATCTCCAATCACTGCCCAGGGGTGAGTGTGATGCAGAAATCAGAACTCCTCCTTACCCATGGCAAGAACCCTTGTGGTTGGCACGTTGTCCAACGTTCAGTGTAGGAGAAACCAGCATTCACCCTGAGGCCCCGCCCATTCTTGAGTGCGACGAGGGCATACACACGCATTGTGACCCTCAGCATGAGTCCTGTCCTCTAGTAAGTCCTCTCAGTTGCTGGACCATTAGATGTCATAATGGGCTTGACATGTCCCTAGGCCCCAATTTTTAACCAAATTTCTGATGGTCCAGTCGCCCCTCCCCAGGGCTCTACTCTGGAATCCCTCATTTGGTGGGACACCTGAGGATAAAAAAGAAAAAAACAAGAATAAAAAAAAAAAAACGGACTTCTTCCCGCCCACAGAATGACCCCAAACTCTTTGGACGGGGCCAAACCACCAGAGAGTAAGACTCGTCCATTTCCCATGAAGTCACCCAGAAATTCCACGACCATGAGTGACACGATATCCAGAGACAAAAACTTGAGCAGGAGCCTCACACTCGCCCTTCTTTCAAATCCCGAAGTGTTCTCCTCATGGTCTGTAGATCAGTCCTGCCATACCTATGACCCGAAACATAAGCCGAGTTTGTGTTTTCAGACAACTGTCCAAACAGCCCTGGCCTACACAACCTACAGGCTCAGGCCCCTGGAGCCAAATCTGAGGACTGTACTTGCCCTCTCCAACGGAATTGTGTGTGCCCATTCCAATGGCCACAAGCCTTTTAATAGGATAAACCTCCAAAGTCCCTGATCCATCTCAATAGTGGTGGCTTCCCAGGAAAAACATGGGCAATCTGAGCCCAACTGAGCACCTACCTGCACTCAGACCCATAGACAGATGTCCCCAGAGGTATGAAGGAAAGAACAGGCCCCTAGGCACTAATCAGATCCATTGCTTTGGTTTCCAGGCATCTCTCCTCAGAGGCCTGGATTTCAAAAGCAGCATATAGCTGTTTCTTGACTCACCCATCAGAAAACATCTCATCTACACATGGGAAACTTGCACGTTGGAGCTGTGTCAAAGCCTCTGTTTAGGAGAACCCTTTAGGGCCCCAGTGCCACCGCTTCATTCCAAGGTCTCCATAGACACAAAAGCACGTTAGGACCCATCCCCAGGGGTGTCCATTTCAACTCAGCGTCCTCGGTTGCTCCCCACAGATCCAGGAGATCTAACCTGTCTTGTTGCTAGGAGACAATTGGAATGCGAGGTGGGCTACCCAGCCATCCATCCTTAGAACCCTGCTCAGAATCATTGGCCTGGAGCCAAACAACTGGTCTCAATTGTCCTGCAGAAGACTCTCTGCAGTTTGGAGCTTCTCACAACTCCCATCGTGGGAAAACCCCCATGGCCTCGTGATGCCCCCGCCCATTCATGAAGGGGCCATCAGGGACAGAAACTCCAACCTGAGCGATCGTCTGATCCTCGCCCTGACTTCAGATGCACGAGATCTCGATTCAGGTCTGTAGATTGTGCGTGCCATGGCCTCACCCAGAAACCTAAGCCTAGCTTCTGTTCTCAGACTTTTGTCGTCAGACTACTGGCCCACAAGCCCTCCAGTTTGGCAATCCAGAACTACAATGCAGCACTCTGCCGGCCCTCCAGAAGAAAAACATTGTCCTCTGGGGCTACCCAGTAATCCCAAATGAGGATCAACCTGCACCGACCTTGGCTGTACCCCAAATACATAGGCTGACCAGGGCACTAATGCCCTTTCTGACACAGCCTGAGCCTGGACCCCCTGGCCCCTCCCAGACAGCTGGCCGCACACTGAGCACATCGAGCCCCCATGGTCTTAGGTCGTCACCTCTTCCCAACATCAGTTTTCAGGTTTCAGAACCTAGAACTTATCTCCAATCACTGCCCAGGGTTGAAGGTGATGCAGAAATCAGAACTCCTTCCCCATGGCAAGAAACCTTGTGGTTGGCATGTTGTCCAACGTTCAGTGTAGTTGAAACCAGTGTGGCCCATGAGGCCCCGCCCATGCTCGCGGGACACATTGGTCACAAACACACATTGTGACGCTCAGGCTGAGCCAAGTCCTCAAGTAAGGCCACTCAGTGGCTGGATGAAGAGGTATCATATTGGGCTTTCCATGCCCCTACGCCCCAATTTTTAACCATAGTTCGGGTTGTCCCTTCAGTCTTCCCCACGGCTTGGCTTTGGAATTCCTCTTTTGGTGGGACACCTGAGGTAACAAAACTGAAATGAGTCCTCCCATCCCACAGATTGACGAAAAGCAATTGGGAATCGGGCCAAATCCTCAGAGAGGAAGATTCGTCCATGGCCCATGAGGCCTCCCCAACATTCCATGGCCATCGCTGATAAAAAATCCAGAGAAAAAAGCCTGAGCAAGCACCTCAGACTCGCACTTTCTTCATATCCTGAAGAGTTCTTCTCATGGTTTGTAGATCGGGCCTGCCATACCTACGTCCCCAAACCTAAGCTGAGTTTGTGTTTTCAGACTTCTGTCCTCAAAGTCTTGGGCCACACACCCTCCAGGCTGGGCCCCTGGAGCCACACATTAGGACTGTGCCTACCAATCCATGGGAATTCTGCCCATTCCATGGTCCAAAATCGTACAAATTAGGAGAAATCTCCAAAGTCCCTGAGGCCATCCCAATAGTGTAGGGCGCCCGGAACAAACAAGGGCTGTCTGACACCAGCTGATAATCGACCTCCACTCATACCATAGATGGATGTCCCCAGAGAAGAAGATTGAACCAGACAGGACCCTAGGCCATAATAGGATCCATTGCTTTGGGTTACAGGCATGTGTCCTCAAAAGCCTGATTCCAATACGAGCATAGGGGTTTTGCTGAGGCACCCATCAGAACTCATCTCGTCTCCACAAGGAAACCTGTGCATGGGAGCCATGTCCAAAGCTTAGGAGAGTACTTCAGGGTCCCGGTGCCACCGCCCCATTCCAAGGCCCTCATGGACACAAAAACACATTAGGACCCATCCTCAGGAAAGTCCATTTCAACTCAGCCACCCCGGTTGCTCCCGCAGAGCCATCAGATCTAAACTGTCTTGTTGCTAGGAGACAATTGGAATGCGAGGCGGGCTTCCCAGGCATCCATCCGCGAACGGTGCTCTGGAGTCATTCCATATGGGATGTCCTGGAGCTGTCCAACAGGTCTCAATTGTCCCGCAGAAGGAATCCATGAAGGGGGCATCCCACAACTCCCAACGTGGGAAAACCTCAATGGCCTCGAGATTCCGCTCCCTTCATGAAGCGGCCGTCATGCTCAGAAACTCCAACCTGAGCCAACGTCTGATCCTCGCCCTGACTTCAGATGCATGAGATATTGGTTCAGATCTGCAGGGGGTACCTGCCGTGCCCTCGCCCTGAAACCCAAGTCTAGCTTGTCTTCTCAGACTTCCGTCCTCACACTCCTGGCCCCGAAGCCCTCAAGTTTGGCAATTCCGGACCCACAATGCAGCACTCTGCCTGCCCTCTAGAAAAAAAATTATTGCCTCATGAGCTGCCCAGGCACCTTAAATGAGGGTAAACCTACACAGCACTCGACTGTACCCAAATTATATAGTCTAACCTGGGCACTAATGCACTGTCGAACACAACCTGAGGCCGGACCTCCTGACCAACACCCAGAAAGCTGACCGCACACTGAGCACATAAAACCCGCCATGGCCTTAGGTCATCATCTCTTCCCTACCTCAGTTTTCAGGCTTCAGAACCGAGACCTTATCTCCAATCACTTCCCAGGGGTGAGTCTGATGCAGAAATCAGAACTCCTCCTTACCCATGGCAAGAACCCTTGTGGTTGGCACGTTGTCCAACGTTCAGTGTAGGAGAAACCAGCATTCACCCTGAGGTCCCGCCCATTCTTTCGTGCGACGAGGGCATACACACGCATTGTGACCCTCAGCATGAGTCCTGTCCTCTAGTAAGTCCTCTCAGTGGCTGGACCATTAGATGTCAAAATGGGCTTGACATGTCCCTAGGCCCCAATTTTTAACCAAATTTCTGATGGTCCAGTCGCCCCTCCCCAGGGCTCTACTCTGGAATCCCTCATTTGGTGGGACACCTGAGGATAAAAAAGAAAAAAACAAGAATAAAAAAAAAAAAAAACGGACTTCTTCCCGCCCACAGAATGACCCCAAACTCTTTGGACGGGGCCAAACCACCAGAGAGTAAGACTCGTCCATTTCCCATGAAGTCACCCAGAAATTCCACGACCATGAGTGACACGATATCCAGAGACAAAAACTTGAGCAGGAGCCTCACACTCGCCCTTCTTTCAAATCCCGAAGAGTTCTCCTCATGGTCTGTAGATCAGACCTGCCATACCTATGACCCGAAACATAAGCCGAGTTTGTGTTTTCAGACAACTGTCCAAACAGCCCTGTCCTACACAAACTACAGGCTCAGGCCCCTGGAGCCAAACCTGAGGACTGTACTTGCCCTCTGCAAGGGAATTGTGTGTGCCCATTCCAATGGCCACTACCCTTCTAATAGGATAAACCTCCAAAGTCCCTGATCCATCTCAATAGTGGTGGCTTCCAAGGAACAACAGGGGCAATCTGAGCCCAACTGAGCACATACCTGCACTCAGACCCATAGACAGATGTCCCCAGAGGTAAAAAGGAAAGAACAGGCCCCTAGGCACTAATCAGATCCATTGCTTTGGTTTCCAGGCATCTCTCCTCAGAGGCCTGGATTTCAAAAGCAGCATATAGCTGTTTCTTGACTCACCCAACAGAAAACATCTCATCTACACATGGGAAACTTGCACGTTGGAGCTGTGTCAAAGCCTCTGTTTAGGAGAACCCTTTAGGGCCCCAGTGCCACCGCTTCATTCCAAGGTCTCCATAGACACAAAAACACGTTAGGACCCATCCCCAGGGGTGTCCATTTCAACTCAGCGTCCTCGGTTGCTCCCCACAGATCCAGGAGATCTAACCTGTCTTGTTGCTAGGAGACAATTGGAATGCGAGGTGGGCTACCCAGCCATCCATCCTTAGAACCCTGCTCAGAATCATTGGCCTGGAGCCAAACAACTGGTCTCAATTGTCCTGCAGAAGACTCTCTGCAGTTTGGAGCTTCTCACAACTCCCATCGTGGGAAAACCCCCATGGCCTCGTGATGCCCCCGCCCATTCATGAAGGGGCCATCAGGGACAGAAACTCCAACCTGAGCGATCGTCTGATCCTCGCCCTGACTTCAGATGCACGAGATCTCGATTCAGGTCTGTAGATTGTGCGTGCCATGGCCTCACCCAGAAACCTAAGCCTAGCTTCTGTTCTCAGACTTTTGTCGTCAGACTACTGGCCCACAAGCCCTCCAGTTTGGCAATCCAGAACTACAATGCAGCACTCTGCCGGCCCTCCAGAAGAAAAACATTGTCCTCTGGGGCTACCCAGTAATCCCAAATGAGGATCAACCTGCACCGACCTTGGCTGTACCCCAAATACATAGGCTGACCAGGGCACTAATGCCCTTTCTGACACAGCCTGAGCCTGGACCCCCTGGCCCCTCCCAGACAGCTGGCCGCACACTGAGCACATCGAGCCCCCATGGTCTTAGGTCGTCACCTCTTCCCAACATCAGTTTTCAGGTTTCAGAACCTAGAACTTATCTCCAATCACTGCCCAGGGTTGAAGGTGATGCAGAAATCAGAACTCCTTCCCCATGGCAAGAAACCTTGTGGTTGGCATGTTGTCCAACGTTCAGTGTAGTTGAAACCAGTGTGGCCCATGAGGCCCCGCCCATGCTCGCGGGACACATTGGTCACAAACACACATTGTGACGCTCAGGCTGAGCCAAGTCCTCAAGTAAGGCCACTCAGTGGCTGGATGAAGAGGTATCATATTGGGCTTTCCATGCCCCTACGCCCCAATTTTTAACCATAGTTCGGGTTGTCCCTTCAGTCTTCCCCACGGCTTGGCTTTGGAATTCCTCTTTTGGTGGGACACCTGAGGTAACAAACCTACCATCCCACAGATTGACGAAAAGCAATTGGGAATCGGGCCAAATCCTCAGAGAGGAAGATTCGTCCATGGCCCATGAGGCCTCCCCGACATTCCATGGCCATCGCTGATAAAAAATCCAGAGAAAAAAGCCTGAGCAAGCACCTCAGACTCGCACTTTCTTCATATCCTGAAGAGTTCTTCTCATGGTTTGTAGATCGGGCCTGCCATACCTACGTCCCCAAACCTAAGCTGAGTTTGTGTTTTCAGACTTCTGTCCTCAAAGTCTTGGGCCACACACCCTCCAGGCTGGGCCCCTGGAGCCACACATTAGGACTGTGCCTACCAATCCATGGGAATTCTGCCCATTCCATGGTCCAAAATCGTACAAATTAGGAGAAATCTCCAAAGTCCCTGAGGCCATCCCAATAGTGTAGGGCGCCCGGAACAAACAAGGGCTGTCTGACACCAGCTGATAATCGACCTCCACTCATACCATAGATGGATGTCCCCAGAGAAGAAGATTGAACCAGACAGGACCCTAGGCCATAATAGGATCCATTGCTTTGGGTTACAGGCATGTGTCCTCAAAAGCCTGATTCCAATACGAGCATAGGGGTTTTGCTGAGGCACCCATCAGAACTCATCTCGTCTCCACAAGGAAACCTGTGCATGGGAGCCATGTCCAAAGCTTAGGAGAGTACTTCAGGGTCCCGGTGCCACCGCCCCATTCCAAGGCCCTCATGGACACAAAAACACATTAGGACCCATCCTCAGGAAAGTCCATTTCAACTCAGCCACCCCGGTTGCTCCCGCAGAGCCATCAGATCTAAACTGTCTTGTTGCTAGGAGACAATTGGAATGCGAGGCGGGCTTCCCAGGCATCCATCCGCGAACGGTGCTCTGGAGTCATTCCATATGGGATGTCCTGGAGCTGTCCAACAGGTCTCAATTGTCCCGCAGAAGGAATCCATGAAGGGGGCATCCCACAACTCCCAACGTGGGAAAACCTCAATGGCCTCGAGATTCCGCTCCCTTCATGAAGCGGCCGTCATGCTCAGAAACTCCAACCTGAGCCAACGTCTGATCCTCGCCCTGACTTCAGATGCATGAGATATTGGTTCAGATCTGCAGGGGGTACCTGCCGTGCCCTCGCCCTGAAACCCAAGTCTAGCTTGTCTTCTCAGACTTCCGTCCTCACACTCCTGGCCCCGAAGCCCTCAAGTTTGGCAATTCCGGACCCACAATGCAGCACTCTGCCTGCCCTCTAGAAAAAAAATTATTGCCTCATGAGCTGCCCAGGCACCTTAAATGAGGGTAAACCTACACAGCACTCGACTGTACCCAAATTATATAGTCTAACCTGGGCACTAATGCACTGTCGAACACAACCTGAGGCCGGACCTCCTGACCAACACCCAGAAAGCTGACCGCACACTGAGCACATAAAACCCGCCATGGCCTTAGGTCATCATCTCTTCCCTACCTCAGTTTTCAGGCTTCAGAACCGAGACCTTATCTCCAATCACTTCCCAGGGGTGAGTGTGATGCAGAAATCAGAACTCCTCCTTACCCATGGCAAGAACCCTGTGGTTGGCACGTTGTCCAACGTTCAGTGTAGGATAAACCAGCATTCACCCTGAGGCCCCGCCCATTCTTGAGTGCGACGAGGGCATACACACGCATTGTGACCCTCAGCATGAGTCCTGTCCTCTAGTAAGTCCTCTCAGTTGCTGGACCATTAGATGTCATAATGGGCTTGACATGTCCCTAGGCCCCAATTTTTAACCAAATTTCTGATGGTCCAGTCGCCCCTCCCCAGGGCTCTACTCTGGAATCCCTCATTAGGTGGGACACATGAGGATAAAAAAGAAAAAAACAAGAATAAAAAAAAAACGGACTTCTTCCCGCCCACAGAATGACCCCAAACTCTTTGGACGGGGCCAAACCACCAGAGAGTAAGACTCGTCCATTTCCCATGAAGACACCCAGAAATTCCACGACCATGAGTGACACGATATCCAGAGACAAAAACTTGAGCAGGAGCCTCACACTCGCCCTTCTTTCAAATCCCGAAGAGTTCTCCTCATGGTCTGTAGATCAGGCCTGCCATACCTATGACCCGAAACATAAGCCGAGTTTGTGATTTCAGACAACTGTCCAAACAGCCCTGGCCTACACAACCTACAGGCTCAGGCCCCTGGAGCCATACCTGAGGACTGTACTTGCCCTCTCCAAGGGAATTGTGTGTGCCCATTCCAATGGCCACTACCCTTCTAATAGGATAAACCTCCAAAGTCCCTGATCCATCTCAATAGTGGTGGCTTCCCAGGAACAACAGGGGCAATCTGAGCCCAACTGAGCACCTACCTGCACTCAGACCCATAGACAGATGTCCCCAGAGGTATGAAGGATAGAACAGGCCCCTAGGCACTAATCAGATCCATTGCTTTGGTTTCCAGGCATCTCTCCTCAGAGGCCTGGATTTCAAAAGCAGCATATAGCTGTTTCTTGACTCACCCATCAGAAAACATCTCATCTACACATGGGAAACT
This sequence comes from Mustela nivalis, assembly GCF_964662115.1. Classification (NCBI taxonomy): domain Eukaryota; kingdom Metazoa; phylum Chordata; class Mammalia; order Carnivora; family Mustelidae; genus Mustela; species Mustela nivalis. The sequence continues at coordinate 170,339 of NW_028136538.1, forward strand.
TGCACGTTGGAGCTGTGTCAAAGCCTCTGTTTAGGAGATCCCTTTAGGGCCCCAGTGCCACCGCTTCATTCCAAGGTCTCCATAGACACAAAAGCACGTTAGGACCCATCCCCAGGGGTGTCCATTTCAACTCAGCGTCCTCGGTTGCTCCCCACAGATCCAGGAGATCTAACCTGTCTTGTTGCTAGGAGACAATTGGAATGCGAGGTGGGCTACCCAGCCATCCATCCTTAGAACCCTGCTCAGAATCATTGGCCTGGAGCCAAACAACTGGTCTCAATTGTCCTGCAGAATACTCTCTGCAGTTTGGAGCTTCTCACAACTCCCATCGTGGGAAAACACCCATGGCCTCGTGATGCCCCCGCCCATTCATGAAGGGGCCATCAGGGACAGAAACTCCAACCTGAGCGATCGTCTGATCCTCGCCCTGACTTCAGATGCACGATTCTCGAATCAGGTCTGTAGATTGTGCGTGCCATGGCCTCACCCAGAAACCTAAGCCTAGCTTGTGTTCTCAGACTTATGTCGTCAGACTACTGGCCCACAAGCCCTCCAGTTTGGCAATCCAGAACTACAATGCAGCACTCTGCCGGCCCTCCAGAAGAAAAACATTGTCCTCTGGTGCTACCCAGTAATCCCAAATGAGGATCAACCTGCACCGATTTTGGCTGTACCCCAAATACATAGGCTGACCAGGGCACTAATGCCCTTTCTGAAACAGCCTGAGCCTGGACCCCCTGGCCCCTCCCAGACAGCTGGCCGCACACTGAGCACATCGAGCCGCCATGGCCTTAGGTCGTCATCTCTTCCCAACATCAGTTTTCAGGTTTCAGAACCTAGACCTTATCTCCAATCACTGCCCAGGGTTGAAGGTGATGCAGAAATCAGAACTCCTTCCCCATGGCAAGAAACCTTGTGGTTGGCATGTTGTCCAACGTTCAGTGTAGTTGAAACCAGTGTGGCCCATGAGGCCCCGCCCATGCTCACGGGCCACATTGGTCACAAACACACATTGTGACGCTCAGGCTGAGCCCAGTCCTCTAGTAAGGCCACTCAGTGGCTGGATGAAGAGATATCATATTGGGCTTGCCATGCCCCTAGGCCCCAATTTTTAACCATAGTTCGGGTTGTCCCTTCAGTCTTCCCCACGGCTTGGCTTTGGAATTCCTCTTTTGGTGGGACACCTGAGGTAACAAAACTGAAATGAGTCCTCCCATCCCACAGATTGACGAAAAGCAATTGGGAATCGGGCCAAATCCTCAGAGAGGAAGATTCGTCTATGGCCCATGAGGCGTCCCCGACATTCCACGGCCATCGCTGATACAAAATCCAGAGACAAAAGCCTGAGCAAGAGCCTCAGACTCACACATTCTTCATATCCTGAAGAGTTCTTCTCATGGTTTGTAGATCGGGCCTGCCATACCTACGTCCCCAAACCTAAGCTGAGTTTGTGTTTTCAGACTTCTGTCCTCAAAGTCTTGGGCCACACACCCTCCAGGCTGGGCCCCTGGAGCCACACATTAGGACTGTGCCTACCAATCCATGGGAATTCTGCCCATTCCATGGTCCAAAATCGTACAAATTAGGAGAAATCTCCAAAGTCCCTGAGGCCATCCCAATAGTGTAGGTCGCCCGGAACCAACATGGGCTGTCTGACACCAGCTGATAATCGACCTCCACTCATACCATAGATGGATGTCCCCAGAGAAGAAGATTGAACCAGACAGGACCCTAGGCCATAATAGGATCCATTGCTTTGGGTTACAGGCATGTGTCCTCAAAAGCCTGATTCCAATACGAGCATAGGGGTTTTGCTGAGGCACCCATCAGAACTCATCTCGTCTCCACAAGGAAACCTGTGCATGGGAGCCATGTCCAAAGCTTAGGAGAGTACTTCAGGGTCCCGGTGCCACCGCCCCATTCCAAGGCCCTCATGGACACAAAAACACATTAGGACCCATCCTCAGGAAAGTCCATTTCAACTCAGCCACCCCGGTTGCTCCCGCAGAGCCATCAGATCTAAACTGTCTTGTTGCTAGGAGACAATTGGAATGCGAGGCGGGCTTCCCAGGCATCCATCCGCGAACGGTGCTCTGGAGTCATTCCATATGGGATGTCCTGGAGCTGTCCAACAGGTCTCAATTGTCCCGCAGAAGGAATCCATGAAGGGGGCATCCCACAACTCCCAACGTGGGAAAACCTCAATGGCCTCGAGATTCCGCTCCCTTCATGAAGCGGCCGTCATGCTCAGAAACTCCAACCTGAGCCAACGTCTGATCCTCGCCCTGACTTCAGATGCATGAGATATTGGTTCAGATCTGCAGGGGGTACCTGCCGTGCCCTCGCCCTGAAACCCAAGTCTAGCTTGTCTTCTCAGACTTCCGTCCTCACACTCCTGGCCCCGAAGCCCTCAAGTTTGGCAATTCCGGACCCACAATGCAGCACTCTGCCTGCCCTCTAGAAAAAAAATTATTGCCTCATGAGCTGCCCAGGCACCTTAAATGAGGGTAAACCTACACAGCACTCGACTGTACCCAAATTATATAGTCTAACCTGGGCACTAATGCACTGGCGAACACAACCTGAGGCCGGACCTCCTGACCAACACCCAGAAAGCTGACCGCACACTGAGCACATAAAACCCGCCATGGCCTTAGGTCATCATCTCTTCCCTACCTCAGTTTTCAGGCTTCAGAACCGAGACCTTATCTCCAATCACTTCCCAGGGGTGAGTGTGATGCAGAAATCAGAACTCCTCCTTACCCATGGCAAGAACCCTGTGGTTGGCACGTTGTCCAACGTTCAGTGTAGGATAAACCAGCATTCACCCTGAGGCCCCGCCCATTCTTGAGTGCGACGAGGGCATACACACGCATTGTGACCCTCAGCATGAGTCCTGTCCTCTAGTAAGTCCTCTCAGTTGCTGGACCATTAGATGTCATAATGGGCTTGACATGTCCCTAGGCCCCAATTTTTAACCAAATTTCTGATGGTCCAGTCGCCCCTCCCCAGGGCTCTACTCTGGAATCCCTCATTTGGTGGGACACATGAGGATAAAAAAGAAAAAAACAAGAATAAAAAAAAAACGGACTTCTTCCCGCCCACAGAATGACCCCAAACTCTTTGGACGGGGCCAAACCACCAGAGAGTAAGACTCGTCCATTTCCCATGAAGTCACCCAGAAATTCCACGACCATGAGTGACACGATATCCAGAGACAAAAACTTGAGCAGGAGCCTCACACTCGCCCTTCTTTCAAATCCCAAAGAGTTCTCCTCATGGTCTGTAGATCAGTCCTGCCATACCTATGACCCGAAACATAAGCCGAGTTTGTGTTTTCAGACAACTGTCCAAACAGCCCTGGCCTACACAACCTACAGGCTCAGGCCCCTGGAGCCATACCTGAGGACTGTACTTGCCCTCTCCAAGGGAATTGTGTGTGCCCATTCCAATGGCCACAACCCTTCTAATAGGATAAACCTCCAAAGTCCCTGATCCATCTCAATAGTGGTGGCTTCCCAGGAACAACAGGGCCAATCTGAGCCCAACTGAGCACCTACCTGCACTCAGACCCATAGACAGATGTCCCCAGAGGTGTGAAGGATAGAACAGGCCCCTAGGCACTAATCAGATCCATTGCTTTGGTTTCCAGGCATCTCTCCTCAGAGGCCTGGATTTCAAAAGCAGCATATAGCTGTTTCTTGACTCACCCATCAGAAAACATCTCATCTACACATGGGAAACTTGCACGTTGGAGCTGTGTCAAAGCCTCTGTTTAGGAGAACCCTTTAGGGCCCCAGTGCCACCGCTTCATTCCAAGGTCTCCATAGACAGAAAAGCACGTTAGGACCCATCCCCAGGGGTGTCCATTTCAACTCAGCGTCCTCGGTTGCTCCCCACAGATCCAGGAGATCTAACCTGTCTTGTTGCTAGGAGACAATTGGAATGCGAGGTGGGCTACCCAGCCATCCATCCTTAGAACCCTGCTCAGAATCATTGGCCTGGAGCCAAACAACAGGTCTCAATTGTCCTGCAGAAGACTCTCTGCAGTTTGGAGCTTCTCACAACTCCCATCGTGGGAAAACCCCCATGGCCTCGTGATGCCCCCGCCCATTCATGAAGGGGCCATCAGGGACAGAAACTCCAACCTGAGCGATCGTCTGATCCTCGCCCTGACTTCAGATGCACGATTCTCCATTCAGGTCTGTAGATTGTGCGTGCCATGGCCTCACCCAGAAACCTAAGCCTAGCTTGTGTTCTCAGACTTAGGTCGTCAGACTACTGGCCCACAAGCCCTCCAGTTTGGCAATCCAGAACTACAATGCAGCACTCTGCCGGCCCTCCAGAAGAAAAACATTGTCCTCTGGTGCTACCCAGTAATCCCAAATGAGGATCAACCTGCACCGACCTTGGCTGTACCCCAAATACATAGGCTGACCAGGGCACTAATGCCCTTTCTGACACAGCCTGAGCCTGGACCCCCTGGCCCCTCCCAGACAGCTGGCCGCACACTGAGCACATCGAGCCGCCATGGCCTTAGGTCGTCATCTCTTCCCAACATCAGTTTTCAGGTTTCAGAACCTAGACCTTATCTCCAATCACTGCCCAGGGTTGAAGGTGATGCAGAAATCAGAACTCCTTCCCCATGGCAAGAAACCTTGTGGTTGGCATGTTGTCCAACGTTCAGTGTAGTTGAAACCAGTGTGGCCCATGCGGCCCCGCCCATGCTCACGGGCCACATTGGTCACAAACACACATTGTGACGCTCAGGCTGAGCCCAGTCCTCAAGTAAGGCCACTCAGTGGCTGGATGAAGAGATATCATATTGGGCTTGCCATGCCCCTAGGCCCCAATTTTTAACCATAGTTCGGGTTGTCCCTTCAGTCTTCCCCACGGCTTGGCTTTGGAATTCCTCTTTTGGTGGGACACCTGAGGTAACAAAACTGAAATGAGTCCTCCCATCCCACAGATTGACGAAAAGCAATTGGGAATCGGGCCAAATCCTCAGAGAGGAAGATTCGTCTATGGCCCATGAGGCGTCCCCGACATTCCACGGCCATCGCTGATACAAAATCCAGAGACAAAAGCCTGAGCAAGAGCCTCAGACTCACACATTCTTCATATCCTGAAGAGTTCTTCTCATGGTTTGTAGATCGGGCCTGCCATACCTACGTCCCCAAACCTAAGCTGAGTTTGTGTTTTCAGACTTCTGTCCTCAAAGTCTTGGGCCACACACCCTCCAGGCTGGGCCCCTGGAGCCACACATTAGGACTGTGCCTACCAATCCATGGGAATTCTGCCCATTCCATGGTCCAAAATCGTACAAATTAGGAGAAATCTCCAAAGTCCCTGAGGCCATCCCAATAGTGTAGGTCGCCCGGAACCAACATGGGCTGTCTGACACCAGCTGATAATCGACCTCCACTCATACCATAGATGGATGTCCCCAGAGAAGAAGATTGAACCAGACAGGACCCTAGGCCATAATAGGATCCATTGCTTTGGGTTACAGGCATGTGTCCTCAAAAGCCTGATTCCAATACGAGCATAGGGGTTTTGCTGAGGCACCCATCAGAACTCATCTCGTCTCCACAAGGAAACCTGTGCATGGGAGCCATGTCCAAAGCTTAGGAGAGTACTTCAGGGTCCCGGTGCCACCGCCCCATTCCAAGGCACTCATGGACACAAAAACACATTAGGACCCATCCTCAGGAAAGTCCATTTCAACTCAGCCACCCCGGTTGCTCCCGCAGAGCCATCAGATCTAAACTGTCTTGTTGCTAGGAGACAATTGGAATGCGAGGCGGGCTTCCCAGGCATCCATCCGCGAACGGTGCTCTGGAGTCATTCCATATGGGATGACCTGGAGCTGTCCAACAGGTCTCAATTGTCCCGCAGAAGGAATCCATGAAGGGGGCATGCCACAACTCCCAACGTGGGAAAACCTCAATGGCCTCGAGATTCCGCTCCCTTGATGAAGCGGCCGTCATGCTCAGAAACTCCAACCTGAGCCAACGTCTGATCCTCGCCCTGACTTCAGATGCATGAGATATTGGTTCAGATCTGCAGGGGGTACCTGCCGTGCCCTCCCCCTGAAACCCAAGTCTAGCTTGTCTTCTCAGACTTCCGTCCTCACACTCCTGGCCCCGAAGCCCTCAAGTTTGGCAATTCCGGACACACAATGCAGCACTCTGCCTGCCCTCTAGAAAAAAAAATTATTGTCTCATGAGCTGCCCAGGCAGCTTAAATGAGGGTAAACCTACACAGCACTCGACTTTACCCAAATTATATAGTCTAACCTGGGCACTAATGCACTGTCGAACACAACCTGAGGCCGGACCTCCTGACCAACACCCAGAAAGCTGACCGCACACTGAGCACATAAAACCCGCCATGGCCTTAGGTCATCATCTCATCCCTACCTCAGTTTTCAGGCTTCAGAACCGAGACCTTATCTCCAATCACTTCCCAGGGGTGAGTGTGATGCAGAAATCAGAACTCCTCCTTACCCATGGCAAGAACCCTGTGGTTGGCACGTTGTCCAACGTTCAGTGTAGGAGAAACCAGCATTCACCCTGAGGCCCCGCCCATTCTTGAGTGCGACGTGGGCATACACACGCATTGTGACCCTCAGCATGAGTCCTGTCCTCTAGTAAGTCCTCTCAGTTGCTGGACCATTAGATGTCATAATGGGCTTGACATGTCCCTAGGCCCCAATTTTTAACCAAATTTCTGATGGTCCAGTCGCCCCTCCCCAGGGCTCTACTCTGTAATCCCTCATTTGGTAGGACACCTGAGGATAAAAAAGAAAAAAAACAAGAATAAAAAAAAAAAACGGAATTCTTCCAGCCCACAGAATGACCCCAAACTCTTTGGACGGGGCCAAACCACCAGAGAGTAAGACTCGTCCATTTCGCATGAAGACACCCAGAAATTCCACGACCATGAGTGACACGATATCCAGAGACAAAAACTTGAGCAGGAGCCTCACACTCGCCCTTCTTTCAAATCCCGAAGTGTTCTCCTCATGGTCTGTAGATCAGTCCTGCCATACCTATGACCCGAACATAAGCCGAGTTTGTGTTTTCAGACAACTGTCCAAACAGCCCTGGCCTACACAACCTACAGGCTCAGGCCCCTGGAGCCAAATCTGAGGACTGTACTTGCCCTCTCCAACGGAATTGTGTGTGCCCATTCCAATGGCCACAACCCTTCTAATAGGATAAACCTCCAAAGTCCCTGATCCATCTCAATAGTGGTGGCTTCCCAGGAACAACAGGGCCAATCTGAGCCCAACTGAGCACCTACCTGCACTCAGACCCATAGACAGATGTCCCCAGAGGTATGAAGGAAAGAACAGGCCCCTAGGCACTAATCAGATCCATTGCTTTGGTTTCCAGGCATCTCTCCTCAGAGGCCTGGATTTCAAAAGGAACATATAGCTGTTTCTTGACTCACCCATCAGAAAACATCTCATCTACACATGGGAAACTTGCACGTTGGAGCTGTGTCAAAGTCTCTGTTTAGGAGAACCCTTTAGGGCCCCAGTGCCACCGCTTCATTCCAAGGTCTCCATAGACACAAAAGCACGTTAGGACCCATCCCCAGGGGTGTCCATTTCAACTCAGCGTCCTCGGTTGCTCCCCACAGATCCAGGAGATCTAACCTGTCTTGTTGCTAGGAGACAATTGGAATGCGATGTGGGCTACCCAGCCATCCATCCTTAGAACCCTGCTCAGAATCATTGGCCTGGAGCCAAACAACAGGTCTCAATTGTCCTGCAGAAGACTCTCTGCAGTTTGGAGCTTCTCACAACTCCCATCGTGGGAAAACCCCCATGGCCTCGTGATGCCCCCGCCCATTCATGAAGGGGCCATCAGGGACAGAAACTCCAACCTGAGCGATCGTCTGATCCTCGCCCTGACTTCAGATGCACGAGATCTCGATTCAGGTCTGTAGATTGTGCGTGCCATGGCCTCACCCAGAAACCTAAGCCTAGCTTGTGTTCTCAGACTTTTGTCGTCAGACTACTGGCCCACAAGCCCTCCAGTTTGGCAATCCAGAACTACAATGCAGCACTCTGCCGGCCCTCCAGAAGAAAAACATTGTCCTCTGGTGCTACCCAGTAATCCCAAATGAGGATCAACCTGCACCGACCTTGGCTGTACCCCAAATACATAGGCTGACCAGGGCACTAATGCCCTTTCTGACACAGCCTGAGCCTGGACCCCCTGGCCCCTCCCAGACAGCTGGCCGCACACTGAGCACATCGAGCCGCCATGGCCTTAGGTCGTCATCTCTTCCCAACATCAGTTTTCAGGTTTCAGAACCTAGACCTTATCTCCAATCACTGCCCAGGGTTGAAGGTGATGCAGAAATCAGAACTCCTTCCCCATGGCAAGAAACCTTGTGGTTGGCATGTTGTCCAACGTTCAGTGTAGTTGAAACCAGTGTGGCCCATGCGGCCCCGCCCATGCTCACGGGCCACATTGGTCACAAACACACATTGTGACGCTCAGGCTGAGCCCAGTCCTCAAGTAAGGCCACTCAGTGGCTGGATGAAGAGATATCATATTGGGCTTGCCATGCCCCTAGGCCCCAATTTTTAACCATAGTTCGGGTTGTCCCTTCAGTCTTCCCCACGGCTTGGCTTTGGAATTCCTCTTTTGGTGGGACACCTGAGGTAACAAAACTGAAATGAGTCCTCCCATCCCACAGATTGACGAAAAGCAATTGGGAATCGGGCCAAATCCTCAGAGAGGAAGATTCGTCTATGGCCCATGAGGCGTCCCCGACATTCCACGGCCATCGCTGATACAAAATCCAGAGACAAAAGCCTGAGCAAGAGCCTCAGACTCACACATTCTTCATATCCTGAAGAGTTCTTCTCATGGTTTGTAGATCGGGCCTGCCATACCTACGTCCCCAAACCTAAGCTGAGTTTGTGTTTTCAGACTTCTGTCCTCAAAGTCTTGGGCCACACACCCTCCAGGCTGGGCCCCTGGAGCCACACATTAGGACTGTGCCTACCAATCCATGGGAATTCTGCCCATTCCATGGTCCAAAATCGTACAAATTAGGAGAAATCTCCAAAGTCCCTGAGGCCATCCCAATAGTGTAGGTCGCCCGGAACCAACATGGGCTGTCTGACACCAGCTGATAATCGACCTCCACTCATACCATAGATGGATGTCCCCAGAGAAGAAGATTGAACCAGACAGGACCCTAGGCCATAATAGGATCCATTGCTTTGGGTTACAGGCATGTGTCCTCAAAAGCCTGATTCCAATACGAGCATAGGGGTTTTGCTGAGGCACCCATCAGAACTCATCTCGTCTCCACAAGGAAACCTGTGCATGGGAGCCATGTCCAAAGCTTAGGAGAGTACTTCAGGGTCCCGGTGCCACCGCCCCATTCCAAGGCCCTCATGGACACAAAAACACATTAGGATCCATCCTCACGAAAGTCCATTTCAAATCAGCCACCCCGGTTGCTCCCGCAGAGCCATCAGATCTAAACTGTCTTGTTGCTAGGAGACAATTGGAATGCGAGGCGGGCTTCCCAGGCATCCATCCGCGAACGGTGCTCTGGAGTCATTCCATATGGGATGTCTTGGAGCTGTCCAACAGGTCTCAATTGTCCCGCAGAAGAAATCCATGAAGGGGGCATCCCACAACTCCCAACGTGGGAAAACCTCAATGGCCTCGAGATTCCGCTCCCTTCATGAAGCGGCCGTCATGCTCAGAAACTCCAACCTGAGCCAACGTCTGATCCTCGCCCTGACTTCAGATGCATGAGATATTGGTTCAGATCTGCAGGGGGTACCTGCCGTGCCCTCGCCCTGAAACCCAAGTCTAGCTTGTCTTCTCAGACTTCCGTCCTCACACTCCTGGCCCCGAAGCCCTCAAGTTTGGCAATTCCGGACCCACAATGCAGCACTCTGCCTGCCCTCTAGAAAAAAAATTATTGCCTCATGAGCTGCCCAGGCACCTTAAATGAGGGTAAACCTACACAGCACTCGACTGTACCCAAATTATATAGTCTAACCTGGGCACTAATGCACTGTCGAACACAACCTGAGGCCGGACCTCCTGACCAACACCCAGAAAGCTGACCGCACACTGAGCACATAAAACCCGCCATGGCCTTAGGTCATCATCTCTTCCCTACCTCAGTTTTCAGGCTTCAGAACCGAGACCTTATCTCCAATCACTTCCCAGGGGTGAGTGTGATGCAGAAATCAGAACTCCTCCTTACCCATGGCAAGAACCCTGTGGTTGGCACGTTGTCCAACGTTCAGTGTAGGATAAACCAGCATTCACCCTGAGGCCCCGCCCATTCTTGAGTGCGACGAGGGCATACACACGCATTGTGACCCTCATCATGAGTCCTGTCCTCTAGTAAGTCCTCTCAGTTGCTGGACCATTAGATGTCATAATGGGCTTGACATGTCCCTAGGCCCCAATTTTTAACCAAATTTCTGATGGTCCAGTCGCCCCTCCCCAGGGCTCTACTCTGTAATCCCTCATTTGGTAGGACACCTGAGGATAAAAAAGAAAAAAACAAGAATAAAAAAAAAACGGACTTCTTCCCGCCCACAGAATGACCCCAAACTCTTTGGACGGGGCCAAACCACCAGAGAGTAAGACTCGTCCATTTCCCATGAAGTCACCCAGAAATTCCACGACCATGAGTGACACGATATCCAGAGACAAAAACTTGAGCAGGAGCCTCACACTCGCCCTTCTTTCAAATCCCGAAGAGTTCTCCTCATGGTCTGTAGATCAGTCCTGCCATACCTATGACCCGAAACATAAGCCGAGTTTGTGTTTTCAGACAACTGTCCAAACAGCCCTGGCCTACACAACCTACAGGCTCAGGCCCCTGGAGCCATACCTGAGGACTGTACTTGCCCTCTCCAAGGGAATTGTGTGTGCCCATTCCAATGGCCACTACCCTTCTAATAGGATAAACCTCCAAAGTCCCTGATCCATCTCAATAGTGGTGGCTTCCCAAGAACAACAGGGGCAATCTGAGCCCAACTGAGCACCTACCTGCACTCAGACCCATAGACAGATGTCCCCAGAGGTATGAAGGAAAGAACAGGCCCCTAGGCACTAATCAGATCCATTGCTTTGGTTTCCAGGCATCTCTCCTCAGAGGCCTGGATTTCAAAAGCAGCATATAGCTGTTTCTTGACTCACCCATCAGAAAACATCTCATCTACACATGGGAAACTTGCACGTTGGAGCTGTGTCAAAGCCTCTGTTTAGGAGAACCCTTTAGGGCCCCAGTGCCACCGCTTCATTCCAAGGTCTCCATAGACACAAAAGCACGTTAGGACCCATCCCCAGGGGTGTCCATTTCAACTCAGCGTCCTCGGTTGCTCCCCACAGATCCAGGAGATCTAACCTGTCTTGTTGCTAGGAGACAATTGGAATGCGAGGTGGGCTACCCAGCCATCCATCCTTAGAACCCTGCTCAGAATCATTGGCCTGGGGCCAAACAACAGGTCTCAATTGTCCTGCAGAAGACTCTCTGCAGTTTGGAGCTTCTCACAACTCCCATCGTGGGAAAAGCCCCATGGCCTCGTGATGCCCCCGCCCATTCATGAAGGGGCCATCAGGGACAGAAACTCCAACCTGAGCGATCGTCTGATCCTCGCCCTGACTTCAGATGCACGAGATCTCGATTCAGGTCTGTAGATTGTGCGTACCATGGCCTCACCCAAAAACCTAAGCCTAGCTTCTGTTCTGACTTTTGTCGTCAGACTACTGGCCCACAAGCCCTCCAGTTTGGCAATCCAGAACTACAATGCAGCACTCTGTCGGCCCTCCAGAAGAAAAACATTGTCCTCTGGTGCTACCCAGTAATCCCAAATGAGGATCAACCTGCACCGACCTTGGCTGTACCCCAAATACATAGGCTGACCAGGGCACTAATGCCCTTTCTGACACAGCCTGAGCCTGGACCCCCTGGCCCCTCCCAGACAGCTGGCCGCACACTGAGCACATCGAGCCGCCATGGCCTTAGGTCGTCATCTCTTCCCAACATCAGTTTTCAGGTTTCAGAACCTAGACCTTATCTCCAATCACTGCCCAGGGTTGAAGGTGATGCAGAAATCAGAACTCCTTCCCCATGGCAAGAAACCTTGTGGTTGGCATGTTGTCCAACGTTCAGTGTAGTTGAAACCAGTGTGGCCCATGAGGCCCCGCCCATGCTCGCGGGCCACATTGGTCACAAACACACATTGTGACGCTCAGGCTGAGCCCAGTCCTCTAGTAAGGCCACTCAGTGGCTGGATGAAGAGATATCATATTGGGCTTGCCATGCCCCTAGGCCCCAATTTTTAACCATAGTTCGGGTTGTCCCTTCAGTCTTCCCCACGGCTTGGCTTTGGAATTCCTCTTTTGGTGGGACACCTGAGGTAACAAAACTGAAATGAGTCCTCCCATCCCACAGATTGACGAAAAGCAATTGGGAATCGGGCCAAATCCTCAGAGAGGAAGATTCGTCTATGGCCCATGAGGCGTCCCCGACATTCCACAGCCATCGCTGATACAAAATCCAGAGACAAAAGCCTGAGCAAGAGCCTCAGACTCACACTTTCTTCATATCCTGAAGAGTTCTTCTCATGGTTTGTAGATCGGGCCTGCCATACCTACGTCCCCAAACCTAAGCTGAGTTTGTGTTTTCAGACTTCTGTCCTCAAAGTCTTGGGCCACACACCCTCCAGGCTGGGCCCCTGGAGCCACACATTAGGACTGTGCCTACCAATCCATGGGAATTCTGCCCATTCCATGGTCCAAAATCGTACAAATTAGGAGAAACCTCCAAAGTCCCTGAGGCCATCCCAATAGTGTAGGTCGCCCGGAACAAACATGGGCTGTCTGACAGCAGCTGATAATCGACCTCCACTCATACCATAGATGGATGTCCCCAGAGAAGAAGATTGAACCAGACAGGACCCTAGGCCATAATAGGATCCATTGCTTTGGGTTACAGGCATGTGTCCTCAAAAGCCTGATTCCAATACGAGCATAGGGGTTTTGCTGAGGCACCCATCAGAACTCATCTCGTCTCCACAAGGAAACCTGTGCATGGGAGCCATGTCCAAAGCTTAGGAGAGTACTTCAGGGTCCCGGTGCCACCGCCCCATTCCAAGGCCCTCATGGACACAAAAACACATTAGGACCCATCCTCAGGAAAGTCCATTTCAACTCAGCCACCCCGGTTGCTCCCGCAGAGCCATCAGATCTAAACTGTCTTGTTGCTAGGAGACAATTGGAATGCGAGGCGGGCTTCCCAGGCATCCATCCGCGAACGGTGCTCTGGAGTCATTCCATATGGGATGTCCTGGAGCTGTCCAACAGGTCTCAATTGTCCCGCAGAAGGAATCCATGAAGGGGGCATCCCACAACTCCCAACGTGGGAAAACCTCAATGGCCTCGAGATTCCGCTCCCTTGATGAAGCGGCCGTCATGCTCAGAAACTCCAACCTGAGCCAACGTCTGATCCTCGCCCTTACTTCAGATGCATGAGATATTGGTTCAGATCTGCAGGGGGTACCTGCCGTGCCCTCGCCCTGAAACCCAAGTCTAGCTTGTCTTCTCAGACTTCCGTCCTCACACTCCTGGCCCCGAAGCCCTCATTTGGCAATTCCGGACCCACAATGCAGCACTCTGCCTGCCCTCTAGAAAAAAAATTATTGCCTCATGAGCTGCCCAGGCACCTTAAATGAGGGTAAACCTACACAGCACTCGACTGTACCCAAATTATATAGTCTAACCTGGGCACTAATGCACTGTCAAACACAACCTGAGGCCGGACCTCCTGACCAACACCCAGAAAGCTGACCGCACACTGAGCACATAAAACCCGCCATGGCTTTAGGTCATCATCTCTTCCCTACCTCAGTTTTCAGGCTTCAGAACCGAGACCGTATCTCCAATCACTTCCCAGGGGTGAGTGTGATGCAGAAATCAGAACTCCTCCTTACCCATGGCAAGACCCTGTGGTTGGCACGTTGTCCAACGTTCAGTGTAGGATAAACCAGCATTCACCCTGAGGCCCCGCCCATTCTTGAGTGGGACGAGGGCATACACACGCATTGTGACCCTCAGCATGAGTCCTGTCCTCTAGTAAGTCCTCTCAGTTGCTGGACCATTAGATGTCATAATGGGCTTGACATGTCCCTAGGCCCCAATTTTTAACCAAATTTCTGATGGTCCAGTCGCCCCTCCCCAGGGCTCTACTCTGGAATCCCTCATTTGGTGGGACACCTGAGGATAAAAAAGAAAAAAACAAGAATAAAAAAAAAACGGACTTCTTCCCGCCCACAGAATGACCCCAAACTCTTTGGACGGGGCCAAACCACCAGAGAGTAAGACTCGTCCATTTCCCATGAAGTCACCCAGAAATTCCACGACCATGAGTGACACGATATCCAGAGACAAAAACTTGAGCAGGAGCCTCACACTCGCCCTTCTTTCAAATCCCGAAGAGTTCTCCTCATGGTCTGTAGATCAGTCCTGCCATACCTATGACCCGAAACATAAGCCGAGTTTGTGTTTTCAGACAACTGTCCAAACAGCCCTGGCCTACACAACCTACAGGCTCAGGCCCCTGGAGCCATACCTGAGGACTGTACTTGCCCTCTCCAAGGGAATTGTGTGTGCCCATTCCAATGGCCACTACCCTTCTAATAGGATAAACCTCCAAAGTCCCTGATCCATCTCAATAGTGGTGGCTTCCCAGGAACAACAGGGGCAATCTGAGCCCAACTGAGCACATACCTGCACTCAGACCCATAGACAGATGTCCCCAGAGGTATGAAGGATAGAACAGGCCCCTAGGCACTAATCAGATCCATTGCTTTGGTTTCCAGGCATCTCTCCTCAGAGGCCTGGATTTCAAAAGCAGCATATAGCTGTTTCTTGACTCACCCATCAGAAAACATCTCATCTACACATGGGAAACTTGCACGTTGGAGCTGTATCAAAGCCTCTGTTTAGGAGATCCCTTTAGGGCCCCAGTGCCACCGCTTCATTCCAAGGTCTCCATAGACACAAAAGCACGTTAGGACCCATCCCCAGGGGTGTCCATTTCAACTCAGCGTCCTCGGTTGCTCCCCACAGATCCAGGAGATCTAACCTGTCTTGTTGCTAGGAGACAATTGGAATGCGAGGTGGGCTACCCAGCCATCCATCCTTAGAACCCTGCTCAGAATCATTGGCCTGGGGCCAAACAACAGGTCTCAATTGTCCTGCAGAAGACTCTCTGCAGTTTGGAGCTTCTCACAACTCCCATCGTGGGAAAACCCCCATGGCCTCGTGATGCCCCCGCCCATTCATGAAGGGGCCATCAGGGACAGAAACTCCAACCTGAGCGATCGTCTGATCCTCGCCCTGACTTCAGATGCACGAGATCTCGATTCAGGTCTGTAGATTGTGCGTACCATGGCCTCACCCAGAAACCTAAGCCTAGCTTCTGTTCTCAGACTTTTGTCGTCAGACTACTGGCCCACAAGCCCTCCAGTTTGGCAATCCAGAACTACAATGCAGCACTCTGTCGGCCCTCCAGAAGAAAAACATTGTCCTCTGGTGCTACCCAGTAATCCCAAATGAGGATCAACCTGCACCGACCTTGGCTGTACCCCAAATACATAGGCTGACCAGGGCACTAATGCCCTTTCTGACACAGCCTGAGCCTGGACCCCCTGGCCCCTCCCAGACAGCTGGCCGCACACTGAGCACATCGAGCCGCCATGGCCTTAGGTCGTCATCTCTTCCCAACATCAGTTTTCAGGTTTCAGAACCTAGACCTTATCTCCAATCACTGCCCAGGGTTGAAGGTGATGCAGAAATCAGAACTCCTTCCCCATGGCAAGAAACCTTGTGGTTGGCATGTTGTCCAACGTTCAGTGTAGTTGAAACCAGTGTGGCCCATGAGGCCCCGCCCATGCTCGCGGGCCACATTGGTCACAAACACACATTGTGACGCTCAGGCTGAGCCCAGTCCTCAAGTAAGGCCACTCAGTGGCTGGATGAAGAGATATCATATTGGGCTTGCCATGCCCCTAGGCCCCAATTTTTAACCATAGTTCGGGTTGTCCCTTCAGTCTTCCCCACGGCTTGGCTTTGGAATTCCTCTTTTGGTGGGACACCTGAGGTAACAAAACTGAAATGAGTCCTCCCATCCCACAGATTGACGAAAAGCAATTGGGAATCGGGCCAAATCCTCAGAGAGGAAGATTTGTCTATGGCCCATGAGGCGTCCCCGACATTCCACAGCCATCGCTGATACAAAATCCAGAGACAAAAGCCTGAGCAAGAGCCTCAGACTCACACTTTCTTCATATCCTGAAGAGTTCTTCTCATGGTTTGTAGATCGGGCCTGCCATACCTACGTCCCCAAACCTAAGCTGAGTTTGTGTTTTCAGACTTCTGTCCTCAAAGTCTTGGGCCACACACCCTCCAGGCTGGGCCCCTGGAGCCACACATTAGGACTGTGCCTACCAATCCATGGGAATTCTGCCCATTCCATGGTCCAAAATCGTACAAATTAGGAGAAACCTCCAAAGTCCCTGAGGCCATCCCAATAGTGTAGGTCGCCCGGAACAAACATGGGCTGTCTGACAGCAGCTGATAATCGACCTCCACTCATACCATAGATGGATGTCCCCAGAGAAGAAGATTGAACCAGACAGGACCCTAGGCCATAATAGGATCCATTGCTTTGGGTTACAGGCATGTGTCCTCAAAAGCCTGATTCCAATACGAGCATAGGGGTTTTGCTGAGGCACCCATCAGAACTCATCTCGTCTCCACAAGGAAACCTGTGCATGGGAGCCATGTCCAAAGCTTAGGAGAGTACTTCAGGGTCCCGGTGCCACCGCCCCATTCCAAGGCCCTCATGGACACAAAAACACATTAGGACCCATCCTCAGGAAAGTCCATTTCAACTCAGCCACCCCGGTTGCTCCCGCAGAGCCATCAGATCTAAACTGTCTTGTTGCTAGGAGACAATTGGAATGCGAGGCGGGCTTCCCAGGCATCCATCCGCGAACGGTGCTCTGGAGTCATTCCATATGGGATGTCCTGGAGCTGTCCAACAGGTCTCAATTGTCCCGCAGAAGGAATCCATGAAGGGGGCATCCCACAACTCCCAACGTGGGAAAACCTCAATGGCCTCGAGATTCCGCTCCCTTGATGAAGCGGCCGTCATGCTCAGAAACTCCAACCTGAGCCAACGTCTGATCCTCGCCCTGACTTCAGATGCATGAGATATTGGTTCAGATCTGCAGGGGGTACCTGCCGTGCCCTCGCCCTGAAACCCAAGTGTAGCTTGTCTTCTCAGACTTCCGTCCTCACACTCCTGGCCCCGAAGCCCTCATTTGGCAATTCCGGACCCACAATGCAGCACTCTGCCTGCCCTCTAGAAAAAAAATTATTGCCTCATGAGCTGCCCAGGCACCTTAAATGAGGGTAAACCTACACAGCACTCGACTGTACCCAAATTATATAGTCTAACCTGGGCACTAATGCACTGTCGAACACAACCTGAGGCCGGACCTCCTGACCAACACCCAGAAAGCTGACCGCACACTGAGCACATAAAACCCGCCATGGCTTTAGGTCATCATCTCTTCCCTACCTCAGTTTTCAGGCTTCAGAACCGAGACCGTATCTCCAATCACTTCCCAGGGGTGAGTGTGATGCAGAAATCAGAACTCCTCCTTACCCATGGCAAGAACCCTGTGGTTGGCACGTTGTCCAACGTTCAGTGTAGGATAAACCAGCATTCACCCTGAGGCCCCGCCCATTCTTGAGTGCGACGAGGGCATACACACGCATTGTGACCCTCAGCATGAGTCCTGTCCTCTAGTAAGTCCTCTCAGTTGCTGGACCATTAGATGTCATAATGGGCTTGACATGTCCCTAGGCCCCAATTTTTAACCAAATTTCTGATGGTCCAGTCGCCCCTCCCCAGGGCTCTACTCTGGAATCCCTCATTTGGTGGGACACCTGAGGATAAAAAAGAAAAAAACAAGAATAAAAAAAAAACGGACTTCTTCCCGCCCACAGAATGACCCCAAACTCTTTGGACGGGGCCAAACCACCAGAGAGTAAGACTCGTCCATTTCCCATGAAGTCACCCAAAAATTCCACGACCATGAGTGACACGATATCCAGAGACAAAAACTTGAGCAGGAGCCTCACATTCGCCCTTCTTTCAAATCCCGAAGTGTTCTCCTCATGGTCTGTAGATCAGTCCTGCCATACCTATGACCCGAAACATAAGCCAAGTTTGTGTTTTCAGACAACTGTCCAAACAGCCCTGGCCTACACAACCTACAGGCTCAGGCCCCTGGAGCCATACCTGAGGACTGTACTTGCCCTCTCCAAGGGAATTGTGTGTGCCCATTCCAATGGCCACTACCCTTCTAATAGGATAAACCTCCAAAGTCCCTGATCCATCTCAATAGTGGTGGCTTCCCAGGAACAACAGGGGCAATCTGAGCCCAACTGAGCACCTACCTGCACTCAGACCCATAGACAGATGTCCCCAGAGGTATGAAGGATAGAACAGGCCCCTAGGCACTAATCAGATCCATTGCTTTGGTTTCCAGGCATCTCTCCTCAGAGGCCTGGATTTCAAAAGCAGCATATAGCTGTTTCTTGACTCACCCATCAGAAAACATCTCATCTACACATGGGAAACTTGCACGTTGGAGCTGTATCAAAGCCTCTGTTTAGGAGATCCCTTTAGGGCCCCAGTGCCACCGCTTCATTCAAAGGTCTCCATAGACACAAAAGCACGTTAGGACCCATCCCCAGGGGTGTCCATTTCAACTCAGCGTCCTCGGTTGCTCCCCACAGATCCAGGAGATCTAACCTGTCTTGTTGCTAGGAGACAATTGGAATGCGAGGTGGGCTACCCAGCCATCCATCCTTAGAACCCTGCTCAGAATCATTGGCCTGGAGCCAAACAACAGGTCTCAATTGTCCTGCAGAAGACTCTCTGCAGTTTGGAGCTTCTCACAACTCCCATCGTGGGAAAACACCCATGGCCTCGTGATGCCCCCGCCCATTCATGAAGGGGCCATCAGGGACAGAAACTCCAACCTGAGCGATCGTCTGATCCTCGCCCTGACTTCAGATGCACGATTCTCGATTCAGGTCTGTAGATTGTGCGTGCCATGGCCTCACCCAGAAACCTAAGCCTAGCTTGTGTTCTCAGACTTATGTCGTCAGACTACTGGCCCACAAGCCCTCCAGTTTGGCAATCCAGAACTACAATGCAGCACTCTGCCGGCCCTCCAGAAGAAAAACATTGTCCTCTGGTGCTACCCAGTAATCCCAAATGAGGATCAACCTGCACCGACCTTGGCTGTACCCCAAATACATAGGCTGACCAGGGCACTAATGCCCTTTCTGACACAGCCTGAGCCTGGACCCCCTGGCCCCTCCCAGACAGCTGGCCGCACACTGAGCACATCGAGCCGCCATGGCCTTAGGTCGTCATCTCTTCCCAACATCAGTTTTCAGGTTTCAGAACCTAGACCTTATCTCCAATCACTGCCCAGGGTTGAAGGTGATGCAGAAATCAGAACTCCTTCCCCATGGCAAGAAACCTTGTGGTTGGCATGTTGTCCAACGTTCAGTGTAGTTGAAACCAGTGTGGCCCATGAGGCCCCGCCCATGCTCACGGGCCACATTGGTCACAAACACACATTGTGACGCTCAGGCTGAGCCCAGTCCTCAAGCCACTCAGTGGCTGGATGAAGAGATATCATATTGGGCTTGCCATGCCCCTAGGCCCCAATTTTTAACCATAGTTCGGGTTGTCCCTTCAGTCTTCCCCATGGCTAGGCTTTGGAATTCCTCTTTTGGTGGGACACCTGAGGTAACAAAACTGAAATGAGTCCTCCCATCCCACAGATTGACGAAAAGCAATTGGGAATCGGGCCAAATCCTCAGAGAGGAAGATTCGTCTATGGCCCATGAGGCGTCCCCGACATTCCACGGCCATCGCTGATACAAAATCCAGAGACAAAAGCCTGAGCAAGAGCCTCAGACTCACACATTCTTCATATCCTGAAGAGTTCTTCTCATGGTTTGTAGATCGGGCCTGCCATACCTACGTCCCCAAACCTAAGCTGAGTTTGTGTTTTCAGACTTCTGTCCTCAAAGTCTTGGGCCACACACCCTCCAGGCTGGGCCCCTGGAGCCACACATTAGGACTGTGCCTACCAATCCATGGGAATTCTGCCCATTCCATGGTCCAAAATCGTACAAATTAGGAGAAATCTCCAAAGTCCCTGAGGCCATCCCAATAGTGTAGGTCGCCCGGAACCAACATGGGCTGTCTGACAGCAGCTGATAATCGACCTCCACTCATACCATAGATGGATGTCCCTAGAGAAGAAGATTGAACCAGACAGGACCCTAGGCCATAATAGGATCCATTGCTTTGGGTTACAGGCATGTGTCCTCAAAAGCCTGATTCCAATACGAGCATAGGGGTTTTGCTGAGGCACCCATCAGAACTCATCTCGTCTCCACAAGGAAACCTGTGCATGGGAGCCATGTCCAAAGCTTAGGAGAGTACTTCAGGGTCCCGGTGCCACCGCCCCATTCCAAGGCCCTCATGGACACAAAAACACATTAGGATCCATCCTCACGAAAGTCCATTTCAAATCAGCCACCCCGGTTGCTCCCTGTCTTGTTGCTAGGAGACAATTGGAATGCGAGGCGGGCTTCCCAGGCATCCATCCGCGAACGGTGCTCTGGAGTCATTCCATATGGGATGTCCTGGAGCTGTCCAACAGGTCTCAATTGTCCCGCAGAAGAAATCCATGAAGGGGGCATCCCACAACTCCCAACGTGGGAAAACCTCAATGGCCTCGAGATTCCGCTCCCTTCATGAAGCGGCCGTCATGCTCAGAAACTCCAACCTGAGCCAACGTCTGATCCTCGCCCTGACTTCAGATGCATGAGATATTGGTTCAGATCTGCAGGGGGTACCTGCCGTGCCCTCGCCCTGAAACCCAAGTCTAGCCTGTCTTCTCAGACTTCCGTCCTCACACTCCTGGCCCCGAAGCCCTCAAGTTTGGCAATTCCGGACCCACAATGCAGCACTCTGCCTGCCCTCTAGAAAAAAAATTATTGCCTCATGAGCTGCCCAGGCACCTTAAATGAGGGTAAACCTACACAGCACTCGACTTTACCCAAATTATATAGTCTAACCTGGGCACTAATGCACTGTCGAACACAACCTGAGGCCGGACCTCCTGACCAACACCCAGAAAGCTGACCGCACACTGAGCACATAAAACCCGCCATGGCCTTAGGTCATCATCTCATCCCTACCTCAGTTTTCAGGCTTCAGAACCGAGACCTTATCTCCAATCACTTCCCAGGGGTGAGTGTGATGCAGAAATCAGAACTCCTCCTTACCCATGGCAAGAACCCTGTGGTTGGCACGTTGTCCAACGTTCAGTGTAGGAGAAACCAGCATTCACCCTGAGGCCCCGCCCATTCTTGAGTGCGACGTGGGCATACACACGCATTGTGACCCTCAGCATGAGTCCTGTCCTCTAGTAAGTCCTCTCAGTTGCTGGACCATTAGATGTCATAATGGGCTTGACATGTCCCTAGGCCCCAATTTTTAACCAAATTTCTGATGGTCCAGTCGCCCCTCCCCAGGGCTCTACTCTGGAATCCCTCATTTGGTGGGACACCTGAGGATAAAAAAGAAAAAAAACAAGAATAAAAAAAAAACGGAATTCTTCCAGCCCACAGAATGACCCCAAACTCTTTGGACGGGGCCAAACCACCAGAGAGTAAGACTCGTCCATTTCCCATGAAGACACCCAGAAATTCCACGACCATGAGTGACACGATATCCAGAGACAAAAACTTGAGCAGGAGCCTCACACTCGCCCTTCTTTCAAATCCCGAAGTGTTCTCCTCATGGTCTGTAGATCAGTCCTGCCATACCTATGACCCGAAACATAAGCCGAGTTTGTGTTTTCAGACAACTGTCCAAACAGCCCTGGCCTACACAACCTACAGGCTCAGGCCCCTGGAGCCAAATCTGAGGACTGTACTTGCCCTCTCCAACGGAATTGTGTGCGCCCATTCCAAAGGCCACAACCCTTCTAATAGGATAAACCTCCAAAGTCCCTGATCCATCTCAATAGTGGTGGCTTCCCAGGAAAAACATGGGCAATCTGAGCCCAACTGAGCACCTACCTGCACTCAGACCCATAGACAGATGTCCCCAGAGGTATGAAGGAAAGAACAGGCCCCTAGGCACTAATCAGATCCATTGCTTTGGTTTCCAGGCATCTCTCCTCAGAGGCCTGGATTTCAAAAGCAGCATATAGCTGTTTCTTGACTCACCCATCAGAAAACATCTCATCTACACATGGGAAACTTGCACGTTGGAGCTGTGTCAAAGCCTCTGTTTAGGAGAACCCTTTAGGGCCCCAGTGCCACCGCTTCATTCCAAGGTCTCCATAGACACAAAAGCACGTTAGGACCCATCCCCAGGGGTGTCCATTTCAACTCAGCGTCCTCGGTTGCTCCCCACAGATCCAGGAGATCTAACCTGTCTTGTTGCTAGGAGACAATTGGAATGCGAGGTGGGCTACCCAGCCATCCATCCTTAGAACCCTGCTCAGAATCATTGGCCTGGAGCCAAACAACAGGTCTCAATTGTCCTGCAGAAGACTCTCTGCAGTTTGGAGCTTCTCACAACTCCCATCGTGGGAAAACCCCCATGGCCTCGTGATGCCCCCGCCCATTCATGAAGGGGCCATAAGGGACAGAAACTCCAACCTGAGCGATCGTCTGATCCTCGCCCTGACTTCAGATGCACGAGATCTCGATTCAGGTCTGTAGATTGTGCGTGCCATGGCCTCACCCAGAAACCTAAGCCTAGCTTGTGTTCTCAGACTTTGTCGTCAGACTACTGGGCCACAAGCCCTCCATTTTGGCAATCCAGAACTACAATGCAGCACTCTGCCGGCCCTCCAGAAGAAAAACATTGTCCTCTGGGGCTACCCAGTCATCCCAAATGAGGATCAACCTGCACCGACCTTGGCTGTACCCCAAATACATAGGCTGACCAGGGCACTAATGCCCTTTCTGACACAGCCTGAGCCTGGACCCCCTGGCCCCTCCCAGACAGCTGGCCGCACACTGAGCACATCGAGCCGCCATGGCCTTAGGTCGTCATCTCTTCCCAACATCAGTTTTCAGGTTTCAGAACCTAGACCTTATCTCCAATCACTGCCCAGGGTTGAAGGTGATGCAGAAATCAGAACTCCTTCCCCATGGCAAGAAACCTTGTGGTTGGCATGTTGTCCAACGTTCAGTGTAGTTGAAACCAGTGTGGCCCATGAGGCCCCGCCCATGCTCACGGGCCACATTGGTCACAAACACACATTGTGACGCTCAGGCTGAGCCCAGTCCTCAAGTAAGGCCACTCAGTGGCTGGATGAAGAGATATCATATTGGGCTTGCCATGCCCCTAGGCCCCAATTTTTAACCATAGTTCGGGTTGTCCCTTCAGTCTTCCCCACGGCTTGGCTTTGGAATTCCTCTTTTGGTGGGACACCTGAGGTAACAAAACTGAAATGAGTCCTCCCATCCCACAGATTGACGAAAAGCAATTGGGAATCGGGCCAAATCCTCAGAGAGGAAGATTCGTCTATGGCCCATGAGGCGTCCCCGACATTCCACGGCCATCGCTGATACAAAATCCAGAGACAAAAGCCTGAGCAAGAGCCTCAGACTCACACATTCTTCATATCCTGAAGAGTTCTTCTCATGGTTTGTAGATCGGGCCTGCCATACCTACGTCCCCAAACCTAAGCTGAGTTTGTGTTTTCAGACTTCTGTCCTCAAAGTCTTGGGCCACACACCCTCCAGGCTGGGCCCCTGGAGCCACACATTAGGACTGTGCCTACCAATCCATGGGAATTCTGCCCATTCCATGGTCCAAAATCGTACAAATTAGGAGAAATCTCCAAAGTCCCTGAGGCCATCCCAATAGTGTAGGTCGCCCGGAACCAACATGGGCTGTCTGACAGCAGCTGATAATCGACCTCCACTCATACCATAGATGGATGTCCCTAGAGAAGAAGATTGAACCAGACAGGACCCTAGGCCATAATAGGATCCATTGCTTTGGGTTACAGGCATGTGTCCTCAAAAGCCTGATTCCAATACGAGCATAGGGGTTTTGCTGAGGCACCCATCAGAACTCATCTCGTCTCCACAAGGAAACCTGTGCATGGGAGCCATGTCCAAAGCTTAGGAGAGTACTTCAGGGTCCCGGTGCCACCGCCCCATTCCAAGGCCCTCATGGACACAAAAACACATTAGGATCCATCCTCACGAAAGTCCATTTCAAATCAGCCACCCCGGTTGCTCCCTGTCTTGTTGCTAGGAGACAATTGGAATGCGAGGCGGGCTTCCCAGGCATCCATCCGCGAACGGTGCTCTGGAGTCATTCCATATGGGATGTCCTGGAGCTGTCCAACAGGTCTCAATTGTCCCGCAGAAGAAATCCATGAAGGGGGCATCCCACAACTCCCAACGTGGGAAAACCTCAATGGCCTCGAGATTCCGCTCCCTTCATGAAGCGGCCGTCATGCTCAGAAACTCCAACCTGAGCCAACGTCTGATCCTCGCCCTGACTTCAGATGCATGAGATATTGGTTCAGATCTGTAGGGGGTACCTGCCGTGCCCTCGCCCTGAAACCCAAGTCTAGCTTGTCTTCTCAGACTTCCGTCCTCACACTCCTGGCCCCGAAGCCCTCAAGTTTGGCAATTCCGGACCCACAATGCAGCACTCTGCCTGCCCTCTAGAAAAAAAATTATTGCCTCATGAGCTGCCCAGGCACCTTAAATGAGGGTAAACCTACACAGCACTCGACTTTACCCAAATTATATAGTCTAACCTGGGCACTAATGCACTGTCGAACACAACCTGAGGCCGGACCTCCTGACCAACACCCAGAAAGCTGACCGCACACTGAGCACATAAAACCCGCCATGGCCTTAGGTCATCATCTCATCCCTACCTCAGTTTTCAGGCTTCAGAACCGAGACCTTATCTCCAATCACTTCCCAGGGGTGAGTGTGATGCAGAAATCAGAACTCCTCCTTACCCATGGCAAGAACCCTTGTGGTTGGCACGTTGTCCAACGTTCAGTGTAGGAGAAACCAGCATTCACCCTGAGGCCCCGCCCATTCTTGAGTGCGACGTGGGCATACACACGCATTGTGACCCTCAGCATGAGTCCTGTCCTCTAGTAAGTCCTCTCAGTTGCTGGACCATTAGATGTCATAATGGGCTTGACATGTCCCTAGGCCCCAATTTTTAACCAAATTTCTGATGGTCCAGTCGCCCCTCCCCAGGGCTCTACTCTGGAATCCCTCATTTGGTGGGACACCTGAGGATAAAAAAGAAAAAAACAAGAATAAAAAAAAAACGGACTTCTTCCCGCCCACAGAATGACCCCAAACTCTTTGGACGGGGCCAAACCACCAGAGAGTAAGACTCGTCCATTTCCCATGAAGACACCCAGAAATTCCACGACCATGAGTGACACGATATCCAGAGACAAAAACTTGAGCAGGAGCCTCACACTCGCCCTTCTTTCAAATCCCGAAGTGTTCTCCTCATGGTCTGTAGATCAGTCCTGCCATACCTATGACCCGAAACATAAGCCGAGTTTGTGTTTTCAGACAACTGTCCAAACAGCCCTGGCCTACACAACCTACAGGCTCAGGCCCCTGGAGCCAAATCTGAGGACTGTACTTGCCCTCTCCAACGGAATTGTGTGTGCCCATTCCAATGGCCACAACCCTTCTAATAGGATAAACCTCCAAAGTCCCTGATCCATCTCAATAGTGGTGGCTTCCCAGGAAAAACATGGGCAATCTGAGCCAACTGAGCACCTACCTGCACTCAGACCCATAGACAGATGTCCCCAGAGGTATGAAGGAAAGAACAGGCCCCTAGGCACTAATCAGATCCATTGCTTTGGTTTCCAGGCATCTCTCCTCAGAGGCCTGGATTTCAAAAGCAGCATATAGCTGTTTCTTGACTCACCCATCAGAAAACATCTCATCTACACATGGGAAACTTGCACGTTGGAGCTGTGTCAAAGCCTCTGTTTAGGAGAACCCTTTAGGGCCCCAGTGCCACCGCTTCATTCCAAGGTCTCCATAGACACAAAAGCACGTTAGGACCCATCCCCAGGGGTGTCCATTTCAACTCAGCGTCCTCGGTTGCTCCCCACAGATCCAGGAGATCTAACCTGTCTTGTTGCTAGGAGACAATTGGAATGCGAGGTGGGCTACCCAGCCATCCATCCTTAGAACCCTGCTCAGAATCATTGGCCTGGAGCCAAACAACAGGTCTCAATTGTCCTGCAGAAGACTCTCTGCAGTTTGGAGCTTCTCACAACTCCCATCGTGGGAAAACCCCCATGGCCTCGTGATGCCCCCGCCCATTCATGAAGGGGCCATAAGGGACAGAAACTCCAACCTGAGCGATCGTCTGATCCTCGCCCTGACTTCAGATGCACGAGATCTCGATTCAGGTCTGTAGATTGTGCGTGCCATGGCCTCACCCAGAAACCTAAGCCTAGCTTGTGTTCTCAGACTTTGTCGTCAGACTACTGGCCCACAAGCCCTCCAGTTTGGCAATCCAGAACTACAATGCAGCACTCTGCCGGCCCTCCAGAAGAAAAACATTGTCCTCTGGTGCTACCCAGTAATCCCAAATGAGGATCAACCTGCACCGACCTTGGCTGTACCCCAAATACATAGGCTGACCAGGGCACTAATGCCCTTTCTGACACAGCCTGAGCCTGGACCCCCTGGCCCCTCCCAGACAGCTGGCCGCACACTGAGCACATCGAGCCGCCATGGCCTTAGGTCGTCATCTCTTCCCAACATCAGTTTTCAGGTTTCAGAACCTAGACCTTATCTCCAATCACTGCCCAGGGTTGAAGGTGATGCAGAAATCAGAACTCCTTCCCCATGGCAAGAAACCTTGTGGTTGGCATGTTGTCCAACGTTCAGTGTAGTTGAAACCAGTGTGGCCCATGAGGCCCCGCCCATGCTCACGGGCCACATTGGTCACAAACACACATTGTGACGCTCAGGCTGAGCCCAGTCCTCAAGTAAGGCCACTCAGTGGCTGGATGAAGAGATATCATATTGGGCTTGCCATGCCCCTAGGCCCCAATTTTTAACCATAGTTCGGGTTGTCCCTTCAGTCTTCCCCACGGCTTGGCTTTGGAATTCCTCTTTTGGTGGGACACCTGAGGTAACAAAACTGAAATGAGTCCTCCCATTGGGAATCGGGCCAAATCCTCAGAGAGGAAGATTCGTCTATGGCCCATGAGGCGTCCCCGACATTCCACGGCCATCGCTGATACAAAATCCAGAGACAAAAGCCTGAGCAAGAGCCTCAGACTCACACATTCTTCATATCCTGAAGAGTTCTTCTCATGGTTTGTAGATCGGGCCTGCCATACCTACGTCCCCAAACCTAAGCTGAGTTTGTGTTTTCAGACTTCTGTCCTCAAAGTCTTGGGCCACACACCCTCCAGGCTGGGCCCCTGGAGCCACACATTAGGACTGTGCCTACCAATCCATGGGAATTCTGCCCATTCCATGGTCCAAAATCGTACAAATTAGGAGAAATCTCCAAAGTCCCTGAGGCCATCCCAATAGTGTAGGTCGCCCGGAACCAACATGGGCTGTCTGACACCAGCTGATAATCGACCTCCACTCATACCATAGATGGATGTCCCCAGAGAAGAAGATTGAACCAGACAGGACCCTAGGCCATAATAGGATCCATTGCTTTGGGTTACAGGCATGTGTCCTCAAAAGCCTGATTCCAATACGAGCATAGGGGTTTTGCTGAGGCACCCATCAGAACTCATCTCGTCTCCACAAGGAAACCTGTGCATGGGAGCCATGTCCAAAGCTTAGGAGAGTACTTCAGGGTCCCGGTGCCACCGCCCCATTCCAAGGCCCTCATGGACACAAAAACACATTAGGATCCATCCTCACGAAAGTCCATTTCAAATCAGCCACCCCGGTTGCTCCCGCAGAGCCATCAGATCTAAACTGTCTTGTTGCTAGGAGACAATTGGAATGCGAGGCGTGCTTCGCAGGCATCCATCCGCGAACGGTGCTCTGGAGTCATTCCATATGGGATGTCCTGGAGCTGTCCAACAGGTCTCAATTGTCCCGCAGAAGAAATCCATGAAGGGGGCATCCCACAACTCCCAACGTGGGAAAACCTCAATGGCCTCGAGATTCCGCTCCCTTGATGAAGCGGCCGTCATGCTCAGAAACTCCAACCTGAGCCAACGTCTGATCCTCGCCCTGACTTCAGATGCATGAGATATTGGTTCAGATCTGCAGGGGGTACCTGCCGTGCCCTCGCCCTGAAACCCAAGTCTAGCTTGTCTTCTCAGACTTCCGTCCTCACACTCCTGGCCCCGAAGCCCTCAAGTTTGGCAATTCCGGACCCACAATGCAGCACTCTGCCTGCCCTCTAGAAAAAAAATTATTGCCTCATGAGCTGCCCAGGCACCTTAAATGAGGGTAAACCTACACAGCACTCGACTTTACCCAAATTATATAGTCTAACCTGGGCACTAATGCACTGTCGAACACAACCTGAGGCCGGACCTCCTGACCAACACCCAGAAAGCTGACCGCACACTGAGCACATAAAACCCGCCATGGCCTTAGGTCATCATCTCATCCCTACCTCAGTTTTCAGGCTTCAGAACCGAGACCTTATCTCCAATCACTTCCCAGGGGTGAGTGTGATGCAGAAATCAGAACTCCTCCTTACCCATGGCAAGAACCCTGTGGTTGGCACGTTGTCCAACGTTCAGTGTAGGATAAACCAGCATTCACCCTGAGGCCCCGCCCATTCTTGAGTGCGACGTGGGCATACACACGCATTGTGACCCTCAGCATGAGTCCTGTCCTCTAGTAAGTCCTCTCAGTTGCTGGACCATTAGATGTCATAATGTGCTTGACATGTCCCTAGGCCCCAATTTTTAACCAAATTTCTGATGGTCCAGTCGCCCCTCCCCAGGGCTCTACTCTGGAATCCCTCATTTGGTGGGACACCTGAGGATAAAAAAGAAAAAAAACAAGAATAAAAAAAAAACGGAATTCTTCCAGCCCACAGAATGACCCCAAACTCTTTGGACGGGGCCAAACCACCAGAGAGTAAGACTCGTCCATTTCCCATGAAGACACCCAGAAATTCCACGACCATGAGTGACACGATATCCAGAGACAAAAACTTGAGCAGGAGCCTCACACTCGCCCTTCTTTCAAATCCCGAAGTGTTCTCCTCATGGTCTGTAGATCAGTCCTGCCATACCTATGACCCGAAACATAAGCCGAGTTTGTGTTTTCAGACAACTGTCCAAACAGCCCTGGCCTACACAACCTACAGGCTCAGGCCCCTGGAGCCAAATCTGAGGACTGTACTTGCCCTCTCCAACGGAATTGTGTGTGCCCATTCCAATGGCCACAACCCTTCTAATAGGATAAACCTCCAAAGTCCCTGATCCATCTCAATAGTGGTGGCTTCCCAGGAAAAACATGGGCAATCTGAGCCAACTGAGCACCTACCTGCACTCAGACCCATAGACAGATGTCCCCAGAGGTATGAAGGAAAGAACAGGCCCCTAGGCACTAATCAGATCCATTGCTTTGGTTTCCAGGCATCTCTCCTCAGAGGCCTGGATTTCAAAAGCAGCATATAGCTGTTTCTTGACTCACCCATCAGAAAACATCTCATCTACACATGGGAAACTTGCACGTTGGAGCTGTGTCAAAGCCTCTGTTTAGGAGAACCCTTTAGGGCCCCAGTGCCACCGCTTCATTCCAAGGTCTCCATAGACACAAAAGCACGTTAGGACCCATCCCCAGGGGTGTCCATTTCAACTCAGCGTCCTCGGTTGCTCCCCACAGATCCAGGAGATCTAACCTGTCTTGTTGCTAGGAGACAATTGGAATGCGAGGTGGGCTACCCAGCCATCCATCCTTAGAACCCTGCTCAGAATCATTGGCCTGGAGCCAAACAACAGGTCTCAATTGTCCTGCAGAAGACTCTCTGCAGTTTGGAGCTTCTCACAACTCCCATCGTGGGAAAACCCCCATGGCCTCGTGATGCCCCCGCCCATTCATGAAGGGGCCATAAGGGACAGAAACTCCAACCTGAGCGATCGTCTGATCCTCGCCCTGACTTCAGATGCACGAGATGTCGATTCAGGTCTGTAGATTGTGCGTGCCATGGCCTCACCCAGAAACCTAAGCCTAGCTTGTGTTCTCAGACTTTGTCGTCAGACTACTGGCCCACAAGCCCTCCAGTTTGGCAATCCAGAACTACAATGCAGCACTCTGCCGGCCCTCCAGAAGAAAAACATTGTCCTCTGGTGCTACCCAGTAATCCCAAATGAGGATCAACCTGCACCGACCTTGGCTGTACCCCAAATACATAGGCTGACCAGGGCACTAATGCCCTTTCTGACACAGCCTGAGCCTGGACCCCCTGGCCCCTCCCAGACAGCTGGCCGCACACTGAGCACATCGAGCCGCCATGGCCTTAGGTCGTCATCTCTTCCCAACATCAGTTTTCAGGTTTCAGAACCTAGACCTTATCTCCAATCACTGCCCAGGGTTGAAGGTGATGCAGAAATCAGAACTCCTTCCCCATGGCAAGAAACCTTGTGGTTGGCATGTTGTCCAACGTTCAGTGTAGTTGAAACCAGTGTGGCCCATGAGGCCCCGCCCATGCTCACGGGCCACATTGGTCACAAACACACATTGTGACGCTCAGGCTGAGCCCAGTCCTCAAGTAAGGCCACTCAGTGGCTGGATGAAGAGATATCATATTGGGCTTGCCATGCCCCTAGGCCCCAATTTTTAACCATAGTTCGGGTTGTCCCTTCAGTCTTCCCCACGGCTTGGCTTTGGAATTCCTCTTTTGGTGGGACACCTGAGGTAACAAAACTGAAATGAGTCCTCCCATCCCACAGATTGACGAAAAGCAATTGGGAATCGGGCCAAATCCTCAGAGAGGAAGATTCGTCTATGGCCCATGAGGCGTCCCCGACATTCCACGGCCATCGCTGATACAAAATCCAGAGACAAAAGCCTGAGCAAGAGCCTCAGACTCACACATTCTTCATATCCTGAAGAGTTCTTCTCATGGTTTGTAGATCGGGCCTGCCATACCTACGTCCCCAAACCTAAGCTGAGTTTGTGTTTTCAGACTTCTGTCCTCAAAGTCTTGGGCCACACACCCTCCAGGCTGGGCCCCTGGAGCCACACATTAGGACTGTGCCTACCAATCCATGGGAATTCTGCCCATTCCATGGTCCAAAATCGTACAAATTAGGAGAAATCTCCAAAGTCCCTGAGGCCATCCCAATAGTGTAGGTCGCCCGGAACCAACATGGGCTGTCTGACACCAGCTGATAATCGACCTCCACTCATACCATAGATGGATGTCCCCAGAGAAGAAGATTGAACCAGACAGGACCCTAGGCCATAATAGGATCCATTGCTTTGGGTTACAGGCATGTGTCCTCAAAAGCCTGATTCCAATACGAGCATAGGGGTTTTGCTGAGGCACCCATCAGAACTCATCTCGTCTCCACAAGGAAACCTGTGCATGGGAGCCATGTCCAAAGCTTAGGAGAGTACTTCAGGATCCCGGTGCCTTCGCCCCATTCCAAGGCCCTCATGGACGCAAAAACACATTAGGACCCATCCTCAGGAAAGTCCATTTCAACTCAGCCACCCCGGTTGCTCCGGCAGAGCCATCAGATCTAAACTGTCTTGTTGCTAGGAGACAACTGGAATGCGAGGCGGGCTTCCCAGGCATCCATCCGCGAACGGGGCTCTGGAGTCATTCCATATGGGATGTCCTGGAGCTGTCCAACAGGTCTCAATTGTCCCGCAGAAGGAATCCATGAAGGGGGCATCCCACAACTCCCAACGTGGGAAAACCTCAATGGCCTCGAGTTTCCGCTCCCTTCATGAAGCGGCCGTCATGCTCAGAAACTCCAACCTGAGCCAACGTCTGATCCTCTCCCTGACTTCAGATGCATGAGATATTGGTTCAGATCTGCAGGGGGTACCTGCCGTGCCCTCGCCCTGAAAACCGAGTCTAGCTTGTCTTCTCAGACTTCAGTCCTCACACTCCTGGCCCCGAAGCCCTCAAGTTTGGCAATTCCGGACCCACAATGCAGCACTCTGCCTGCCCTTTAGAAAAAAAAATATTGCCTCATGAGCTGCCCAGGCACCTTAAATGAGGGTAAACCTACACAGCATTCGACTTTACCCAAATTATATAGTCTAACCTGGGCACTAATGCACTGTCGAACACAACCTGAGCCCGGACCTCCTGACCAACACCCAGAAAGCTGACCGCACACTGAGCACATAAAACCCGCCATGGCCTTAGGTCATCATGTCTCCCCTACCTCAGTTTTCAGGCTTCAGAACCGAGACCTTATCTCCAATCACTGCCCAGGGGTGAGTGTGATGCAGAAATCAGAACTCCTCCTTACCCATGGCAAGAACCCTTGTGGTTGGCACATTGTCCAACGTTCAGTGTAGGAGAAACCAGCATTCACCCTGAGGCCCCGCCCATTCTTGAGTGCGACGAGGGCATACACACGCATTGTGACCCTCCGCATGAGTCTTGTCCTCTAGTAAGTCCTCTCAGTGGCTGGACCATTAGATGTCATAATGGGCTTGACATGTCCCTAGGCCCCAATTTTTAACCAAATTTCTGATTGTCCAGTTGCCCCTCCCCAGGGCTCTACTCTGGAATCCCTCATTTGTTGCGACACCTGAGGTTAAAAAAGAAAACAACAATAAAAACAACAAAAAACGGACTTCTTCCAGCCCACAGAATGACCCCAAACTCTTTGGACGGGGCCAAACCACCAGAGAGTAAGACTCGTCCATTTCCCATGAAGTCACCCAGAAATTCCACGACCATGAGTGACACGATATCCAGAGACAAAAACTTGAGCAGGAGCCTCACACTAGCCCTTCTTTCAAATCCCGAAGTGTTCTCCTCATGGACTGTAGATCAGTCCTGCCATACCTATGACCCGAAACATAAGCCGAGTTTGTGTTTTCAGACAACTGTCCAAACAGCCCTGGCCTACACAACCTACAGGCTCAGGCCCCTGGAGCCAAACCTGAGGACTGTACTTGCCCTCTCCAAGGGAATTGTGTGTGCCCATTCCAATGGCCACAACCCTTCTAATAGGATAAACCTCCAAAGTCCCTGATCCATCTCAATAGTGGGGGCTTCCCAGGAAAAACATGGGAAATCTGAGCCCAACTGAGCACCTACCTGCACTCAGACCCATAGACAGATGTCCCCAGAGGTATGAAGGAAAGAACAGGCCCCTAGGCACTAATCAGATCCATTGCTTTGGTTTCCAGGCATCTCTCCTCAGAGGCCTGGATTTCAAAAGCAGCATATAGCTGTTTCTTGACTCACCCATCAGAAAACATCTCATCTACACATGGGAAACTTGCACGTTGGAGCTGTGTCAAAGCCTCTGTTTAGGAGAACCCTTTAGGGCCCCAGTGCCACCGCTTCATTCCAAGGTCTCCATAGACACAAAAGCACGTTAGGACCCATCCCCAGGGGTGTCCATTTCAACTCAGCGTCCTCGGTTGCTCCCCACAGATCCAGGAGATCTAACCTGTCTTGTTGCTAGGAGACAATTGGAATGCGAGGTGGGCTACCCAGCCATCCATCCTTAGAACCCTGCTCAGAATCATTGGCCTGGAGCCAAACAACAGGTCTCAATTTTCCTGCAGAAGACTCTCTGCAGTTTGGAGCTTCTCACAACTCCCATCGTGGGAAAACACCCATGGCCTCGTGATGCCCCCCCATTCATGAAGGGGCCATCAGGGTCAGAAACTCCAACCTGAGTGATCGTCTGATCTTCGCTTTGATTTCAGATGCAAGAGATCTCGATTCAGGTCTGTAGATTGTGCTTGCCATGGCCTCACCCAGAAACCTAAGCCTAGCTTGTGTTCTCAGACTTTTGTCTCACACTACTGGCCCACAAGCCCTCCATTTTGGCAATCCAGAACTACAATGCAGCACTCTGCCGGCCCTCCAGAAGAAAAACATTGTCCTCTGGGGCTACCCAGTAACCCCAAATGAGGATCAACCTGCACCGACCTTGGCTGTACCCCAAATACATAGGCTGACCAGGGCACTAATGCCCTTTCTGACACAGCCTGAGCCTGGAACCCCTGGCCCCTCCCAGACAGCTGGCCGCACACTGAGCACATCGAGCCGCCATGGCCTTAGGTCGTCATCTCTTCCCAACCTCAGTTTTCAGGTTTCAGAACCTAGGCCATATCTCCAATCACTGCCCAGGGTTGAAGGTGATGCAGAAATCAGAACTCCTTCCCCATGGCAAGTAACCTTGTGGTTGGCATGTTGTCCAACGTTCAGTGTAGTTGAAACCAGTGTGGCCCATGATGCCCCGCCCATGCTCATGGGCCACCTTGGTCACAAACACACATTGTGACACTCAGGCTGAGCCCAGTCCTCAAGTAAGGCCACTCAGTGACTGGATGAAGAGATAGTATATTGGGCTTGCCATGCCCCTAGGCCCCAATTTTTAACCATAGTTCGGGTTGTAACTTCAGTCTTCCCCTCGGCTTTGCTTTGGAATTCCTCTTTTGGTGGGACACATGAGGTAACAAAACTGAAATGAGTCCTCCCATCCCACAGATTGACGAAAAGCAATTGGGAATCGGGCCAAATCCTCAGAGAGGAAGATTCGTCCGTGGCCCATGAGGCCTCCCCGACATTCCACGGCCATCGCTTATACAAAATCCAGAGACAAAAGCCTGAGCAAGCGCCTCAGACTCGCACTCTCTTCATATCCTGAAGAGTTCTTCTCATGGTTTGTAGATCGGGCCTGCCATACCTACGTCCCCAAACCTAAGCTGAGTTTGTATTTTCAGACTTCTGTCACCAAAGTCTTGGGCCACACACCCTCCAGCCTGGGCCCCTGGAGCCACACATTAGGACTGTGCCTACCAATCCTATGGAATTCTGCCCATTCCATGGTCCAAAATCGTACAAATTAGGAGAAACCTCTAAAGTCCCTGAGGCCATCCCAATAGTGTAGGTCGCCCGGAACAAACAAGGGCTGTCTGACACCAGCTGATAATCGACCTCCACTCATACCATAGATGGATGTCTCCAGAGAAGAAGATTGAACCAGACAGGACCCTAGGCCATAATAGGATCCATTGCTTTGGGTTACAGGCATGTGTCCTCAAAAGCCTGATTCCAATACGAGCATAGGTGTTTTCCTGAGGCACCCATTAGAACTCATCTCGTCTCCACAAGGAAACCTGTGCATGGGAGCCATGTCCAAATCTTAGGAGATTACTTCAGGTTCCCGGTGCCACCGCCCCATTCCACGGCTCTCATGGACACAAAAACACATTAGGACCCATCCTCAGGAAAGTCCATTTCAACTCAGCCACCCCGGATGCTCCGGCGAGCCATCAGATCTAAACTGTCTTGTTGCTAGGAGACAATTGTAATGCGAGGCGTGCTTCCCAGGCATCCATCCGCGAATGGGGCTCTGGAGTCATTCCATATGGGATGTCCTGGAGTTGTCCAACAGGTCTCAATTGTCCCGCAGAAGGAATCCTTGACGGGGGCATCCCACAACTCCCAACGTGGGAAAACCTCAATGGCCTCGAGATTCCGCTCCCTTCATGAAGCGGCCGTCATGCTCATAAACTCCAACCTGAGTCAACGTCTGATCCTCGCCCTGACTTCAGATGCATGAGATATTGGTTCAGATCTGCAGGGGGTACCTGCCGTGCCATCGCCCTGAAACCCAAGTCTAGCTTGTCTTCTCAGACTTCCGTCCTCACACTCCTGGCCTCGAAGCCCTCAAGTTTGGCAATTCCGGACCCACAATGCAGCACTTGCCTGCCCTCTAGAAAAAAAATTATTGCCACATGAGCTGACCAGGCACCTTAAATGAGGGTATTCCTACACAGCACTCGACTTTACCCAAATTATATAGTCAAACCTGGGCACTAATGCACTGTCGAACACAACCTGAGCCCGGACCTCCTGACCAACACCCAGAAAGCTGACCGCACACTGAGCACATAAAACCCGCCATGGCCTTAGGTCATCATCTCTTCCCTACCTCAGTTTTCAGGCTTCAGAACCGAGACCTTATCTCCAATCACTGCCCAGGGGTGAGTGTGATGCAGAAATCATAACTCCTCCTTACCCATGGCAAGAACAGTTGTGGTTGGCACGTTGTCCAACGTTCAGTGTAGGAAAAACCAGCATTCACCCTGAGGCCCCGCCCATCCTTGAGTGCGACGAGGGCATACACACGCATTGTGACCTAAAGCATGAGTCCTGTCCTCTAGTAAGTCCTCTCAGTGTCTCGACCATTAGATGTCATAATGGGCTTGACATGTCCCTAGGCCCCAATTTTTAACCAGATTTCTGATTGTCCAGTCGCCCCGCCCCAGAGCTCTACTCTGGAATCTCTCATTCGGTGGGACACCTGAGGTTAAAAAAGAAAAACAACAACAACAACAAAAAAAAAAAACCGGACTTCTTCAAGCCCACAGAATGACCCCACACTCTTTGGACGGGGCCAAACCACCAGAGAGTAAGACTCGTCCATTTCCCATGAAGTCACCCAGAAATTCCACGACCATGAGTGACACGATATCCAGAGACAAACACTTGAGCAGGAGCCTCACAATCGCCCTTCTTTCAAATCCCGAAGAGTTCTCCTCATGGTCTGTAGATCAATCCTGCCATACCTATGACCCGAAACATAAGCCGAGTTTGTGTTTTCAGACAACTCTCCAAACAGCCCTGCCCTACACAACCTACAGGCTCAGGCCCCTGGAGCCAAACCTGAGGACTGTACTTGCCCTCTCCAAGGGAATTGTGTGTGCCCATTCCAATGGCCACAAGCCTTCTAATAGGATAAACCTCCAAAGTCCCTGATCCATCTCAATAGTGGTGGCTTCCCAGGAAAAACAGGGGCAATCTGAGCCCAACTGAGCACCTACCTGCACTCAGACCCATAGACAGATGTCCCCAGAGGTAAAAAGGAAAGAACAGGCCCCTAGGCACTAATCAGATCCATTGCTTTAGTTTCCAGGCATCTCTCCTCAGAGGCCTGGATTTCAAAAGCAGCATATAGCTGTTTCGTGACTCACCCATCAGAAAACATCTCATCTACACATGGGAAACTTGCACGTTGGAGCTGTGTCAAAGCCTCCGTTTAGGAGAACCCTTTAGGGCCCCAGTGCCACCGCTTCATTCCAAGGTCTCCA
Source organism: Mustela nivalis (assembly GCF_964662115.1). Taxonomy (NCBI): domain Eukaryota; kingdom Metazoa; phylum Chordata; class Mammalia; order Carnivora; family Mustelidae; genus Mustela; species Mustela nivalis. Next base: position 207,808 of record NW_028136538.1, read on the forward strand.
TTGACACAAAGCACATTAGGACCCATCCCCAGGGGTGTCCATTTCAACTCAGCGTCCTCGGTTGCTCCCCACAGATCCAGGAGATCTAACCTGTCTTGTTGCTAGGAGACAATTGGAATGCGAGGTGGGCTACCCAGCCATCCATCCTTAGAACCCTGCTCAGAATCATTGGCCTGGAGCCAAACAACAGGTCTCAATTGTCCTGCGGAAGACTCTCTGCAGTTTGGTGCTTCTCACAACTCCCATCGTGGGAAAACACCCATGGCCTCGTGATGCCCCCCCATTCATGAAGGGGCCATCAGGGTCAGAAACTCCAACCTGAGCGATCGTCTGATCCTCGCCCTGACTTCAGATGCACGAGATCTCGATTCAGGTCTGTAGATTGTGCCTGCCATGGCCTCACCCAGAAACCTAAGCCTAGCTTGTGTTCTCAGACTTTTGTTGTCAGACTACTGGCCCACAAGCCCTCCAGTTTGGCAATCCAGAACTACAATGCAGCACTCTGCCGGCCCTCCAGAAGAAAAACATTGTCCTCTGGGGCTACCCAGTAACCCCAAATGAGGATCAACCTGCACCGACCTTGGCTGTACCCCAAATACATAGGCTGACCAGGGCACTAATGCCCTTTCTGGTACAGCCTGAGCCTGGACCCCCTGGCCCCTCCCAGAAGCTGGCCGCACACTGAGCACAACGAGCCGCCATGGCCTTAGGTCGTCATCTCTTCGTAACCTCGGTTTTCAGGTTCAGAACCTAGACCTTATCTCCAATCACTGCCCAGGGTTGAAGGTGATGCAGAAATCAGAATTCCTTCCCCATGGCAAGAAACCTTGTGGTTGGCATGTTGTCCAACGTTCAGTGTAGTTGAAACCAGTGTGGCCCATGAGGCCCCGCCCATGCTCATGGGCCACATTGGTCACAAACACACATTGTTACACTCAGGCTGAGTCAGTCCTCAAGTAAGGCCACTACGTGGCTGGATGAAGAGATAGCATATTGGGCTTGCCATGCCCCTAGGCCCCAATTTTTAACCATAGTTCGGGTTGTCCCTTCAGTCTTCCCCACGGCTTGGCTTTGGAATTCCTCTTTTGGTGGGACACCTGAGGTAACAAAACTGAAATGAGTCCTCCCATCCCACAGATTGACGAATAGTAATTGGGAATCGGGCCAAATCCTCAGAGAGGAAGATTCGTCCATGGCCCATGAGGCCTCCCCGACATTCCACGGCCATTGCTGATACAAAATCCAGAGACAAAAGCCTGAGCAAGCGCCTCAGACTCGAACTTTCTTCATATCCTGAAGAGTTCTTCTCATGGTTTGTCGATCGGGCCTGACATACCTACGTCCCCAAACCTAAGCTGAGTTTGTGTTTTCAGACTTCTGTCCTCAAAGTCTTGGGCCACACACCCTCCAGGCTGGGCCCCTGGAGCCACACATTCGGACTGTGCCTACCAATCCATGGGAATTCTGCCCATTCCATGGTCCAAAATCGTACAAATTAGGAGAAACCTCCAAAGTCCCTGAGGCCATCCCAATAGTGTAGGTCGCCCGAAACAAACAAGGGCTGTCTGACACCAGCTGATAATCGACCTCCACTCATACCATAGATGGATGTCCCCAGAGAAGAAGATTGAACCAGACAGGACCCTAGGCCATAATAGGATCCATTGCTTTGGGTTACAGGCATGTGTCCTCAAAAGCCTGATTCCAATATGAGCATATGTGTTTTCCTGAGGCACCCATCAGAAATCATCTCATCTCCACAAGGAAATCTGTGAATGGGAGCCATGTCCAAAGCTTAGGAGAGTACTTCAGGATCCCGGTGCCACCGCCCCATTCCAAGGAACTCATGGACACAAAAACACATTAGGACACATCCTCACGAACGTCCATTTCAACTCAGCCACCCTGGTTGCTCCCGCAGAGCCATCAGATCTAAACTGTCTTGTTGCTAGGAGACAATTGGAATGCGAGGCGCGCTTCCCAGGCATCCATCCGCGAACGGTGCTCTGGAGTCATTCCATATGGGATGTCCTGGAGCTGTCCAACAGATCTCAATTGTCCCGCAGAAGGAATCCTTGAAGGGGGCATCCCACAACTCCCAACGTGGGAAAACCTCAATGGCCTCGAGATTCCGCTCCCTTCATGAAGCGGCCATCATGCAAAGAAACTCCACCCTGAGAAAACGTCTGATCCTCGCCCTGACTTCAGATGGATGAGATATTGGTTCAGATCTGCAGGGGGTACCTGCCGTGTCCTCGCCCTGAAACCCAAGTCTAGCTTGTCTTCTCAGACTTCCGTCCTCACACTCCTGGCCCCAAAGCCCTCAAGTTTGGCAATTCCGGACCCACAATGCAGCACTCTGCCTGCCCTCTAGAAAAAAAATTATTGCCTCATGAGCTGCCCAGGCACCTTAAATGAGGGTAAACCTACACAGCACTCGACTTTACCCAAATTATAAAGTCTAACCTGGGCACTAATGCACTGACGAACACAACCTGAGCCCGGACCTCCTGACCAACACCCTGAAAGCTGACAGCACACTGAGCACATAAAACCCGCCATGGCCTTAGGTCATCATGTCTTCCCTACCTCAGTTTTCAGGCTTCAGACCGAGACCTTATCTCCAATCACTGCCCAGGGGTGAGTGTGATGCAGAAATCAGAACTCCTCCTTACCCATGGCAAGAACCCTTGTGGTTGGTACGTTGTCCAACGTTCAGTGTAGGAGAAACCAGCATTCACCCTGAGGCCCCGCCCATTCTTGAGTGCGACGAGGGCATACACACGCACTGTGACTCTAATCATGAGTCCTGTCCTACAGTAAGTCCTCTCAGTTGCTGGACCATTAGATGTCATAATGGGCTTCACATGTCCCTAGGCCCCAATTTCTAACCAGATTTCTGATGGTCCAGTCGCCCCTCCCCAGGGCTCTACTAGGGAATCCCTCATTTGGTGGGACTCCTGAGGTTAAAAAAGAAAAAATCAACAATAAAAAAAAAACGGACTTCTTCCAGCCCACAGAATGACCCCAAACTCTTTGGACGGGGCCAAACTACCAGAGAGTAAGACTCGTCCATTTCCTATGAAGTCACCCAGAAATTCTACGACCATGAGTGACACGATATCCAGAGACAAAAACTTGAGCAGGAGCCTCACACTCGCCCTTCTTTCAAATCCCGAAGAGTTCTCCTCATGGTCTGTAGATCAGTCCTGCCATACCCATGACCCGAAACATAGGCCGAGTTTTGGTTTTCAGACAACTGTCCAAACAGCCCTGGCCTACACAACCTACAGGCTCAGGCCCCTGGAGCCAAACCAGAGGACTGTACTTGCCCTCTCCAAGGGAATTGTGTGTGCCCATTCCAATGGCCACAAGCCTTCTAATAGGATAAACCTCCAAAGTCCCTGATCCATCTCCATAGTGGTGGCTTCCCAGGAACAACAGGGGCAATCTGAGCCCAACTGAGCACCTACCTGCACTCAGACCCATAGAGAGATGTCCCCAGAGGTAAAAAGGAAAGAACAGGCCCCTAGGCACTAATCAGATCCATTGCTTTGGTTTCCAGGCATCTCTCCTCAGAGGCCTGGATTTCAAAAGCAGCATATAGCTGTTTCTTGACTCACCCATCAGATAACATCTCATCTACACATGGGAAACTTGCACGTTGGAGCTGTGTCAAAGCCTCTGTTTAGGAGAACCCTTTAGGGCCCCAGTGCCACCGCTTCATTCCAAGGTCTCCATAGACACAAAAGCACGTTAGGACCCATCCCCAGGGGTGTCCATTTCAACTCAGCGTCCTCGGTTGCTCCACACAGATCCAGGAGATCTAACCTGTCTTGTTGCTAGGAGACAATTGGAATGCGAGGTGGGCTACCCAGCCATCCATCCTTAGAACCCTGCTCAGAATCATTGGCCTGGAGCCAAACAACAGGTCTCAATTGTCCTGCGGAAGACTCTCTGCAGTTTGGAGCTTCTCACAACTCCCATCGTGGGAAAACACCCATGGCCTCGTGATGCCCCCCCATTCATGAAGGGGCCATCAGGGTCAGAAACTCCAACCTGAGCGATCGTCTGATCCTCGCCCTGACTTCAGATGCACGAGATCTCGATTCAGGTCTGTAGATTGTGCCTGCCATGGCCTCACCCAGAAACCTAAGCCTAGCTTGTGTTCTCAGACTTTTGTTGTCAGACTACTGGCCCACAAGAGCTCCAGTTTGGCAATCCAGAACTACAATGCAGCACTCTGCCGGCCCTCCAGAAGAAAAACATTGTCCTCTGGGGCTACCCAGTAATCCCAAATGAGGATCAACCTGCACCGACCTTGGCTGTACCCCAAATACATAGGCTGACCAGGGCACTAATGCCCTTTCTGGTACAGCCTGAGCCTGGACCCCCTGGCCCCTCCCAGAAGCTGGCCGCACACTGAGCACAACGAGCCGCCATGGCCTTAGGTCGTCATCTCTTCGCAACCTCGGTTTTCAGGTTCAGAACCTAGACCTTATCTCCAATCACTGCCCAGGGTTGAAGGTGATGCAGAAATCAGAATTCCTTCCCCATGGCAAGAAACCTTGTGGTTGGCATGTTGTCCAACGTTCAGTGTAGTTGAAACCAGTGTGGCCCATGAGGCCCCGCCCATGCTCATGGGCCACATTGGTCACAAACACACATTGTTACACTCAGGCTGAGTCAGTCCTCAAGTAAGGCCACTAAGTGGCTGGATGAAGAGATAGCATATTGGGCTTGCCATGCCCCTAGGCCCCAATTTTTAACCATAGTTCGGGTTGTCCCTTCAGTCTTCCCCACGGCTTGGCTTTGGAATTCCTCTTTTGGTGGGACACCTGAGGTAACAAAACTGAAATGAGTCCTCCCATCCCACAGATTGATGAATAGTAATTGGGAATCTGGCCAAATCCTCAGAGAGGAAGATTCGTCCATGGCCCATGAGGCCTCCCCGACATTCCACGGCCATTGCTGATACAAAATCCAGAGACAAAAGCCTGAGCAAGCGCCTCAGACTCGCACTTTCTTCATATCCTGAAGAGTTCTTCTCATGGTTTGTCGATCGGGCCTGACATACCTACGTCCCCAAACCTAAGCTGAGTTTGTGTTTTCAGACTTCTGTCCTCAAAGTCTTGGGCCACACACCCTCCAGGCTGGGCCCCTGGAGCCACACATTAGGACTGTGCCTACCAATCCATGGGAATTCTGCCCATTCCATGGTCCAAAATCGTACAAATTAGGAGAAACCTCCAAAGTCCCTGAGGCCATCCCAATAGTGTAGGTCGCCCGAAACAAACAAGGGCTGTCTGACACCAGCTGATAATCGACCTCCACTCATACCATAGATGGATGTCCCCAGAGAAGAAGATTGAACCAGACAGGACCCTAGGCCATAATAGGATCCATTGCTTTGGGTTACAGGCATGTGTCCTCAAAAGCCTGATTCCAATACGAGCATATGTGTTTTCCTGAGGCACCCATCAGAACTCATCTCATCTCCACAAGGAAATCTGTGAATGGGAGCCATGTCCAAAGCTTAGGAGAGTACTTCAGGATCCCGGTGCCACCGCCCCATTCCAAGGAACTCATGGACACAAAAACACATTAGGACCCATTCTCACGAAAGTCCATTTCAACTCAGCCACCCTGGTTGCTCCCGCAGAGCCATCAGATCTAAACTGTCTTGTTGCTAGGAGACAATTGGAATGCGAGGCGGGCTTCCCAGGCATCCATCCGCGAACGGTGCTCTGGAGTCATTCCATATGGGATGTCCTGGAGCTGTCCAACAGGTCTCAATTGTCCCGCAGAAGGAATCCTTGAAGGGGGCATCCCACTACTCCCAACGTGGGAAAACCTCAATGGCCTCGAGATTCCGCTCCCTTCATGAAGCGGCCATCATGCAAAGAAACTCCACCCTGAGCCAACGTCTGATCCGCGCCCTGACTTCAGATGGATGAGATATTGGTTCAGATCTGCAGGGGGTACCTGCCGTGCCCTCGCCCTGAAACCCAAGTCTAGCTTGTCTTCTCAGACTTCCGTCCTCACACTCCTGGCCCCGAAGCCCTCAAGTTTGGCAATTCCGGACCCACAATGCAGCACTCTGCCTGCCCTCTAGAAAAAAAATTATTGCCTCATGACCTGCCCAGGCACCTTAAATGCGGGTAAACCTACACAGCACTCGACTTTACCCAAATTATATAGTCTAACCTGGGCACTACTGCACTGTCTAACACAACCTGAGCCCGGACCTCCTGACCAACACCCTGAAAGCTGACAGCACACTGAGCACATAAAACCCGCCATGGCCTTAGGTCATCATGTCTTCCCTACCTCAGTTTTCAGGCTTCAGACCGAGACCTTATCTCCAATCACTGCCCAGGGGTGAGTGTGATGCAGAAATCAGAACTCCTCCTTACCCATGGCAAGAACCCTTGTGGTTGGCACGTTGTCCAACGTTCAGTGTAGGAGAAACCAGCATTCACCCTGAGGCCCCGCCCATTCTTGAGTGCGACGAGGGCATACAAACGCACTGTGACCCTAATCATGAGTCCTGTCCTACAGTAAGTCCTCTCAGTTGCTGGACCATTAGATGTCATAATGGGCTTCACATGTCCCTAGGCCCCAATTTCTAACCAGATTTCTGATGGTCCAGTCGCCCCTCCCCAGGGCTCTACTAGGGAATCCCTCATTTGGTGTGACTCCTGAGGTTAAAAAAGAAAAAATCAACAATAAAAAAAAAAACGGACTTCCTCCAGCCCACAGAATGACCCCAAACTCTTTGGACGGGGCCAAACTACCAGAGAGTAAGACTCGTCCATTTCCTATGAAGTCACCCAGAAATTCTACGACCATGAGTGACACGATATCCAGAGACAAAAACTTGAGCAGGAGCCTCACACTCGCCCTTCTTTCAAATCCCGAAGAGTTCTCCTCATGGTCTGTAGATCAGTCCTGCCATACCCATGACCCGAAACATAGGCCGAGTTTTGGTTTTCAGACAACTGTCCAAACAGCCCTGGCCTACACAACCTACAGGCTCAGGCCCCTGGAGCCAAACCAGAGGACTGTACTTGCCCTCTCCAAGGGAATTGTGTGTGCCCATTCCAATGGCCACAAGCCTTCTAATAGGATAAACCTCCAAAGTCCCTGATCCATCTCCATAGTGGTGGCTTCCCAGGAACAACAGGGGCAATCTGAGCCCAACTGAGCACCTACCTGCACTCAGACCCATAGAGAGATGTCCCCAGAGGTAAAAAGGAAAGAACAGGCCCCTAGGCACTAATCAGATCCATTGCTTTGGTTTCCAGGCATCTCTCCTCAGAGGCCTGGATTTCAAAAGCAGCATATAGCTGTTTCTTGACTCACCCATCAGATAACATCTCATCTACACATGGGAAACTTGCACGTTGGAGCTGTGTCAAAGCCTCTGTTTAGGAGAACCCTTTAGGGCCCCAGTGCCACCGCTTCATTCCAAGGTCTCCATAGACACAAAAGCACGTTAGGACCCATCCCCAGGGGTGTCCATTTCAACTCAGCGTCCTCGGTTGCTCCACACAGATCCAGGAGATCTAACCTGTCTTGTTGCTAGGAGACAATTGGAATGCGAGGTGGGCTACCCAGCCATCCATCCTTAGAACCCTGCTCAGAATCATTGGCCTGGAGCCAAACAACAGGTCTCAATTGTCCTGCGGAAGACTCTCTGCAGTTTGGAGCTTCTCACAACTCCCATCGTGGGAAAACACCCATGGCCTCGTGATGCCCCCCCATTCATGAAGGGGCCATCAGGGTCAGAAACTCCAACCTGAGCGATCGTCTGATCCTCGCCCTGACTTCAGATGCACGAGATCTCGATTCAGGTCTGTAGATTGTGCCTGCCATGGCCTCACCCAGAAACCTAAGCCTAGCTTGTGTTCTCAGACTTTTGTTGTCAGACTACTGGCCCACAAGCCCTCCAGTTTGGCAATCCAGAACTACAATGCAGCACTCTGCCGGCCCTCCAGAAGAAAAACATTGTCCTCTGGGGCTACCCAGTAATCCCAAATGAGGATCAACCTGCACCGACCTTGGCTGTACCCCAAATACATAGGCTGACCAGGGCACTAATGCCCTTTCTGGTACAGCCTGAGCCCGGACCCCCTGGCCCCTCCCAGAAGCTGGCCGCACACTGAGCACAACGAGCCGCCATGGCCTTAGGTCGTCATCTCTTCGCAACCTCGGTTTTCAGGTTCAGAACCTAGACCTTATCTCCAATCACTGCCCAGGGTTGAAGGTGATGCAGAAATCAGAATTCCTTCCCCATGGCAAGAAACCTTGTGGTTGGCATGTTGTCCAACGTTCAGTGTAGTTGAAACCAGTGTGGCCCATGAGGCCCCACCCATGCTCATGGGCCACATTGGTCACAAACACACATTGTTACACTCAGGCTGAGTCAGTCCTCAAGTAAGGCCACTAAGTGGCTGGATGAAGAGATAGCATATTGGGCTTGCCATGCCCCTAGGCCCCAATTTTTAACCATAGTTCGGGTTGTCCCTTCAGTCTTCCCCACGGCTTGGCTTTGGAATTCCTCTTTTGGTGGGACACCTGAGGTAACAAAACTGAAATGAGTCCTCCCATCCCACAGATTGATGAATAGTAATTGGGAATCGGGCCAAATCCTCAGAGAGGAAGATTCGTCCATGGCCCATGAGGCCTCCCCGACATTCCACGGCCATTGCTGATACAAAATCCAGAGACAAAAGCCTGAGCAAGCGCCTCAGACTCGCACTTTCTTCATATCCTGAAGAGTTCTTCTCATGGTTTGTCGATCGGGCCTGACATACCTACGTCCCCAAACCTAAGCTGAGTTTGTGTTTTCAGACTTCTGTCCTCAAAGTCTTGGGCCACACACCCTCCAGGCTGGGCCCCTGGAGCCACACATTAGGACTGTGCCTACCAATCCATGGGAATTCTGCCCATTCCATGGTCCAAAATCGTACAAATTAGGAGAAACCTCCAAAGTCCCTGAGGCCATCCCAATAGTGTAGGTCGCCCGAAACAAACAAGGGCTGTCTGACACCAGCTGATAATCGACCTCCACTCATACCATAGATGGATGTCCCCAGAGAAGAAGATTGAACCAGACAGGACCCTAGGCCATAATAGGATCCATTGCTTTGGGTTACAGGCATGTGTCCTCAAAAGCCTGATTCCAATACGAGCATATGTGTTTTCCTGAGGCACCCATCAGAACTCATCTCATCTCCACAAGGAAATCTGTGAATGGGAGCCATGTCCAAAGCTTAGGAGAGTACTTCAGGATCCCGGTGCCACCGCCCCATTCCAAGGAACTCATGGACACAAAAACACATTAGGACCCATCCTCACGAAAGTCCATTTCAACTCAGCCACCCTGGTTGCTCCCGCAGAGCCATCAGATCTAAACTGTCTTGTTGCTAGGAGACAATTGGAATGCGAGGCGGGCTTCCCAGGCATCCATCCGCGAACGGTGCTCTGGAGTCATTCCATATGGGATGTCCTGGAGCTGTCCAACAGGTCTCAATTGTCCCGCAGAAGGAATCCTTGAAGGGGGCATCCCACAACTCCCAACGTGGGAAAACCTCAATGGCCTCGAGATTCCGCTCCCTTCATGAAGCGGCCATCATGCAAAGAAACTCCACCCTGCGCCAACGTCTGATCCTCGCCCTGACTTCAGATGGATGAGATATTGGTTCAGATCTGCAGGGGGTACCTGCCGTGCCCTCGCCCTGAAACCCAAGTCTAGCTTGTCTTCTCAGACTTCCGTCCTCACACTCCTGGCCCCGAAGCCCTCAAGTTTGGCAATTCCGCACCCACAATGCAGCACTCTGCCTGCCCTCTAGAAAAAAAATTATTGCCTCATGACCTGCCCAGGCACCTTAAATGCGGGTAAACCTACACAGCACTCGACTTTACCCAAATTATAAAGTCTAACCTGGGCACTAATGCACTGTCTAACACAACCTGAGCCCGGACCTCCTGACCAACACCCTGAAAGCTGACAGCACACTGAGCACATAAAACCCGCCATGGCCTTAGGTCATCATGTCTTCCCTACCTCAGTTTTCAGGCTTCAGACCGAGACCTTATCTCCAATCACTGCCCAGGGGTGAGTGTGATGCAGAAATCAGAACTCCTCCTTACCCATGGCAAGAACCCTTGTGGTTGGCACGTTGTCCAACGTTCAGTGTAGGAGAAACCAGCATTCACCCTGAGGCCCCGCCCATTCTAGAGTGCGACGAGGGCATACACACGCACTGTGACCCTAATCATGAGTCCTGTCCTACAGTAAGTCCTCTCAGTTGCTGGACCATTAGATGTCATAATGGGCTTCACATGTCCCTAGGCCCCAATTTCTAACCAGATTTCTGATGGTCCAGTCGCCCCTCCCCAGGGCTCTACTCTGGAATCTCTCATTCGGTGGGAGTCCTGAGGTTAAAAAAGAAAAACAACAACAACAACAACAACAAAAAAAAAAAAACAGACTTCTTCCAGCCCAAAGAATGACCCCAAACTCTTTGGACGGGGCCAAACTACCAGAGAGTAAGACTCGTCCATTTCCTATGAAGTCACCCAGAAATTCTACGACCATGAGTGACACGATATCCAGAGACAAAAACTTGAGCAGGAGCCTCACACTCGCCCTTCTTTCAAATCCCGAAGAGTTCTCCTCATGGTCTGTAGATCAGTCCTGCCATACCCATGACCCGAAACATAGGCCGAGTTTTGGTTTACAGACAACTGTCCAAACAGCCCTGGCCTACACAACCTACAGGCTCAGGCCCCTGGAGCCAAACCTGAGGACTGTACTTGCCCTCTCCAAGGGAATTGTGTGTGCCCATTCCAATGGCCACAACCCTTCTAATAGGATAAACCTCCAAAGTCCCTGATCCATCTCAATAGTGGTGGCTTCCCAGGAAATACAGGGGCAATCTGAGCCCAACTGAGCACCTACCTGCACTCAGACCCATAGAGAGATGTCCCCAGAGGTAAAAAGGAAAGAACAGGCCCCTAGGCACTAATCAGATCCATTGCTTTGGTTTCCAGGCATCTCTCCTCAGAGGCCTGGATTTCAAAAGCAGCATATAGCTGTTTCTTGACTCACCCATCAGAAAACATCTCATCTACACATGGGAAACTTGCACGTTGGAGCTGTGTCAAAGCCTCTGTTTAGGAGAACCCTTTAGGGCCCCAGTGCCACCGCTTCATTCCAAGGTCTCCATAGACACAAAAGCACGTTAGGACCCATCCCCAGGGGTGTCCATTTCAACTCAGCGTCCTCGGTTGCTCCCCACAGATCCAGGAGATCTAACCTGTCTTGTTGCTAGGAGACAATTGGAATGCGAGGTGGGCTACCCAGCCATCCATCCTTAGAACCCTGCTCAGAATCATTGGCCTGGAGCCAAACAACTGGTCTCAATTGTCCTGCAGAAGACTCTCTGCAGTTTGGAGCTTCTCACAACTCTCATCGTGGGAAAAGACCCATGGCCTCGTGATGCCCCCCCATTCATGAAGGGGCCATCAGGGTCAGAAACTCCAACCTGAGCGATCGTCTGATCCTCGCCCTGACTTCAGATGCACGAGATCTCGATTCAGGTCTGTAGATTGTGCCTGCCATGGCCTCACCCAGAAACCTAAGCCTAGCTTGTGTTCTCAGACTTTTGTCGTCACACTACTGGCCCACAAGCCCTCCAGGTTGGCAATCCAGAACTACAACGCAGCACTCTGCCGGCCCTCCAGAAGAAAAACATTGTCCTCTGGGGCTACCCAGTAACCCCAAATGAGGATCAACCTGCACCGACCTTGGCTGTACCACAAATACACAGGCTGACCAGGGCTCTAATGCCCTTTCTGGTACAGCCTGAGCCTGGACCCCCTGGCCCCTCCCATCGAGCCGCCATGGCCTTAGGTCGTCATCTATTCCCAACATCAATTTTCAGGTTTCAGAACCTAGACCTTATATCCAATCACTGCCCAGGGTTGAAGGTGTTGCAGAAATCAGAACTCCTTCCCCATGGCAAGAAACCTTGTGGTTGGCATGTTGTCCAACGTTCATTGTAGTTGAAACCTGTGTGGCCCTTGAGGCCCCGCCCATGCTCGTGCTCCACATTGCTCACAAACACACATTGTGACGCTCAGGCTGAGCCCAGTCCTCAAGTAAGGCCACTAAGTGGCTGGATGAAGAGATAGCATATTGGGCTTGCCATGCCCCTAGGCCCCAATTTTTAACCATAGTTCGGGTTGTCCCTTCAGTCTTCCCCACGGCTTGGCTTTGGAATTCCTCTTTTGGTGGGACACCTGAGGTAACAAAACTGAAAGGAGTCCTCCCATTCCACAGATTGACGAAAAGCAATTGGGAATCGGGCCAAATCCTCAGAGAGGAAGATTCGTCCGTGGCCCATGAGGCCTCCCCGACATTCCACGGCCATCGCTGATACAAAATCCAGAGACAAAAGCCTGAGCAAGCGCCTCAGACTCGCACTTTCTTCATATCCTGAAGAGTTCTTCTCATGGTTTGTAGATCGGGCCTGCCATACCTACGTCCCCAAACCTAAGCTGAGTTTGTGTTTTCAGACTTCTGTCCTCAAAGTCTTGGGCCACACACCCTCCAGGCTGGGCCCCTGGAGCCACACATTCAGACTGTGCCTACCAATCCATGGGAATTCTGCCCATTCCATGGTCCAAAATCGTACAAATTAGGAGAAACCTCCAAAGTCCCTGAGGCCATCCCAATAGTGTAGGTCGCCCAGAACAAACAAGGGCTGTCTGACACCAGCTGATAATCGACCTATACTCATAACAGAGATGGATGTCCCCAGAGAAGAAGATTGAACCAGACAGGACCCTAGGCCATAATAGGATCCATTGCTTTGGGTTACAGGCATGTGTCCTCAAAAGCCTGATTCCAATACGAGCATAGGGGTTTTCCTGAGGCACCCATCAGAACTCATCTCGTCTCCACAAGGAAACCTGTGCATGGGAGCCATGTCCAAAGCTTAGGAGGGTACTTCAGGATCCCGGTACCACCGCCCCATTCCAAGGCCCTCATGGACACAAAAACACATTAGGACCCATCCTCAGGAAAGTCCATTTCAACTCAGCCACCCCGGTTGCTCCCGCAGAGCCATCAGATCTAAACTGTCTTGTTGCTAGGAGACAATTGGAATGCGAGGCGAGCTTCCCAGGCATCCATCCGCGAACGGTGCTCTGGAGTCATTCCATATGGGATGTCCTGGAGCTGTCCAACAAGTCTTAATTGTCCCTCAGAAGGTTTCCTTGAAGGGGGCATCCGACAACTCCCAACGTGGGAAAACCTCAATGACCTCGAGATTCCGCTGCCTTCAAGAAGCGGCCGTCATGCTCAGATTCTCCAACCTGAGCCAAAGTCTGATCCTTGCCCTGACTTCAGATGCATGAGATATTTTTTCAGATCTGCAGGGGGTACCTGCCGTGCCCTCGCCCTGAAACCCAAGTCTAGCTTGTCTTCTCAGACTTCCGTCCTCACACTCCTGGCCCCGAAGCCCTCAAGTTTGGCAATTCCGCACCCACAATGCAGCACTCTGCCTGCCCTCTAGAAAAAAAAATTATTGCCTCATGAGCTGCCCAGGCACCTTAAATGAGGGTAAACCTACACAGCACTCAACTTTACCCAAATTATATAGTCTAACCTGGGCACTAATGCACTGTCGAACACAACCTGAGCCCGGACAACCTGATCAACACCCAGAAAGCTGACCGCACACTGAGCACAAAAAACCCGCCATGGCCTTAGGTCATCATCTCTTCCCTACCTCAGTTTTCAGGCTTCAGAACCGAGACCTTATCTCCAATCACTGCCCAGGAGTCAGTGTGATGTAGAAATCAGAACTCCTCTTTACCCATGGCAAGAACCCTTGCGGTTGGCACGTTGTCCAACGTTCAGAGTAGAAGAAACCAGCATTCACCCTGAGGCCCCGCCCATTCTTGAGTGCGACGAGGGCATACACAAACATTGTGACCCTCAGCTTGAGTCCTGTAGTCTAGTAAGTCCTCTCAGTGGCTGGACCATTAGATGTCATAATGGGCTTGACATGTCCCTAGGCCCCAATTTTTAACCAGATTTCTGATTGTCCAGTCGCCCCTCCCCAGGGCTCTACTCTGGAATCCCTCATTTGGTGGTACACCGGAGGTTAAAAAAGAAAAAAAAACAACAACAACAACAAAAAAAATAAACAGACTTCTTAAAGCCCAAAGAATGACCCCAAACTCTTTGGACGGGGCCAAACCACCAGAAAGTAAGACTCGTCCATTTCCCATGATGTCACCCAGAAATTCCACGACCATGAGTGACATGATATCCAGAGACAAAAACTTGAGCAGGAGCCTCACACTATCCCTTCTTTCAAATCCCGAAGAGTTCTCCTCATGGTCTGTAGATCAGTCCTGCCATACCTATGACCCGAAACATAAGCCGAGTTTGTGTTTTCAGAGAACTGACCAAACAGCCCTGGCCTACACAACCTACAGGCTCAGGCCCCTGGTGCCAAACCTGATGACTGTACTTGCCCTCTCCAAGGGAATTGTGTGTGCCCATTCCAATGGCCACAACCCTTCTAATAGGATAAACCTCCAAAGTCCCTGATCCATCTCAATAGTGGTGGCTTCCCAGGAAAAACAGGGGCAATCTGAGCCCAACTGAGCACCTACCTGCACTCAGACCCATAGAGAGATGTCCCCAGAGGTAAAAAGAAAAGAACAGGCCCCTAGGCACTAATCAGATCCATTGCTTTGGTTTCCAGGCATCTCTCCTCAGAGGCCTGGATTTCAAAAGCAGCATATAGCTGTTTCTTGACTCACCCATCAGATAACATCTCATCTACACATGGGAAACTTGCACGTTGGAGCTGTGTCAAAGCCTCTGTTTAGGAGAACCCTTTAGGGCCCCAGTGCCACCGCTTCATTCCAAGGTCTCCATAGACACAAAAGCACGTTAGGACCCATCCCCAGGGGTGTCCATTTCAACTCAGCGTCCTCGGTTGCTCCCCACAGATCCAGGAGATCTAACCTGTCTTGTTGCTAGGAGACAATTGGAATGCGAGGTGGGCTACCCAGCCATCCATCCTTAGAACCCTGCTCAGAATCATTGGCCTGGAGCCAAACAACAGGTCTCAATTGTCCTGCAGAAGACTCTCTGCAGTTTGGAGCTTCTCACAACTCCCATCGTGGGAAAACACCCATGGCCTCGTGAAGCCCCCCCATTCATGAAGGGGCCATCAGGGTCAGAAACTCCAACCTGAGCGATCGTCTGATCCTCGCCCTGACTTCAGATGCACGAGATCTCGATTCAGGTCTGTAGATTGTGCCTGCCATGGCCTCACCCAGAAACCTAAGCCTAGCTTGTGTTCTCAGACTTTTGTCGTCACACTACTGGCCCACAAGCCCTCCAGGTTGGCAATCCAGAACTACAACGCAGCACTCTGCCGGCCCTCCAGAAGAAAAACATTGTCCTCTGGGGCTACCCAGTAACCCCAAATGAGGATCAACCTGCACCGACCTTGGCTGTACCACAAATACACAGGCTGACCAGGGCTCTAATGCCCTTTCTGGTACAGCCTGAGCCTGGACCCCCTGGCCCCTCCCATCGAGCCGCCATGGCCTTAGGTCGTCATCTATTCCCAACATCAATTTTCAGGTTTCAGAACCTAGACCTTATATCCAATCACTGCCCAGGGTTGAAGGTGTTGCAGAAATCAGAACTCCTTCCCCATGGCAAGAAACCTTGTGGTTGGCATGTTGTCCAACGTTCATTGTAGTTGAAACCTGTGTGGCCCTTGAGGCCCCGCCCATGCTCGTGCTCCACATTGCTCACAAACACACATTGTGACGCTCAGGCTGAGCCCAGTCCTCAAGTAAGGCCACTAAGTGGTTGGATGAAGAGATAGCATATTGGGCTTGCCATGCCCCTAGGCCCCAATTTTTAACCATAGTTCGGGTTGTCCCTTCAGTCTTCCCCACGGCTTCCTTTGGAATTCCTCTTTTGGTGGGACACCTGAGGTAACAAAACTGAAAGGAGTCCTCCCATTCCACAGATTGACGAAAAGCAATTGGGAATCGGGCCAAATCCTCAGAGAGGAAGATTCGTCCGTGGCCCATGAGGCCTCCCCGACATTCCACGGCCATCGCTGATACAAAATCCAGAGACAAAAGCCTGAGCAAGCGCCTCAGACTCGCACTTTCTTCATATCCTGAAGAGTTCTTCTCATGGTTTGTAGATCGGGCCTGCCATACCTACGTCCCCAAACCTAAGCTGAGTTTGTGTTTTCAGACTTCTGTCCTCAAAGTCTTGGGCCACACACCCTCCAGGCTGGGCCCCTGGAGCCACACATTCAGACTGTGCCTACCAATCCATGGGAATTCTGCCCATTCCATGGTCCAAAATCGTACAAATTAGGAGAAACCTCCAAAGTCCCTGAGGCCATCCCAATAGTGTAGGTCGCCCAGAACAAACAAGGGCTGTCTGACACCAGCTGATAATCGACCTATACTCATAACAGAGATGGATGTCCCCAGAGAAGAAGATTGAACCAGACAGGACCCTAGGCCATAATAGGATCCATTGCTTTGGGTTACAGGCATGTGTCCTCAAAAGCCTGATTCCAATACGAGCATAGGGGTTTTCCTGAGGCACCCATCAGAACTCATCTCGTCTCCACAAGGAAACCTGTGCATGGGAGCCATGTCCAAAGCTTAGGAGGGTACTTCAGGATCCCGGTACCACCGCCCCATTCCAAGGCCCTCATGGACACAAAAACACATTAGGACCCATCCTCAGGAAAGTCCATTTCAACTCAGCCACCCCGGTTGCTCCCGCAGAGCCATCAGATCTAAACTGTCTTGTTGCTAGGAGACAATTGGAATGCGAGGCGAGCTTCCCAGGCATCCATCCGCGAACGGTGCTCTGGAGTCATTCCATATGGGATGTCCTGGAGCTGTCCAACAAGTCTTAATTGTCCCTCAGAAGGTTTCCTTGAAGGGGGCATCCCACAACTCCCAACGTGGGAAAACCTCAATGACCTCGAGATTCCGCTGCCTTCAAGAAGCGGCCGTCATGCTCAGATTCTCCAACCTGAGCCAAAGTCTGATCCTTGCCCTGACTTCAGATGCATGAGATATTTTTTCAGATCTGCAGGGGGTACATGCCGTGCCCTCGCCCTGAAACCCAAGTCTAGCTTGTCTTCTCAGACTTCCGTCCTCACACTCCTGGCCCCGAAGCCCTCAAGTTTGGCAATTCCGGACCCACAATGCAGCACTCTGCCTGCCCTCTAGAAAAAAAAATTATTGCCTCATGAGCTGCCCAGGCACCTTAAATGAGGGTAAACCTACACAGCACTCAACTTTACCCAAATTATATAGTCTAACCTGGGCACTAATGCACTGTCGAACACAACCTGAGCCCGGACCTCCTGATCAACACCCAGAAAGCTGACCGCACACTGAGCACAAAAAACCCGCCATGGCCTTAGGTCATCATCTCTTCCCTACCTCAGTTTTCAGGCTTCAGAACCGAGACCTTATCTCCAATCACTGCCCAGGAGTGAGTGTGATGTAGAAATCAGAACTCCTCTTTACCCATGGCAAGAACCCTTGCGGTTGGCACGTTGTCCAACGTTCAGAGTAGAAGAAACCAGCATTCACCCTGAGGCCCCGCCCATTCTTGAGTGCGACGAGGGCATACACAAACATTGTGACCCTCAGCTTGAGTCCTGTAGTCTAGTAAGTCCTCTCAGTGGCTGGACCATTAGATGTCATAATGGGCTTGACATGTCCCTAGGCCCCAATTTTAACCAGATTTCTGATTGTCCAGTCGCCCCTCCCCAGGGCTCTACTCTGGAATCCCTCATTTGGTGGTACACCGGAGGTTAAAAAAGAAAAAAAACAACAACAACAACAACAAAAAAAAACAGACTTCTTAAAGCCCAAAGAATGACCCCAAACTCTTTGGACGGGGCCAAACCACCAGAAAGTAAGACTCGTCCATTTCCCATGATGTCACCCAGAAATTCCACGACCATGAGTGACATGATATCCAGAGACAAAAACTTGAGCAGGAGCCTCACACTAGCCCTTCTTTCAAATCCCGAAGAGTTCTCCTCATGGTCTGTAGATCAGTCCTGCCATACCTATGACCCGAAACATAAGCCGAGTTTGTGTTTTCAGAGAACTGACCAAACAGCCCTGGCCTACACAACCTACAGGCTCAGGCCCCTGGTGCCAAACCTGATGACTGTACTTTCCCTCTCCAAGGGAATTGTGTGTGCCCATTCCAATGGCCACAACCCTTCTAATAGGATAAACCTCCAAAGTCCCTGATCCATCTCAATAGTGGTGGCTTCCCAGGAAAAACAGGGGCAATCTGAGCCCAACTGAGCACCTACCTGCACTCAGACCCATAGAGAGATGTCCCCAGAGGTAAAAAGAAAAGAACAGGCCCCTAGGCACTAATCAGATCCATTGCTTTGGTTTCCAGGCATCTCTCCTCAGAGGCCTGGATTTCAAAAGCAGCATATAGCTGTTTCTTGACTCACCCATCAGATAACATCTCATCTACACATGGGAAACTTGCACGTTGGAGCTGTGTCAAAGCCTCTGTTTAGGAGAACCCTTTAGGGCCCCAGTGCCACCGCTTCATTCCAAGGTCTCCATAGACACAAAAGCACGTTAGGACCCATCCCCAGGGGTGTCCATTTCAACTCAGCGTCCTCGGTTGCTCCCCACAGATCCAGGAGATCTAACCTGTCTTGTTGCTAGGAGACAATTGGAATGCGAGGTGGGCTACCCAGCCATCCATCCTTAGAACCCTGCTCAGAATCATTGGCCTGGAGCCAAACAACAGGTCTCAATTGTCCTGCAGAAGACTCTCTGCAGTTTGGAGCTTCTCACAACTCCCATCGTTGGAAAGCCCCATGGCCTCGTGATGACCCCCCATTCATGAAGGGGCCATCAGGGACAGAAACTCCAACCTGAGCGATCGTCTGATCCTCGCCCTGACTTTAGATGCACGAGATCTCGATTCAGGTCTGTAGATTGTGCCTGCCATGGCCTCACCCAGAAACCTAAGCCTAGCTTGTGTTCTCAGACTTTTGTCGTCAGACTACTGGCCCACAAGCCCTCCAGTTTGGCAATCCAGAACTACAATGCAGCACTCTGCCGGCCCTCCAGAAGAAAAACTTTGTCCTCTGGGGCTACCCAGTCATCCCAAATGAGGATCAACCTGCACCGACCTTGGCTGTACCCCAAATACATAGGCTGACCAGGGCACTAATGCCCTTTCTGACACAGCCTGATCCTGGACCCCCTGGACCCTCCCAGACAGCTGTCCGCACACTGAGCACATCGAGCCGCCATGGCCTTAGGTCGTCATATGTTCCCAACATCAGTTTTCAGGATTCAGAACCTAGACCTTATCTCCAATCACTGCCCAGGGTTGAAGATGATGCAGAAATCAGAACTCCTTCCCCATGGCAAGAAACCTTGTGGTTGGCATGTTGTCCAACGTTCAGTGTAGTTGAAACCAGTGTGGCCCATGAGGCCCCACCCATGCTCGCGGGCCACATTGTTCACAAACACACATTGTGACCCTCAGGCTGAGCCCAGTCCTCAAGTAAGGCCAATCAGTTGCCGGATGAAGAGATAGCATATTGTGCTTGCCATGCCCGTAGGCCCCAATTTTTAACCATAGTTCGGGTTGTCCCTTCAGTCTTCCCCACGGCTTGGCTTTGGAATTCCTCTTTTGGTGGGACACCTGAGGTAACAAACCTGAAAGGAGACCTCCCATCCCACAGATTGATGAATAGTAATTGGGAATCGGGCCAAATCCTCAGAGAGGAAGATTCGTCCATGGCCCATGAGGCATCCCCGACATTCCACGGAGATCGCTGATACAAATTCCAGAGACAAATGCCTGAGCTAGCGCCTCAGACTCACTCTATATTCAAATCTTCATGAGTTCTTCTCATGGTTTGTAGATTGGGCCTGCCATACCGATTTCCCCAAAGAAAGCTGAGTTTGAGTATCGGAATCACAATCAGAACTCTGCCTTCCACAAGGCTGTAATGCTTGTTCTTCGCATGGAGTCACACCTTCACGTGGGGAACCCTTCATGGCCCCTGATGCCACGCCCAAACATGAGTGCTGCTTGGGCACAAATTCACACTGTGACCCTCAGCATGAGCCCCATGTCAAAGAAAGGCCTCTTAGGGCCTGGACCAAGAGCCCACATATGGGGCTTGCCAAGCCCCTATGCACCCAATCCTCACCACGGTTTGAATTTTCCAGTCACCCCGCCCGTACCTGGAGCTCTGCTCTGGAATCCCTTTCTTGGAGAGACCCATGAGCCAGACAACACGACTCCACCCTTCCCACAAAATGACCCCAAACTCTTGGGAGCTTGGACAATCCCCCGAAAGGAAGGCTCTTTTTCGGACCCTGAGGCAACCCCTACCCTGACCGGACACTGTGAACGCAACACCCAGAGACAAAAGCCTGAGCGACTGCCTCCCACTTGCCCTCCTTTGATATCCAGAGGATCTCCCCTCACGGACTGGAGATCAGGCCTGCCATTACCTTGGCCCCTACCTGAGCCAAGTTTGCTCTTTCAGACATCAGTCCCCAGAGCCCTGGCAACACAGCCTCTAGGCTGGGTCCTCTGGAGCCATACCACAGGACCTTGCCTGCTCTCTCCTGGGAAACTGTGTCCATTCCTTTGGCCACACACCTCCAGAATATGAGAAACCTCAAGGCCCCCGAGGTCTTCCCACTACTGGGAGCCTCCCTGGACACACAGGGGCATTCGGACACAAGCTGAGCAGCTACCTCCACGAAGGCATGCACACAGATGTCAACAGAGATAGAAGGTTGAGCCGGACAGGCCCTTAGGCCCTAATCTCAACTCTTGCTTTGGGTTCCAGGTGTTACTCCTCAGAGGCTTTGGTTCGAAGAACAGGATATGGGGCTTTCCTGAGGCAAAGAACAGAACTCCTCTCGTCTCCACATGGGAAGCTTCCTTGTTGGAGCTGTGTCAAACGCCTCAGTTTGGAAAACCCTGCAGAGTCCCCGAGCCACCTCCACATTCCAAGGTCTCCCAGGCCACCAAGCCACAGTAGAACTCATCTTCAGGAGAGTCCATTTCAACTCTCCCCTCTACGTAGCTCACACAGGAGCCTGCAGATTGAGCCTGACTTGTCCTGACTAAACAGTGGGAATATGAGGTGGTGTTCCCAGGCATCCATGCTTTGACACCTGCTCTCGAGTCTTTCCGTATGGGGCCTCCTGGAACCATCCAATAGGACTCGACTGTCGAGAAGAAGGAAATCTTGAGGTTTGGAGTAGTTCACAAATCCCATCGTAGGCAACCTCCCTGGCTTCATGAAGCCCCCACACCCTTCAGGAAGAGGACATGCTGGACAAAAACTCTAGCCTGAGGCACGTCTCATAGTTGACATGACCTCAGTGCAGGAGATCTCGATTCAGCCTCTGCAGAGTGGGCCTGCCTTGCCCTCGGTCCCAAACCTCACGCTAGCTTGTGTTTTCAGACTTCCTTCCTCACAGTCCTGGCAAACAAGCCCTCCGGACTAGGAAATCCAGAACCACAACCCAGCCCAGTGTCTGCCCAACGGAAGAAAAACGTTTCCCTGTGGGGCTCTCCAGAAAACCCAGATGAGGATCAACCTGCTCGGGCCTCGACGGTACCCGAACTGGATAGGCTGCTCTGGGCACTCATGCTCTGCCTGACACAGCCTGAAGCCAGACGTCCAGACAGACAAGGAGAGAGCTGGCCGCACACCCAGCACTTCGGACACGCCATGGTCTTATGCCGTCACCTCATCCTAACCTTGGTTTTCAAAAATCTGAACCTAGACATTATATCAATTCTCCACACAGCTGGGTATAGCAAGCACAAAACAGAACTCCTCCTTCCCCATGGCTGTCAAGCTTGCTCTTGGCATGGAGTCACACCTTCAGGGTGGGAGAAACCTTCATGGCCCCTGATGCCACGCCCAAACTTGAGTGCTGCTTGGGCACAAATTCACACTGTGACCCTCAGCATGAGCCCCATGTCAAAGAAAGGCCTGTCAGGGCCTGGACCAAGAGCCCACATATGGGGCTTGCCAAGCCCCTATGCACCCAATCCTCACCACGGTTTGAATTTTCCAGTCACCCCGCCCGTACCTGGAGCTCTGCTCTGGAATCCCTTTCTTGGAGAGACCCATGAGCCAGACAACACGACTCCACCCTTCCCACAAAATGACCCCAAACTCTTGGGAGCTGGGACAAATCCCCAGAGAGGGATACTCGACCACAGTACCTGAGGC
Source organism: Mustela nivalis (assembly GCF_964662115.1). Classification (NCBI taxonomy): domain Eukaryota; kingdom Metazoa; phylum Chordata; class Mammalia; order Carnivora; family Mustelidae; genus Mustela; species Mustela nivalis. The sequence goes on from NW_028136538.1 coordinate 230,172, forward strand.
CACCGCTCCAATCCACGGCTATCCCGGACACAACATCCAGAGACAAAAGCCTGAAGGAACGCCTCCCACTCGCCCTTGTTTCAGAGGCCCAGGAGCTCCCTCTCGGGCTGTACATCCGGCCTGCCATACCCTAGGCGCCACTCATAAGCTGAGTTTGTGTATTCCGACTTCTGTGCCCACAGCCTGGACCCACACAACATCCAGGCTAGGGCCTCTGGACCAAACAGCGAAAGATTGTGCCTGCCCTCTCCAAGGAAAGTGTGCCCAATCCATTGACCACCACCCTACCGGTTAGGGAAAAGCTCCAAGGTCCCTGAGGCCATCAATAGTATAGGCCACCCTGGACTAAGAGGGGCTCTCTGACACCAGCGGAGCAACTATCTCCACTTAGACTCTCAGACAGTGTCCCCAGAGACAGAAGGTTGAAATGGACAGGCCCCCAGGCCCTAATCTGAACCTTAGCTTTGGTTTCCATGTTTCCGTTCTCAGAGGACTGTTTTCGTAGATCAGCACCTGGGGGGTTCTGAGGCACCAAAGCAAACCTCTCTCATCTCCACATGGGCAGCTTTCTTACTGGGATGTATCAAACACTTCAGGTAGGAGAGTTCCGCAGGGCCTCTGAACAACCAGCACATTCCAAGGTCTCCATGGACCCAAACGCACATTATGACGCATCCTCAGGAGAGGCCATTTCATCTCAGCCCGCTGGGGCGCGTGTTCCAGAGGCAGCAGATCAAACATATCTTGTCGCTAATAGCCAATGGGAATGCGAGGCATGCTGTACAGGGATCCATCCTTCGAACCCTGCTCTCCAGTCCTTCCATATGGTATGTCCTGGAGCCATGCAACAGGACTCGAATGTCCCGCAGAAGGAAACCTTGTGGTTTGGGGCAACCTCCAAACTCAGCGTGGGAAAACTTTCCTGGCCTCATGAGGCCCCCACTTCATGAAGGTGCCATCATGGACACATACTCCAGCCTCAGCCAACGTCTGATCCTCAGCCTGACTTCAGATACAGGAGATTTTGATTCAGCCTCTGCAGAGTGGGCCTGCTCTGCCCTTGGCTCCAATCCTCACACTAGCTTGTGTTTTCAGACTTCCGTCCTCACACTCCTGGCCCACAAACCCTCCCTACTGGGAATTCTGGGGCCACAATGAAGCACTGTGCCTGCCTCCCAGGAGAAAAACCTTGTCTATGGCGCTGCCCAGAAACCCCAAATGAGGATCAAACTACTTGGCCCACGGCAACACCCCAATTGCATAGGCTACCTTAAACAGTGATGCTCTGTCGCAAATAGCCTGAGCCCAGACCTTCCAACAGACACCGACACAGCTGGCTGCACACCCAGCACATTGGACCCGCCACTGCCTTAGGCCACCATCCATTCCCAACCTGGGTTTTCAGTCATCGGAACCTAGACCTTATCTCCAATCCCTGCACTGGGGGGAACCTGATTCACAAGTCAGAACCCCTCCTTCCCCATGGCAAGAAACCTTGCTGCTGGCAGTGAGTCAAACCTTCAGTGTAGGAGAAAACGGCATGGCCCATGAGGCCACGCCCAAGCATGAGGGCCGCCTTGGGCACAAACACACATTGTGACCCTCAGCGTGAGTACCTTATTCAAGTAACGCCTCTCAGTGACTGGACCAAGAGCCCGCATATGTGGCTTGCCATGCCCATAGGCACCCAGGACTAACTAGATGGTGTGTATTCCAGTTGAGGGAACCCACTGCTGTGCTCTAGAGTCCCTCTCCTTGGGGGTTCCCTGTGGCAGAAAACAGTACTCTTCATTCCCCAGAATGAACACAAACACTTGGGAGCTTGGACAATCCCCCGAGAGGAAGGCTCTTCCTCGGCCTCTGAGACAACCCCTACCCTGACCGGACACTGTAAACGCAACAACTAGAGACAAAATCCTGAGTGACTGCCTCCCACTTGCCCTACTTTGATTTCCAGAGGATCTCCCCTCACGGACTAGAGATCAGGCCTGCCATTACATTGGCCCCTAGCTGAGCCAAGTTTGCTTTTTCAGACATCTGTCCCCACAGCCCTGGCAAACACAGCCTCTAGGCTGGGTCCTCTGGAGCCATACCACAGGACCGTGCCTGCTCTCTCCTGGGAAACTGTGTCCATTCCTTTGGCCACACACCTCCAGAATATGAGAAACCTCAAGGCCTCCGAGGACATCCCACTACTGGGAGCCTCACTGGACTCACAGGGGCATTTGGACACAAGCTGAGCAGCTACATCCATGAATGCATGCACACAGATGTCAACAGAGATAGAAGGTTGAGCCGGACAGGCCTTTAGGCCGTAGTCTCAACTCTTGCTTTGGTTTCCAGGTGTCACTCCTCAGAGGCTTTGGTTCGAAGAACAGGCTATGGGGCTTTCCTGAGGCACGGAACAGAACTCCTCTCGTCTCCACATGGGAAGTTTCCTTGTTGGAGCCGTGTCAAACACCTCATGTTGGAGAATCCTGCAGAGTCCCTGAGCCACCTCCACATTCCAAGGTCTCCCAGGCCACCAAGCCACAGTAGGACGCATCTTCAGGAGAGACCATTTCAACTCTCCCCTCTGGGTAGCTCACCCAGGAGCTTGCAGATTAGCCTGCCTTGTCCTGACTAAAGAGTGGCGTTCCCAGGCATCCATGCTTAGACACCTGCTCTCGAGTCTTTCCATATGGGGCCTCTTGGAACCATCCAATAGGACTCGACTGTCGTGCAGAAGGTAACCTTCAGTTTTGGAGCAGTTCACAAATCCCATCGTAGGCAAAACTTTCTGGCCTCATGAAGCCCCCACACCCTTCAGGAAGAGGCCATGCTGGACAAGAACTCTAGCCTGAGGCACGTCTCATAGTTGACATGACCTCAGTGCAGGAGATCTCGATTCAGCCTCTGCAGAGTGCGCCTGCCGTGCCCTCGGTCCCAAACCTCATGCTAGCTTGTGTTTTCAGACTTCCTTCCTCACACTCCTGGGAAACAAGCCCTCCGGACTAGGAACTCCGGAACCAAAATCAGCCCAGTGTCTGCCCAACGGAAGAAAAACGTTTCCCTGTGGGGCTCTCCAGAAAACCCAGATGAGGATCAATCTGCTCGGGACTCGACGGTACCCGAACTGGATAGGCTGCTCTGGGCACTCATGCTGTGCCTGACACAGCCTGAAGCCAGACGTCCAGACAGACAAGGAGACAGCTGGCCGCACACCCAGCACTTCGGACACGCCATGGTCTTATGCCGTCACCTCATCCTAACCTTGGTTTTCAGATATCTGAACCTAGACATTATATCAATTCTCCACACATCTGGGTATAGCAAGCACAAAACAGAACTCCTCCTTCCCCATGGCTGTCAAGCTTGCTCTTGGCATGGAGTCACACCTTCAGGGTGGTTGAAATCTTCATGGCCCCTGATGCAGCGCCCAAACTTGAGTGCTGCCTAGGCACAAATTCACACTGTTACCCTCAGCATGAGCCCCATGTCAAAGAAAGGCCTGTCAGGGCCTGGACCAAGAGCCCACATATGGGGCTTGCCAAGCCCCTATGCACCCAATCCTCACCACGGTTTGAATTTTCCAGTCGCCCCGCCCGTACCTGGAGCTCTGCTCTGGAATCCCTTTTTTGGAGAGACCCATGAGCCAGACAACACGACTCCACCCTTCCCACAAAATGACCCCAAACTCTTGGGAGCTGGGACAAATCCCCAGAGAGGGATACTCGACCACAGTACCTGAGGCCACCGCTCCAATCCACGGCTATCCCGGACACAACATCCAGAGACAAAAGCCTGAAGGAACGCCTCCCACTCGCCCTTGTTTCAGAGGCCCAGGAGCTCCCTCTCGGGCTGTACATCCGGCCTGCCATACCCTAGGCGCCACTCATAAGCTGAGTTTGTGTATTCCGACTTCTGTGCCCACAGCCTGGACACACACAACATCCAGGCTAGGGCCTCTGGACCAAACAGCGAAAGATTGTGCCTGCCCTCTCCAAGGAAAGTGTGCCCAATCCATAGACCACAACCCTACAGGTTACGGAAAAGCTCCAAGGTCCCTGAGGCCATCAATAGTATAGGCCACCCTGGACTAAGAGGGGCTCTCTGACACCAGCGGAGCAACTATCTCCACTTAGACTCTCAGACAGTGTCCCCAGAGACAGAAGGTTGAAATGGACAGGCCCCCAGGCCCTAATCTGAACCTTAGCTTTGGTTTCCATGTTTCTGTTCTCAGAGTACTGTTTTCGTAGATCAGCACCTGGGGGTTTTCTGAGGCACCAAAGCAAACCTCTCTCATCTCCACATGGGCAGCTTTCTTACTGGGATGTATCAAACACTTCAGGTAGGAGAGTTCCGCAGGGCCTCTGAACAACCAGCACATTCCAAGGTCTCCATGGACCCAAACGCACATTATGACGCATCCTCAGGAGAGGCCATTTCATCTCAGCCCGCTGGGTCGCGTGTTCCAGAGGCAGCAGATCAAACATATCTTGTCGCTAATAGCCAATGGGAATGCGAGGCATGCTGTACAGGGATCCATCCTTCGAACCCTGCTCTCCAGTCCTTCCATATGGTATGTCCTGGAGCCATGCAACAGGACTCGAATGTCCCGCAGAAGGAAACCTTGTGGTTTGGGGCAACCTCCAAACTGAGCGTGGGAAAACTTCCTTGGCCTCATGAGGCCCCCACTTCATGAAGGTGCCATCATGGACACATACTCCAGCCTCAGCCAACGTCTGATCCTCAGCCTGACTTCAGATGCAGGAGATTTTGATTCAGCCTCTGCAGAGTGGGCCTGCTCTGCCCTTGGCTCCAATCCTCACACTAGCTTGTGTTTTCAGACTTCCGTCCTCACACTCCTGGCCCACAAACCCTCCCTACTGGGAATTCTGGGGACACAATGAAGCACTGTGCCTGCCTCCCAGGAGAAAAACCTTGTCTATGGCGCTGCCCAGAAACCCCAAATGAGGATCAAACTGCTTGGCCCTCGGCAACACCCCAATTGCATAGGCTACCTTAAACAGTGATGCTCTGTCGCAAATAGCCTGAGCCCAGACCTTCCAACAGACACCGACACAGCTGGCTGCACACCCAGCACATTGGACCCGCCACTGCCTTAGGCCACCATCCATTCCCAACCTGGGTTTTCAGTCATCGGAACCTAGACATTATCTCCAATCCCTGCACAGGGGGGAACCTGATGCACAAGTCAGAACCCCTCCTTCCCCATGGCAAGAAACCTTGCTGCTGGCAGTGAGTCAAACCTTCAGTGTAGGAGAAAACGGCATGGCCCATGAGGCCACGCCCAAGCGTGAGGGCCGCCTTGGGCACAAACACACATTGTGACCCTCAGCGTGAGTACCTTATTCAAGTAACGCCTCTCAGTGACTGGACCAAGAGCCCGCATATGTGCTTGCCATGCCCATAGGCACCCAGGACTAACTAGATGGTGTGTATTCCAGTTGAGGGAACCCACTGCTGTGCTCTAGAGTCCCTCTCCTTGGGGGTCCCCTGTGGCAGAAAACAGTACTCTTCATTCCCACAGAATGAACACAAACACTTGGGAGCTTGGACAATCCCCCGAGAGGAAGGCTCTTCCTCGGCCTCTGAGACAACCCCTACCCTGACCGGACACTGTAAACGCAACAACTAGAGACAAAAGCCTGAGTGACTGCCTCCCACTTGCCCTACTTTGATTTCCAGAGGATCTCCCCTCACGGACTAGAGATCAGGCCTGTCATTACATTGGCCCCTAGCTGAGCCAAGTTTGCTTTTTCAGACATCTGTCCCCACAGCCCTGGCAAACACAGCCTCTAGGCTGGGTCCTCTGGAGCCATACCACAGGACCGTGCCTGCTCTCTCCTGGGAAACTGTGTCCATTCCTTTGGCCACACACCTCCAGAATATGAGAAACCTCAGGGCCTCCGAGGACATCCCACTACTGGGAGCCTCACTGGACTCACAGGGGCATTTGGACACAAGCTGAGCAGCTACATCCATGAATGCATGCACACAGATGTCAACAGAGATAGAAGGTTGAGCCGGACAGGCCTTTAGGCCGTAGTCTCAACTCTTGCTTTGGTTTCCAGGTGTCACTCCTCAGAGGCTTTGGTTCGAAGAACAGGCTATGGGGCTTTCCTGAGGCACGGAACAGAACTCCTCTTGTCTCCACATGGGAAGTTTCCTTGTTGGAGCCGTGTCAAACACCTCATGTTGGAGAATCCTGCAGAGTCCCTGAGCCACCTCCACATTCCAAGGTCTCCCAGGCCACCAGCCACAGTAGGACGCATCTTCAGGAGAGACCATTTCAACTCTCCCCTCTGGGTAGCTCACCCAGGAGCTTGCAGATTGAGCCTGACTTGTCCTGACTAAAGAATGGCGTTCCCAGGCATCCATGCTTAGACACCTGCTCTCGAGTCTTTCCATATGGGGCCTCTTGGAACCATCCAATAGGACTCGACTGTCGTGCAGAAGGTAACCTTCAGTTTTGGAGCATTTCAAAAATCCCATCGTAGGCAAAACTTTCTGGCCTCATGAAGCCCCCACACCCTTCAGGAAGAGGCCATGCTGGACAAAAACTCTAGCCTGAGGCACGTCTCATAGTTGACATGACCTCAGTGCAGGAGATCACGATTCAGCCTCTGCAGAGTGCGCCTGCCATGCCCTCGGGCCCAAACCTCACGCTAGCTTGTGTTTTCAGACTTCCTTCCTCACACTCCTGGGAAACAAGCCCTCCGGACTAGGAACTCCGGAACCAAAATCAGCCCAGTGTCTGCCCAACGGAAGAAAAACGTTTCCCTTTGGGGCTCTCCAGAAAACCCAGATTAGGATCAATCTGCTCGGGCCTCGACGGTACCCGAACTGGATAGGCTGCTCTGGGCACTCATGCTGTGCCTGACACAGCCTGAAGCCAGACGTCCAGACAGACAAGGAGACAGCTGGCCGCACACCCAGCACTTCGGACACGCCATGGTCTTATGCCGTCACCTCATCCTAACCTTGGTTTTCAGATATCTGAACCTAGACATTATATCAATTCTCCACACATCTGGGTATAGCAAGCACAAAACAGAACTCCTCCTTCCCCATGGCTGTCAAGCTTGCTCTTGGCATGGAGTCACACCTTCAGGGTGGTTGAAATCTTCATGGCCCCTGATGCAACGCCCAAACTTGAGTGCTGCCTAGGCACAAATTCACACTGTGACCCTCAGCATGAGCCCCATGTCAAAGAAAGGCCTGTCAGGGCCTGGACCAAGAGCCCACATATGGAGCTTGCCAAGCCCCTATGCACCCAATCCTCACCACGGTTTGAATTTTCCAGTCGCCCCGCCCGTACCTGGAGCTCTGCTCTGGAATCCCTTTTTTGGAGAGACCCATGAGCCAGACAACACGACTCCACCCTTCCCACAAAATGACCCCAAACTCTTGGGAGCTGGGACAAATCCCCAGAGAGGGATACTCGACCACAGTACCTGAGGCCACCGCTCCAATCCACGGCTATCCCGGACACAACATCCAGAGACAAAAGCCTGAAGGAACGCCTCCCACTCGCCCTTGTTTCAGAGGCCCAGGAGCTCCCTCTCGGGCTGTACATCCGGCCTGCCATACCCTAGGCGCCACTCATAAGCTGAGTTTGTGTATTCCGACTTCTGTGCCCAGAGCCTGGACCCACACAACATCCAGGCTAGGGCCTCTGGACCAAACAGCGAAAGATTGTGCCTGCCCTCTCCAAGGAAAGTGTGCCCAATCCATTGACCACAACCCTACCGGTTAGGGAAAAACTCCAAGGTCCCTGAGGCCATCAATAGTATAGGCCACCCTGGACTAAGAGGGGCTCTCTGACACCAGCGGAGCAACTATCTCCACTTAGACTCTCAGACAGTGTCCCCAGAGACAGAAGGTTGAAATGGACAGGCCCCCAGGCCCTAATCTGAACCTTAGCTTTGGTTTCCATGTTTCCGTTCTCAGAGGACTGTTTTCGTAGATCAGCACCTGGGGGTTTTCTGAGGCACCAAAGCAAACCTCTCTCATCTCCACATGGGCAGCTTTCTTACTGGGATGTATCAAACACTTCAGGTAGGAGAGTTCCGCAGGGCCTCTGAACAACCAGCACATTCCAAGGTCTCCATGGACCCAAACGCACATTATGACGCATCCTCAGGAGAGGCCATTTCATCTCAGCCCGCTGGGTCGCGTGTTCCAGAGGCAGCAGATCAAACATATCTTGTCGCTAATAGCCAATGGGAATGCGAGGCATGCTGTACAGGGATCCATCCTTCGAACCCTGCTCTACAGTCCTTCCATATGGTATGTCCTGGAGCCATGCAACAGGACTCGAATGTCCCGCAGAAGGAAACCTTGTGGTTTGGGGCAACCTCCAAACTTAGCGTGGGAAAACTTCCTTGGCCTCATGCGGCCCCCACTTCATGAAGGTGCCATCATGTACACATACTCCAGCCTCAGCCAACGTCTGATCCTCAGCCTGACTTCAGATGCAGGAGATTTTGATTCAGCCTCTGCAGAGTGGGCCTGCTCTGCCCTTGGCTCCAATCCTCACACTAGCTTGTGTTTTCAGACTTCCGTCCTCACACTCCTGGCCCACAAACCCTCCCTACTGGGAATTCTGGGGCCACAATGAAGCACTGTGCCTGACTCCCAGGAGAAAAACCTTGTCTATGGCGCTGCCCAGAAACCCCAAATGAGGATCAAACTGCTTGGCCCTCGGCAACACCCCAATTGCATAGGCTACCTTAAACAGTGATGCTCTGTCGCAAATAGCCTGAGCCCAGACCTTCCAACAGACACCGACACAGCTGGCTGCACACCCAGCACATTGGACCCGCCACTGCCTTAGGCCACCATCCATTCCCAACCTGGGTTTTCAGTCATCGGAACCTAGACATTATCTCCAATCCCTGCACAGGGGGTAACCTGATGCACAAGTCAGAACCCCTCCTTCCCCATGGCAAGAAACCTTGCTGCTGGCAGTGAGTCAAACCTTCAGTGTAGGAGAAAACGGCATGGACCATGAGGCCACGCCCAAGCGTGAGGGCCGCCTTGGGCACAAACACACATTGTGACTCTCAGCGTGAGTACCTTATTCAAGTAACGCCTCTCAGTGACTGGACCGAGAGCCCGCATATGTGGCTTGCCATGCCCATAGGCACCCAGGACTAACTAGATGGTGTGTATTCCAGTTGAGGGAACCCACTGCTGTGCTCTAGAGTCCCTCTCCTGCGGGGTCCCCTGTGGCAGGAAACAGTACTCTTCATTCCCACAGAATGAACACAAACACTTGGGAGCTTGGACAATCCCCCGAGAGGAAGGCTCTTCCTCGGCCTCTGAGACAACCCCTACCCTGACCGGACACTGTAAACGCAACACCCAGAGACAAAATCCTGAGTGACTGCCTCCCACTTGCCCTACTTTGATTTCCAGAGGATCTCCCCTCACGGACTAGAGATCAGGCCTGCCATTACATTGGCCCCTACCTGAGCCAAGTTTGCTTTTTCAGACATCTGTCCCCACAGCCCTGGCAAACACAGCCTCTAGGCTGGGTCCTCTGGAGCCATACCACAGGACCGTGCCTGCACTCTCCTGGGAAACTGTGTCCATTCCTTTGGCCACACACCTCCAGAATATGAGAAACCTCAAGGCCTCCGAGGAAATCCAACTACTGGGAGCCTCACTGGACTCACAGGGGCATTCGGACACAAGCTGAGCAGCTACATCCAGAATGCATGCACACAGATGTCAACAGAGATAGAAGGTTGAGCCGGACAGGCCTTTAGGCCGTAGTCTCAACTCTTGCTTTGGTTTCCAGGTGTCACTCCTCAGAGGCTTTGGTTCGAAAAACAGGGTATGGGGCTTTCCTGAGGCACGGAACAGAACTCCTCTCGTCTCCACATGGGAAGTTTCCTTGTTGGAGCCGTGTCAAACACCTCATGTTGGAGAATCCTGCAGAGTCCCTGAGCCACCTCCACATTTCAAGCTCTCCCAGGCCACGAAGCCACAGTAGGACTCATCTTCAGGAGAGTCCATTTCAAATCTCCCCTCTGGGTAGCTCACCCAGGCGCCCGCAGATTGAGCCTGCCTTGTCCTGACTAAAGAGTGGGAATATGAGGTGGCGTTCCCAGGCATCCATGCTTAGACACCTGCTCTCGAGTCTTTCCATATGGGGCCTCTTGGAACCATCCAATAGGACTCGACTGTCGTGCAGAAGGTAACCTTCAGTTTTGGAGCATTTCAAAAATCCCATCGTAGGCAAAACTTTCTGGCCTCATGAAGCCCCCACACCCTTCAGGAAGAGGCCATGCTGGACAAAAACTCTAGCCTGAGGCACGTCTCATAGTTGACATGACCTCAGTGCAGGAGATCTCGATTCAGCCTCTGCAGAGTGGGCCTGCCGTGCCCTCGGTCCCAAACCTCACGCTAGCTTGTGGTTTCAGACTTCCTTTCTCACACTCCTGGCAAACAAACCCTCCAGACTAGGAACTCCGGAACCAAAACCCAGCCCAGTGTCTGCCCAACGGAAGAAAAACGTTTTCCTGTGGGGCTCTCCAGAAAACCCAGATGAGGATCAATCTGCTCGGGCCTCGACGGTACCGAACTGGATAGGCTGCTCTGGGCACTCATGCTCTCCCTGACAGCCTGAAGCCAGACGTCCAGACAGACAAGGAGACAGCTGGCCGCACACCCAGCACTTTGGACATGCCATGGTCTTATGCCGTCACCTCATCCTAACCTTGGTTTTCAGAAATCTGAACCTAGACATTATATCTCTCCACACAGCTGGGTATAGCAAGCACAAAACAGAACTCCTCCTTCCCCATGGCTGTCAAGCTTGCTCTTGGCATGGAGTCACACCTTCAGGGTGGGAGAAACCTTCATGGCCCCTGATGCCACGCCCAAACTTGAGTGCTGCTTGGGCACAAATTCACACTGTGACCCTCCGCATGAGCCCCATGTCAAAGAAAGGCCTGTCAGGGCCTGGACCTAGAGCCCACATATGTGGCTTGCCAAGACCCTATGCACCCAATCCTCACCACGGTTTGAATTTTCCAGTCGCCCCGCCCGTACCTGGAGCTCTGCTCTGGAATCCCTTTCTTGGTGAGACCCATGAGCCATACAACACGACTCCACCCTTCCCACAAAATGACCCCAAACTCTTGGGAGCTGGGACAAATCCCCAGAGAGGGATACTCAACCACAGTACCTGAGGCCACCGCTCCAATCAACGGCTATCCCGGACAAAACACCCAGAGACAAAAGACTGAAGGAACGCCTCCCACTCGCCCTTGTTTCAGAGGCCCAGGAGCTCCCTCTCGGGCTGTACATCCGGCCTGCCATACCCTAGGCGCCACTCATAAGCTGAGTTTGTGTATTTAGACTTCTGTGCCCAGAGCCTGGACCCAACAACATCCAGGCTAGGGCCTCTGGACCAAACAGCGAAAGATTGTGCCTGCCCTCTCTAAGGAAAGTGTGCCCAATCCATTGACCACAACCCTACAGGTTAGGGAAAAGCTCCAAGGTCCCTGAGGCCATCAATAGCATAGGCCACCCTGGACTAAGAGGGGCTCTCTGACACCAGCGGAGCAACTATCTCCACTTAGACTCTCAGACAGTGTCCCCAGAGACAGAAGGTTGAAATGGACAGGCCCCCAGGCCCTAATCTGAACCTTAGCTTTGGTTTCCATGTTTCCGTTCTCAGAGGACTATTTTCGTAGACCAGCACATGGGGCTTTTCTGAGGCACCAAACCAAACCTCTCTCATCTCCACATGGGCAGCTTTCTTACTGGGATGTATCAAACACTTCAGGTAGGAGAGTTCCGCAGGGCCACTGAACAACCAGCACATTTCAAGGTCTCCATGGACCCAAATGCACATTATGACGCATCCTCAGGAGAGGCCATTTCAACTCAGCCCCCTGGGTCTCGTGTTCCAGAGGCAGCAGATCAAACATATCTTGTTGCTAATAGCCAATGGGAATGCGAGGCATGCTGTACAGGGATCCATCCTTCGAACCCTGCTCTCCAGTCCTTCCATATGGTATGTCCTGGAGCCATGCAACAGGACTCGAATGTCCCACAGAAGGAAACCTTGTGGTTTGGGGCAACCTCCAAACTCAGCGTGGGAAAACTTCCTTGGCCTCATGAGGCCCCCACTACATGAAGGTGCCATCATGGACACATACTCCAGCCTCAGCCAACGTCTGATCCTCAGCCTGACTTCAGATGCAGGAGATTTTGATTCATCCTCTGCAGAGTGGGCCTGCTCTGCCCTTGGCTCCAATCCTCACACTAGCTTGTGTTTTCAGACTTCCGTCCTCACACTCCTGGCAAACAAGCCCTCCGGACTAGGAACTCCAGAACCAAAACCCAGCCCAGTGTCTGCCCAACGGAAGAAAAACGTTTCCCTGTGGGGCTCTCCAGAAAACCCAGATGAGGATCAACCTGCTCGGGGCTCGACGGTACCCGAACTGGATAGGCTGCTCTGGGCACTCATGCTCTGCCTGACACAGCCTGAAGCCAGACGTCCAGACAGACAAGGAGACAGCTGGCCGCACACCCAGCACTTCGGACACGCCATGGTCTTATGCCGTCACCTCATCCTAACCTTGGTTTTCAGATATCTGAACCTAGACATTATAACAATTCTCCACACATCTGGGTATAGCAAGCACAAAACAGAACTCCTCCTTCCCCATGGCTGTCAAGCTTGCTCTTGGCATGGAGTCACACCTTCAGGGTGGGAGAAACCTTCATGGCCCCTATGCCACGCCCAAACTTGAGTGATGCTTGGGCACAAATTCACACTGTGACCCTCCGCATGAGCCCCATGTCAAAGAAAGGCCTGTCAGGGCCTGGACCAAGAGCCCACATATGGGGCTTGCCAAGCCCCTATGCACCCAATCCTCACCACGGTTTGAATTTTCCAGTCGCCCCGCCCGTACCTAGAGCTCTGCTCTGGAATCCCTTTCTTGGAGAGACCCATGAGCCAGACAACACGACTCCACCCTTCCCACAAAATGACCCCAAACTCTTGGGAGCTGGGACAAATCCCCAGAGAGGGATACTCGTCCACAGTACCTGAGGCCACCGCTCCAATCCACGGCTATCCCGGACACAACATCCAGGGACAAAAGCCTGAAGGAACGCCTCCCACTCGCCCTTGTTTCAGAGGCCCAGGAGCCGCCTCTCGGGCTGTACATCCGGCCTGCCATACCCTAGGTGCCACTCATAAGCTGAGTTTCTGTATTCAGACTTCTGTGCCCACAGCCTGGACCCACACAACATCCAGGCTAGGGCCTCTGGACCAAACAGCGAAAGATTGTGCCTGCCCTCTCCATGGAAAATGTGCCCAATCCATGGAACACAACCCTACAGGTTAGGGAAAAGCTCCAAGGTCCCTGAGGCCATCAATAGTATAGGCCACCCTGGACTAAAAGGGGCTCTCTGACACCAGCGGAGCAACTATCTCCACTTAGACTCTCAGACAGTGTCCCCAGAGACAGAAGGTTGAAATGGACAGGCCCCCAGGCCCTAATCTGAACCTTAGCTTTGGTTTCCATGTTTCCGTTCTCAGAGGACTGTTTTCGTATTCCAGCACATGGGGCTTTTCTGAGGCACCAAACCAAACATCTCTCATCTCCACATGGGCAGCTTTCTTACTGGCATGTATCAAGACTTCAGGTAGGAGAGTTCCGCAGGGCCACTGAACAACCAGCACATTCCAAGGTCTCCATGAACCCAAACGCACATTATGACGCATCCTCAGGAGAGGCCATTTCAACTCAGCCCCCTGGGTCGCGTGTTCCAGAGGCAGCAGATCAAACATATCTTGTCGCTAATAGCCAATGGGAATGCGAGGCATGCTGTACAGGGATCCATCCTTCAAACCCTGCTCTCCAGTCCTTCCGTATGGTATGTCCTGGAGCCATGCAACAAGACTCGAATGTCCCGCAGAAGGAAACCTTGTGGTTTGGGGCAACCTCCAAACTCAGCGTGGGACAACTTCCTTGGCCTCATGAGGCCCCCTCTACATTAAGGTGCCATCATGGACACATACTCCAGCCTCAGCCAACATCTGATCCTCAGCCTGACTTCAGATGCAGGAGATTTTGATTCAGCCTCTGCAGAGTGGGCCTGCTCTGCCCTTGGCTCCAATCCTCACACTAGCTTGTGTTTTCAGACTTCCGTCCTCACACTCCTGGCCCACAAACCCTCCCTACTGGGAATTCTGGGGCCACAATGAAGCACTGTGCCTGCCTCCCAGGAGAAAAACCTTGTCTATGGCGCTGCCCAGAAACCCCAAATGAGGATCAAACTGCTTGGCCCTCGGCAACACCCCAATTGCATAGGCTACCTTAAACAGTGATGCTCTGTCGCAAATAGCCTGAGACCAGACCTTCCAACAGACACCGACACAGCTGGCTGCACACCCAGCACATTGGACCCGCCACTGCCTTAGGCCACCATCCATTCCCAACCTGGGTTTTCAGTCATCGGAACCTAGACCTTATCTCCAATCCCTGCACAGGGGGGAACCTGATGCACAAGTCAGAACCCCTCCTTCCCTATGGCAAGAAACCTTGCTGCTGGCAGTGAGTCAAACCTTCAGTGTAGGAGAAAACGGCATGGCCCATGAGGCCACGCCCAAGCATGAGGGCCGCCTTGGGCACAAACACACATTGTGACCCTCAGCGTGAGTACCTTATTCAAGTAACGCCTCTCAGTGACTGGACCAAGAGCCCGCATATGTGGCTTGCCATGCCCATAGGCACCCAGGACTAACTAGATGGTGTGTATTCCAGTTGAGGGAACCCACTGCTGTGCTCTAGAGTCCCTCTCCTGGTGGGTCCCCTGTGGCAGAAAACAGTACTCTTCATTCCCACAGAATGAACACAAACACTTGGGAGCTTGGACAATCCCCTGAGAGGAAGGCTCTTCCTCGGCCTCTGAGACAACCCCTACCCTGACCGGACACTGTAAACACAACACCCAGAGACAAAATCCTGAGTGACTGCCTCCCACTTGCCCTACTTTGATTTCCAGAGGATCTCCCCTCACGGACTAGAGATCAGGCCTGCCATTACATTGGCCCCTAGCTGAGCCAAGTTTGCTTTTTCAGACATCTGTCCCCACAGCCCTGGCAAACACAGCCTCTAGGCTGGGTCCTCTGGAGCCATACCACAGGACCGTGCCTGCTCTCTCCTGGCAAACTGTGTCCATTCCTTTGGCCACACACCTCCAGAATATGAGAAACCTCAAGGCCTCCGAGGACATCCCATTACTGGGAGCCTCACTGGACTCACAGGGGCATTCGGACACAAGCTGAGCAGCTACATCCATGAATGCATGCACACAGGTGTCAACAGAGATAGAAGGTTGAGCCGGACAGGCCTTTAGGCCGTAGTCTCAACTCTTGCTTTGGTTTCCAGGTGTCACTCCTCAGAGGCTTAGGTTCGAAGAACAGGGTATGGGGCTTTCCTGAGGCACGGTACAGAACTCCTCTCGTCTCCACATGGGAAGTTTCCTTGTTGGAGCCGTGTCAAACACCTCATGTTGGAGAATCCTGCAGAGTCCCTGAGCCACCTCCACATTCCAAGGTCTCCCAGGCCACCAAGCCACAGTAGGACTCATCTTCAGGAGAGACCATTTCAACTCTCCCCTCTGGGTAGCTCACCCAGGAGCCCGCAGATTGAGCCTGCCTTGTCCTGACTAAAGAGTGGCGTTCCCAGGCATCCATGCTTAGACACCTGCTCTCGAGTCTTTCCATATGGGGCCTCTTGGAACCATCCAATAGGACTCGACTGTCGTGCAGAAGGTAATTTTCAGTTTTGGAGCAGTTCACAAATCCCATCGTAGGCAAAACTTTCTGGCCTCATGAAGCCCCCACACCCTTCAGGAAGAGGCCATGCTGGACAAAAACTCTAGCCTGAGGCACGTCTCATAGTTGACATGACCTCAGTGCAGGAGATCTCGATTCAGCCTCTGCAGAGTGGGCCTGCCGTGCCCTCGGTCCCAAAGCTCACGCTAGCTTGTGTTTTCAGACTTCCTTCCTCACACTCCTGGCAAACAAGCCCTCCGGACTAGGAAATCCAGAACCAAACCCCAGCCCAGTGTCTGCCCAACGGAAGAAAAACGTTTCCCTGTGGGGCTCTCCAGAAAACCCAGATGAGGATCAACCTGCTCGGGCCTCGACGGTACCCGAACTGGATAGGCTGCTCTGGGCACTCATGCTCTGCCTGACACAGCCTGAAGCCAGACGTCCAGACAGACAAGGAGACAGCTGGCCGCACACCCAGCACTTCGGACACGCCATGGTCTTATGCCGTCACCTCATCCTAACCTTGGTTTTCAGATATCTGAACCTAGACATTATAACAATTCTCCACACATCTGGGTATAGCAAACACAAAACAGAACTCCCCCTTCCCCATGGCTGTCAAGCTTGCTCTTGGCATGGAGTCACACCTTCAGGGTGGGAGAAACCTTCATGGCCCCTGATGCCACGCCCAAACTTGAGTGCTGCTTGGGCACAAATTCACACTGTGACCCTCAGCATGAGCCCCATGTCAAAGAAAGGCCTGTCAGGGCCTGGACCAAGAGCCCTCATATGGGGATTGCCAAGCCCCTATGCACCCAATCCTCACCACGGTTTGAATTTTCCTGTCGCCCCGCCCGTACCTAGAGCTCTGCTCTGGAATCCCTTTCTTGGAGAGACCCATGAGCCAGACAACACGACTCCACCCTTCCCACAAAATGACCCCAAACTCTTGGGAGCTGGGACAAATCCCCAGAGAGGGATACTCGTCCACAGTACCTGAGGCCACCGCTCCAATCCACGGCTATCACGGACACAACATCCAGGGACAAAAGCCTGAAGGAACGCCTCCCACTCGCCCTTGTTTCAGAGGCCCAGGAGCTCCCTCTCGGGCTGTACATCCGGCCTGCCATACCCTAGGTGCCACTCATAAGCTGAGTTTGTGTATTCAGACTTCTGTGCCCACAGCCTGGACCCACACAACATCCAGGCTAGGGCCTCTGGACCAAACAGCGAAAGATTGTGCCTGCCCTCTCCAAGGAAAATGTGCCCAATCCATTGAACACAACCCTACAGGTTAGGGAAAAGCTCCAAGGTCCCTGAGGCCATCAATAGTATAGGCCACCCTGGACTAAGAGGGGCTCTCTGACACCAGCGGACAACTATCTCCACTTATACTCTCAGTGTCCCCAGAGACAAAAGGTTGAAATGGACAGGCCCCCAGGCCCTAATCTGAACCTTAGCTTTGGTTTCCATGTTTCCATTCTCAGAGGACTGTTTTCGTATTCCAGCACATGGGGCTTTTCTGAGGCACCAAACCAAACATCTCTCATCTCCACATGGGCAGCTTTCTTACTGGCATGTATCAAGACTTCAGGTAGGAGAGTTCCTCTGGGCCACTGGACAACCAGCACATTCCAAGGTCTCCATGGACCCAAACGCACATTATGACGCATCCTCAGGAGAGGCCATTTCAACTCAGCCCCCTGGGTCGCGTGTTCCAGAGGCAGCAGATCAAACATATCTTGTCGCTAATAGCCAATGGGAATGCGAGGCATGCTGTACAGGGATCCATCCTTCAAACCCTGCTCTCCAGTCCTTCCATATGGTATGTCCTGGAGCCATGCAACAGGACTCGAATGTCCCGCAGAAGGAAACCTTGTGGTTTGGGGCAACCTCCAAACTCAGCGTGGGCAAACTTCCTTGGCCTCATGAGGCACCCACTTCATGAAGGTGCCATCATGGACACATACTCCAGCCTCAGCCAACGTCTGATCCTCAGATTGACTTCAGATGCAGGAGATTTTGATTCAGCCTCTGCAGAGTGGGCCTGCTCTGCCCTTGGCTCCAATCCTCACACTAGCTTGTGTTTTCAGACTTCCGTCCTCACACTCCTGGCCCACAAACCCTCCCTACTGGGAATTCTGGGGCCACAATGAAGCACTGTGCCTGCCTCCCAGGAGAAAAACATTGTCTATGGCGCTGCCCAGAAACCCCAAATGAGGATCAAACTGCTTGGCCCTCGGCAACACCCCAATTGCATAGGCTACCTTAAACAGTGATGCTCTGTCGCAAATAGCCTGAGCCCAGACCTTCCAACAGACACCGACACAGCTGGCTGCACACCCAGCACATTGGACCCGCCACTGCCTTAGGCCACCATCCATTCCCAACCTGGGTTTTCAGTCATCGGAACCTAGACCTTATCTCCAATCCCTGCACAGGGGGGAACCTGATGCACAAGTCAGAACCCCTCCTTCCCCATGGCAAGGAACCTTGCTGCTGGCAGTGAGTCAAACCTTCAGTGTAGGAGAAAACGGCATGGCCCATGAGGCCACGCCCAAGCGTGAGGGCCGCCTTGGGCACAAACACACATTGTGACCCTCAGCGTGAGTACCTTATTCAAGTAACGCCTCTCAGTGACTGGACCAAGAGCCCGCATATGTGGCTTGCCATGCCCATAGGCACCCAGGACTAACTAGATGGTGTGTATTCCAGTTGAGGGAACCCACTGCTGTGCTCTAGAGTCCCTCTCCTGGGGGTTCCCCTGTGGCAGGAAACAGTACTCTTCATTCCCACAGAATGAACACAAACACTTGGGAGCTTGGACAATCCCCCGAGAGGAAGGCTCTTCCTCGGCCTCTGAGACAACCCCTACCCTGACCGGACACTGTAAACGCAACACCCAGAGACAAAATCCTGAGTGACTGCCTCCCACTTGCCCTACTTTGATTTCCAGAGGATCTCCCCTCACCGACTAGAGATCAGGCCTGCCATTACATTGGCCCCTAGCTGAGCCAAGTTTGCTTTTTCAGACATCTGTCCCCACAGCCCTGGCAAACACAGCCTCTAGGCTGGGTCCTCTGGAGCCATACCACAGGACCGTGCCTGCTCTCTCCTGGCAAACTGTGTCCATTCCTTTGGCCACACACCTCCTTAATATGAGAAACCTCAAGGCCTCCGAGGACATCCCACTACTGGGAGCCTCACTGGACTCACAGGGGCATTCGGACACAAGCTGAGCAGCTACATCCATGAATGCATGCACACAGATGTCAACAGAGATAGAAGGTTGAGCCGGACAGGCCTTTAGGCCGTAGTCTCAACTCTTGCTTTGGTTTCCAGGCGTCACTCCTCAGAGGCTTAGGTTTGAAGAACAGGGTATGGGGCTTTCCTGAGGCACGGAACAGAACTCCTCTCGTCTCCACATGGGAAGTTTCCTTGTTGGAGCCGTGTCAAACACCTCATGTTGGAGAATCCTGCAGAGTCCCTGAGCCACCTCCACATTCCAAGGTCTCCCAGGCCACCAAGCCACAGTAGGACTCATCTTCAGGAGAGACCATTTCAACTCTCCCCTCTGGGTAGCTCACCCAGGAGCCCGCAGATTGAGCCTGCCTTGTCCTGACTAAAGAGTGGCGTTCCCAGGCATCCATGCTTAGACACCTGCTCTCGAGTCTTTCCATATGGGGCCTCTTGGAACCATCCAATAGGACTCACTGTCGTGCAGAAGGTAATTTTCAGTTTTGGAGCAGTTCACAAATCCCATCGTAGGCAAAACTTTCTGGCCTCATGAAGCCCCCACACCCTTCAGGAAGAGGCCATGCTGGACAAAAACTCTAGCCTGAGGCACGTCTCATAGTTGACATGACCTCAGTGCAGGAGATCTCGATTCAGCCTCTGCAGAGTGGGCCTGCCGTGCCCTCAGTCCCAAACCTCACGCTAGCTTGTGTTTTCAGACTTCCTTCCTCACACTCCTGGCAAACAAGCCCTCCGGACTAGGAACTCCAGAACCAAAACCGAGCCCAGTGTCTGCCCAACGGAAGAAAAACGTTTCCCTGTGGGGCTCTCCAGAAAACCCAGATGAGGATCAACCTGCTCGGGCCTCGACGGTACCCGAACTGGATAGGCTGCTCTGGGCACTCATGCTCTGCCTGACACAGCCTGAAGCCAGACATCCAGACAGACAAGGAGACAGCTGGCCGCACACCCAGCACTTCGGACACGCCATGGTCTTATGCCGTCACCTCATCCTAACCTTGGTTTTCAGATATCTGAACCTAGACATTATATCAATTCTCCACACAGCTGGGTATAGCAAGCACAAAACAGAACTCCTCCTTCCCCATGGCTGTCAAGCTTGCTCTTGGCATGGAGTCACACCTTCAGGGTGGGAGAAACCTTCATGGCCCCTGATGCCACGCCCAAACTTGAGTGCTGCTTGGGCACAAATTCACACTGTGACCCTCCGCATGAGCCCCATGTCAAAGAAAGGCCTGTCAGGGCCTGGACCAAGAGCCCACATATGGGGCTTGCCCAGCCCCTATGCACCCAATCCTCACCACGGTTTGAATTTTCCAGTCGCCCCGCCCGTACCTAGAGCTCTGCTCTGGAATCCCTTTCTTGGAGAGACCCATGAGCCAGACAACACGACTCCACCCTTCCCACAAAATGACCCCAAACTCTTGGGAGCTGGGACAAATCCCCAGAGAGGGATACTCGTCCACAGTACCTGAGGCCACCGCTCCAATCCACGGCTATCCCGGACACAACATCCAGGGACAAAAGCCTGAAGGAACGCCTCCCACTCGCCCTTGTTTCAGAGGCCCAGGAGCTCCCTCTCGGGCTGTACATCCGGCCTGCCATACCCTAGGTGCCACTCATAAGCTGAGTTTGTGTATTCAGACTTCTGTGCCCACAGCCTGGACCCACACAACATCCAGGCTAGGGCCTCTGGACCAAACAGCGAAAG
This sequence comes from Mustela nivalis, assembly GCF_964662115.1. Lineage (NCBI taxonomy): Eukaryota > Metazoa > Chordata > Mammalia > Carnivora > Mustelidae > Mustela > Mustela nivalis. Next base: position 250,955 of record NW_028136538.1, read on the forward strand.
ATTGTGCCTGCCCTCTCCAAGGAAAATGTGCCCAATCCATTGAACACAACCCTACAGGTTAGGGAAAAGCTCCAAGGTCCCTGAGGCCATCAATAGTATAGGCCACCCTGGACTAAGAGGGGCTCTCTGACACCAGCGGAGCAACTATCTCCACTTAGACTCTCAGACAGTGTCCCCAGAGACAGAAGGTTGAAATGGACAGGCCCCCAGGCCCTAATCTAAACCTTAGCTTTGGTTTCCATTTTTCCGTTCTCAGAGGACGGTTTTCGTTTTCCAGCACATGGGGCTTTTCTGAGGCACCAAACCAAACATCTCTCATCTCCACATGGGCAGCTTTCTTACTGGCATGTATCAAGACTTCAGGAAGGAGAGTTCGCAGGGCCACTGAACAACCAGCACATTCCAAGGTCTCCATGGACCCAAACGCACATTATGACGCATCCTCAGGAGAGGCTATTTCAATTCAGCCCCCTGGGTCGCGTGTTCCAGAGGCAGCAGATCAAACATATCTGGTCGCTAATAGCCAATGGGAATGCGAGGCATGCTGTACAGGGATCCATCCTTCGAACCCTGCTCTCCAGTCCTTCCATATGGTATGTCCTGGAGCCATGCAACAGGACTCGAATGTCCCGCAGAAGGAAACCTTGTGGTTTGGGGCAACCTCCAAACTCAGCGTTGGCAAACTTCCTTGGCCTCATGAGGCACCCACTTCATGAAGGTGCCATCATGGACACATACTCCAGCCTCAGCCAACGTCTGATCCTCAGATTGACTTCAGATGCAGGAGATTTTGATTCAGCCTCTGCAGAGTGGGCCTGCTCTGCCCTTGGCTCCAATCCTCACACTAGCTTGTGTTTTCAGACTTCCGTCCTCACACTCCTGGCCCACAAACCCTCCCTACTGGGAATTCTGGGGCCACAATGAAGCACTGTGCCTGCCTCCCAGGAGAAAAACCTTGTCTATGGCGCTGCCCAGAAACCCCAAATGAGGATCAAACTGCTTGGCCCTCGGCAACACCCCAATTGCATAGGCTACCTTAAACAGTGATGCTCTGTCGCAAATAGCCTGAGCCCAGACCTTCCAACAGACACCGACACAGCTGGCTGCACACCCAGCACATTGGACCCGCCACTGCCTTAGGCCACCATCCATTCCCAACCTGGGTTTTCAGTCATCGGAACCTAGACCTTATCTCCAATCCCTGCACAGGGGGGAACCTGATGCACAAGTCAGAACCCCTCCTTCCCCATGGCAAGAAACCTTGCTGCTGGCAGGGAGTCAAACCTTCAGTGTAGGAGAAAACGGCATGGCCCATGAGGCCACGCCCAAGCGTGAGGGCCGCCTTGGGCACAAACACACATTGTGACCCTCAGCGTGAGTACCTTATTCAAGTAACGCCTCTCAGTGACTGGACCAAGAGCCCGCATATGTGGCTTGCCATGCCCATAGGCACCCAGGACTAACTAGATGGTGTGTATTCCAGTTGAGGGAACCCACTGCTGTGCTCTAGAGTCCCTCTCCTGGGGGTTCCCCTGTGGCAGAAAACAGTACTCTTCATTCCCACAGAATGAACACAAACACTTGGGAGCTTGGACAATCCCCCGAGAGGAAGGCTCTTCCTCGGCCTCTGAGACAACCCCTACCCTGACCAGACACTGTAAACGCAACACCCAGAGACAAAATCCTGAGTGACTGCCTCCCACTTGCCCTACTTTGATTTCCAGAGGATCTCCCCTCACGGACTAGAGATCAGGCCTGCCATTACATTGGCCCCTAGCTGAGCCAAGTTTGCTTTTTCAGACATCTGTCCCCACAGCCCTGGCAAACACAGCCTCTAGGCTGGGTCCTCTGGAGCCATACCACAGGACCGTGCCTGCTCTCTCCTGGCAAACTGTGTCCATTCCTTTGGCCACACACCTCCAGAATATGAGAAACCTCAAGGCCTCCGAGGACATCCCATTACTTGGAGCCTCACTGGACTCACAGGGGCATTCGGACACAAGCTGAGCAGCTACATCCATGAATGCATGCACACAGATGTCAACAGAGATAGAAGGTTGAGCCGGACAGGCCTTTAGGCCGTAGTCTCAACTCTTGCTTTGGTTTCCAGGTGTCACTCCTCAGAGGCTTAGGTTCGAAGAACAGGGTATGGGGCTTTCCTGAGGCTCGGAACAGAACTCCTCTCGTCTCCACATGGGAAGTTTCCTTGTTGGAGCCGTGTCAAACACCTCATGTTGGAGAATCCTGCAGAGTCCCTGAGCCACCTCCACATTCCAAGGTCTCCCAGGCCACCAAGCCACAGTAGGACTCATCTTCAGGAGAGACCATTTCAACTCTCCCCTCTGGGTAGCTCACCCAGGAGCCCGCAGATTGAGCCTGCCTTGTCCTGACTAAAGAGTGGCGTTCCCAGGCATCCATGCTTAGACACCTGCTCTCGAGTCTTTCCATATGGGGCCTCTTGGAACCATCCAATAGGACTCGACTGTCGTGCAGAAGGTAATTTTCAGTTTTGGAGCAGTTCACAAATCCCATCGTAGGCAAAACTTTCTGGCCTCATGAAGCCCCCACACCCTTCAGGAAGAGGCCATGCTGGACAAAAACTCTAGCCTCAGGCACGTCTCATAGTTGACATGACCTCAGTGCAGGAGATCTCGATTCAGCCTCTGCAGAGTGGGCCTGCCGTGCCCTCGGTCCCAAAGCTCACGCTAGCTTGTGTTTTCAGACTTCCTTCCTCACACTCCTGGCAAACAAGCCCTCCGGACTAGGAACTCCAGAACCAAACCCCAGCCCAGTGTCTGCCCAACGGAAGAAAAACGTTTCCCTGTGGGGCTCTCCAGAAAACCCAGATGAGGATCAACCTGCTCGGGCCTCGACGGTACCCGAACTGGATAGGCTGCTCTGGGCACTCATGCTCTGCCTGACACAGCCTGAAGCCAGACATCCAGACAGACAAGGAGACAGCTGGCCGCACACCCAGCACTTCGGACACGCCATGGTCTTATGCCGTCACCTCATCCTAACCTTGGTTTTCAGATATCTGAACCTAGACATTATAACAATTCTCCACACATCTGGGTATAGCAAGCACAAAACAGAACACCCCCTTCCCCATGGCTGTCAAGCTTGCTCTTGGCATGGAGTCACACCTTCAGGGTGGGAGAAACCTTCATGGCCCCTGATGCCACGCCCAAACTTGAGTGCTGCTTGGGCACAAATTCACACTGTGACCCTCAGCATGAGCCCCATGTCAAAGAAAGGCCTGTCAGGGCCTGGACCAAGAGCCCACATATGGGGATTGCCAAGCCCCTATGCACCCAATCCTCACCACGGTTTGAATTTTCCAGTCGCCCCGCCCGTACCTAGAGCTCTGCTCTGGAATCCCTTTCTTGGAGAGACCCATGAGCCAGACAACACGACTCCACCCTTCCCACAAAATGACCCCAAACTCTTGGGAGCTGGGACAAATCCCCAGAGAGGGATACTCGTCCACAGTACCTGAGGCCACCGCTCCAATCCACGGCTATCACGGACACAACATCCAGGGACAAAAGCCTGAAGGAACGCCTCCCACTCGCCCTTGTTTCAGAGGCCCAGGAGCTCCCTCTCGGGCTGTACATCCGGCCTGCCATACCCTAGGTGCCATTCATAAGCTGAGTTTGTGTATTCAGACTTCTGTGCCCACAGCCTGGACCCACACAACATCCAGGCTAGGGCCTCTGGACCAAACAGCGAAAGATTGTGCCTGCCCTCTCCAAGGAAAATGTGCCCAATCCATTGAACACAACCCTACAGGTTATGGAAAAGCTCCAAGGTCCCTGAGGCCATCAATAGTATAGGCCACCCTGGACTAAGAGGGGCTCTCTGACACCAGCGGAGCAACTATCTCCACTTAGACTCTCAGACAGTGTCCCCAGAGACAGAAGGTTGAAATGGACAGGCCCCCAGGCCCTAATCTGAACCTTAGCTTTGGTTTCCATGTTTCCATTCTCAGAGGACTGTTTTCGTATTCCAGCACATGGGGCTTTTCTGAGGCACCAAACCAAACATCTCTCATCTCCACATGGGCAGCTTTCTTACTGGCATGTATCAAGACTTCAGGTAGGAGAGTTCCTCTGGGCCACTGGACAACCAGCACATTCCAAGGTCTCCATGGACCCAAACGCACATTATGACGCATCCTCAGGAGAGGCCATTTCAACTCAGCCCCCTGGGTCGCGTGTTCCAGAGGCAGCAGATCAAACATATCTTGTCGCTAATAGCCAATGGGAATGCGAGGCATGCTGTACAGGGATCCATCCTTCAAACCCTGCTCTCCAGTCCTTCCATATGGTATGTCCTGGAGCCATGCAACAGGACTAGAATGTCCCGCAGAAGGAAACCTTGTGGTTTGGGGCAACCTCCAAACTCAGCGTGGGCAAACTTCCTTGGCCTCATGAGGCACCCACTTCATGAAGGTGCCATCATGGACACATACTCCAGCCTCAGCCAACGTCTGATCCTCAGATTGACTTCAGATGCAGGAGATTTTGATTCAGCCTCTGCAGAGTGGGCCTGCTCTGCCCTTGGCTCCAATCCTCACACTAGCTTGTGTTTTCAGACTTCCGTCCTCACACTCCTGGCCCACAAACCCTCCCTACTGGGAATTCTGGGGCCACAATGAAGCACTGTGCCTGCCTCCCAGGAGAAAAACCTTGTCTATGGCGCTGCCCAGAAACCCCAAATGAGGATCAAACTGCTTGGCCCTCGGCAACACCCCAATTGCATAGGCTACCTTAAACAGTGATGCTCTGTCGCAAATAGCCTGAGCCCAGACCTTCCAACAGACACCGACACAGCTGGCTGCACACCCAGCACATTGGACCTGCCACTGCCTTAGGCCACCATCCATTCCCAACCTGGGTTTTCAGTCATCGGAACCTAGACCTTATCTCCAATCCCTGCACAGGGGGGAACCTGATGCACAAGTCAGAACCCCTCCTTCCCCATGGCAAGGAACCTTGCTGCTGGCAGTGAGTCAAACCTTCAGTGTAGGAGAAAACGGCATGGCCCATGAGGCCACGCCCAAGCGTGAGGGCCGCCTTGGGCACAAACACACATTGTGACCCTCAGCGTGAGTACCTTATTCAAGTAACGCCTCTCAGTGACTGGACCAAGAGCCCGCATATGTGGCTTGCCATGCCCATAGGCACCCAGGACTAACTAGATGGTGTGTATTCCAGTTGAGGGAACCCACTGCTGTGCTCTAGAGTCCCTCTCCTGGGGGTTCCCCTGTGGCAGGAAACAGTACTCTTCATTCCCACAGAATGAACACAAACACTTGGGAGCTTGGACAATCCCCCGAGAGGAAGGCTCTTCCTCGGCCTCTGAGACAACCCCTACCCTGACCGGACACTGTAAACGCAACACCCAGAGACAAAATCCTGAGTGACTGCCTCCCACTTGCCCTACTTTGATTTCCAGAGGATCTCCCCTCACCGACTAGAGATCAGGCCTGCCATTACATTGGCCCCTAGCTGAGCCAAGTTTGCTTTTTCAGACATCTGTCCCCACAGCCCTGGCAAACACAGCCTCTAGGCTGGGTCCTCTGGAGCCATACCACAGGACCGTGCCTGCTCTCTCCTGGCAAACTGTGTCCATTCCTTTGGCCACACACCTCCTTAATATGAGAAACCTCAAGGCCTCCGAGGACATCCCACTACTGGGAGCCTCACTGGACTCACAGGGGCATTCGGACACAAGCTGAGCAGCTACATCCATGAATGCATGCACACAGATGTCAACAGAGATAGAAGGTTGAGCCGGACAGGCCTTTAGGCCGTAGTCTCAACTCTTGCTTTGGTTTCCAGGCGTCACTCCTCAGAGGCTTAGGTTTGAAGAACAGGGTATGGGGCTTTCCTGAGGCACGGAACAGAACTCCTCTCGTCTCCACATGGGAAGTTTCCTTGTTGGAGCCGTGTCAAACACCTCATGTTGGAGAATCCTGCAGAGTCCCTGAGCCACCTCCACATTCCAAGGTCTCCCAGGCCACCAAGCCACAGTAGGACTCATCTTCAGGAGAGACCATTTCAACTCTCCCCTCTGGGTAGCTCACCCAGGAGCCCGCAGATTGAGCCTGCCTTGTCCTGACTAAAGAGTGGCGTTCCCAGGCATCCATGCTTAGACACCTGCTCTCGAGTCTTTCCATATGGGGCCTCTTGGAACCATCCAATAGGACTCACTGTCGTGCAGAAGGTAATTTTCAGTTTTGGAGCAGTTCACAAATCCCATCGTAGGCAAAACTTTCTGGCCTCATGAAGCCCCCACACCCTTCAGGAAGAGGCCATGCTGGACAAAAACTCTAGCCTGAGGCACGTCTCATAGTTGACATGACCTCAGTGCAGGAGATCTCGATTCAGCCTCTGCAGAGTGGGCCTGCCGTGCCCTCAGTCCCAAACCTCACGCTAGCTTGTGTTTTCAGACTTCCTTCCTCACACTCCTGGCAAACAAGCCCTCCGGACTAGGAACTCCAGAACCAAAACCGAGCCCAGTGTCTGCCCAACGGAAGAAAAACGTTTCCCTGTGGGGCTCTCCAGAAAACCCAGATGAGGATCAACCTGCTCGGGCCTCGACGGTACCCGAACTGGATAGGCTGCTCTGGGCACTCATGCTCTGCCTGACACAGCCTGAAGCCAGACATCCAGACAGACAAGGAGACAGCTGGCCGCACACCCAGCACTTCGGACATGCCATGGTCTTATGCCGTCACCTCATCCTAACCTTGGTTTTCAGATATCTGAACCTAGACATTATATCAATTCTCCACACATCTGGGTATAGCAAGCACAAAACAGAACTCCTCCTTCCCCTTGGCTGTCAAGCTTGCTCTTGGCATGGAGTCACACCTTCAGGGTGGGAGAAACCTTCATGGCCCCTGATGCCACGCCCAAACTTGAGTGCTGCTTGGGCACAAATTCACACTGTGACCCTCCGCATGAGCCCCATGTCAAAGAAAGGCCTGTCAGGGCCTGGACCAAGAGCCCACATATGGGGCTTGCCCAGCCCCTATGCACCCAATCCTCACCACGGTTTGAATTTTCCAGTCGCCCCGCCCGTACCTAGAGCTCTGCTCTGGAATCCCTTTCTTGGAGAGACCCATGAGCCAGACAACACGACTCCACCCTTCCCACAAAATGACCCCAAACTCTTGGGAGCTGGGACAAATCCCCAGAGAGGGATACTCGTCCACAGTACCTGAGGCCACCGCTCCAATCCACGGCTATCCCGGACACAACATCCAGGGACAAAAGCCTGAAGGAACGCCTCCCACTCGCCCTTGTTTCAGAGGCCCAGGAGCTCCCTCTCGGGCTGTACATCCGGCCTGCCATACCCTAGGTGCCACTCATAAGCTGAGTTTGTGTATTCAGACTTCTGTGCCCACAGCCTGGACCCACACAACATCCAGGCTAGGGCCTCTGGACCAAACAGCGAAAGATTGTGCCTGCCCTCTCCAAGGAAAATGTGCCCAATCCATTGAACACAACCCTACAGGTTAGGGAAAAGCTCCAAGGTCCCTGAGGCCATCAATAGTATAGGCCACCCTGGACTAAGAGGGGCTCTCTGACACCAGCGGAGCAACTATCTCCACTTAGACTCTCAGACAGTGTCCCCAGAGACAGAAGGTTGAAATGGACAGGCCCCCAGGCCCTAATCTGAACCTTAGCTTTGGTTTCCATTTTTCCGTTCTCAGAGGACGGTTTTCGTTTTCCAGCACATGGGGCTTTTCTGAGGCACCAAACCAAACATCTCTCATCTCCACATGGGCAGCTTTCTTACTGGCATGTATCAAGACTTCAGGAAGGAGAGTTCGCAGGGCCACTGAACAACCAGCACATTCCAAGGTCTCCATGGACCCAAACGCACATTATGACGCATCCTCAGGAGAGGCCATTTCAATTCAGCCCCCTGGGTCGCGTGTTCCAGAGGCAGCAGATCAAACATATCTGGTCGCTAATAGCCAATGGGAATGCGAGGCATGCTGTACAGGGATCCATCCTTCGAACCCTGCTCTCCAGTCCTTCCATATGGTATGTCCTGGAGCCATGCAACAGGACTCGAATGTCCCGCAGAAGGAAACCTTGTGGTTTGGGGCAACCTCCAAACTCAGCGTTGGCAAACTTCCTTGGCCTCATGAGGCACCCACTTCATGAAGGTGCCATCATGGACACATACTCCAGCCTCAGCCAACATCTGATCCTCAGCCTGACTTCAGATGCAGGAGATTTTGATTCAGCCTCTGCAGAGTGGGCCTGCTCTGCCCTTGGCTCCAATCCTCACACTAGCTTGTGTTTTCAGACTTCCGTCCTCACACTCCTGGCCCACAAACCCTCCCTACTGGGAATTCTGGGGCCACAATGAAGCACTGTGCCTGCCTCCCAGGAGAAAAACCTTGTCTATGGCGCTGCCCAGAAACCCCAAATGAGGATCAAACTGCTTGGCCCTCGGCAACACCCCAATTGCATAGGCTACCTTAAACAGTGATGCTCTGTCGCAAATAGCCTGAGCCCAGACCTTCCAACAGACACCGACACAGCTGGCTGCACACCCAGCACATTGGACCCGCCACTGCCTTAGGCCACCATCCATTCCCAACCTGGGTTTTCAGTCATCGGAACCTAGACCTTATCTCCAATCCCTGCACAGGGGGGAACCTGATGCACAAGTCAGAACCCCTCCTTCCCCATGGCAAGAAACCTTGCTGCTGGCAGGGAGTCAAACCTTCAGTGTAGGAGAAAACGGCATGGCCCATGAGGCCACGCCCAAGCGTGAGGGGCGCCTTGGGCACAAACACACATTGTGACCCTCAGCGTGAGTACCTTATTCAAGTAACGCCTCTCAGTGACTGGACCAAGAGCCCGCATATGTGGCTTGCCATGCCCATAGGCACCCAGGACTAACTAGATGGTGTGTATTCCAGTTGAGGGAACCCACTGCTGTGCTCTAGAGTCCCTCTCCTGGGGGTTCCCCTGTGGCAGAAAACAGTACTCTTCATTCCCACAGAATGAACACAAACACTTGGGAGCTTGGACAATCCCCCGAGAGGAAGGCTCTTCCTCGGCCTCTGAGACAACCCCTACCCTGACCGGACACTGTAAACGCAACACCCAGAGACAAAATCCTGAGTGACTGCCTCCCACTTGCCCTACTTTGATTTCCAGAGGATCTCCCCTCACGGACTAGAGATCAGGCCTGCCATTACATTGGCCCCTAGCTGAGCCAAGTTTGCTTTTTCAGACATCTGTCCCCACAGCCCTGGCAAACACAGCCTCTAGGCTGGGTCCTCTGGAGCCATACCACAGGACCGTGCCTGCTCTCTCCTGGCAAACTGTGTCCATTCCTTTGGCCACACACCTCCAGAATATGAGAAACCTCAAGGCCTCCGAGGACATCCCATTACTGGGAGCCTCACTGGACTCACAGGGGCATTTGGACACAAGCTGAGCAGCTACATCCATGAATGCATGCACACAGATGTCAACAGAGATAGAAGGTTGAGCCGGACAGGCCTTTAGGCCGTAGTCTCAACTCTTGCTTTGGTTTCCAGGTGTCACTCCTCAGAGGCTTAGGTTCGAAGAACAGGGTATGGGGCTTTCCTGAGGCACGGAACAGAACTCCTCTCGTCTCCACATGGGAAGTTTCCTTGTTGGAGCCGTGTCAAACACCTCATGTTGGAGAATCCTGCAGAGTCCCTGAGCCACCTCCACATTCCAAGGTCTCCCAGGCCACCAAGCCACAGTAGGACTCATCTTCAGGAGAGACCATTTCAACTCTCCCCTCTGGGTAGCTCACCCAGGAGCCCGCAGATTGAGCCTGCCTTGTCCTGACTAAAGAGTGGCGTTCCCAGGCATCCATGCTTAGACACCTGCTCTCGAGTCTTTCCATATGGGGCCTCTTGGAACCATCCAATAGGACTCACTGTCGTGCAGAAGGTAATTTTCAGTTTTGGAGCAGTTCACAAATCCCATCGTAGGCAAAACTTTCTGGCCTCATGAAGCCCCCACACCCTTCAGGAAGAGGCCATGCTGGACAAAAACTCTAGCCTGAGGCACGTCTCATAGTTGACATGACCTCAGTGCAGGAGATCTCGATTCAGCCTCTGCAGAGTGGGCCTGCCGTGCCCTCAGTCCAAACCTTACGCTAGCTTGTGTTTTCAGACTTCCTTCCTCACACTCCTGGCAAACAAGCCCTCCGGACTAGGAACTCCAGAACCAAAACCGAGCCCAGTGTCTGCCCAACGGAAGAAAAACGTTTCCCTGTGGGGCTCTCCAGAAAACCCAGATGAGGATCAACCTGCTCGGGCCTCGACGGTACCCGAACTGGATAGGCTGCTCTGGGCACTCATGCTCTGCCTGACACAGCCTGAAGCCAGACATCCAGACAGACAAGGAGACAGCTGGCCGCACACCCAGCACTTCGGACATGCCATGGTCTTATGCCGTCACCTCATCCTAACCTTGGTTTTCAGATATCTGAACCTAGACATTATATCAATTCTCCACACAGCTGGGTATAGCAAGCACAAAACAGAACTCCTCCTTCCCCATGGCTGTCAAGCTTGCTCTTGGCATGGAGTCACACCTTCAGGGTGGGAGAAACCTTCATGGCCCCTGATGCCACGCCCAAACTTGAGTGCTGCTTGGGCACAAATTCACACTGTGACCCTCCGCATGAGCCCCATGTCAAAGAAAGGCCTGTCAGGGCCTGGACCAAGAGCCCACATATGGGGCTTGCCAAGCCCCTATGCACCCAATCCTCACCACGGTTTGAATTTTCCAGTCGCCCCGCCCGTACCTAGAGCTCTGCTCTGGAATCCCTTTCTTGGAGAGACCCATGAGCCAGACAACACGACTCCACCCTTCCCACAAAATGACCCCAAACTCTTGGGAGCTGGGACAAATCCCCAAGAGGGATACTCGTCCACAGTACCTGAGGCCACCGCTCCAATCCACGGCTATCCCGGACACAACATCCAGGGACAAAAGCCTGAAGGAACGCCTCCCACTCGCCCTTGTTTCAGAGGCCCAGGAGCTCCCTCTCGGGCTGTACATCCGGCCTGCCATACCCTAGGTGCCACTCATAAGCTGAGTTTGTGTATTCAGACTTCTGTGCCCACAGCCTGGACCCACACAACATCCAGGCTAGGGCCTCTGGACCAAACAGCGAAAGATTGTGCCTGCCCTCTCCAAGGAAAATGTGCCCAATCCATTGAACACAACCCTACAGGTTAGGGAAAAGCTCCAAGGTCCCTGAGGCCATCAATAGTATAGGCCACCCTGGACTAAGAGGGGCTCTCTGACACCAGCGGAGCAACTATCTCCACTTAGACTCTCAGACAGTGTCCCCAGAGACAGAAGGTTGAAATGGACAGGCCCCCAGGCCCTAATCTGAACCTTAGCTTTGGTTTCCATTTTTCCGTTCTCAGAGGACGGTTTTCGTTTTCCAGCACATGGGGCTTTTCTGAGGCACCAAACCAAACATCTCTCATCTCCACATGGGCAGCTTTCTTACTGGCATGTATCAAGACTTCAGGAAGGAGAGTTCGCAGGGCCACTGAACAACCAGCACATTCCAAGGTCTCCATGGACCCAAACGCACATTATGACGCATCCTCAGGAGAGGCCATTTCAATTCAGCCCCCTGGGTCGCGTGTTCCAGAGGCAGCAGATCAAACATATCTGGTCGCTAATAGCCAATGGGAATGCGAGGCATGCTGTACAGGGATCCATCCTTCGAACCCTGCTCTCCAGTCCTTCCATATGGTATGTCCTGGAGCCATGCAACAGGACTCGAATGTCCCGCAGAAGGAAACCTTGTGGTTTGGGGCAACCTCCAAACTCAGCGTTGGCAAACTTCCTTGGCCTCATGAGGCACCCACTTCATGAAGGTGCCATCATGGACACATACTCCAGCCTCAGCCAACATCTGATCCTCAGCCTGACTTCAGATGCAGGAGATTTTGATTCAGCCTCTGCAGAGTGGGCCTGCTCTACCCTTGGCTCCAATCCTCACACTAGCTTGTGTTTTCAGACTTCCGTCCTCACACTCCTGGCCCACAAACCCTCCCTACTGGGAATTCTGGGGCCACAATGAAGCACTGTGCCTGCCTCCCAGGAGAAAAACATTGTCTATGGCGCTGCCCAGAAACCCCAAATGAGGATCAAACTGCTTGGCCCTCGGCAACACCCCAATTGCATAGGCTACCTTAAACAGTGATGCTCTGTCGCAAATAGCCTGAGCCCAGACCTTCCAACAGACACCGACACAGCTGGCTGCACACCCAGCACATTGGACCCGCCACTGCCTTAGGCCACCATCCATTCCCAACCTGCATTTTCAGTCATCGGAACCTAGACCTTATCTCCAATCCCTGCACAGGGGGGAACCTGATGCACAAGTCAGAACCCCTCCTTCCCCATGGCAAGAAACCTTGCTGCTGGCAGGGAGTCAAACCTTCAGTGTAGGAGAAAACGGCATGGCCCATGAGGCCACGCCCAAGCGTGAGGGCCGCCTTGGGCACAAACACACATTGTGACCCTCAGCGTGAGTACCTTATTCAAGTAACGCCTCTCAGTGACTGGACCAAGAGACCGCATATGTGGCTTGCCATGCCCATAGGCACCCAGGACTAACTAGATGGTGTGTATTCCAGTTGAGGGAACCCACTGCTGTGCTCTAGAGTCCCTCTCCTGGGGGTTCCCCTGTGGCAGAAAACAGTACTCTTCATTCCCACAGAATGAACACAAACACTTGGGAGCTTGGACAATCCCCCGAGAGGAAGGCTCTTCCTCGGCCTCTGAGACAACCCCTACCCTGACCGGACACTGTAAACGCAACACCCAGAGACAAAATCCTGAGTGACTGCCTCCCACTTGCCCTACTTTGATTTCCTGAGGATCTCCCCTCACGGACTAGAGAGCAGGCCTGCCATTACATTGGCCCCTAGCTGAGCCTAGTTTGCTTTTTCAGACATCTGTCCCCAAAGCCCTGGCAAACACAGCCTCTAGGCTGGGTCCTCTGGAGCCATACCACAGGACCGTGTCTGCTCTATCCTGGCAAACTGTGTCCATTCCTTTGGCCACACACCTCCAGAATATGAGAAACCTCAAGGCCTCCGAGGACATCCCATTACTGGGAGCCTCACTGGACTCACAGGGGCATTCGGACACAAGCTGAGCAGCTACATCCATGAATGCATGCACACAGATGTCAACAGAGATAGAAGGTTGAGCCGGACAGGCCTTTAGGCCGTAGTCTCAACTCTTGCTTTGGTTTCCAGGTGTCACTCCTCAGAGGCTTAGGTTCGAACAACAGGGTATGGGGCTTTCCTGAGGCACGGAACAGAACTCCTCTCGTCTCCACATGGGAAGTTTCCTTGTTGGAGCCGTGTCAAACACCTCATGTTGGAGAATCCTGCAGAGTCCCTGAGCCACCTCCACATTCCAAGGTCTCCCAGGCCACCAAGCCACAGTAGGACTCATCTTCAGGAGAGACCATTTCAACTCTCCCCTCTGGGTAGCTCACCCAGGAGCCCGCAGATTGAGCCTGCCTTGTCCTGACTAAAGAGAGGCGTTCCCAGGCATCCATGCTTAGACACCTGCTCTCGAGTCTTTCCATATGGGGCCTCTTGGAACCATCCAATAGGCCTCGACTGTCGTGCAGAAGGTAATTTTCAGTTTTGGAGCAGTTCACAAATCCCATCGTAGGCAAAACATTCTGGCCTCATGAAGCCCCACACCCTTCAGGAAGAGGCCATGCTGGACAAAAACTCTAGCCTGAAGCACGTCTCATAGTTGACATGACCTCAGTGCAGGAGATCTCGATTCAGCCTCTGCAGAGTGGGCCTGCCGTGCCCTCGGTCCCAAACCTCACGCTAGCTTGTGTTTTCAGACTTCCTTCCTCACACTCCTGGCAAACAAGCCCTCCGGACTAGGAACTCCAGAACCAAAACCCAGCCCTGTGTCTGCCCAACGGAAGAAAAACGTTTCCCTGTGGGGCTCTCCAGAAAACCCAGATGAGGATCAACCTGCTCGGGCCTCGACGGTACCCGAACTGGATAGGCTGCTCTGGGCACTCATGCTCTGCCTGACACAGCCTGAAGCCAGACATCCAGACAGACAAGGAGACAGCTGGCCGCACACCCAGCACTTCGGACACGCCATGGTCTTATGCCGTCACCTCATCCTAACCTTGGTTTTCAGATATCTGAACCTAGACATTATATCAATTCTCCACACAGCTGGGTATAGCAAGCACAAAACAGAACTCCTCCTTCCCCATGGCTGTCAAGCTTGCTCTTGGCATGGAGTCACACCTTCAGGGTGGGAGAAACCTTCATGGCCCCTGATGCCACGCCCAAACTTGAGTGCTGCTTGGGCACAAATTCACACTGTGACCCTCCGCATGAGCCCCATGTCAAAGAAAGCCCTGTCAGGGCCTGGACCAAGAGCCCACATATGGGGCTTGCCAAGCCCCTATGCACCCAATCCTCACCACGGTTTGAATTTTCCAGTCGCCCTGCCCGTACCTAGAGCTCTGCTCTGGAATCCCTTTCTTGGAGAGACCCATGAGCCAGACAACACGACTCCACCCTTCCCACAAAATGACCCCAAACTCTTGGGAGCTGGGACAAATCCCCAGAGAGGGATACTCGTCCACAGTACCTGAGGCCACCGCTCCAATCCACGGCTATCCCGGACACAACATCCAGGGACAAAAGCCTGAAGGAACGCCTCCCACTCGCCCTTGTTTCAGAGGCCCAGGAGCTCCCTCTCGGGCTGTACATCCGGCCTGCCATACCCTAGGCGCCACTCATAAGCTGAGTTTGTGTATTCAGACTGCTGTGCCCACAGCCTGGACCCACACAACATCCAGGCTAGGGCCTCTGGACCAAACAGCGAAAGATTGTGCCTGCCCTCTCCAAGGAAAATGTGCCCAATCCATTGAACACAACCCTACAGGTTAGGGAGAAGCTCCAAGGTCCCTGAGGCGATCAATAGTATAGGCCACCCTGGACTAAGAGGGGCTCTCTGACACCAGCGGAGCAACTATCTCCACTTAGACTCTCAGACAGTGTCCCCAGAGACAGAAGGTTGAAATGGACAGGCCCCCAGGCCCTAATCTGAACCTTAGCTTTGGTTTCCATGTTTCCGTTCTCAGAGGACGGTTTCGTATTCCAGCACATGGGGCTTTTCTGAGGCACCAAACCAAACATCTCTCATCTCCACATGGGCAGCTTTCTTACTGGCATGTATCAAGACTTCAGGTAGGAGAGTTCCGCAGGGCCACTGAACTACCAGCACATTCCAAGGTCTCCATGGACCCAAACGCACATTATGACGCATCCTCAGGAGAGGCCATTTCAACTCAGCCCCCTGGGTCGCGTGTTCCAGAGGCAGCAGATCAAACATATCTTGTCGCTAATAGCCAATGGGAATGCGAGGCATGCTGTACAGGGATCCATCCTTCGAAACCTGCTCTCCAGTCCTTCCATATGGTATGCCCTGGAGCCATGCAACAGGACTCGAATGTCCCGCAGAAGGAAACCTTGTGGTTTGGGGCAACCTCCAAACTCAGCGTGGGCAAACTTCCTTGGCCTCATGAGGCACCCACTTCATGAAGGTGCCATCATGGACACATACTCCAGCCTCAGCCAACGTCTGATCCTCAGCCTGACTTCAGATGCAGGAGATTTTGATTCAGCCTCTGCAGAGTGGGCCTGCTCTGCCCTTGTCTCCAATCCTCACACTAGCTTGTGTTTTCTGACTTCCGTCATCACACTCCTGGCCCACAAACCCTCCCTACTGGGAATTCTGGGGCCACAATGAAGCACTGTGCCTGCCTCCCAGGAGAAAAACATTGTCTATGGCGCTGCCCAGAAACCTCAAATGAGGATCAAACTGCTTGGCCCTCGGCAACACCCCAATTGCATAGGCTACCTTAAACAGTGATGCTCTGTCGCAAATAGCCTGAGCCCAGACCTTCCAACAGACACCGACACAGCTGGCTGCACACCCAGCACATTGGACCCGCCACTGCCTTAGGCCACCATCCATTCCCAACCTGGGTTTTCAGTCATCGGAACCTAGACCTTATCTCCAATCCCTGCACAGGGGGGAACCTGATGCACAAGTCAGAACCCCTCCTTCCCCATGGCAAGAAACCTTGCTGCTGGCAGGGAGTCAAACCTTCAGTGAAGGAGAAAACGGCATGGCCCATGAGGCCACGCCCAAGCGTGAGGGCCGCCTTGGGCACAAACACATATTGTGACCCTCAGCGTGAGTACCTTATTCAAGTAACGCCTCTCAGTGACTGGACCAAGAGCCCGCATATGTGGCTTGCCATGCCCATAGGCACCCAGGACTAACTAGATGGTGTGTATTCCAGTTGAGGGAACCCACTGCTGTGCTCTAGAGTCCCTCTCCTGGGGGTTCCCCTGTTGCAGAAAACAGTACTCTTCATTCCCACAGAATGAACAAAAACACTTGGGAGCTTGGACAATCCCCCGAGAGGAAGGCTCTTCGTCGGCCTCTGAGACAACCCCTACCCTGACCGGACACTGTAAACGCAACACCCAGAGACAAAATCCTGAGTGACTGCCTCCCACTTGCCCTACTTTGATTTCCAGAGGATCTCCCCTCACGGACTAGAGATCAGGCCTGCCATTACATTGGCCCCTAGCTGAGCCAAGTTTGCTTTTTCAGATATCTGTCCCCACAGCCCTGGCAAACACAGCCTCTAGGCTGGGTCCTCTGGAGCCATACCACAGGACCGTGCCTGCTCTCTCCTGGCAAACTGTGTCCATTCCTTTGGCCACAAACCTCCTTAATATGAGAAACCTCAAGGCCTCCGAGGACATCCCACTACTGGGAGCCTTACTGGACTCACAGGGGCATTCGGACACAAGCTGAGCAGCTACATCCATGAATGCATGCACACAGATGTCAACAGAGATAGAAGGTTGAGCCGGACAGGCCTTTAGGCCGTAGTCTCAACTCTTGCTTTGGTTTCCAGGTGTCACTCCTCAGAGGCTTTGGTTCGAAGAACAGGGTATGGGGCTTTCTTGAGGCACGGAACAGAACTCCTCTCGTCTCCACATGGGAAGATTCCTTGTTGGAGCTGTGTCAAACACCTCATGTTGGAGAATCCTGCAGAGTCCCTGAGTCAACTCCACATTCCAAGGTCTCCCAGGCCAACAAGCCACAGTAGGACTCATCTTCAGGAGAGTCCATTTCAACACTCCCCTCTGGGTAGCTCACTCAGGAGCCCGCAGATTGAGCCTGCCTTGTCCTGACTAAAGAGTGGGAATATGAGGTGGCGTTCCCAGGCATCCATGCTTAGACACCTGCTCTCGAGTCTTTCCATATGGGGCCTCTTAGAACCATCCAATAGGACTCGACTGTCGTGCAGAAGGTAACCTTCAGTTTTGGAGCAGTTCACAAATCCCATCGTAGGCAAAACTTTCTGGCCTCATGAAGCCCCCACACCCTTCAGGAAGAGGCCATGCTGGACAAGAACTCTAGCCTGAGGCACGTCTCATAGTTGACATGACCTCAGTGCAGGAGATCTCGATTCAGCCTCTGCAGAGTGGGCCTGCCGTGCCCTCGGTCCCAAACCTCACGCTAGCTTGTGTTTTCAGACTTCCTTCCTCACACTCCTGGCAAACAAGCCCTCCGGACTAGGAACTCCGGAACCAAAACCCAGCCCAGTGTCTGCCCAACGGAAGAAAAACGTTTCCCTGTGGGGCTCTCCAGAAAACCCAGATGAGGATCAACCTGCTCGGGCCTCGATGGTACCCGAACTAGATAGGCTACTCTGGGCACTCATGCTCTGCCTGACACAGCCTGAAGCCAGACGTCCAGACAGACAAGGAGACAGCTGGCCGCACACACAGCACTTCGGACACGCCATGGTCTTATGCCTTCACCTCATCCTAACCTTGGTTTTCAGATATCTGAACCTAGACATTATATCAATTCTCCACACAGCTGGGTATAGCAAGCACAAAACGGAACTCCTCCTTCCCCATGGCTGTCAAGCTTGCTCTTGGCATGGAGTCACACCTTCAGGGTGGGAGAAACCTTCATGGCCCCTGATGCCACGCCCAAACTTGAGTGCTGCTTGGGCACAAATTCACACTGTGCCCCTCAGCATGAGCCCCATTTCAAAGAAAGGCCTGTCAGGGCTTGGACCAAGAGCCCACATATGGGGCTTGCCAAGCCCCTATGCACCCAATCCTCACCACGGTTTGAATTTTTCAGTCGCCCCGCCCGTACCTGGGGCTCTGTTCTGGAATCCCTTTCTTGGAGAGACCCATGAGCCAGACAACACGACTCCACCCTTCCCACAAAATGACCCCAAACTCTTGGGAGCTGGGACAAATCCCCAGAGAGGGATACTCGTCCACAGTACCTGAGGCCACTGCTCCAATCCACGGCTATCACGGACACAACATCCAGAGACAAAAGCCTGAAGGAACGCCTCCCACTCGCCCTTGTTTCAGAGGCCCAGGAGCTCCCTCTCGGGCTGTACATCCGGCCTGCCATACCCTAGGCGCCACTCATAAGCTGAGTTTGTGTATTCAGACTTCTGTGCCCACAGCCTGGACCCACACATCATCCAGGCTTGGGCCTCTGGACCAAACAGCGAAAGATTGTGCCTGCCCTCTCCAAGGAAAATGTGCCCAATCCATTGAACACAACCCTACAGGTAGGGAAAAGCTCCAAGGTCCCTGAGGCCATCAATAGTATAGGCCACCCTGGACTAAGAGGGGCTCTCTGACACCAGCGGAGCAACTATCTCCACTTAGACTCTCAGACAGTGTCCCCAGAGACAGAAGGTTGAAATGGACAAGCCCCCAGGCCCTAATCTGAACCTTAGCTTTGGTTTCCATGTTTCCGTTCTCAGAGGACTGTTTTCGTATTCCAGCACATGGGGCTTTTCTGAGGCACCAAACCAAACATCTCTCATCTCCACATGGGCAGCTTTCTTACTGGTATGTATCAAACACTTCCGGTAGGAGAGTTCCGCAGGGCCACTGAACAACCAGCACATTCCAAGGTCTCCATGGACCCAAACGCACATTATGACGCATCCTCAGGAGAGGCCATTTCAACTCAGTCGCGTGTTCAACCCCTGGGTCGCGTGTTCCAGAGGCAGCAGATCAAACATATCTTGTCGCTAATAGCCAATGGGAATGCGAGGCATGCTGTACAGGGATCCATCCTTCAAACCCTGCTCTCCAGTCCTTCCATATGGTATGTCCTGGAGCCATGCAACAGGACTCGTATGTCCCGCAGAAGGAAACCTTGTGGTTTGGGGCAACCTCCAAACTCAGCGTGGGCAAACTTCCTTGGCCTCATGAGGCCCCCACTTCATGAAGGTGCCATCATGGACACATACTCCAGCCTCAGCCAACGTCTGATCCTCAGCCTGACTTCAGATGCAGGAGATTTTTATTCAGCCTCTGCAGAGTGGGCCTGCTTTGCCCTTGGCTCCATTCCTCACACTAGCTTGTGTTTTCAGACTTCCGTCCTCACACTCCTGGCCCACAAACCCTCCCTACTGGGAATTCTGGGGCCACAATGAAGCACTGTGCCTGCCTCCCAAAAGAAAAACATTGCCTATGGCGCTGCCCAGAAACCCCAAATGAGGATCAAACTGCTTGGCCCTCGGCAACACCCCAATTGCATAGGCTACCTTAAACAGTGATGCTCTGTCGCAAATAGCCTGAGCCCAGACCTTCCAACAGACACCGACACAGCTGGCTGCACACCCAGCACATTGGACCCGCCACTGCCTTAGGCCACCATCCATTCCCAACCTGGGTTTTCAGTCATCGGAACCTAGACCTTATCTCCAATCCCTGCACAGGGGGGAACCTGATGCACAAGTCAGAACCCCTCCTTCCCCATGGCAAGAAACGTTGCTGCTGGCAGTGAGTCAATCCTTCAGTAGGAGAAAATGGCATGGCCCATGACGCCACGACCAAGCGTGAGGGCAGCCTTGGGCACAAACACATATTGTGACCCTCAGCATGAGTACCTTATTCAAGTAATGCCTCTCAGTGACTGGACCAAGAGCCCGCATATGTGGCTTGCCATGCCCATAGGCACCCAGGACTAACTAGATGGTGTGCATTCCAGTTGAGGGAACCCACTGCTGTGCTCTAGAGTCCCTCTCCTGGTGGGTCCCCTGTGGCAGAAAACAGTACTCTTCATTCTCACAGAATGAACACAAACACTTGGGAGCTTGGACAATCCCACGAGAGGAAGGCTCTTCCTCGGCCTCTGAGACAACCCCTACCCTGACCGGACACTGTAAACGCAACACCCAGAGACAAAATCCTGAGTGACTGCCTCACACTTGCCCTACTTTGATTTCCAGAGGATCTCCCCTCACGGACTAGAGATCAGGCCTGCCATTACATTGGCCTCTAGCTGAGCCAAGTTTGCTTTTTCAGACATCTGTCCCCACAGCCCTGGCAAACACAGCCTCTAGGCTGGGTCCTCTGGAGCCATAACACAGGACCGTGCCTGCTCTCTCCTGGGAAACTGTGTTCATTCCTTTAGCCACACACCTCCTTAATATGAGAAACCTCAAGGCCTCCGAGGACATCCCACTACTGGGAGCCTCACTGGACTCACAGGGGCATTCGGACACAAGCTGAGCAGCTACATCCATGAATGCATGCACACAGATGTCAACAGAGATAGAAGGTTGAGCCGGACAGGCGTTTAGGCCGTAGTCTCAACTCTTGCTTTGGTTTCCAGGTGTCACTCCTCAGAGGCTTTGGTTCGAGGAACAGGGTATGGGGCTTTCCTGAGGCACGGGACAGAACTCCTCTCGTCTCCACATGGGAAGTTTCCTTGTTGGAGCCGTGTCAAACACCTCATGTTGGAGAATCCTGCAGAGTTCCTGAGCCACCTCCACATTCCAAGGTCTCCCAGGCCAAGAAGCCACAGGAGGACTCATTTTCAGGAGAGTCCATTTCAACTCTCCCCTCTGGGTAGCTCAACCAGGAGCCCGCAGATTGAGCCTGCCTTGTCCTGACTAAAGAGTGGGAATATGAGGTGGCGTTCCCAGGCATCCATACTTAGACACCTGCTCTCGAGTCTTACCATATGGGGCCTCTTGGAACGATCCAATAGGACTCGACTGTCGTGCAGAAGGTAACCTTCAGTTTTGGAGCAGTTCACAAATCCCATCGTAGGCAAAACTTTCTGGCCTCATGAAGCCCCCACATCCTTCAGGAAGAAGCCATGCTGGACAAGAACTCTAGCCTGAGGCACGTCTCATAGTTGACATGACCTCAGTGCAGGAGATCTCGATTCAGCCTCTGCAGAGTGGGCCTGCCGTGCCCTCGGTCCCAAACCTCACGCTAGCTTGTGTTTTCAGACTTCCTTCCTCACACTCCTGGCAAACAAGCTCTCCGGACTAGGAACTCCGGAACCAAAACCCAGCCCAGTGTCTGCCCAACGGAAGAAAAACGTTTCCCTGTGGGGCTCTCCAGAAAACCCAGATGAGGATCAACCTGCTCGGGCCTCGACGGTACCCGAACTGGATAGGCTGCTCTGGGCACTCATGCTCTGCCGGACACAGCCTGAAGCCAGACGTCCAGACAGTCAAGGAGACAGCTGGCCGCACACCCAGCACTTCGGACACGCCATGGTCTTATGCCGTCACCTCATCCTAACCTTGGTTTTCAGATATCTGAACCTAGACATTATATCAATTCTCCACACAGCTGGGTATAGCAAGCACAAAACAGAACTCCTCCTTCCCCATGGCTGTCAAGCTTGCTCTTGGCATGGAGTCACACCTTCAGGGTGGGAGAAACCTTCATGGCCCCTGATGCCACGCCCAAACTTGAGTGCTGCTTGGGCACAAATTCACACTGTGACCCTAGCATGAGCCCCATGTCAAAGAAAGGCCTGTCAGGGCCTGGACCAAGAGCCCACATATGGGGCTTGCCAAGCCCCTATGCACCCAATCCTCACCACGGTTTGAATTTTCCAGTCGCCCCGCCCGTACCTGGAGCTCTGCTCTGGAATCCCTTTCTTGGAGAGACCCATGAGCCAGACAACACGACTCCACCCTTCCCACAAAATGACCCCAAACTCTTGGGAGCTGGGACAAATCCCCAGAGAGGGATACTCGTCCACAGTCCCTGAGGCCACCGCTCCAATCCACGGCTATCCCGGACACAACATCCAGAGACAAAAGCCTGAAGGAACGCCTCCCACTCGCCCTTGTTTCAGAGGGCCAGGAGCTCCCTCTCGGGCTGTACTTCCGGCCGGCCATACCCTAGGCGCCACTCATAAGCTGAGTTTGTGTATTCAGACTTCTGTGCCCACAGCCTGGACCCACACAACATCCAGGCTAGGGCCTCTGGACCAAACAGCGAAAGATTGTGCCTGCCCTCTCCAAGGAAAGTGTGCCCAATCCATTGACCACAACCCTACAGGTTAGGGAAAAGCTCCAAGGTCCCTGAGGCCATCAATAGTATAGGCCACCCTGGACTAAGAGGGGCTCTCTGACACCAGCGGAGCAACTATCTCCACTTAGACTCTCAGACAGTGTCCCCAGAGACAGAAGGTTGAAATGGACAGGCCCCCAGGCCCTAATCTGAACCTTAGCTTTGGTTTCCATGTTTCCGTTCTCAGAGGACTGTTTTCGTAGACCAGCACATGGGGCTTTTCTGAGGCACCAAACCAATCCTCTCTCATCTCCACATGGGCAGCTTTCTTACTGGGATGTATCAAACACTTCAGGTAGGAGAGTTCCGCAGGGCCACTGAACAACCAGCACATTCCAAGGTCTCCATGGACCCAAACGCACATTATGACGCATCCTCAGGAGAGGCCATTTCAACTCAGCCCCCTGGGTCGCGTGTTCCAGAGGCAGCAGATCAAACATATCTTGTCGCTAATAGCCAATGGGAATGCGAGGCATGCTGTACAGGGATCCATCCTTCGAACCCTGCTCTCCAGTCCTTCCATATGGTATGTCCTGGAGCCATGCAACAGGACTCGAATGTCCCGCAGAAGGAAACCTTGTGGTTTGGGGCAACCTCCAAACTCAGCGTGGGAAAACTTCCTTGGCCTCATGAGGCCCCCACTTCATGAAGGTGCCATCATGGACACATACTCCAGCCTCAGCCAACGTCTGATCCTCAGCCTGACTTCAGATGCAGGAGATTTTGATTCAGCCTCTGCAGAGTGGGCCTGCTCTGCCCTTCGCTCCAATTCTCACACTAGCTTGTGTTTTCAGACTTCCGTCCTCACACTCCTGGCCCACAAACCCTACCTACTTGGAATTCTGGGGCCACAATGAAGCACTGTGCCTGCCTCCCAGGAGAAAAACCTTGTCTATGGCGCTGCCCAGAAACCCCAAATGAGGATCAAACTGCTTGGCCCTCGGCAACACCCCAATTGCATAGGCTACCTTAAACAGTGATGCTCTGTCGCAAATAGCCTGAGCCCAGACCTTCCAACAGACACCGACACAGCTGGCTGCACACCCAGCACATTGGACCCGCCACTGCCTTAGGCCACCATCCATTCCCAACCTGGGTTTTCAGTCATCGGAACCTAGACCTTATCTCCAATCCCTGCACAGGGGGGAACCTGATGCACAAGTCAGAACCCCTCCTTCCCCATGGCAAGAAACCTTGCTGCTGGCAGGGAGTCAAACCTTCAGTGTAGGAGAAAACGGCATGGCCCATGAGGCCACGCCCAAGCGTGAGGGCCGCCTTGGGCACAAACACACATTGTGACCCTCAGCGTGAGTACCTTATTCAAGTAACGCCTCTCAGTGACTGGACCAAGAGCCCGCATATGTGGCTTGCCATGCCCATAGGCACCCAGGACTAACTAGATGGTGTGCATTCCAGTTGAGGGAACCCACTGCTGTGCTCTAGAGTCCCTCTCCTGGTGGGTCCCCTGTGGCAGAAAACAGTACTCTTCATTCCCACAGAATGAACACAAACACTTGGGAGCTTGGACAATCCCCTGAGAGGAAGGCTCTTCCTCGGCCTCTGAGACAACCCCTACCCTGACCGGACACTGTAAACGCAACACCCAGAGACAAAATCCTGAGTGACTGCCTCCCACTTCCCTACATTGATTTCCAGAGGATCTCCCCTCACGGTCTAGAGATCAGGCCTGCCATTACATTGGCCCCTAGCTGAGCCAAGTTTGCTTTTTCAGACATCTGTCCCCACAGCCCTGGCAAACACAGCCTCTAGGCTGGGTCCTCTGGAGCCATAACACAGGACCGTGCCTGCTCTCTCCTGGGAAACTGTGTTCATTCCTTTAGCCACACACCTCCTTAATATGAGAAACCTCAAGGCCTCCGAGGACATCCCACTACTGGGAGCCTCACTGGACTCACAGGGGCATTCGGACACAAGCTGAGCAGCTACATCCATGAATGCATGCACACAGATGTCAACAGAGATAGAAGGTTGAGCCGGACAGGCGTTTAGGCCGTAGTCTCAACTCTTGCTTTGGTTTCCAGGTGTCACTCCTCAGAGGCTTTGGTTCGAGGAACAGGGTATGGGGCTTTCCTGAGGCACGGGACAGAACTCCTCTCGTCTCCACATGGGAAGTTTCCTTTTTGGAGCCGTGTCAAACACCTCATGTTGGAGAATCCTGCAGAGTCCCTGAGCCACCTCCACATTCCAAGGTCTCCCAGGCCAACAAGCCACAGGAGGACTCATTTTCAGGAGAGTCCATTTCAACTCTCCCCTCTGGGTAGCTCACCCAGGAGCCCGCAGATTGAGCCTGCCTTGTCCTGACTAAAGAGTGGGAATATGAGGTGGCGTTCCCAGGCATCCATGCTTAGACACCTGCTCTCGAGTCTTACCATATGGGGCCTCTTGGAACCATCCAATAGGACTCGACTGTCGTGCAGAAGGTAACCTTCAGTTTTGGAGCAGTTCACAAATCCCATCGTAGGCAAAACTTTCTGGCCTCATGAAGCCCCCACATCCTTCAGGAAGAGGCCATGCTGGACAAGAACTCTAGCCTGAGGCACGTCTCATAGTTGACATGACCTCAGTGCAGGAGATCTCGATTCAGCCTCTGCAGAGTGGGCCTGCCGTGCCCTCGGTCCCAAACCTCACGCTAGCTTGTGTTTTCAGACTTCCTTCCTCACACTCCTGGCAAACAAGCTCTCCGGACTAGGAACTCCGGAACCAAAACCCAGCCCAGTGTCTGCCCAACGGAAGAAAAACGTTTCCCTGTGGGGCTCTCCAGAAAACCCAGATGAGGATCAACCTGCTCGGGCCTCGACGGTACCCGAACTGGATAGGCTGCTCTGGGCACTCATGCTCTGCCTGACACAGCCTGAAGCCAGACGTCCAGACAGACAAGGAGACAGCTGGCCGCACACCCAGCACTTCGGACACGCCATGGTCTTATGCCGTCACCTCATCCTAACCTTGGTTTTCAGATATCTGAACCTAGACATTATATCAATTCTCCACACAGCTGGGTATAGCAAGCACAAAACAGAACTCTTCCTTCCCCATGGCTGTCAAGCTTGCTCTTGGCATGGAGTCACACCTTCAGGGTGGGAGAAACCTTCATGGCCCCTGATGCCACGCCCAAACTTGAGTGCTGCTTGGGCACAAATTCACACTGTGACCCTCAGCATGAGCCCCATGTCAAAGAAAGGCCTGTCAGGGCCTGGACCAAGAGCCCACATATGGGGCTTGCCAAGCCCCTATGCACCCAATCCTCACCACGGTTTGAATTTTCCAGTCGCCCCGCCCGTACCTGGAGCTCTGCTCTGGAATCCCTTTCTTGGAGAGACCCATGAGCCAGACAACACGACTCCACCCTTCCCAAAAAATGACCCCAAACTCTTGGGAGCTGGGACAGATCCCCAGAGAGGGATACTCGTCCACAGTACCTGAGGCCACCGCTCCAATCCACAGCTATCCCGGACACAACATCCAGAGACAAAAGCCTGAAGGAACGCCTCCCACTCGCCCTTGTTTCAGAGGCCCAGGAGCTCCCTCTCGGGCTGTACATCCGGCCTGCCATACCCTAGGCGCCACTCATAAGCTGAGTTTGTGTATTCAGACTTCTGTGCCCACAGCCTGGACCCACACATCATCCAGGCTAGGGCCTCTGGACCAAACAGCGAAAGATTGTGCCTGCCCTCTCCAAGGAAAATGTGCCCAATCCATTGAACACAACCCTACAGGTAGGGAAAAGCTCCAAGGTCCCTGAGGCCATCAATAGTATAGGCCACCCTGGACTAAGAGGGGCTCTCTGACACCAGCGGAGCAACTATCTCCACTTAGACTCTCAGACAGTGTCCCCAGAGACAGAAGGTTGAAATGGACAGGCCCCCAGGCCCTAATCTGAACCTTAGCTTTGGTTTCCATGTTTCCGTTCTCAGAGGACTGTTTTCGTATTCCAGCACATGGGGCGTTTCTGAGGCACCAAACCAAACATCTCTCATCTCCACTTGGGCAGCTTTCTTACTGGTATGTATCAAACACTTCCGGTAGGAGAGTTCCGCAGGGCCACTGAACAACCAGCACATTCCAAGGTCTCCATGGACCCAAACGCACATTATGACGCATCCTCAGGAGAGGCCTTTTCAACTCAGTCGCGTGTTCAACCCCTGGGTCGCATGTTCCAGAGGCAGCAGATCAAACATTTCTTGTCGCTAATAGCCAATGGGAATGCGAGGCATGCTGTACAGGGATCCATCCTTCAAACCCTGCTCTCCAGTCCTTCCATATGGTATGTCCTGGAGCCATGCAACAGGACTCGTATGTCCCGCAGAAGGAAACCTTGTGGTTTGGGGCAACCTCCAAACTCAGCGTGGGAAAACTTCTTGGCCTCATGAGGCCCCCACTTCATGAAGGTGCCATCATGGACACATACTCCAGCCTCAGCCAACGTCTGATCCTCAGCCTGACTTCAGATGCAGGAGATTTTGATTCAGCCTCTGCAGAGTGGGCCTGCTCTGCCCTTGGCTCCAAACCTCACACTAGCTTGTGTTTTCAGACTTCCGTCCTCACACTCCTGTCCCACAAACCCTCCCTACTGGGAATTCAGGGGCCACAATGAAGCACTGTGCCTGCCTCCCAGGAGAAAAACATTGTCTATGGCGCTGCCCAGAAACCCCAAATGAGGATCAAACTGCTTGGCCCTCAGCAACACCCCAATTGCATAGGCTACCTAAAACAGTGTTGCTCTGTCGCAAATAACCTGTGCCCAGACCTTCCAACAGACACCGACACAGCTGGCTGCACACCCAGCACATTGGACCCGCCACTGCCTTAGGCCACCATCCATTCCCAACCTGTGTTTTCAGTCTTCGGAACCTAGACCTTATCTCCAATCCCTGCACAGGGGGGAACCTGATGCACAAGTCAGAACCCCTCCTTCCCCATGGCAAGAAACGTTGCTGCTGGCAGTGAGTCAATCCTTCAGTGTAGGAGAAAATGGCATGGCCCATGAGGCCACGACCAAGCGTGAGGGCAGCCTTGGGCACAAACACATATTGTGACCCTCAGCATGAGTACCTTATTCAAGTAATGCCTCTCAGTGACTGGACCAAGAGCCCGCATATGTGGCTTGCCATGCCCATAGGCACCCAGGACTAACTAGATGGTGTGTATTCCAGTTGAGGGAATCCACTGCTGTGCTCTAGAGTCCCTCTCCTGGGGGTTCCCCTGTGGCAGAAAACAGTACTCTTCATTCCCACAGAATGAACACAAACACTTGGGAGCTTGGACAATCCCCCGAGGAAGGCTCTTCCTCGGCCTCTGAGACAACCCCTACCCTGACCGGACACTGTAAACGCAACACCCAGAGACAAAATCCTGAGTGACTGCCTCCCACTTGCCCTACTTTGATTTCCAGAGGATCTCCCCTCACGGTCTAGAGATCAGGCCTGCCATTACATTGGCCCCTAGCTGAGCCATGTTTGCTTTTTCAGACATCTGTCCCCACAGCCCTGGCAAACACAGCCTCTAGGCTGGGTCCTCTGGAGCCATACCACAGGACCGTGCCTGCTCTCTCCTGGGAAACTGTGTCCATTCCTTTGGCCACACACCTCCAGAATATGAGAAACCTCAAGGCCTCCGAGGACATCCCACTACTGGGAGCCTCACTGGACTCACAGGGGCATTCGGACACAAGCTGAGCAGCTACATCCATGAA
Organism: Mustela nivalis; assembly: GCF_964662115.1. NCBI lineage: Eukaryota > Metazoa > Chordata > Mammalia > Carnivora > Mustelidae > Mustela > Mustela nivalis. The sequence goes on from NW_028136538.1 coordinate 279,178, forward strand.
TGCATGCACACAGATGTCAACAGAGATAGAAGGTTGAGCCGGACAGGCCTTTAGGCCGTAGTCTCAACTCTTGCTTTGGTTTCCAGGTGTCACTCCTCAGAGGCTTTGGTTCGAAGAACAGGGTATGGGGCTTTCCTGAGGCACGGGACAGAACTCCTCTCGTCTCCACATGGGAAGTTTCCTTGTTGGAGCCGTGTCAAACACCTCATGTTGGAGAATCCTGCAGAGTCCCTGAGCCACATCCACATTCCAAGGTCTCCCAGCCCACCAAGCCACAGGAGGACTCATTTTCAGGAGAGTACATTTCAACTCTCCCCTCTGGGTAGCTCACCCAGGAGCCCGAAGATTGAGCCTGCCTTGTCCTGACTAAAGAGTGGGAATATGAGGTGGCGTTCTCAGGCATCCATGCTTAGACACCTGCTCTCGAGTCTTACCATATGGGGCCTCTTGGAACCATCCAATAGGACTCGACTGTCGTGCAGAAGGTAACCTTCAGTTTTGGAGCAGTTCACAAATCCCGTCGTAGGCAAAACTTTCTGGCCTCATGAAGCCCCCACATCCTTCAGGAAGAGGCCATGCTGGACAAGAACTCTAGCCTGAGGCACGTCTCATAGTTGACATGACCTCAGTGCAGGAGATCTCGATTCAGCCTCTGCAGAGTGGGCCTGCCGTGCCCTCGGTCCCAAACCTCACGCTAGCTTGTGTTTTCAGACTTCCTTCCTCACACTCCTGGCAAACAAGCTCTCGTGACTAGGAACTCCGGAACCAAAACCCAGCCCAGTGTCTGCCCAACGGAAGAAAAACGTTTCCCTGTGGGGCTCTCCAGAAAACCCAGATGAGGATCAACCTGCTCGGGCCTCGACGGTACCCGAACTGGATAGGCTGCTCTGGGCACTCATGCTCTGCCGGACACAGCCTGAAGCCAGACGTCCAGACAGTCAAGGAGACAGCTGGCCGCACACCCAGCACTTCGGACACGCCATGGTCTTATGCCGTCACCTCATCCTAACCTTGGTTTTCAGATATCTGAACCTAGACATTATATCAATTCTCCACACAGCTGGGTATAGCAAGCACAAAACAGAACTCCTCCTTCCCCATGGCTGTCAAGCTTGCTCTTGGCATGGAGTCACACCTTCAGGGTGGGAGAAACCTTCATGGCCCCTGATGCCACGCCCAAACTTGAGTGCTGCTTGGGCACAAATTCACACTGTGACCCTCAGCATGAGCCCCATGTCAAAGAAAGGCCTGTCAGGGCCTGGACCAAGAGCCCACATATGGGGCTTGCCAAGCCCCTATGCACCCAATCCTCACCAGGGTTTGAATTTTCCAGTCGCCCCGCCCGTACCTGGAGCTCTGCTCTGGAATCCCTTTCTTGGAGAGACCCATGAGCCAGACAACACGACTCCACCCTTCCCACAAAATGACCCCAAACTCTTGGGAGCTGGGACAAATCCCCAGAGAGGGATACTCGTCCACAGTACCTGAGGCCACCGCTCCAATCCACGGCTATCCCGGACACAACATCCAGAGACAAAAGCCTGAAGGAACGCCTCCCACTCGCCCTTGTTTCAGAGGGCCAGGAGCTCCCTCTCGGGCTGTACATCCGGCCGGCCATACCCTAGGCGCCACTCATAAGCTGAGTTTCTGTATTCAGACTTCTGTGCCCACAGCCTGGACCCACACAACATCCAGGCTAGGGCCTCTGGACCAAACAGCGAAAGATTGTGCCTGCCCTCTCCAAGGAAAGTGTGCCCAATCCATTGACCACAACCCTACAGGTTAGGGAAAAGCTCCAAGGTCCCTGAGGCCATCAATAGTATAGGCCACCCTGGACTAAGAGGGGCTCTGTGACACAAGCGGAGCAACTATCTCCACTTAGACTCTCAGACAGTGTCCCCAGAGACAGAAGGTTGAAATGGACAGGCCCCCAGGCCCTAATCTGAACCTTAGCTTTGGTTTCCATGTTTCCGTTCTCAGAGGACTGTTTTCGTAGACCAGCACATGGGGCTTTTCTGAGGCACCAAACCAATCCTCTCTCATCTCCACATGAGCAGCTTTCTTACTGGCATGTATCAAACACTTCAGGTAGGAGAGTTCCGCAGGGCCACTGAACAACCAGCACATTCCAAGGTCTCCATGGACCCAAACGCACATTATGACGCATCCTCAGGAGAGGCCATTTCAACTCAGCCCCCTGGGTCGCGTGTTCCAGAGGCAGCAGATCAAACATATCTTGTCGCTAATAGCCAATGGGAATGCGAGGCATGCTGTACAGGGATCCATCCTTCGAACCCTGCTCTCCAGTCCTTCCATATGGTATGTCCTGGAGCCATGCAACAGGACTCGAATGTCCCGCAGAAGGAAACCTTGTGGTTTGGGGCAACCTCCAAACTCAGCGTGGGAAAACTTCCTTGGCCTCATGAGGCCCCCACTTCATGAAGGTGCCATCATGGACACATACTCCAGCCTCAGCCAACGTCTGATCCTCAGCCTGACTTCAGATGCAGGAGATTTTGATTCAGCCTCTGCAGAGTGGGCCTGCTCTGCCCTTCGCTCCAATCCTCACACTAGCTTGTGTTTTCAGACTTCCGTCCTCACACTCCTGGCCCACAAACCCTCCCTACTTGGAATTCTGGGGCCACAATGAAGCACTGTGCCTGCCTCCCAGGAGAAAAACCTTGTCTATGGCGCTGCCCAGAAACCCCAAATGAGGATCAAACTGCTTGGCCCTCGGCAACACCCCAATTGCATAGGCTACCTTAAACAGTGATGCTCTGTCGCAAATAGCCTGAGCCCAGACCTTCCAACAGACACCGACACAGCTGGCTGCACACCCAGCACATTGGACCCGCCACTGCCTTAGGCCACCATCCATTCCCAACCTGGGTTTTCAGTCATCGGAACCTAGACCTTATCTCCAATCCCTGCACAGGGGGGAACCTGATGCACAAGTCAGAACCCCTCCTTCCCCATGGCAAGAAACCTTGCTGCTGGCAGGGAGTCAAACCTTCAGTGTAGGAGAAAACGGCATGGCCCATGAGGCCACGCCCAAGCGTGAGGGCCGCCTTGGGCGCAAACACACATTGTGACCCTCAGCGTGAGTACCTTATTCAAGTAACGCCTCTCAGTGACTGGACCAAGAGCCCGCATATGTGGCTTGCCATGCCCATAGGCACCCAGGACTAACTAGATGGTGTGCATTCCAGTTGAGGGAACCCACTGCTGTGCTCTAGAGTCCCTCTCCTGGTGGGTCCCCTGTGGCAGAAAACAGTACTCTTCATTCCCACAGAATGAACACAAACACTTGGGAGCTTGGACAATCCCACGAGAGGAAGGCTCTTCCTCGGCCTCTGAGACAACCCCTACCCTGACCGGACACTGTAAACGCAACACCCAGAGACAAAATCCTGAGTGACTGCCTCACACTTGCCCTACTTTGATTTCCAGAGGATCTCCCCTCACGTACTAGAGATCAGGCCTGCCATTACATTGGCCCCTAGCTGAGCCAAGTTTGCTTTTTCAGACATCTATCCCCACAGCCCTGGCAAACACAGCCTCTAGGCTGGGTCCTCTGGAGCCATAACACAGGACCGTGCCTGCTCTCTCCTGGGAAACTGTGTTCATTCCTTTAGCCACACACCTCCTTAATATGAGAAACCTCAAGGCCTCCGAGGACATCCCACTACTGGGAGCCTCACTGGACTCACAGGGGCATTCGGACACAAGCTGAGCAGCTACATCCATGAATGCATGCACACAGATGTCAACAGAGATAGAAGGTTGAGCCGGACAGGCGTTTAGGCCGTAGTCTCAACTCTTGCTTTGGTTTCCAGGTGTCACTCCTCAGAGGCTTTGGTTCGAGGAACAGGGTATGGGGCTTTCCTGAGGCACGGGACAGAACTCCTCTCGTCTCCACATGGGAAGTTTCCTTGTTGGAGCCGTGTCAAACACCTCATGTTGGAGAATCCTGCAGAGTCCCTGAGCCACCTCCACATTCCAAGGTCTCCCAGGCCAACAAGCCACAGGAGGACTCATTTTCAGGAGAGTCCATTTCAACTATCCCCTCTGGGTAGCTCACCCAGGAGCCCGCAGATAGAGCCTGCCTTGTCCTGACTAAAGAGTGGGAATATGAGGTGGTGTTCCCAGGCATCCATGCTTAGACACCTGCTCTCGAGTCTTACCATATGGGGCCTCTTGGAACCATCCAATAGGACTCGACTGTCGTGCAGAAGGTAACCTTCAGTTTTGGAGCAGTTCACAAATCCCATCGTAGGCAAAACTTTCTGGCCTCATGAAGCCCCCACATCCTTCAGGAAGAGGCCATGCTGGACAAGAACTCTAGCCTGAGGCACGTCTCATAGTTGACATGACCTCAGTGCAGGAGATCTCGATTCAGCCTCTGCAGAGTGGGCCTGCCGTGCCCTCGGTCCCAAACCTCACGCTAGCTTCTGTTTTCAGACTTCCTTCCTCACACTCCTGGCAAACAAGCTCTCCGGACTAGGAACTCCGGAACCAAAACCCAGCCCAGTGTCTGCCCAACGGAAGAAAAACGTTTCCCTGTGGGGCTCTCCAGAAAACCCAGATGAGGATCAACCTGCTCGGGCCTCGACGGTACCCGAACTGGATAGGCTGCTCTGGGCACTCATGCTCTGCCGGACACAGCCTGAAGCCAGACGTCCAGACAGACAAGGAGACAGCTGGCCGCACACCCAGCACTTCGGACACGCCATGGTCTTATGCCGTCACCTCATCCTAACCTTGGTTTTCAGATATCTGAACCTAGACATTATATCAATTCTCCACACAGCTGGGTATAGCAAGCACAAAACAGAACTCCTCCTTCCCCATGGCTGTCAAGCTTGCTCTTGGCATGGAGTCACACCTTCAGGGTGGGAGAAACCTTCATGGCCCCTGATGCCACGCCCAAACTTGAGTGCTGCTTGGGCACAAATTCACACTGTGACCCTCAGCATGAGCCCCATGTCAAAGAAAGGCCTGTCAGGGCCTGGACCAAGAGCCCACATATGGGGCTTGCCAAGCCCCTATGCACCCAATCCTCACCACGGTTTGAATTTTCCAGTCGCCCCACCCGTACCTGGAGCTCTGCTCTGGAATCCCTTTCTTGGAGAGACCCATGAGCCAGACAACACGACTCCACCCTTCCCACAAAATGACCCCAAACTCTTGGGAGCTGGGACAAATCCCCAGAGAGGGATACTCGTCCACAGTACCTGAGGCCACCGCTCCAATCCACGGCTATCCCGGACACAACATCCAGAGACAAAAGCCTGAAGGAACGCCTCCCACTCGCCCTTGTTTCAGAGGCCCAGGAGCTCCCTCTCGGGCTGTACATCCGGCCTGCCATACCCTAGGCGCCACTCATAAGCTGAGTTTGTGTATTCAGACTTCTGTGCCCACAGCCTGGACCCACACATCATCCAGGCTAGGGCCTCTGGACCAAACAGCGAAAGATTGTGCCTGCCCTCTCCAAGGAAAGTGTGCCCAATCCATTGACCACAACCCTACAGGTAGGGAAAAGCTCCAAGGTCCCTGAGGCCATCAATAGTATAGGCCACCCTGGACTAAGAGGGGCTCTCTGACACCAGCGGAGCAACTATCTCCACTTAGACTCTCAGACAGTGTCCCCAGAGACAGAAGGTTGAAATGGACAGGCCCCCAGGCCCTAATCTGAACCTTAGCTTTGGTTTCCATGTTTCCGTTCTCAGAGGACTGTTTTCGTATTCCAGCACATGGGGCGTTTCTGAGGCACCAAACCAAACATCTCTCATCTCCACTTGGGCAGCTTTCTTACTGGTATGTATCAAACACTTCCGGTAGGAGAGTTCCGCAGGGCCACTGAACAACCAGCACATTCCAAGGTCTCCATGGACCCAAACGCACATTATGACGCATCCTCAGGAGAGGCCATTTCAACTCAGTCCCGTGTTCAACCCCTGGGTCGCGTGTTCCAGAGGCAGCAGATCAAACATATCTTGTCGCTAATAGCCAATGGGAATGCGAGGCATGCTGTACAGGGATCCATCCTTCAAACCCTGCTCTCCAGTCCTTCCATATGGTATGTCCTGGAGCCATGCAACAGGACTCGTATGTCCCGCAGAAGGAAACCTTGTGGTTTGGGGCAACCTCCAAACTCAGCGTGGGAAAACTTCTTGGCCTCATGAGGCCCCCACTTCATGAAGGTGCCATCATGGACACATACTCCAGCCTCAGCCAACGTCTGATCCTCAGCCTGACTTCAGATGCAGGAGATTTTGATTCAGCCTCTGCAGAGTGGGCCTGCTCTGCCCTTGGCTCCAAACCTCACACTAGCTTGTGTTTTCAGACTTCCGTCCTCACACTCCTGTCCCACAAACCCTCCCTACTGGGAATTCTGGGGCCACAATGAAGCACTGTGCCTGCCTCCCAGGAGAAAAACATTGTCTATGGCGCTGCCCAGAAACCCCAAATGAGGATCAAACTGCTTGGCCCTCAGCAACACCCCAATTGCATAGGCTACCTAAAACAGTGTTGCTCTGTCGCAAATAGCCTGTGCCCAGACCTTCCAACAGACACCGACACAGCTGGCTGCACACCCAGCACATTGGACCCGCCACTGCCTTAGGCCACCATCCATTCCCAACCTGTGTTTTCAGTCTTCGGAACCTAGACCTTATCTCCAATCCCTGCACAGGGGGGAACCTGATGCACAAGTCAGAAACCCTCCTTCCCCATGGCAAGAAACGTTGCTGCTGGCAGTGAGTCAATCCTTCAGTGTAGGAGAAAATGGCATGGCCCATGAGGCCACGACCAAGCGTGAGGGCAGCCTTGGGCACAAACACATATTGTGACCCTCAGCATGAGTACCTTATTCAAGTAATGCCTCTCAGTGACTGGACCAAGAGCCCGCATATGTGGCTTACCATGCCCATAGGCACTCAGGACTAACTAGATGGTGTGTATTCCAGTTGAGGGAACCCACTGCTGTGCTCTAGAGTCCCTCTCCTGGGGGGTCCCCTGTGACAGAAAACAGTACTCTTCATTCCCACAGAATGAACACAAACACTTGGGAGCTTGGACAATCCCCCGAGGAAGGCTCTTCCTCGGCCTCTGAGACAACCCCTACCCTGACCGGACACTGTAAACGCAACACCCAGAGACAAAATCCTGAGTGACTGCCTCCCACTTGCCCTACATTGATTTCCAGAGGATCTCCCCTCACGGTCTAGAGATCAGGCCTGCCATTACATTGGCCCCTAGCTGAGCCATGTTTGCTTTTTCAGACATCTGTCCCCACAGCCCTGGCAAACACAGCCTCTAGGCTGGGTCCTCTGGAGCCATACCACAGGACCGTGCCTGCTCTCTCCTGGGAAACTGTGTCCATTCCTTTGGCCACACACCTCCAGAATATGAGAAACCTCAAGGCCTCCGAGGACATCCCACTACTGGGAGCCTCACTGGACTCACAGGGGCATTCGGACACAAGCTGAGCAGCTACATCCATGAATGCATGCACACAGATGTCAACAGAGATAGAAGGTTGAGCCGGACAGGCCTTTAGGCCGTAGTCTCAACTCTTGCTTTGGTTTCCAGGTGTCACTCCTCAGAGGCTTTGGTTCGAAGAACAGGGTATGGGGCTTTCCTGAGGCACGGGACAGAACTCCTCTCGTCTCCACATGGGAAGTTTCCTTGTTGGAGCCGTGTCAAACACCTCATGTTGGAGAATCCTGCAGAGTCCCTGAGCCACCTCCACATTCCAAGGTCTCCGAGGCCACCAAGCCACAGGAGGACTCATTTTCAGGAGAGTCCATTTCAACTCTCCCCTCTGGGTAGCTCACCCAGGAGCCCGAAGATTGAGCCTGCCTTGTCCTGACTAAAGAGTGGGAATATGAGGTGGCGTTCTCATGCATCCATGCTTAGACACCTGCTCTCGAGTCTTACCATATGGGGCCTCTTGAAACCATCCAATAGGACTCGACTGTCGTGCAGAAGGTAACCTTCAGTTTTGGAGCAGTTCACAAATCCCGTCGTAGGCAAAACTTTCTGGCCTCATGAAGCCCCCACACCCTTCAGGAAGAGGCCATGGTGGACAAGAACTCTAGCCTGAGGCACGTCTCATAGTTGACATGACCTCAGTGCAGGAGATCTCGATTCAGCCTCTGCAGAGTGGGCCTGCCGTGCCCTCGGTCCCAAACCTCACGCTAGCTTGTGTTTTCAGACTTCCTTCCTCACACTCTTGGCAAACAAGCTCTCCGGACTAGGAACTCCGGAACCAAAACCCAGCCCAGTGTCTGCCCAACGGAAGAAAAACGTTTCCCTGTGGGGCTCTCCAGAAACCCAGATGAGGATCAACCTGCTCGGGCCTCGACGGTACCCGAACTGGATAGGCTGCTCTGGGCACTCATGCTCTGCCTGACACATCCTGATGCCAGACGTCCAGACAGAGAAGGAGACAGCTGGCCGCACACCCAGCACTTCGGACACGCCATGGTCTTATGCCGTCACCTCATCCTAACCTTGGTTTTCAGATATCTGAACCTAGACATTATATCAATTCTCCACACAGCTGGGTATAGCAAGCACAAAACAGAACTCCTCCTTCCCCATGGCTGTCAAGCTTGCTCTTGGCATGGATTCACACCTTCAGGGTGGGAGAAACCTTCATGGCCCCTGATGCCACGCCCAAAATTGAGTGCTGCTTGGGCACAAATTCACACTGTGACCCTCAGCATGAGCACCATGTCAAAGAAAGGCCTGTCAGGGCCTGGACCAAGAGCCCACCTATGGGGCTTGCCAAGCCCCTATGCACCCAATCCTCACCACGGTTTGAATTTTCCAGTCGCCCCGCCCGTACCTGGAGCTCTGCTCTGGAATCCCTTTCTTGGAGAGACCCATGAGCCAGACAACACGACTCCACCCTTCCCACAAAATGACCCCAAACTCTTGGGAGCTGGGACAAATCCCCAGAGAGAGATACTCGTCCACAGTACCTGAGGCCACCGCTCCAATCCACGGCTATCCCGGACACAACATCCAGAGACAAAAGCCTGAAGGAACGCCTCCCACTCACCCTTGTTTCAGAGGCCCAGGAGCTCCCTCTCGGGCTGTACATCCGGCCTGCCATACCCTAGGCGCCACTCATAAGCTGAGTTTGTGTATTCAGACTTCTGTGCCCACAGCCTGGACCCACACATCATCCAGGCTAGGGCCTCTGGACCAAACAGCGAAAGATTGTGCCTGCCCTCTCCAAGGAAAATGTGCCCAATCCATTGAACACAACCCTACAGGTAGGGAAAAGCTCCAAGGTCCCTGAGGCCATCAATAGTATAGGCCACCCTGGACTAAGAGGGGCTCTCTGACACCAGCGGAGCAACTATCTCCACTTAGACTCTCAGACAGTGTCCCCAGAGACAGAAGGTTGAAATGGACAGGCCCCCAGGCCCTAATCTGAACCTTAGCTTTGGTTTCCATGTTTCCGTTCTCAGAGGACTGTTTTCGTATTCCAGCACATGGGGCGTTTCTGAGGCACCAAACCAAACATCTCTCATCTCCACTTGGGCAGCTTTCTTACTGGTATGTATCAAACACTTCCGGTAGGAGAGTTCCGCAGGGCCACTGAACAACCAGCACATTCCAAGGTCTCCATGGACCCAAACGCACATTATGACGCATCCTCAGGAGAGGCCATTTCAACTCAGTCGCGTGTTCAACCCCTGGGTCGCGTGTTCAAGAGGCAGCAGATCAAACATATCTTGTCGCTAATAGCCAATGGGAATGCGAGGCATGCTGTACAGGGATCCATCCTTCAAACCCTGCTCTCCAGTCCTTCCATATGGTATGTCCTGGAGCCATGCAACAGGACTCGTATGTCCCGCAGAAGGAAACCTTGTGGTTTGGGGCAACCTCCAAACTCAGCGTGGGAAAACTTCTTGGCCTCATGAGGCCCCCACTTCATGAAGGTGCCATCATGGACACATACTCCAGCCTCAGCCAACGTCTGATCCTCAGCCTGACTTCAGATGCAGGAGATTTTGATTCAGCCTCTGCAGAGTGGGCCTGCTCTGCCCTTGGCTCCAAACCTCACACTAGCTTGTGTTTTCAGACTTCCGTCCTCACACTCCTGTCCCACAAACCCTCCCTACTGGGAATTCTGGGGCCACAATGAAGCACTGTGCCTGCCTCCCAGGAGAAAAACATTGTCTATGGCGCTGCCCAGAAACCCCAAATGAGGATCAAACTGCTTGGCCCTCAGCAACACCCCAATTGCATAGGCTACCTAAAACAGTGTTGCTCTGTCGCAAATAGCCTGTGCCCAGACCTTCCAACAGACACCGACACAGCTGGCTGCACACCCAGCACATTGGACCCGCCACTGCCTTAGGCCACCATCCATTCCCAACCTGTGTTTTCAGTCTTCGGAACCTAGACCTTATCTCCAATCCCTGCACAGGGGGGAACCTGATGCACAAGTCAGAAACCCTCCTTCCCCATGGCAAGAAACGTTGCTGCTGGCAGTGAGTCAATCCTTCAGTGTAGGAGAAAATGGCATGGCCCATGAGGCCACGACCAAGCGTGATGGCAGCCTTGGGCACAAACACATATTGTGACCCTCAGCATGAGTACCTTATTCAAGTAATGCCTCTCAGTGACTGGACCAAGAGCCCGCATATGTGGCTTACCATGCCCATAGGCACTCAGGACTAACTAGATGGTGTGTATTCCAGTTGAGGGAACCCACTGCTGTGCTCTAGAGTCCCTCTCCTGGGGGGTCCCCTGTGGCAGAAAACAGTACTCTTCATTCCCACAGAATGAACACAAACACTTGGGAGCTTGGACAATCCCCCGAGGAAGGCTCTTCTTCGGCCTCTGAGACAACCCCTACCCTGACCGGACACTGTAAACGCAACACCCAGAGACAAAATCCTGAGTGACTGCCTCCCACTTCCCTACATTGATTTCCAGAGGATCTCCCCTCACGGTCTAGAGATCAGGCCTGCCATTACATTGGCCCCTAGCTGAGCCATGTTTGCTTTTTCAGACATCTGTCCCCACAGCCCTGGCAAACACAGCCTCTAGGCTGGGTCCTCTGGAGCCATACCACAGGACCGTGCCTGCTCTCTCCTGGGAAACTGTGTCCATTCCTTTGGCCACACACCTCCAGAATATGAGAAACCTCAAGGCCTCCGAGGACATCCCACTACTGGGAGCCTCACTGGACTCACAGGGGCATTCGGACACAAGCTGAGCAGCTACATCCATGAATGCATGCACACAGATGTCAACAGGGATAGAAGGTTGAGCCGGACAGGCCTTTAGGCCGTAGTCTCAACTCTTGCTTTGGTTTCCAGGTGTCACTCCTCAGAGGCTTTGGTTCGAAGAACAGGGTATGGGGCTTTCCTGAGGCACGGGACAGAACTCCTCTCGTCTCCACATGGGAAGTTTCCTTGTTGGAGCCGTGTCAAACACCTCATGTTGGAGAATCCTGCAGAGTCCCTGAGCCACCTCCACATTCCAAGGTCTCCGAGGCCACCAAGCCACAGGAGGACTCATTTTCAGGAGAGTCCATTTCAAATCTCCCCTCTGGGTAGCTCACCCAGGAGCCCGAAGATTGAGCCTGCCTTGTCCTGAATAAAGAGTGGGAATATGAGGTGGCGTTCTCAGGCATCCATGCTTAGACACCTGCTCTCGAGTCTTACCATATGGGGCCTCTTGGAACCATCCAATAGGACTCGACTGTCGTGCAGAAGGTAACCTTCAGTTTTGGAGCAGTTCACAAATCCCGTCGTTGGCAAAACTTTCTGGCCTCATGAAGCCCCCACACCCTTCAGGAAGAGGCCATGCTGGACAAGAACTCTAGCCTGAGGCACGTCTCATAGTTGACATGACCTCAGTGCAGGAGATCTCGATTCAGCCTCTGCAGAGTGGGCCTGCCGTGCCCTCAGTCCCAAACCTCACGCTAGCTTGTGTTTTCAGACTTCCTTCCTCACACTCTTGGCAAACAAGCTCTCCGGACTAGGAACTCCGGAACCAAAACCCAGCCCAGTGTCTGCCCAACGGAAGAAAAACGTTTCCCTGTGGGGCTCTCCAGAAACCCAGATGAGGATCAACCTGCTCGGGCCTCGACGGTATTCGAACTGGATAGGCTGCTCTGGGCACTCATGCTCTGCCTGACACATCCTGATGCCAGACGTCCAGACAGAGAAGGAGACAGCTGGCCGCACACCCAGCACTTCGGACACGCCATGGTCTTATGCCGTCACCTCATCCTAACCTTGGTTTTCAGATATCTGAACCTAGACATTATATCAATTCTCCACACAGCTGGGTATAGCAAGCACAAAACAGAACTCCTCCTTCCCCATGGCTGTCAAGCTTGCTCTTGACATGGATTCACACCTTCAGGGTGGGAGAAACCTTCATGGCCCCTGATGCCACGCCCAAAATTGAGTGCTGCTTGGGCACAAATTCACACTGTGACCCTCAGCATGAGCACCATGTCAAAGAAAGGCCTGTCAGGGCCTGGACCAAGAGCCCACATATGGGGCTTGCCAAGCCCCTATGCACCCAATCCTCACCACGGTTTGAATTTTCCAGTCGTCCCGCCCGTACCTGGAGCTCTGCTCTGGAATCCCTTTCTTGGAGAGACCCATGAGCCAGACAACACGACTCCACCCTTCCCACAAAATGACCCCAAACTCTTGGGAGCTGGGACAAATCCCCAGAGAGGGATACTCGTCCACAGTACCTGAGGCCACCGCTCCAATCCACGGCTATCCCGGACACAACATCCAGAGACAAAAGCCTGAAGGAACGCCTCCCACTCGCCCTTGTTTCAGAGGCCCAGGAGCTCCCTCTCGGGCTGTACATCCGGCCGGCCATACCCTAGGCGCCACTCATAAGCTGAGTTTGTGTATTCAGACTTCTGTGCCCACAGCCTGGACCCACACATCATCCAGGCTAGGGCCTCTGGACCAAACAGCGAAAGATTGTGCCTGCCCTCTCCAAGGAAAGTGTGCCCAATCCATTGACCACAAACCTACAGGTTAGGGAAAAGCTCCAAGGTCCCTGAGGCCATCAATAGTATAGGCCACCCTGGACTAAGAGGGGCTCTCTGACACCAGCGGAGCAACTATCTCCACTTAGACTCTCAGACAGTGTCCCCAGAGACAGAAGGTTGAAATGGACAGGCCCCCAGGCCCTAATCTGAACCTTAGCTTTGGTTTCCATGTTTCCGTTCTCAGAGGACTGTTTTGTAGACCAGCACATGGGGCTTTTCTGAGGCACCAAAGCAAACCTCTCTCATCTCCACATGGGCAGCTTTCTTACTGGCATGTATCAAACACTTCATGTAGGAGAGTTCCGCAGGGCCACTGAACAACCAGCACAGTCCAAGGTCTCCATGGACCCAAACGCACATTATGACGCATCCTCAGGAGAGGCCATATCAACTCAGCCCCCTGGGTCGCGTGTTCCAGAGGCAGCAGATCAAACATATCTTGTCGCTAATAGCCAATGGGAATGCGAGGCATGCTGTACAGGGATCCATCCTTCGAAACCTGCTCTCCAGTCCTTCCATATGGTATGTCCTGGAGTCATGCAACAGGACTCGAATGTCCCGCAGAAGGAAACCTTGTGGTTTGGGGCAACCTCCAAACTCAGCGTGGGCAAACTTCCTTGGCCTCATGAGGCCCCCACTTCATGAAGGTGCCATCATGGACACATACTCCAGCCTCAGCCAACGTCTGATCCTCAGCCTGACTTCAGATGCAGGAGATTTTGATTCAGCCTCTGCAGAGTGGGCCTGCTCTGCCCTTGGCTCCAATCCTCACACTAGCTTGTGTTTTCAGACTTCCATACTCACACTCCTGGCCCACAAAGCCTCCCTACTGGGAATTCTGGGGCCACAATGAAGCACTGTGCCTGCCTCCCAGGAGAAAAACATTGTCTATGGCGCTGCCCAGAAACCCCAAATGAGGATCAAACTGCTTGGCCCTCGGCAACACCCCAATTGCATAGGCTACCTTAAACAGTGATGCTCTGTCGCAAATAGCCTGAGCCCAGTCCTTCCAACAGACACCGACACAGCTGGCTGCACACCCAGCACATTGGACCGGCCACTACCTTAGGCCACCATCCATTCCCAACCTGGGTTTTCAGTCATCGGAACCTAGACCTTATCTCCAATCCCTGCACAGGGGGGAACCTGATGCACAAGTCAGAACCCCTCCTTCCCCATGGCAAGAAACGTTGCTGCTGGCAGTGAGTCAATCCTTCAGTGTAGGAGAAAATGGCATGGCCCATGAGGCCATGACCAAGCGTGAGGGCAGCCTTGGGCACAAACACATATTGTGACCCTCAGCATGAGTACCTTATTCAAGTAATGCTTCTCAGTGACTGGACCAAGAGCCCGCATATGTGGCTTGCCATGCCCATAGGCACCCAGGACTAACTAGATGGTGTGCATTCCAGTTGAGGGAACCCACTGCTGTGCTCTAGAGTCCCTCTCCTGGTGGGTCCCCTGTGGCAGAAAACAGTACTCTTTATTCCCACAGAATGAACACCAACACTTGGGAGCTTGGACAATCCCCCGAGAGGAAGGCTCTTCCTCGGCCTCTGAGACAACCCCTACCCTGACCGGACACTGTAAACGAAACACCCAGAGACAAAATCCTGAGTGACTGCCTCCCACTTGCCCTACTTTGATTTCCAGAGGATCTCCCCTCACGGACTAGAGATCAGGCCTGCCATTACATTGGCCCCTAGCTGATCCAAGTTTGCTTTTTCAGACATCTGTCCCCACAGCCCTGGCAAACACAGCCTCTAGGCTGGGTCCTCTGGAGCCATACCACAGGACCGTGCGTGCTCTCTCCTGGGAAACTGTGTCCATTCCTTTGGCCACACACCTCCAGAATATGAGAAACCTCAAGGCCTCCGAGGACATCCCACTACTGGGAGCCTCACTGGACTCACAGGGGCATTCGGACACAAGCTGAGCAGCTACATCCATGAATGCATGCACACAGATGTCAACAGAGATAGAAGGTTGAGCCGGACAGGCCTTTAGGCCGTAGTCTCAACTCTTGCTTTGGTTTCCAGGTGTCACTCCTTAGAGGCTTTGGTTCGAAGAACAGGGTACGGGGCTTTCCTGAGGCACGGAACAGAACTCCTCTCGTCTCCACATGGGAAGTTTCCTTGTTGGAGCCGTGTCAAACACCTCATGTTGGAGAATCCTGCAGAGTCCTTGAGCCACCTCCACATTCCAAGGTCTCCCAGGCCCCCAAGCCACAGTAGGCCTCATCTTCAGGAGAGACCATTTCAACTCTCCCCTCTCGGTAGCTCACCCAGGAGCCCGCAGATTGAGCCTGCCTTGTCCTGACTAAAGAGTGGGAATATGAGGTGGCGTTCCCAGGCATCCATGCTTAGACACCTGCTCTCGAGTCTTACCATATGGGGCCTCTTGGACCCATCCAATAGGACTCGACTGTCGTGCAGAAGGTAGCCTTCAGTTTTGGAACAGTTCACAAATCCCATCTTAGGCAAAAATTCCTGGCCTCATGAAGCCCCCACACACTTCAGGACGAGGCCATGCTGGACAAGAACTCTAGCCTGAGGCACGTCTCATAGTTGACATGACCTCAGTGCAGGAGATCTCGATTCAGCCTCTGCAGAGTGGGCCTGCCGTGCCCTCGGTCCCAAACCTCACGCTAGCTTGTGTTTTCAGACTTCCTTCCTCACACTCCTGGCAAACAAGCCCTCCGGACTAGGAACTCCAGAACCAAAAACCAGCCCAGTGTCTGCCCAACGGAAGAAAAACGTTTCCCTGTGGGGCTCTCCAGAAAACCCAGATGAGGATCAACCTGCTCGGGCCTCGACGGTACCCGAACTGGATAGGCTGCTCTGGGCACTCATGCTCTGCCTGACACAGCCTGAAGCCAGATGTCCAGACAGACAAGGAGACAGCTGGCCGTACACCCAGCACTTCGGACACGCCATGGTCTTATGCCCTTACCTCATCCTTACCTTGGTTTTCAGATATCTGAACCTAGACATTATATCAATTCTCCACACAGCTGGGTATAGCAAGCACAAAACAGAACTCCTCCTTCCCCATGGCTGTCAAGCTTGCTCTTGGCATGGAGTCACACCTTCAGGGTGGGAGAAACCTTCATGGCCCCTGATGCCACGCCCAAACTTGAGTGCTGCTTGGGCACAAATTCACACTGTGCCCCTCAGCATGAGCCCCATGTCAAAGAAAGGCCTGTCAGGGCCTGGACCAAGAGCCCACATATGGGGCTTGCCAAGCCCCTATGCACCCAATCCTCACCACGTTTTGAATTTTCCAATCGCCCCGCCCGTACCTGGAGCTCTGCTCTGGAATCCCTTTCTTGGAGAGACCCATGAGCCAGACAACACGACTCCACCCTTCCCACAAAATGACCCCAAACTCTTGGGAGCTGGGACAAATCCCCAGAGAGGGATACTCGTCCACAATACCTGAGGCCACCGCTAAAATCCACGGCTATCCCGGACACAACATCCAGAGACAAAAGCCTGAAGGAACGCCTCCCACTCGCCCTTGTTTCAGAGGCCCAGGAGCTCCCTCTCGGGCTGTACATCCGGCCTGCCATACGCTAGGCGCCACTCATAAGCTGAGTTTTTGTATTCAGACTTCTGTGCCCACAGCCTGGACCCACACAACATCCAGGCTAGGGCCTCTGGACCAAAAAGCGAAAGATTGTGCCTGCCCACTCCAAGGAAAGTTTGCCCAATCCATTGACCACAAACCTACAGGTTAGGGAAAAGCTCCAAGGTCCCTGAGGCCATCAATAGTATAGGCCACCCTGGACTAAGAGGGGCTCTCTGACACCAGCGGAGCAACTATCTCCACTTAGACTCTCAGACAGTGTCCCCAGAGACAGAAGGTTGAAATGGACAGGCCCCCAGGCCCTAATCTGAACCTTAGCTTTGGTTTCCATGTTTCCGTTCTCAGAGGACTGTTTTCGTAGACCAACACATGGGGCTTTTCTGAGGCACCAAACCAAACCTCTCTCATCTCCACATGGGCAGCTTTCTTACTGAGATGTATCAAACACTTCAGGTAGGAGAGTTCCGCAGGGCATCTGAACAACCAGCACATTCCAAGGTCTCCATGGACCCAAGCGCACATTATGACGCATCCTCAGGAGAGGCCATTTCAACTCAGCCCCCTGGGTCGCGTGTTCCAGAGGCAGCAGATCAAACATATCTTGTCGCTAATAGCCAATGGGAATGCGAGGCATGCTGTACAGGGATCCATCCTTCGAACCCTGCTCTCCAGTCCTTCCAAATGGTATGTCCTGGAGCCATGCAACAGGACTCGAATGTCCCGCACAAGGAAACCTTGTGGTTTGGGGCAACCTCCAAACTCAGCGTGGGCAAACTTCCTTGGCCTCATGAGGCCCCCACTTCATGAAGGTGCCATCATGGACACATACTCCAGCCTCAGCCAACGTCTGATCCTCAGCCTGACTTCAGATGCAGGAGATTTTGATTCAGACTCTGCAGAGTGGGCCTGCTCTGCCCTTGGCTCCAATCCTCACACTAGCTTGTGTTTTCAGACTTCCATACTCACACTCCTGGCCCACAAACCCTCCCTACTGGGAATTCTGGGGCCACAATGAAGCACTGTGCCTGCCTCCCAGGAGAAAAACATTGTCTATGGCGCTGCCCAGAAACCCCAAATGAGGATCAAACTGCTTGGCCCTCGGCAACACCCCAATTGCATAGGCTACCTTAAACAGTGATGCTCTGTCGGAAATAGCCTGAGCCCAGACCTTCCAACAGACACCGACACAGCTGGCTGCACACCCAGCACATTGGACCCGCCACTGCCTTAGGCCACCATCCATTCCCAACCTGGGTTTTCAGTCATCGGAACCTTGACCTTATCTCCAATCCCTGCACAGGGGTTAACATGATGCACAAGTCAGAACCCCACCTTCCCCATGGCAAGAAACCTTGCTGCTGGCAGTGAGTCAAACCTTCAGTGTAGGAGAAAACGGCATGGCCCATGAGGCCACGCCCAAGCGTGAGGGCCGCCTTGGGCACAAACACACATTGTGACCCTCAGCGTGAGTACCTTATTCAAGTAACGCCTCTCAGTGACTGGACCAAGAGCCCGCATATGTGGCTTGCCATGCCCATAGGCACCCAGGACTAACTAGATGGTGTTTATTCCAGTTGATGGAACCCAATGCTGTGCTCTAGAGTCCCTCTCCTGGGGGGTCCCCTGTGGCAGAAAACAGTACTCTTTATTCCCACAGAATGAACACCAACACTTGGGAGCTTGGACAATCCCCCGAGAGGAAGGCTCTTCCTCGGCCTCTGAGACAACCCCTACCCTGACCGGACACTGTAAACGAAACACCCAGAGACAAAATCCTGAGTGACTGCCTCCCACTTGCCCTACTTTGATTTCCAGAGGATCTCCCCTCACGGACTAGAGATCAGGCCTGCCATTACATTGGCCCCTAGCTGAGCCAAGTTTGCTTTTTCAGACATCTGTCCCCACAGCCCTGGCAAACACAGCCTCTAGGCTGGGTCCTCTGGAGCCATACCACAGGACCGTGCCTGCTCTCTCCTGGGAAACTGTGTCCATTCCTTTGGCCACACACCTCCAGAATATGAGAAACCTCAAGGCCTCCGAGGACATCCCACTACTGGGAGCCTCACTGGACTCACAGGGGCATTCGGACACAAGCTGAGCAGCTACATCCATGAATGCATGCACACAGATGTCAACAGAGATAGAAGGTTGAGCCGGACAGGCCTTTAGGCCGTAGTCTCAACTCTTGCTTTGGTTTCCCGGTGTCACTCCTCAGAGGCTTTGGTTCGAAGAACAGGGTACGGGGCTTTCCTGAGGCACGGAACAGAACTCCTCTCGTCTCCACATGGGAAGTTTCCTTGTTGGAGCCGTGTCAAACGCCTCATGTTGGAGAATCCTGCAGAGTCCTTGAGCCACCTCCACATTCCAAGGTCTCCCAGGCCACCAAGCCAGAGTAGGCCTCATCTTCAGGAGAGACCATTTCAACTCTCCCCTCTCGGTGGCTCACCCAAGAGCCCGCAGATTGAGCCTGCCTTGTCCTGACTAAAGAGTGGGAATATGAGGTGGCGTTCCCAGGCATCCATGCTTAGACACCTGCTCTCGAGTCTTTCCATATGGGGCCTCTTGGAACCATCCAATAGGACTCGACTGTCGTGCAGAAGGTAACCTTCAGTTTTGGAACAGTTCACAAATCCCATCTTAGGCAAAAATTTCTGGCCTCATGAAGCCCCCACACACTTCAGGACGAGGCCATGCTGGACAAGAACTCTAGCCTGAGGCACGTCTCATAGTTGACATGACCTCAGTGCAGGAGATCTCGATTCAGCCTCTGCAGAGTGGGCCTGCCGTGCCCTCGGTCCCAAACCTCACGCTAGCTTGTGTTTTCAGACTTCCTTCCTCACACTCCTGGCAAACAAGCCCTCCGGACTAGGAACTCCAGAACCAAAACCCAGCCCAGTGTCTGCCCAACGGAAGAAAAACGTTTCCCTGTGGGGCTCTCCAGAAAACCCAGATGAGGATCAACCTGCTCGGGCCTCGACGGTACCCGAACTGGATAGGCTGCTCTGGGCACTCATGCTCTGCCTGACACAGCCTGAAGCCAGATGTCCAGACAGACAAGGAGACAGCTGGCCGTACACCCAGCACTTCGGACATGCCATGGTCTTATGCCCTTACCTCATCCTTACCTTGGTTTTCAGATATCTGAACCTAGACATTATATCAATTCTCCACACAGCTGGGTATAGCAAGCACAAAACAGAACTCCTCCTTCCCCATGGCTGTCAAGCTTGCTCTTGGCATGGAGTCACACATTCAGGGTGGGAGAAACCTTCATGGCCCCTGATGCCACGCCCAAACTTGAGTGCTGCTTGGGCACAAATTCACACTGTGACCCTCAGCATGAGCCCCATGTCAAAGAAAGGCCTGTCAGGGCCTGGACCAAGAGCCCACATATGGGGCTTGCCAAGCCCCTATGCATCCAATCCTCACCACGGTTTGAATTTTCCAGTCGCCCCGCCCGTACCTGGAGCTCTGCTCTGGAATCCCTTTCTTGGAGAGACCCATGAGCCAGACAACACGACTCCACCCTTCCCACAAAATGACCCCAAACTCTTGGGAGCTGGGACAAATCCCCAGAGAGGGATACTCGTCCACAATACCTGAGGCCACCGCTCCAATCCACGGCTATCCCGGACACAACATCCAGAGACAAAAGCCTGAAGGAACGCCTCCCACTCGCCCTTTTTTCAGAGGCCCAGGAGCTCCCTCTCGGGCTGTACATCCGGCCTGCCATACCCTAGGCGCCACTCATAAGCTGAGTTTCTGTATTCAGACTTCTGTGCCCACAGCCTGGACCCACACAACATCCAGGCTAGGGCCTCTGGACCAAACAGCGAAAGATTGTGCCTGCCCTCTCCAAGGAAAGTGTGCCCAATCCATTGACCACAACCCTACAGGTTAGGAAAAAGCTCCAAGGTCCCTGAGGCCATCAATAGTATAGGCCACCCTGGACTAAGAGGGGCTCTCTGACACCAGCGGAGCAACTATCTCCACTTAGACTCTCAGACAGTGTCCCCAGAGACAGAAGGATGAAATGGACAGGCCCCCAGGCCCTAATCTGAACCTTAGCTTTGGTTTCCATGTTTCCGTTATCAGAGGACTGTTTTCGTAGACCAGCACATGGGGCTTTTCTGAGGCACCAAACCAAACCTCTCTCAACTCCACATGGGCAGCTTTCTTACTGGGATGTATCAAACACTTCAGGTAGGAGAGTTCCGCAGGGCCACTGAACAACCAGCACATTCCAAGGTCTCCATGGACCCAAACGCACATTATGACGCATCCTCAGGAGAGGCCATTTCAACTCAGCCCCCTGGGTCGCGTGTTCCAGTGGCAGCAGATCAAACATATCTTGTCGCTAATAGCCAATGGGAATGCGAGGCATGCTGTACAGGGATCCATCCTTCGAACCCTGCTCTCCAGTACTTCCATATGGTATGTCCTGGAGCCATGCAACAGGACTCGAATGTCCCGCAGAAGGAAACCTTGTGGTTTGGGGCAACCTCCAAACTCAGCGTGGGAAAACTTCCTTGGCCTCATGAGGCCCCCACTTCATGAAGGTGCCATCATGGACACATACTCCAGCCTCAGCCAACGTCTGATCCTCAGCCTGACTTCAGATGCAGGAGATTTTGATTC
Organism: Mustela nivalis; assembly: GCF_964662115.1. Taxonomy (NCBI): domain Eukaryota; kingdom Metazoa; phylum Chordata; class Mammalia; order Carnivora; family Mustelidae; genus Mustela; species Mustela nivalis. The sequence continues at coordinate 300,461 of NW_028136538.1, forward strand.
AGCCTTTGCAGAGTGGGCCTGCTCTGCCCTTGGTTCCAATCCTCACACTAGCTTGTGTTTTCAGACTTCCGTCCTCACACTCCTGGCCCACAAACACTCCCTAATGGGAATTCTGGGGCCACAATGAAGCACTGTACCTGCCTCCCAGGAGAAAAACATTGTCTATGGCGCTGCCCAGAAACCACAAATGAGGATCAAACTGCTTGGCCCTCGGCAACACCCCAATTGCATAGGCTACCTTAAAAAGTGATGCTCTGTCGCAAATAGCCTGAGCCCAGACCTTCCAACAAGACACCGACACAGCTGGCTGCACACCCAGCACATAGGACCCGCCACTGCATTAGGCCACCATCCATTCCCAACCTGGGTTTTCAGTCATCGGAACCTAGACCTTATCTCCAATCCCTGCACTGGGGGGAACCTGATGCACAAGTCAGAACCCCTCCTTCCCCATGGCAAGAAACCTTGCTGCTGGCAGGGAGTCAAACCTTCAGTGTAGGAGAAAACGGCATGGCCCATGAGGCCACGCCCAAGCGTGAGGGCCGCCTTCGGCACAAACACACATTGTGACCCTCAGCGTGAGTACCTTATTCAAGTAACGCCTCTCAGTGACTGGACCAAGAGCCCGCATATGTGGCTTGCCATGCCCATAGGCACCCAGGACTAACTAGATGGTGTGTATTCCAGTTGAGGGAACCCACTGCTGTGCTCTAGAATCCCTCTCTTGGGGCTCCCCTGTGGCAGAAAACAGTACTCTTCATTCCCACAGAATGAACACCAACACTTGGGAGCTTGGACAATCCCCTGAGAGGAAGGCTCTTCCTCGGCCTCTGAGACAACCCCTACCCTGACCGGACACTGTAAACGCAACACCCAGAGACAAAATCCTGAGTGACTGCCTCCCACTTGCCCTACTTTGATTTCCAGAGGCTCTCCCCTCACGGACTAGAGATCAGGCCTGCCATTACATTGGCCCCTAGCTGAGCCAAGTTTGCTTTTTCAGACATCTGTCCCCACAGCCCTGGCAAACACAGCCTCTAGGCTGGGTCCTCTGGAGCCATACCACAGGACCGTGCCTGCTCTCTCCTGGGAAACTGTGTCCATTCCCTTGGCCACACACCTCCAGAATATGAGAAACCTCAAGGCCTCCGAGGACATCCCACTACTGGGAGCCTCACTGGACTCACAGGGGCATTCGGACACAAGCTGAGCAGCTACATCCATGAATGCATGCACACAGATGTCAACAGAGATAGAAGGTTGAGCCGGACAGGCCTTTAGGCCGTAGTCTCAACTCTTGCTTTGGTTTCCAGGTGTCACTCCTCAGAGGCTGTGGTTCGAAGAACAGGGTACGGGGCTTTCCTGAGGCACGGAACAGAACTCCTCTCGTCTCCACATGGGAAGTTTCCTTGTTGGAGCCGTGTCAAACACCTCATGTTGGAGAATCCTGCAGAGTCCCTGAGCCACCTCCACATTCCAAGGTCTCCCAGGCCACCAAGCCACAGTAGGACTCATCTTCAGGAGAGTCCATTTCAACTCTCCCCTCTGGGTAGCTCACCCAGGAGCCCGCAGATTGAGCCTGCCTTGTCCTGACTAAAGAGTGGGAATATGAGGTGGCGTTCCCAGGCATCCATGCTTAGACACCTGCTCTCGAGTCTTTCGATATGGGGCCTCTTGGAACCATCCAATAGGACTCGACTGTCGTGCAGAAGGTAACCTTCAGTTTTGGAGCAGTTCACAAATCCCATCGTAGCCAAAACTTTCTGGCCTCATGAAGCCCCCACACCCTTCAGGAAGAGGCCATGCTGGACAAGAACTCTAGCCTGAGGCACGTCTCATAGTTGACATGACCTCAGTGCAGGAGATCTCGATTCAGCCTCTGCAGAGTGGGCCTGCCGTGCCCTCGGTCCCAAACCTCACGCTAGCTTGTGTTTTCAGACTTCCTTCCTCACACTCCTGGCAAACAAGCCCTCTGGACTAGGAACTCCAGAACCACAACCCAGCCCAGTGTCTGCCCAACGGAAGAAAAACGTTTCCATGTGCGGCTCTCCAGAAAATCCAGATGAGGATCAACCTGCTCGGGCCTCGACGGTACCCAAACTGGATAGGCTGCTCTGGGGACTCATACTCTGCCTGACACAGCCTGAAGCCAGACGTCCAGACAGACAAGGAGACAGCTGGCCACACACCCAGCACTTCGGACACGCCATGGTCTTATGCCGTCACCTCATCCTAACCTTGGTTTTCAGATATCTGAATCTAGACATTATATCAATTCTCCACACAGCTGGGTATAGCAAGCACAAAACAGAACTCCTCCTTCCCCATGGCTGTCAAGCTTGCTCTTGGCATGGAGTCACACCTTCAGGGTGGGAGAAACCTTCATGGCCCCTGATGCCACGCCCAAACTTGAGTGCTGCTTGGGCACAAATTCACACTGTGACCCTCAGCATGAGCCCCATGTCAAAGAAAGGCCTGTCAGGGCCTGGACCAAGAGCCCACATATGGGGCTTGCCAAGCCCCTATGCACCCAATCCTCACCACGGTTTGAATTTTCCAGTCGCCCCGCACGTACCTGGAGCTCTGCTCTGGAATCCCTTTCTTGGAGAGACCCATGAGCCAGACAACACGACTCCACCCTCCCAAAAAATGACCCCAAGCTCTTGGGAGCTGGGACAAATCCCCAGAGAGGGATACTCGTCCACAGTACCTGAGGCCACCGCTCCAATCCACGGCTATCCCGGACACAACATCCAGAGACAAAAGCCTGAAGGAACGCCTCCCACTCGCCCTTGTTTCAGAGGCCCAGGAGCTCCCTCTGGGGCTGTACATCCGGCCTGCCATACCCTAGGCGCCACTCATAAGCTGAGTTTGTGTATTCAGACTTCTGTGCCCACAGCCTGGACCCACACAACATCCAGGCTAGGGCCTCTGGACCAAACAGCGAAAGATTGTGCCTGCCCTCTCCAAGGAAAGCGTACCCAATCCGTTGACCACAAACCTACAGGTTAGGGAAAAGCTCCAAGGTCCCTGAGGCCATCAATAGTATAGGCCACCCTGGACTAAGAGGGGCTCTCTGACACCAGCGGAGCAACTATCTCCACTTAGACTCTCAGACAGTGTCCCCAGAGACAGAAGGTTGAAATGGACAGGCCCCCAGGCCCTAATCTGAACCTTAGCTTTGGTTTCCATGTTTCCGTTCTCAGAGGACTGTTTTCGTAGACCAGCACATGGGGCTTTTCTGAGGCACCAAACCAAACATCTCTCATCTCCACATGGGCAGCTTTCTTACTGGGATGTATCAAACACTTCAGGTAGGCAAGTTCCGCAGGGCCACTGAACAACCAGCACATTCCAAGGTCTCCATGGACCCAAACGCACATTATGACGCATCCTCAGGAGAGGCCATTTCAACTCAGCCCCCTGGGTCGCGTGTTCCAGAGGCAGCAGATCAAACATATCTTGTCGCTAATAGCCAATGGGAATGCGAGGCATGCTGTACAGGGATCCATCCTTCGAACCCTGCTCTCCAGTCCTTCCATATGGTATGTCCTGGAGCCATGCAACAGGACTCGAATGTCCCGCAGAAGGAAACCTTGTGGTTTGGGGCAACCTCCAAACTCAGCGTGGGAAAACTTCCTTGGCCTCATGAGGCCCCCACTTCATGAAGGTGCCATCATGGACACATACTCCAGCCTCAGCCAACGTCTGATCCTCAGCCTGACTTCAGATGCAGGAGATTTTGATTCAGCCTCTGCAGAGTGGGCCTGCTCTGCCCTTGGTTCCAATCCTCACACTAGCTTGTGTTTTCAGACTTCCGTCCTCACACTCCTGGCCCACAAACCCTCCCTACTGGGAATTCTGGGGCCACAATGAAGCACTGTGCCTGCCTCCCAGGAGAAAAACATTGTCTATGGCGCTGCCCAGAAACCCCAAATGAGGATCAAACTGCTTGGCCCTCGGCAACACCCCAATTGCATAGGCTACCTTAAACAGTGATGCTCTGTCGCAAATAGCCTGAGCCCAAACCTTCCAACAGACACCGACACAGCTGGCTGCACACCCAGCACATTGGACCCGCCACTGCCTTAGGACACCATCCATTCCCAACCTGGGTTTTCAGTCATCGGAACCTAGACCTTATCTCCAATCCCTGCACAGGGGGGAACCTGATGCACAAGTCAGAACCCCTCCTTCCCCATGGCAAGAAACCTTGCTGCTGGCAGGGAGTCAAACCTTCAGTGTAGGAGAAAACGGCATGGCCCATGAGGCGACGCCCAAGCGTGAGGGCCGCCTTGGGCACAAACACACATTGTGACCCTCAGCGTGAGTACCTTATTCAAGTAACGCCTCTCAGTGACTGGACCAAGAGTCCGCATATGTGGCTTGCCATGCCCATAGGCACCCAGGACTAACTAGATGGTGTGTATTCCAGTTGAATGAACCCACTGCTGTGCTCTAGAGTCCCTCTCCTGGGGGGTCCCCTGTGGCAGAAAACAGTACTCTTCATTCCCACAGAATGAACACAAACACTTGGGAGCTTGGACAATCCCCCGAGAGGAAGGCTCTTCCTCGGCCTCTGAGACAACCCCTACCCTGACTGGACACTGTAAACGCAACACCCAGAGACAAAATCCTGAGTGACTGCGTCCCACTTGCCCTTCATTGATTTCCAGAGGATCTCCCCTCACGGACTAGAGATCAGGCCTGCCATTACATTGGCCCCTAGCTGAGCCAAGTTTGCTTTTTCAGACATCTGTCCCCACAGCCCTGGCAAACACAGCCTCTAGGCTGGGTCCTCTGGAGCCATACCACAGGACCGTGCCTGCTCTCTCCTGGGAAACTGTGTCCATTCCTTTGGCCACACACCTCCAGAATATGAGAAACCTCAAGGCCTCCGAGGACATCCCACTACTGGGAGCCTCACTGGACTCACAGGGGCATTCGGACACAAGCTGAGCAGCTACATCCATGAATGCATGCACACAGATGTCAACAGAGATAGAAGGTTGAGCCGGACAGGCCTTTAGGCCGTAGTCTCAACTCTTGCTTTGGTTTCCAGGTGTCACTCCTCAGAGGCTGTGGTTCGAAGAACAGGGTATGGGGCTTTCCTGAGGCACGGAACAGAACTCCTCTCGTCTCCACATGGGAAGTTTCCTTGTTGGAGCCGTGTCAAACACCTCATGTTGGAGAATCCTGCAGAGTCCCTGAGCCACCTCCACATTCCAAGGTCTCCCAGGCCACCAAGCCACAGTAGGACTCATCTTCAGGAGAGTCCATTTCAACTCTCCCCTCTGGGTAGCTCACCCAGGAGCCCGCAGATTGAGCCTGCCTTGTCCTGACTAAAGAGTGGGAATATGAGGTGGCGTTCCCAGGCATCCATGCTTAGACACCTGCTCTCGAGTCTTTCCATATGGGGCCTCTTGGAACCATCCAATAGGACTCGACTGTCGTGCAGAAGGTAACCTTCAGTTTTGGAGCAGTTTACAAATCCCATCGTAGCCAAAACTTTCTGGACTCATGAAGCCCCCACACTCTTCAGGAAGAGGCCATGCTGGACAAGAACTCTAGCCTGAGGCACGTCTCATAGTTGACATGACCTCAGTGCAGGAGATCTCGATTCAGCCTCTGCAGAGTGGGCCTGCCGTGCCCTCGGTCCCAAACCTCATGCTAGCTTGTGTTTTCAGACTTCCTTCCTCACACTCCTGGCAAACAAGCCCTCCGGACTAGGAACTCCAGAACCAAAACCCAGCCCAGTGTCTGCCCAACGGAAGAAAAACGTTTCCCTGTGGGGCTCTCCAGAAAACCCAGATGAGGATCAACCTGCTCGGGCCTCGACGGTACCCGAACTGGATAGGCTGCTCTGGGCACTCATGCTCTGCCTGACACAGCCTGAAGCCAGACGTCCAGACAGACAAGGAGACAGCTGGCCGCACACCCAGCACTTCGGACACGCCTTGGTCTTATGCAGTCACCTCATCCTAACCTTGGTTTTCAGATATCTGAACCTAGACATTATATCAATTCTCCACACAGCTGGGTATAGCAAGCACAAAACAGAACTCCTCCTTCCCCATGGCTGTCAAGCTTGCTCTTGGCATGGAGTCACACCTTCAGGGTGGGAGAAACCTTCATGGCCCCTGATGCCACGCCCAAACTTGAGTGCTGCTTGGGCACAAATTCACACTGTGACCCTCAGCATGAGCCCCATGTCAAAGAAAGGTCTGTCAGGGCCTGGACCAAGAGCCCACATATGGGGCTTGCCAAGCCCCTATGCACCCAATCCTCACCACTGTTTGAATTTTCCAGTCGCCCCGCCCGTACCTGGAGCTCTGCTCTGGAATCCCTTTCTTGGAGAGACCCATGAGCCAGACAACACGACTCCACCCTTCCCACAAAATGACCCCAAACTCTTGGGAGCTGGGACAAATCCCCAGAGAGGGATACTCGTCCACAGTACCTGAGGCCACCGCTCCAATCCACGGCTATCCCGGACACAACATCCAGAGACAAAAGCCTGAAGGAACGCCTCCCACTCGCCCTTGTTTCAGAGGCCCAGCAGCTCCCTCTCAGGCTGTACATCCGGCCGGCCATACCCTAGGCGCCACTCATAAGCTGAATTTGTGTATTCAGACTTCTGTGCCCACAGCCTGGACCCACACAACATCCAGGCTAGGGCCTCTGGACCAAACAGCGAAAGATTGTGCCTGCCCTCTCCAAGGAAACGTGCCCAATCCATTGACCACAACCCTACAGGTTAGGGAAAAGCTCCAATGTCCCTGAGGCCATCAATAGTATAGGCCACCCTGGACTAAGAGGGGCTCTCTGACACCAGCGGAGCAACTATCTCCACTTAGACTCTCAGACAGTGTCCCCAGAGACAGAAGGTTGAAATGGACAGGCTCCCAGGCCCTAATCTGAACCTTAGCTTTGGTTTCCATGTTTCCGTTCTCAGAGGACTGTTTTCCTAGACCAGCACATGGGGCTTTTCTGAGGCACCAAACCAAACCTCTCTCATCTCCACATGGGCAGCTTTCTTACTGGGATGTATCAAACACTTCAGGTAGGCAAGTTCCGCAGGGCCACTGAACAACCAGCACATTCCAAGGTCTCCATGGACCCAAACGCACATTATGACGCATCCTCAGGAGAGGCCATTTCAACTCAGCCCCCTGGGTCGCGTGTTCCAGAGGCAGCAGATCAAACATATCTTGTCGCTAATAGCTAATGGGAATGCGAGGCATGCTGTACAGGGATCCATCCTTCGAACCCTGCTCTCCAGTCCTTCCATATGGTATGTCCTGGAGCCATGCAACAGGACTCGAATGTCCCGCAGAAGGAAACCTTGTGGTTTGGGGCAACCTCCAAACTCAGCGTGGGAAAACTTCCTTGGCCTCATGAGGCCCCCACTTCATGAAGGTGCCATCATGGACACATACTCCAGCCTCAGCCAACGTCTGATCCTCAGCCTGACTTCAGATGCAGGAGATTTTGATTCAGCCTCTGCAGAGTGGGCCTGCTCTACCCTTGGCTCCAAACCTCACACTAGCTTGTGTTTTCAGACTTCCGTCCTCACACTCCTGGCCCACAAACCCTCCCTACTGTGAATTCTGGGGCCACAATGAAGCACTGTGCCTGCCTCCCAGGAGAAAAACATTGTCTATGGCGCTGCCCAGAAACCCCAAATGAGGATCAAACTGCTTGGCCCTCGGCAACACCCCAATTGCATAGGCTACCTTAAACAGTGATGCTCTGTCGCAAATAGCCTGAGCCCAGACCTTCCAACAGACACCGACACAGCTGGCTGCACACCCAGCACATTGGACCCGCCACTGCCTTAGGCCACCATCCATTCCCAACCTGGGTTTTCAGTCATCGGAACCTAGACCTTATCTCCAATCCCTGCACAGGGGGGAACCTGATGCACAAGTCAGAACCCCTCCTTCCCCATGGCAAGGAACCTTGCTGCTGGCCGTGAGTCAAACCTTCAGTGTAGGAGAAAACGGCAAACCTGCCGGGCCTCATGAAGCCCCCCATATCCTTCAGGGAGAGGCCATCATGGTCAAAAACTCTAGCTTAAAGCACTTCTCATAGTAGACATGACCGCAATGCAGGAGATCTTGATTCAGCCTCTGCAGAGTGGCCTGCCATGCCCTCGGTCCCTAACCTCACGCTAGCTTGTGTTTTCAGACTTCCTTCCTCACACTCCTGGCAAACAATCCCTCCAGAGTAGGAATTGCAGAACCACAAGCCTGCAAAGTTCCTGCACACCGGTAGAAAACGTTTCCTTGTGGGGCTTTCCATAAAACCCAGATGAGGATAAACCTGCTCTTGCCTCCACGGCACTCAGATTTGATAGGCTGCTCTGGGCACTAATGCTCTGCCTTTCACAGCCTGATGCCAGACGTCCAGACAGGCAAGGAGACAGCTGGCCACACACCTAGCACTTCTGACACGCCATGATCTTATGCCGTTATCTCTTCCTAACCTTGGTTTTCCGATATCTAAACCCAGATATTATATCAATTCCCCACACAGTTGGGCATCTGAAGCACAAATCAGAACTCCTTCTTCCCCATGGCTGTAAGGCTTGCTCTTGGCATGCAGTCACACCTTCAGGGTGGGAGAAACCTTCATTTCCCCTGAAACCACGCCCAAACTTGAGTGCTGCCTTGGGCAGAAATTCACTCTGTGACCCTCAGCATGAGGCCAATATCAAAGAAAGACCTGTCAGGGCCTTGACCAAGAGCCCTCATATGGGGCGTGCCAAGCCCCTATACACCCAATCCTCACCAGTGTTTGAGTTTTCCAGTCTCCCCCCTGTTCCTGGGGCTCTGCTCTGGAATCACTTTCTTGGAGAGACACATGAGCCAGACAACAGGACTCCACCCTTCCCACAAAATGACCCCAAACTCCTGTTAGCTGGGACAAATCCCCAGAGAGGTTACTCGTCCACAGTCACTGAGGCCACCCCCTACAATCCACGGCTATCCTGGACGCATCCAGAGACAAAAGCCTGAAGGAATCTCGCCCTTGATTCACAAGCCAAGGAGCTCACTCTTTATCTGTACATCCGGCCTGCCATACCCTTGGCGCCACTCATAAGCTGAGTTTTTGTTTTCAGAATTATGTGCCCACAGCCTGGACCCACACACCCTCCAGGCTAGGGCATCTGGAGCCACAGTGAAAGATTGTGCCTGCCATCTCCAAGGAAAGTGTGCCCAATCCATTGACCACAACCCTACAGGTTAGGGAAAAGTTCCAAGGCCCCTGAGGCCATCCTGATAGTGTAGGCTGCCCTGGACTAAAAGGGGCACTCTGACACCAGCTCTGCCATTATCACCACTTAGACTTTCAGACAGTGTCCCCAGAGACAGAAGATTGAAATGGACAGGCCCTTAGGCCCTAATATGAACCTTAGCTTTAGTTTTCATGTGTCTGTCCTCAGAGGACTGGTTTCTTATACCAGCATATTAGGTTTTTCTGAGGCTCCAAACCAAACCTCTCTTGTCTCCACATGGAGTGCTTTCTTACTGGATCTGTATCAAACCCTTCTGGTCGGAGAATTCCGCAGGGCCACAGTACAACCATCACATTCCAAGGTCTCCATGGACAGAAACCCACATTATGACGCATCCTCAGGAGAGGCCATTTCAACTCAGCCCACTGGTTAGCTTGCCCCAGAGCCAGCAGAACAAACATATCTTGTCGTTAATGGCCAAAGGGAATGCGAGGCATGTTGTTCAGGGATCCATCCTTTGAACCCTCCTCTTCAGTCCTTCCGTATGGTATGTACTGGAGCCATTCAACAGGACTCGACTGTCTCGCAGAAGGAAACCTTGTGGTTTGTGGCAACCTCCAAACTCAGCGTGGGAAAACTTCGTTGGCCTCATGAGGCACCTGCTTCATGAAGGTGCCATCAAGGGCACAATCCAACCTCAGCCAATGTCTGATCCTCAGCCTGACTTCAGATGCATGAGATATCCTTTCAGCCTTTGCAGAGTGGGCCTGCTCCCCACCTCACCCTATGTTTTGTTTTCAGACTCTACCCTAGCACTCCTGGCCCAAAAGCCATCATGATTGGGAATTCTGGTTCCAGAACGAAGCACTCTGCCTGCCCCCCAAAGAAAAACATTGTCTATGGCATTGCTCAGAAACCCCAAATGAAAATCAACCTGCTCAGCCCTCGGCAACACCCCAATTGCATAGGCTACCCTAAACACTATGCTCTGTCTTACATAGCCTGAGCCCAGACCTTGTGAGAGACATTGAGACAGTTGGCTTCACACCCAGCACATCGAACCTGCCATGGGTTAGGCCATTTCATCCCTTCCCATTGACCTGGGTGTCTTCCTGGAGGTATATTCTGAGGCTATGTCAGACTATGCATTTTTTCTGGAGCTTCCTATTGAATTGGGGTGGTATTAGGGGCCTTGCAATTTTCTCTTAATCTGGTGGGTTGGGAAACTGAGACAGGCTGACATTCCTTGGGAGAGCTGGCCCAGTGCTGTTGTGTGTTCCTGGAGGCCCCATCCTGGAGGGCATATGGGTCAGGACTCTGGGTCCAAAGTCTTCAGACACAAACTCGGGTAAGAGTTAAGCTGGAGGTGATGGCAGACCCAATCTGCAGACACTGAGCGAAGCATCTCCAGATATGAAATTCGGACGGCTGTGAGGCAGGAGCACAGTCTTTTCTGTCTGACTTGTTTGTCTATGATGGCCACGAAATGGAGGGGTGGCCTCATGGGTCCATGTGAGATTCTACCTCTCTGGGAATTCTGCTCGGCACCCAAGAGTTTGGTGTATTTCTGGGGGATGGGAGGAGCGCAGTTTTATGAGTCAGGGATCCCGTCCAAACAGCCATTCCAGAGATGGGTCCTGGGTTCTGGAGCCTGGATCACCGCAACAAGGCTTAGGATTTGGGCCTAGGGTCCTGCTCTATGTTTTCCTGGTACAGCTCCCGAGTGTTCTTGTTGGAAATGGGTCTCATTCTGAGGGTCACAATGCCTGTTTTTGCCCAGATGCCCATGCTGAGTGGGTGTGACCTCATGGGCTATGCACTTGGCTCCCACTCTGAGGGTTGGACTGCCATCTCAACATTCAGTTTTCCTGCCATGGGGAAGGAGGTGTACTTTTTTATGCTTCAGGTTCCCCCATGGGCAGGAATTTGAGCTAAGTTCTGGGACAGGTGCCTGAATACCCAGTTCACTTTGAGATGAGGTCCTCGGGCCAAGGCAGGACCCACCTGCAGAAAATGAGGCCTGCTTTCTGGGTGGCTGTCAGGAGCTCGGCCTCGAGCTGTGTCAAACAGAACATTCATGGAGAGTTCGGCCTATGATATTGGGGTGCTTTTGAGAGCTGTGCAACTGGATCCTCATGGGGGATTTTTGCACAGACCCTTTCTTCACTTCTTCTATCTGGTGAGCAGGCAGATGGCTGCATTACGGCTCCAGAATATCCAAGTTGGAGGGTTTGCAGGCGAGGAGTGTGAGGACAGAAGTATGAAAACATAAGCTACGGTTACGCTCAGTGCCGAGCACATGTCTATTCCAATGTACAGCAGTTGTTTCGAGATCTTCAGCACCTGGGCGAGGGGAAGATGTCTGCTCACGCTGGAGTTTGTATCCATGATGGCCAACAAATGGTGGGGAGGCCTCAAGAATTCTTGGAGGTTTTTCCAAGCTGGAGCTTGTGAGCTGCTCCAAACATCAAGGTGTCCTACTAAGGGACAGCAGAAGTCTTCTTACAGGGCTCCAGGGACCCCATTTGGAAGATTCGATAGCAATGCTCTCTGATTGGAGGCCTGGGAAGCCAATCTCTTGTTACCATTGCAGCTGAGGAACAGGGTAAGCTTGAACCAATGACACTGATTCCAAGTTCCAAGTGATTTGCGTTGATGGAAGTTCTCAGTCTAACAGGTCCCAATGCTTCTTGATGTCCAGGGAGACCTTAGAATGTGGTGGCGGCTCTCTGACCATTGAGGATTCTCTATCCTTAGGATTAGACCCAGTACCCAGGAGCCAGGTTTCCTTCTTGGGACAGGAGGTGTGCTCTTGTATGGCTCACGGACCACAGGTTGGACCATATGCTTGAATTTCCAGAACAGCCCTCTAGGGAGAGAGACATCAAAACATAAGCTAGGGTTCTGATGAGGTTTTAGGGCCATGGAAGTTTCAATCTTCGGACTAAGTGCCATTGGCCTGCATGTCATCGTGGAGGTAGGTGCTGAAGCTGTGTCAGGCTGTGCACTTTTTCCAGAGTGGCCTATGAAATTGGGGTGCAGTCAGGGGCCTTGCAGTTTTCTCCTAATCTGGACATTTTGGGAAACTGAGATGGGCAGGGTTTCCTCAGGAGAGCAGGGCCAGTGATGTCATGTGTTTCTCGAGGCCCCATCCTGGAGGTCATGTGTGTCAGGACTTTGGGACCAAAGACTTTAGACACAACCTCGGATAAGAGATAGGAGTGAGGTGTTGGCAGTCCGAATCTGAAGACCCTGAGGGAAGCTCCTCGGGATTTGAAATTCAGGTGGCTGGGAGGGAGGAGCACAGGCTTTTCTGTCTGGATTTTGTGTCTAGGATGGCCACTAAATGGAGGGGTGAACTCATGTGTCCATGGGATATTATTCCACTCTGGTGATTCTGCTTGGCACCCAAGAGTTTGATTTCTTTCTGGGGAAGAGGAAAAGACTGTATTCCATCTCTGGGATCCTGTCCAAACAGGGATTCCAGAGATGGTTTCTGGGTCCAGACACTGGGAAAACTTAACCAAAGCTTCGATTTGGGATCCTGGTCCAGATCCCAAGGGGGATCTTTGGAAAGGGGTCTCATTCTGAGGGTCACAATGCCTGTTTGTGCCCAGCTGCCCATCCTGTGTAGGCGTGGTCTCATGGACCATACACCTGGTTCCCACTCAGGGTTGTACAGCCATCTCAACATTCAGTTTTCTGGCCATGGGGAAGGAGGAGCACTCTTTTGTGCTTCCGAGTCCCCTATGGGCAGGAATTTGAGCTAAGTCTGGGACAGGTACCTGAATATCCAGGTTGCTTCAAGATGATGGCCTCGGGCCAAGGTTGGACCCACCTGGAGGATATGGGGCCCACTATCTGGGTGGCTGACAGGAGGTCGGGGATCAGGCGGTGTCAGACAGACAATTTATGCAGAGGTCGGTCTATTATATTGGGGTGCCATTGAGGGCCGTGCAGGAGGATCCTCATGTGGGTTTCTGCGAAGACCCATAGGGCACTTCTTCTTTGTGGTGGGCAGGCAGAAAGCTGCACTGTGGCTTCAGAATTCCCAATATGGAGGGCTTGTAGGCGAGGAGTGTGAAGACAGAAGTCTGAAAACACAAGCCAGGGATAAGCTCAGTGCCGACCACAGGACCATTCCATTGTGCAGTGGTTGTTTCGAGATTTCCAGCACCTGAGTATGGGCGAGGGTCAGATGTCTGCTCACGCTGGGTTTGCATCCATGATGGTCAACGAATTGTGGGGTGGCCTCAAGAATTCTTGGAGATTTTCCCAAGCAGGACCTTGTGAGCTGCTCCAAACAGCAAGGTGTCCTACTGTGGGACAGGGGAAGTCCGCTTACAAGGCTCCAGGGTCCCCCTTATAGACAGATTCGACAGCAGAGGTCTCTGAATGGGGGCCTGGGAAGTCTTCCTTGCATGACCATTGCAGCTGAGGAACATTGCAGGCTTGATCTGCTGGTTTTTGTTCAAATTTCCAAGTGATCTAAGTTGACAGATGTTCTCAGTCTAATGAGTCACAATGCTGCTTGGTGTCCAGGGAGACCTTAGAATGTGGTGGTGAGGGTGCCTGGGTGGCTCAATGGGCTAAGCCGCTGCCTTCGGCTCAGGTCATGATCTCAGGGTCCTGGGATTGAGTCCCGCATCGGGCTCTCTGCTCAGCAGGGAGCCTGCTTCTTCCTCTCTCTCTCTCTCTGCCTTCCTCTATGCCTACTTGTGATCTCTCTCTGTCAAATAAATAAATAAAATCTATATAAAAAAAAAGAATGTGGTTGTGGATCTGTGGCCATGCAGGATTCTCCTACCTGAGGGTTAGACCCAGTTCCCAGGAGCCAGGTTCCCTTCTCGGGACAGGAGGGGTTCTCTTGTATGGCTCAGGGACCACATATCGGATCATATGTTGGATTTCAAGACCAGGCCTCTGGGCACAGAGGCCTGAATATCTAGGCTAGGGTTCTTATGAGGTTGTAGAGGCATGTCATCCTCAACCTTCGGACTTAGGGACTTTGACCTGTAAGTCTTCCTGGAGGTAGATGCTCAGGCTGTGTCAGACTGTGCATTTTTTCCAGAGTGGCCTATGAAATTGGGGTGGGCTCAGGGGCCTTGCAGGCTTTTCCTAATCTGGAGGGTTTGTGCAACTGAGACGGCAGAATTTCATCCAGAGATCAGGCCCAGTGATGTAGTGTGGTTCTGTCAGCCCCATCCTGCAGGGAATGTGGTTAAAGGCTCTGGGACCAAAGTCTTCAGACACAAAATTGTGTATCAATTAGGAGGGAGGTGATGGCAGCCCCGATCTGCAGACGCTGAGGGCAGCTCCTCAGGATTTGAAATTCGTGTGGCTGGGAGGCAGGAGCAAAGGCTTTTCTGTCTGGATTGTGTCTAGGATGGCCTTGGAATGGTGGGGTGTCCTCATGTGTCCATGGAATATTCTACCTCTCTGGGGATTCTGCCCAGCACCCAAGAGTTTGGTGTCTCACTGAGAAGGAGAGAGCGTGGTTTACTGTTTCACGGTTCCCGTCAACACAAGGATTCCAGAGATGGGTTATAGGTCCCTGTGCCTGGATAACCCTACAAAGGCTTAGTATTTGGGCCTAGAGGCTTGACTGCCTGGCTCTGTGGGGCTTTGGTTCAGATCCCATGGAGACTTGTTGGAAATGGGTTTCAGGGTAAGGGTCACAATGCCTGTTTGTGCCCAGATGCCCATCCTGAGTGGGCATTGGCTCTTGTTCCATGCACCTGGATCCCAATATGAGGGTTGGACCACCATATCAACATTTAATTTTCCTTCTATGAGGAAGGAGGAGTACTCTTTTGTGCTTCAGATTCCCCCATGCACAGTAATTTGAGCTATGTTCTGGGACTGGTACGTGAATAACCAGGTTGGTTTGAGATGAAGGACTCAGGTCAAGGCAGGTCACACCTGCCAGATATGGGTCCCGCTATCTAGGTGGCTACCAGGAGGTCGGGGCTCGAGCTGTGTCAGACAAAGCATTAGTTCACAAGGTGGCCTATGATATTGTGGTGCTATAGAGGGCTGTGCTGGTGGAACCTTATATGGAGTTTCACGCAGACCCATAGGGCACCTCTTTTTTCTGGTGGGCAGGCAGAAGGCTGCATTGTGGCTCCCAAATTCCCAATATGGGGGACTTGAAGGCGAGGAGTGTGAGAACAGAAGGCAGAAAACACAATCTATGCTTAATCTCAGTGCCGAGAACATGGCCGTTCCAATGTGCAGTGGTTTTTTTCGAGATCTCCAGCATCTGAGTACAGGCGAGGGTCAGATGTCTGCTCATGATAGAGTTTGTATCTATCGTGGCCAACAAATGAAATATCCAGCACCTGAGTAAAGGTGGATTTCAGATGTTTACGCACACTGGAGTTTGTGTCTCTGATGACCGAATGGAGGAGTGGCATCAAGAGGCTGATGCATGTGAGATGCTCCAAACAGCAAGGTTGTTTTTTCTACTGGACAGTTAGAGTCTGGTATGTTTTCTGCAGGGCCCCCCATGTGAAAAGTATGGGTAGCAGAGCCTTTACACATGGATGCCTGGAAAGCACACCTCCATTGACCAATGCAGCTGAGGAACATGCAGGTTCTTTACGGTGCTTCTGGGGCGAAGCACCAAGGTCTTGAGTTGACATGGAATCTCTTGAAGATGGGTTACAATGCTGTTTTTTTTTTAACCAGGTAGATCTTAGAATGTGTTGGTGGCTAAGGTGCCTGCAGGATTCTCCTACCCTGAGGGTTTAACACAGGTCGAAGAGCACGGTTACCTTCTGGGGACAGGAGATGTAGTGTTTTGTGGCTCAGGGACCACATGCCGTAACATAAGTTCCTATTCAAGAACAGGCCTCTGAAGACAGATGCCCGACAACCTAATCTAGGGTTCCAATGAGTCCCAGGGGCATGAGAGGTTCAATCTTCAGACTTAGGACAGTTGACTTGGGTGTCTGCCAGAATGTAGGTGATCAGGGAGTTTCAGACTGTGCACTTATGTCCAGAGTAACCTCCAATATTGGGGTGGCCACAGGGGCCTTGAATGTTTCAACCAACTCTGGAGGGTTTGGTTAACTGACATGCACAATTTCCATGGGGATGGCAAGCACAGTCCTGTGGTGTGGCTCCAGAGACTCCACCCTGGAGGGCATGTGAGCCATGGTTCTGGGAGGGAAGTCTGCAAACACAAACTTGGGTTAGGTTTAGTGGCTAGGTTATCGCAGGGCAATGTGTAGACCTGGAAGGCTACTCGTCAGGAACAGTAACTGGAATGACCCGAAGGCGGAAGCACAGGCTTTTATATCTGGATTGTGTGTCTAGGGTGACGTCAGAATGTAGCTGTGGCCTCATGGGTCCATGGGAGATTTTTCCTCTAAGGATACAGGCGGCTCCCAATATTTTGATGACTTTTTGGTATGGGAAGACTGCTATTTTCGATCTTAGGTGTGCCCCAAAACAGAGATTCCAGAGATGGGCTCTGGGTCTAGGCGCCTGGAAAATCCCACCAAGGGTTGGGATTTGGGCTTATGGGCAGACCAGGCCTGCAATGCAGGATCTTGGTGGTGCAACTGAGAGGGCTTGTTTGGAAACATGCTCAGGCTGAGCATTACAATGCCTGTTTGTGCCCAGGGTGGCCCTCAGGAGTGGGCGTGGTCCCATTGTCCATTTTCTGGCTCCCACACTGAGGGATGGACACACATTCCAATGGCCAGGTTTCCAGCCATGGGGAAGGAGGAAATATCTATTGTGCTTCATGTTCCCCCATAGGCAGGGATTACAGCAAAGGTCTGGGGACAGATGCCTGAATACCAAGGATGCATAGAGATGACAGATTTGGGCCATGGCCGTTCTCACATGCTGGATATGGGCCCCGCTCTCTGGGTGGCTGACACGAGGTCTGAGCTCAGGCTGTGTCAGACACAGCACTAGTGGCCAGAGAAGTCTATATATTGGGGTTCTCTCCAGGGCCGAGTAAATTGATCCTCATGTAGGGTTTCTGGCCAGACTCACGAAGCACTTCTTTCTGTGGGGCAGGCAGAATGCTGCCTTATGGATCCAGAAATCCCTATCAAGAGGGTTTGGGGACAAATAGGGTGAGAATGCAATTGTAAACACCAGCTATGCTTAAATTGAGTGCCAAGCGGAAGTCAGTTTAAATGTGCAGCAGCTTATACGAGATATCCAGCACCTGAGTAAGGGCAGATGTCAGATATTTGCTCACACTTGAGTTTGTGTCTAGGATGACGACTAATGGAGGGGTGGCTTCAGGAGGCAATGGAGGATTACCCACGCTTAAGATTGTGAGATGCTCCAAACAACAAGGTTTCCTTCTAATGGACAGGAGGAGTCTGTTTTTTTTTCCTCCAGGGTCCCTCAAGTGGAAGTTTGCGTAGCAGAGCCCTCCCGCATGGATGACTGGAAAGCACACGTCCAATGACCATTGCAGCTGAGGAACATGACAGGTTCGTTTTGGCGGTTCTGGTGCCAAGTACCAAGGCCTTGAGTTGACTTGGAATCTCTTACAGATGTGTCCCAAAACTGGTTTGTTACAAGGGAGTTCTTAGAATGTATTGGTGGCTATGGGCCACGCTGAGGTTTTGGCACAGGTCGATGTGCACAGTTTCCATCTTGGGAGAGGAGATGTTCTGTTTTGTGGCTCAGGGTACATATGTTGTATCCTGACTTGGTATTCAAGAACAGGCCTCTGAGGATTGATGCTGGCAACCTAATCTAGAGATCCAATGATGTCCTTGGTGCCCATCAGGTTCAATTTTCTTACTAAGGACCATTGATATGGTTGTCTGACTGGATGTAGGTGATCAGGGTGTTTCAGACTGTGCATTTGCATCCAGAGCCACTTCCACTATTGGGGTGGGCTCAGGGGCCTTGCAGGTTTCTCCTAACTTGGAGGCTTTGGGGAACTGTGATGGGCACAGTTTCCTTGGGGATGGCAGGCCCAGTCCTGTGGTAAGGCTTCAGAGACCACCTCCTTGAGGATATGAGAGCCATGGTTTTGGGAGGGAAGTCTGCAAACACAAATTTGGGTCAGGGATAGTGGCAAGGTGATGGCAGGTCCAATGCATAGACCTAGAAGGCATCACGTCAGGAACTGTAATTAGGGTGACTGAAAGCTGGTAGCACAGGCTTTTCTATCTGGATTGTGTGTCCAGGATGGGCTCTGAATGTAGACGTGGTCTCATGGTTCAATGGGAGACTTTTCCTCTCTAAGGATCCTGGTGGATCCCCATAGATTGGTGGTTTTTCAGAGAAGAAAAGAGTGCTCTTTTCCATCTTAGGGGTGCTCCAAAACAGGGAAGAATGCTGTTTTCCAACTTAGGCTTATGCCAAAACAGGGATTCCAGAGACGGGCTCTGGGTCTGGGTGCCCGGATATCCCACCAAGTGTTAGGATTTGGGCCTAGGGGCATTCCAGGCCTGCAATGCAGGATCCTAATGGTGTAACAGAGAGGGCTTGTTTGAAAGCATGCTCAGGCTGAGGGTCATCATGCCTCTTTGTGCCCAGGGGTGCCCTCATGAGAGGGCGTAGTCTCATTGGCCATATAGCTGGATCCCACTTTGAGGGTTGGACACCCATTGCAACAGCCAGGCTTCCTGCAATGGAAAGAGGAGTTCTCTATTGTGCTGCAGGTTCCCCCATTGGCAGGGTTACAGGAAAGGTCTGTGGAAAGTTGCCTTAATACCAAGGATGTGTACAGATGACAGGCTAAGAATTCCCAGGTAACAAAACAGCATTGTTACCCATGTTCATGACATTCCATGTAGAAATAAGCCCTTAGTACTTCGCCCCAGAGCCACCAGAATGAACTTGCCATGTTCCTAAGCTGCAATGGTTAGTGGAGGTGTGGTTTCCAGGCAACCATACGGGGGTGCTCTGCTACACAAACTTTGCAATTGGCGGGGACCCTTGAGACAAAAAAAACAGAATGCCCCTGTCCGGTAGAAGGAAACCTTCTGTTTGGAGCATCTCACAAGCCCCAGCGTGGGAAATCCTCCATTTCCTCTTGAAGCCACAACTCCATTTGTCAGTCATCATAGACACAAACTCCAGCATGAGCAAACATCTGACATCCGCCCTTACTCAGTTGCTGGATTTCAATTCGATCGCTGCACACTGGAACTGCCTTTAGTTTGACTGAATTAAGCCATAGCTTGGGTTTACAATTCCATCCTCAGCCTACTGGTCCACAAGCCCTATTGTGAGGGAATTCTGGAGCTACAATACAATATTCTGCCTTCCCCATAGAAAGAAAAAGGGCCTGGAGAGTCTGCCCAGAAACTCCATATGATGGTCAATCTTCTCGGTGCTAGACGGAACCCTGATTCATAGGCTGCCCTGGGCACTAGTGCTGTGTCTGACATAGCCGGAGCCAGGACCTAGTGTCAGCCACTGAGAGATCAGGGCCCATATACAGCATGTGAGACCAGCTATGGCCCAAGTCTGTCTTCTCTTCTATTCTTGGTATTCAGGCATCTGTACCCACACCTTTGCTGAAATCCTTGCCATTGGGGAAACCTGTAGCACAATAGAGAACTCCTCCTTCCCCATGGAAGGTATTCTGACAGTTGGGATAGTTGCTCAACCCTTAAAGTGGAAGGCAGCTCCATGGCCAAGGAGACCATGTGCACTCATGATGGCTTACCCGGGCACAAGCAGGCATTGTGACCTCAGCCTGAGCATGCTTTCAACCAAACGCTCTCAATTGCATCTCTGGGACCCCGAATTGCAGGCCTAGTACACACCTAGGCCCAAATCCTAACCCTGGTGGGATTTTACAGGGGCCCAGACACAGAGCCCATCTCTGGAATCCCTATTTTGGGGGACCCTTAAGATGGAAAACAGCACTCTTCCCTTCCCCGAGATAGTCACCAAACTCTTGGTAGCCACCAGGATCCTTGAGTGGAAAAATCTGCCATAGACCCATGAGAACACACCTGCATTCCGAGGCCATCCTGGACATACAATCCAGATACATATCATGTGCTATCACCTTTGAGTCATCGGATTTACAGTTCCTGACGAGCTGCCTTCCAGGTCTATGCATTGGGCCTGCAATCACCTTGCCATTAACCTAAACTGAGTTTGTGTTTGCAGACTTCCTTCCTAAAACCATGGCTCACATGACCTCCAGGTTCTGGCATCTGAAGCCACACCACAAGACTGTGCATGAGATCCTCAAGGAAACTGTGCCCATCACTTTTGCCCGATACCTTTAGATTAGGAGAAACCTGCAAGGCCCCTGAGCGCAGCCAAATAATGCAGGCCGCTCTGGGCACAAATGCACAGTCTGAGACACCCTGATCCCCTCCATACAGGCAGACACCCAAGTCAATGCTCCTGAGTCAGAAGATTGAACCTGACATGCCCCGAGGACTTCATTGGCACACTAGATTAGGTTTACAGGTATCTGTCATCAGAGGCCTGCTCTGGAATATCAACTTATGATAAAATATATAGTCCCTGAGCCACAGAACAGAATATGTCCTCCCCAAAAAGGAAGCCATGCTCCTGGAATTGTGTCATACCCTTAGGGTATTTGGATCCTGAATGGCCCCTTAGCAACCAGCACATTCTATGATATTCCTGGTAACAAACCATCATTGTGCCCCATCTTCATGAGACTCCATGTCAACTCAAGGTCTCGATATATTGCCCCAGAGCCACCAGAATGCACTTGCCATGTTCCTCAGGTGCAATGGTCAATAGAGGGGTGATTTCCAGGCATCCCTGTGGGGTTCTCTGCTACAAAACATTCCACATGGAGAAACCAGAGAAAACAAACCAGACTTCTCCTGTCCGGTAGAAAGAAACTTTGCTATTTGGAGCATCTCACAAGCCCCAGCATGGGAAATCCTCCATGGCCTCTTGACGCCACCCTTCCATTTGTGGGTAATCACAGACACAAACTCCAGTGTGAGCAAACATCTGACATCCACCCTTACTCAGGTGCTGGATATTCAAAACGGCAGCTGCACACTGGAACTGCCTTTTGCTTTTCACTGAACTTAACCATAGCTTTGTATTACTATTCTATCCTCACCACACTGGTCCACAGTATCTCTTGATAGGGAATTCTGGAGCCACAACGCAGTATTCTGCCTTCCACATAGAAAGAAGAAGGACCTGTTGAGTCTGCCCAGAAACCTCACATGAGGATCAATCTACTCAGACCACGAGGCAACCCTGATTAATAGATATCCCTGACCACTAGTGCTGTGTCTGACAGAGTCTAAGCCCCGACGACCTCGTGTCAGCCACCCAGAGTTGAGGGCCCATATTTAGCATGAGAGATCGGCCATGGCCCTGGGCCATCATCTGTACCCATCCTTGGTATCCAGTCATCTGTCCCCCAAACTTTGCTGGAATTCCTGCCAATGGCGAACCTGAAACACAATAGAGAACACCTCCTTCCCCATGGCAGGAATATTGGTTGTCCAACCCTCAGCGTGGGAGCCAGCTGCATGGCCAAGGAGACCATGCCCACTCCTGAGGGCCGACATGGGCACAGGCAGGCATGGTGATCCTCAGCCTGAGCATGTTTTCAAACAAACACTCTCAGTTGCTCCTCCAGTACCAGCATTGCAGGCCTGGTATGCCCCTAGGCCCAAATCCTAACCCTTGGTGGGATTTTCCAGGTGCCCAGACCCAGAGTCCGTCTCAGAATCCCTGTTTGGGGCACCCTTAAGATGGAAAACAGCACTCTTCCCTTCCCTGAGAAAGGCACCAAACTATTGGGAGCCGCCAGGATCCTTAGAGAGAAAAAATCTCCCATGGACCCATGAAAACAAACCTGCATTCCGAGGCCATCCTGTCCACACAATCCAGCGAGAAAAGTCTTTGCTACCGCCTTCGAGTCATCCTATTTACATTTCCTGACGAGCTGCCCTCCATGTCTATGCATTGGGCCTGTGATCATCTCGACACTAACCCTAACCCCAGTTTGTGTTTGCCGACTTCTCTCCCAAAACCATGGCTTACATGCCCACCAGGATGTGGTCCCTCAAGCCACATCACAGGAAAGTTCCTGCCTTCCCCAAGAAAACTGTGCCCATCAGGTTGTCCAAACCCTCCAGATTAGGAGAAACCTGCCAGGCTCCTGAACCCACCCCAATATTGGAGGTTGCTCTGGATGCAAACGTGCAGTCTGAAACACCCTGAGCACCTCCATCGAGGCAGAAAGCCAAGTCAATGGTTCTGAGTCAGATGATTGAACCTGACATGCCCCTAGGACTTCACTGGAACCCTAGATTGGGTCTTCAGACATCTGTTCTCAGAGTCCTGTTCTGGAATACCAAGTTATGATACAACATGTGGTCCCTGATTCCCACAACAGAACATCTCCTGTCTCCAGAAGGAAAATGTGCTCTTGGATCTATGTCCAACTTTCAGGGTAGATGGATCCTGCATGACCCATTAGCCCCAGCACCTTCTATGATCTCCCTGGTAACAAACCAGCATTGTGACCCAACTTCCTGAGACTTGATGCCAACTCAAGGTGTTGGTACTTTGCCCAAGAGCCATGAAACGAATCTGCCATGTTCCTCAGGTACAAAGGTCAATGGACGTGTGCTTTCTAGGCATCCAAGAGGTAGTTCTCTGCTACACAAATATTCCACATAGGGAACCCTAGAGCAAACAAATAAGACTACTCCTGTCAGGTTGAAGGAAACCTTGGTTGTTTGGAGCATCTCACAAGCCCCAGCCTGGGAAGTCCTCCACATTCTCTTGATGCCAACCCTCCATTTGTTAGTCATCATAGACACAAATTCCAGCATGAGCAAACATCTGACATCTGCTCTTACTCAGGTGCTGGATATTCGAATCAGTCACGCACACTGGAAATACCTTTCACTTGACACTGTATTCTTGCATAGTTTGGGTTTACAATTCCATCCTCACCCTACTGGACTGCAAGTCCTCTTGAGAGGGAATTAGGGAGACAAAACGCAACATTCTGCCTTCCCCATAGAAAGAAGAAGGGCCTGGTGAGTCTGCCCAGAAACTCCCCATGAAGATCAATCTACTTGGCCCTCGAGGGAACCCCGATTTATACTTTGCGCTGGCCACTAGCGCTGTGTCTGAGAGAGCCTGAGCCCCAACCTCGTGTCAGCCACCCAGAGTGTGGGGCCCTTATCCAGCATGTGGGACTGGCCATGGCCCAGTCATCTCTACCCATCCTTGGTATTCTGGCAACTATCCCAGATCTTTGCTGGAATCCCTACCAGTGGGGGAACCTGAAGCACAATTGAGAACTCCTCCTTTCCCATGGCAGGAAGCCTGGCTGTTGCTATGGGTGCCCAACCCTCAGAATTAGAACCAGGTGCATGGCCAATGAGACAACGCCCAATCATAAGGGCCGCCTGGGCCAAAGCAGGCATTGTGTCCCTCAACCTTAGCATGCATTCAAACAAATGCTCTCAGTTGTTTCTCCAGGGTCCCGCATCGCAGGCCTGGTATGCCCTTAGGACCAAATCCTAACACTTCGTGGGATTTTCCATGCCAACATAAACAGAGCCCGTCTCTGGAATCTCTGTTTTGAAGCACCCCTATGATGGAAAACAGCACTCTTTCCTCCCCTGAGAAAACTATTAGGAGCTGCCAGGATGCTTAGAGAAGAAAAATCTCCCAGGGCTCCATAAGACCACACCTTCATTCCGAGGCCATCCTGGACACACAATCCAGATACAAGAGACTGTGCTACCACCTTCGAATCACCTGGTTTACAGTTCCAGACGAGCTGCCCTACAGACCTACGCATTGGGCCTGTGATCACCTCGCCATTAACCCTACCCCAAGTTTGTGTTTGCAGACTTCTTTCCCAAAACCATGGCTCACATGCCCTCTATGATGGGTCTCTGTAGCCACACCACAGGAAAGATCCTGCTATCCCCAATGAAACTGTGTCCATCACAGTTGCCCAAACCCTCCAGATTAGGAGAGACCTGCAAGTCCCCTAAGCCCAGTCCAATATTGGAGGCCACTCTGGACACAAATGCACAGTGTGCAACACCCTGATCACCTCCATCCAGGAAGACACCCAAGTCAATGGTCCTGAGTCAGAAGATTGGTCCCTGAACACCACAATAGAATATCTCCTGTCCCCAGATGGAATTCGTGCTCTTCAACTTGTGTCAAGGGTCGGGGTATATGAATTATGCACAGCCCCTTAGCCCCCAGCACATTCTAAGATCTCTCTGGTAACAAACAAACAGCATTGTGATCCATCTTCATGAGATTCCATGTCACTTCAAGTCCTTGGTAATTCGCCCCAGAGCCACCAGAATGAACCTGCCATGTTCCTCACCTGATATGGTCAGTGGAGGTGTGCTTTCCAGGCATCCATGTGGGAGTGCTCTTCTACTTATTCTTTCCACATGTGGGACCCTGGAGCAAACAAACCAGACTGCCACTGACCAGTAGAAGGGAACCCTCTGTTTGGAGCATCTCAGAAGCACCAGCAGGAGAAATCCTCCATGGCCCTTGACACAACCCCTCCATTTGTCAGTCATCATAGACAAAAACTCCAGCATGAGAAAACATCTGAAATCTGCCGTTATTTAGATTCTGCATTTTCTTTTCCACCACTGCACACTGGAACTGCGTTTCACTTGACACTGAATTTAACAATAGCTTGGGTTTAGAATTCCATCCTCAGCCTCCTGGTCTGCAAGCCCTCTAGAGAGGGAATTTGGAGCCACAAGGCAACATTCTGCATTCCCACTAGAAAGAAATAGGGCCTGGTGAATCTTCCCAGAAACTCCACATGAGGATCAATCTACTTGGCACTCGATGGAACCTTGATTTATAGGCTGTCCTGGGCACTAGTACTAGTACTAGTACTAGTACTGTGTCTGACAGAGCCTGAGCCAAGACCTAGTTTCAGGCACCCAGAGATATGAGCCCATATCCAGCATGTGAGATTGGCCAGGGCCCAAGTCCATCATCTCTACCCATCCTTGGTATTCAGGCACCTGTCCCCAGGCCTTTTATGTAATCCCTACCAATGGGGTAACCTAAAGCACAATAGAGAACTCCTCCTTCCCCATGGTAGGAATCCTGGCTGTTGATATGGGTGTCCAAACCTCAAAGTGGGAGCCAGCTGCATGGCCAAGGAGACAATGCCCACTCATGAGGGCTGCCCTGGGCACAAGTTGCCATTGTAACCCTCAGCTTGATCAAGCCTTCAAAAAAATGCTCTTAGTTGCACCTCCAGGATCCTGCATTGCAGGCCTGATATGCCCTTAAGCCCAAATCCTAACACATCGTGGGATGTTCCATGTGCACATACCCAGAGCCCGTCACTGGAATCCCTGTTTTGAGGCACCCCTAAGATGGAAAACAGCACTCTTCACTTCCCTGAGAAAGCCACCAAACTAATGGGATCCCCCAGGATCCTTGAGAAGAAGAATCTCCCATGGTCCCATGAGTCCACACCTGTATTCTGAGGCCAGCGTGGATATGCTATCCAGATACAAGAGACTGTGCTACTGGCTTTGAGTCACCTGATTTACAGTTCCTGACGTGCTGCCCTCCAGATCTTTGAATTGGGGCTGTGAACACCTCTCCATTAACCTTATCCCGAGTTTGTGTTTGCAGATCTCTCTCTAAAAACCATTGCTCACATGTCCTTCAGGATGGGGCCCCTAGAGTCACACCACAAGACTGTGCTTGCCATCCCCAAGGAAACTGGGCCCATCACAGTTGCCCAAACCCTCCTGATTAGGAGAAACCTGGAAGGCTCCTGAGCACATCCCAATATTGGAGGCTGCTCTGGATGCAAATGCACAGTCTGAAACACCCTGATCACCTCCATCCAGGCAGACACCCAAATCAATGGTCCTGAGTCAGATAATTGAACCTGACATGGCCCTAGGACCTCATTGGAAGAGGGATTAACTTTTCAGGCACTTGTCCTCAGAGGCCTCTTCTGGAATACCAACTTATGATACAAATTATGGCCCCTGAGCCCCAGGGTGGGAAATCCTCCATGGCCTCTTGACGCCACCTCTCCATTTGTTGGTCATCATAGACACAAACTCCAGCCTGAGCAAACATCTGACATCCGCCCATATTCAGGCGCTGATATTGGAATCAGCTGCTGCACACTGGAACTGCCTTTCGCTTTGCAATGAATTTAAGCTTAGCTTCAGACTACAATTTCATCCTCACCCTACTGGTCTGCCATATCTCTTGATAGGGAATTCTGGAGCCACAACGCAACATTCTGCCTTCTTCATAGATAGAAGGACCTGGTGAGTCTGCCCATAAACTGCACATGAAGATCAATATACTCAGCCCAGGAGGGAAAACCTATTTATAGTTTGCCCTAGCCACTAGTGCTGTGTCTGACAGAGCCTGAGCCCCTACCTCGTGTCAGCAACCCAGAGAGTGGGGCCCACATTAACCATGTGAGACCGGCCATGGCCCAGGGCTGTCATTACTACCCATCCTTGGTATTCAGGCATCTGTCCCCTAGATCTTAGCTGGAATCCCTACCAATGGGGGGACCTGAAGCACAATAGAGAATTCATCCTTCGCCATGGCAGGAATCCTGGCTTTTGGATGGGTGTCCAACCCTAGGAATGGGAACTGGCTTCATGGCTGAGTAGACATCGCCCAATCCTGATGGCCTCCGGGGCACAAGCAGGCATTGGGACCCTCAGCTTGACCATACTTTCAAACAAACGCTCTCAGTTGCACCTCCAGGATCCCGCATTGCAGGCCTGGTATGGCCCTAGGCCTAAATATTAACCCTTGGTGGGATTTTCCAAGCACTTAGACCCAGAGCTCATCTCTGGAATGCCTGTTTTGGGGCACGCCTAAGCTGGAAAACAGTACTCATCCCTTCCCGGAGAAATCCAACAAACTATTGAGAACCGCCAGGATCCTTGAGAGGAGAAATCTCCCATGGACCCTTGAGACAACACCTGCAATAAAGGCCATTCTGGAAATTAAATCCAGATACAATTACCTGTGCTACCACCTTTGAGTTACGTGATTTACAGTTCCAGTCTTGCTGCCCTCCTGGTCTATGGATTGGGACTATGATCACCTTGCCACTAACCCTAACCTAAGTTTGTGTTTGCAGACTTCTCTCTCAAAATCATGGCACACATGTCCTCCAGGATGGGGTCTCTGGAGTCACACCACAGGACAGTTCCTGCAATCCCCAAGGAAACTGCCCATCACAGTTGTCCAAAAACCCCATATAAGGAGAAACCTGCAAGGTACCTGAGCCAACCCTATTATTGGATGCCACTCTGGACACAAATGCACAGTCTGAAACACCCTCATCACCTGCATCCAGTCAGACACCAGAGTCAATGATCCTGAGTCAGAAGATTGAATGACATTCCCCTAGGGCCTCATTCAAACCCTTTATTAGGTTTTCAGGCTTCTGTCCTCAGAGACCTGTTCTGGATTACCAATTTATGATACAACATATGGCCGCTGAGCCCCACAACAGAATATCTCCTGCCCCCAGAAGCAATCCGGGCTCTTGGGCCTGTGTCAAATCCTCAGGCTAGATTAATCCTGCATGGCCCATTAACCACCAGCACATTCTAAGATCTCCCTGGTAACAAACCAACATTTTGACCCATCTTCATGAGGTTCCATGTCCAATCCAGTCTTTATTTCTTCGCCTCAAAGCACCAGATGCCATGTTCCTTCGCTGTCATGGTCAATGAAGGTGTGCTTTCCAGTCACCCATGTGGGAGATCTATGTTATCCGATCTTTCGACATGGGGAACCATGGAGGAAACAAATCAGACTGCCCCTGTCTGGTAGAAGGAAACCTTGCTGTTTGGAGCATCTCAAAAACACCAGATTGGGAAATCCTCCATAACCTCTTGACGCCACCCCTCCATTTTTGTGTCATCATAGACACAAACTCCAGCATGAGCAAATATCTGACATCCACCCTCACTCAAGTGCTGAATATTGGATTCAAACATTGCACACTGGAAATTCCTTTTGCTTGATACAGAATGTAACCATAGCTTAGGTTTACAATTCCATCCTCAGCCTCCTGGTCCACAAGCCCTCTTTATAGTGAATTCTAGAGCCACAAAGCAGCATTCTGCCTTCCCCTTACAAACAAGAAGGGCCTGGTGAGTCTGCCCAGAAACCATACATGAGGATCAATCTGCTCGGCACTTGAGGGAACCCCAATTTATAGGCTGCCCTGGGCACTAGTGCTGTGTCTGACAGAGCCTGAGCCAAGACCTAGTGTCAGCCACCCAGTGATCGGGGCCCATATCCACGATTTGATACTGGCCATGGCCCATATCCATCATCTTTACCCATCCTTGGTATTCAGGCCTCTGTCCCCAGACCTTTGCTGGAATCCCCGCTAATGGGGGAACCTGAAGCACTATAGAGAACTCCTCTTTCCCCATGGCAGGATTCTGGCTGTTGGGATGGTTTTCCAACCCTCAAAGTGGGAGCCAGCTGCATGGCCAATGTGACCACGCCCACTCATGAGGGCCACCTGGGCATAAGCAAGTATTGTGACCCTCAGCCTGAGAATGATTTCAAACAAGCCCTCTCAGTTGCACCTCCAGGATCCTGCATGCAGGCCTGGTAAGCCACTAGGCCCAAATCCTAACACTTGGTGGGATTTTCCAGGGGACCAAAGCCAGAGTCGGTCTCTGGAATCCATATTTTGGGGCACCCCTAACATGAAAAAAAGCACTCTTCCCTTCCCCGAAAAAGCCACCAACTATTGGGAGCCACCAGGATCCTTAGAGAGGAAAAATCTCCCATGGACCCATGAGGCCACAACTGCATTCTGAGGCCATCCTGCACACAATACAGAGAAAAAAGCCTGTGATTCTGCCTTTGAGTCACCCGATTAACAGTTCCTGAAGAGCTGCCATCCATGTCTATGCATTGGGCCTGTGATAACCTTGCCACTAACCCTAACCCAAGTTTGTGTTTTCAGACTTCCCTCCCAAAACCATGGCTCACATGCCCTCCAGTTTGTGATAACTGGAGCCACACCACGGGATTGTACCTGTCTTCCCAAAGGAAACTGTGATTGTCAATATTAAAAAAACACTCTAGATTCGGAGAAACCTGCAAGGCCCCTACGCCCAGCCCAATATTGGAGGCCACTCTGGACGCAAATGCACAGTCTGACACACCATATCACCTACATCCAGGCTGATATCCAAGTCAATGGTCCTCAGACAGAAGATTGAACCTGACATGCTCCTAGGATTCACTGGAACACTAGAATAGGTTTTCAGGTATCTGTACTCAGAAGGCTGTTCTGAATATCAATGTATGATACAATATGGTCACTGAGCCACACAAAAGAACATCTCCTGTCCTTAGAAGAAAGCTGTGCTCTGGACCTGTGTCAAACACTCTGGGTAGATGAATCCTTCAAGGCCCCCTGGCAACCAGCACATTCTATGACCTCCCTGACAACATACCAGCATTGTGACCCATCTTCATGAGACTCCATGACAACTCCAGCCCTTGGTACTTCGGCCCAGAGCCACCAGAATGAAACTGCCATGTTCCTCTGCTGCCATAGTATAGGGAGCCGCTAGGATCCTTGAGAGGAAAAATCTCCCATGGATCCATGAGACCACACCTGTATTCCGAGGACATCCTGGACACAAAAGCCAGATACACAAGCCTGTGCTACCACCTTCAAGGCAACTAATTTATAGTTCCAGACGAGCTGCCCTCCAGGTCTATGCATTGGGCCTGCGATCACCTCACCGCTAACCTTAACCCGAGTTTGTGCTTACAGACTTCTATCCCGAAACCATGGCTCATATTTCCTCCAGGATGGGGTCTCTGGAGCCACACCAAAGGACTGTGCCTGCCATCCCCAAGGAAAATGTGTCCGTCACATTTGCCTAAAACTTCGAGATAAGGAGAAACCTGCAAGGCCCCTGAGCCCACCCCAATACTGGAGGCCCCTCTGGACACAAATGTGCAGTCTGAAATACGCTGATCACCTGAATCCAGGCAGATACCCAAGTCAGTGTTTCTCAGTCAGAAGATTGAACCTGACATGCTCCTATGACCTCATTGTAACCCCTGATTAGGTTTTCAGGCATCTATAATCAGAGACCTGTTCTGGAGTACCAACTTAAGATACAACATATGGTCCCTGATCCCCACAACAGAACATCTCCTTTCTTTAGATGGAAGCCGTGCTCTTGGAACTGTGTCAAACCCTCAGGGTAGATGAATCCTACTTGGCCCGTAGCCACCAGCAGATTCTAAGATCTCACTGGTAACAAGCCAGCATTGTGACCCATCTTCATGAGACTCCATGACAACTCCAGCCCTTGGTACTTCGGCCCAGAGCCACCAGAATGAAACTGCCATGTTCCTCTGCTGCCATGGTCAATGTAGGTGTACTTTCCAGGCATCCAGCGGGAGTGTTCTGATACCAACTTTCCACATGGGGAACCCTGGAGGAAACAAACCAGACTCCCCTGTATGGTAAAAGGAATCTTTTCTGTATGGAGTATCTCAAGCCTGAGGGTGGGTAATCCTCCATGGCCTCTTGAGGCCACCCATCCATTTGTTGGTCATCATAGACACTAACTCCAGCGTGAGCAATCTGCACTTACTCAAGTGCTGGATATTTGAATCAGCTGCTACACACTGGAATTGCCTTATGCTTGGCACTGAATTTAAAAGTAGCTTGGCGGGACGCCTGGGTGGCTCAGTTGGTTAAACAGCTGCCATCGGCTCAGGTCATGATCCCAGCGTCCTGGGATCGAGTCCCACATCAGGCTCCTTGCTCCGCAGGGAGCCTGCTTCTCCGTCTGACTCTGCCTTCCACTCTGTCTGCCTGTGCTTGCTCTCGCTCGCTCTCTGACAAATAAATAAAATCTTGAAAAAAAAAAAAAAAGTAGCTTGGGTTTGCAATTCCATCCTCACCCTGGTGTTCAGTAAGCTCTCTTGATAGGGAATTCTGAAGCCACAACACAGCATTCTGCCTTCCCCATAGCAAGAAAAAACAGCCTGGAGAGACTGCCCAGAAACCCTACATGAGGATAAATCTACTCGACCCTCGAGTGAACCCCATTTATAGGTTTACCTGGCCACTAGCGCTGAGTCTGACAGAACCTCGTCTCTGACCTCGTGTCAGGACCCAGAGACTGGGCTCCAACTCCAGAATGTGAGACCAGCCATGTCCCAGGGCTGTCATCTCTACCCATTCTTGATTCAGGCATCTGTCCCCAGACATTTGCTGAAATCCCTGCCAATGGGGGAACCAGAAGCACAATAGGGAAATCCTCCTTCCCCATGGCAGGAATGATGGCTCTTGGGATGGGTTTCCAGACCTCAGAGTGGTAGCCAGCTGAATGGCCAATGATAACCCGCCCACTCATGAGGGCCGCCCTGGACACAAGCAGGCATTGTGACCCCCAACATGAGCATGCTTTCAAACAAACACTCTCAGTTGCATTCCAGAATCCAAATTTGCAGGCCTGATATGCCCCTAAGCACAAATCCTAACACCTGGTGAGATTTTTCAGGGGCTCAGAAACACAGCCTGTCTCTGGAATCCCTGTTTTGGGACACCCCTAAGATGGAAAATAGCACTCTCCCCTTCGCCAAGAAAGCCACCATAGTATAGGGAGCCGCTAGGATCCTTGAGAGGAAAAATCTCCCATGGATCCATGAGACCACACCTGCATTCCGAGGCCATCCTGGACACAAAAGCCAGATACACAAGCCTGTGCTACCACCTTCAAGGCAACTAATTTATAGTTCCAGACGAGCTGCCCTCCAGGTCTATGCATTGGGCCTGCGATCACCTCACCGCTAACCTTAACCCGAGTTTGTGCTTACAGACTTCTATCCCGAAACCATGGCTCATATTTCCTCCAGGATGGGGTCTCTGGAGCCACACCAAAGGACTGTGCCTGCCATCCCCAAGGAAAATGTGTCCGTCACATTTGCCTAAAACTTCGAGATAAGGAGAAACCTGCAAGGCCCCTGAGCCCACCCCAATACTGGAGGCCCCTCTGGACACAAATGTGCAGTCTGAAATACGCTGATCACCTGAATCCAGGCAGATACCCAAGTCAGTGTTTCTCAGTCAGAAGATTGAACCTGACATGCTCCTATGACCTCATTGTAACCCCTGATTAGGTTTTCAGGCATCTATAATCAGACCTGTTCTGGAGTACCAACTTAAGATACAACATATGGTCCCTGATCCCCACAACAGAACATCTCCTTTCTTTAGATGGAAGCCGTGCTCTTGGAACTGTGTCAAACCCTCAGGGTAGATGAATCCTACTTGGCCCGTAGCCACCAGCAGATTCTAAGATCTCACTGGTAACAAGCCAGCATTGTGAGCCATCTTCATGAGATTCCATGTCAACTACAGGCCTTGGTACTTCACCCCAGAGCCTTCAGAAAGAACCTGTCATGTTCCTCAGCTGCAATGTTCAGTGGAAGTGTGCTTTCCAGGCATCCATGTGGGAGTGCTCTGCTACCCAAACTTTCCACATGGGGGACTCTCGAGCAAACAAATCTGACTGCCCTGTCCTGTAGAAGGAAACCTGGCTGTTTGGAGCATCTCACAAGCTCAAGTGTGGGAAATCCTCTATGACCTCTTTTCAACTCCTCTCCATTTGTCGGTCATTATAGACACAAACTCCAGCTTGAGCAAACATCTGACGTCTGCGCTTACTCAGGTGCTGGATATTCGAATCAGCCGCTGCACACTGGAAATGCCATTCGCTTGTCACTGAATTTATTCATAGCTTGGGTTTACAATTCCATCCTCACCCTACTGGTCCACAAGCCCTCATGATAGGGAATTCTGCAGCCACAACACAGCATTCTGCCTTCCCAATAGAAAGAAGAAGGGCCTGGTGAGTCTGCCCAGAAACTCCACATTATGATCAATCTACTTGTCCCTTGAGGGAACCCTGAATTATAGACAGCCATGGCCCCTAGTGTTGTGTCTGACAGAGCCTAAGCCCCGACCTCGTGTCAGCCACCTAGAAGGCGGGGCCCATATCCCGCATGTTAGACTGGCCACGGAACAGAGCCGTCATCTTTACCCATCCTTGGTATTCAGGCATGTGTCCCCAGACCTTTCCTGGAATCCCTACCAATGAGGGAACCTGAATCACAATAGAGAAATCCTCATTCCCCATGGCAGGATTCCTGTAAGTTCGGAAGGGTGTCCAACACTCAGAGTGTTAGCCTACTGAATGGCCATTGAGACCACCCCCATTCCTGAGGGCCACCCTATGCAAAAGCTTGCATAGTGACCCTCAGCCTGAGCATGCTTTCAAACAAACGCTCTCAGTTGTATCTCCAGGACTTGCATTGGAGGCCTGGTAAGCCCCTATGCCCAAATCATAACCCTTGGTGGGTATTTCCAGGTGCCCAGAGCCAGAGCACTTCTCTGCAATCCCTGTTATGGGACACCCTTAATATGGAAAACAGAACTCTTTCCTCTCTGAGAAAGCCACCACATTATAAGGAGCCGCCAGGATACTTGAGAGGAAATATCACCCATGGACACCTGAGACCACACCTGCATTCTTAGTCCAACGTGGATACACAATCCAGATAAAAAAGACTGTGCTACCTCCTTTGAGGCATGCGATTTACATTTCACACGGAGCTTCCCTCCAGGAGTATGCATTGGGCCTACAATCACTTCGCCACTAAACCTAACCCGCATTTGTGTTTGCAGACATCCCTTCCAAAACCATGGCTCTCATGCCCTCCAGCATGGGGTCTCTGGAGCCACACCACAGGACTGTGCCCACCATTGCCAAGGAAACTGTGCCCATCAAATTGCCCTATCTTTCCAGATTAGGAGAAACCTGCAAGGCCCCTGAGCCCACCCCAATACTGGTTGCCACTCTGTACACAAATGCACAGTCTGGAACACCCTGATCACCTACATCTAGGCAGACTTTGAAGTCAATGATACTGAGTCAGAGGATTGAACCTGACATTCCGTTAGGATTTTATTGGAACCCTAGATTAAATTTTCAGGCATCTATCCTCAGAGGCCTGTTCTGCAATACCAAATTATGATACATTTGGTCCGTTAGCCCCACATCAGAACATCTCTGGTCTGAGAAGGAAACCGTGCCCTTTGACCAGTGTCAAACCCTCAGGGTAGATGAATCCTACATGGTCCCTTAGCCACCAGCACACTGTAAGGTCTCCATGGTAACAAACCTGCATTATGACCCATCTTCATGAGACTTTATGTCAACTCCAGGCCTTGGTAATTCGCCCAAGAGCCACCAGAACGAATTGGCCATGTTTCTCAGCTGCAATTTTAATGGAGGTGTGCTTTTCAGGCATCCACGTGGGAGTGCTCTGCTACCCAAACTTTCCACATGGGGGACCCTGGAGCAAATAAACCAGTCTCCCCCTGTGTGGTAGAAGGAAACTTTGCTGTTTGAAGCATCTCACAAGCCCCAGCATGTGAAATCCTCCATGGCCTCTTGACGCCACCCCTCCATTCATCGGTCATCATAGACATAAACTCCAGCATGAGGAAATGTCTGACTTTCACCTTTACTCAGGTGCTGGATATCTGGAATCAGACACTGCACAATGGAACTGCCTTTTGCTTGGCACTGAATTGAACCTTAGCTTGAGTTTACAATTCCATCCTCACCCTACTGGTCCCCAAGCCCGCTTGATAGGGAATTCTGGGGCCACAACACAGCTTTTTGCCTTCCCCTTAGAAAGAAGAAGGGCATGGTGATTCTGCCCAGAAACTCTGCATGAGGATCAATCTGCTCAGCCCTTGAGGGATCCCTGATTCATACTCAGCCCTGACCACTAGTTCTGTTTCTGACAGAGCCTGAGTGCTCAATTCATGTCAGCTACTCAGAGAGTCAGGCATGTGAGACTGGCCATGTCTCAGGTCCCTCATCTCTACCCATCCTTGGTATTCAGGCATCTGTCCCCAGACATTTGCTAGAATACCTGATAATGGGGGAACCTGAGGCACAATAGAGAATTCTTCCTTTTCCATGGCAGGAATCCTGGTAGTTGGGATGGGTGTCCTACATTAAAGTGGTAGCCAGCTGCATGGACAAGGAGACAACTCCCACTCATAAGGGCTGCCCTAATCACATCAGGCATTGTGACACTCAGACTAGCATGCTTTCAAACAAACGATCTCAGTTGTACCTCCAAGTCACACATTGTAGGCCTGGTACTCCCCTAGGCCCAAATCCTAATCCTGGTGGGATTTTCCAAGCACCCAGACTCACAGCCCTTCTCTGGAATCCCTTTTTGGGGAACATCTAAGATTGAAAACAGCACTCTTCCATTCAAACGAGAAAGCCACCATACTATTGGGAGCTTCCAGGATCCGTAGAGAGGAAAATACTGTCATGGAAACATTAGAGCACACCTGCATTCCAAGGCTATCATGGACACACAATCCAGATACAAAAGCCAGTGCTAGTGCCTTCGAGTACGTGATTTACAGTTCCTGACGATCTGCCCTCCAGGTCTATGCATTGGGCCTACGATCACCTCGCAACTCAACCTAATCCGAGTTTGTGATTGCAGACTTCTCTCCCAAAACCATGGCTTACATGCCCTCCACGATGGAGTCTCTGGAGCCACACCACAGGACTGTGCCTGCCACCCCCAAGGAAACCGTGCCCACAAATTTGCCTAAACCTTCAAGATTAGGAGAAACCTGCAAGGCCCCAGAGCCCACCCCAATATTGGAGGCCACTCTGTACACAAAGGCACAGTCAGAAACACCCTGGTTGCCTACATATAGGCAGACACCGAAGTCAATGGTCCTGAGTCTGATGATTCAACCTGAAATTCCCCTTGGACTTCATTGGAAACCTAGATGAAGTTTTTAGGCATCTGTCCTCAGAGGCCTGTTCTGGAATACCAACTTATGATACAACATTTGGTCCGTGAGCCCCACAACATAACATCTCCGATACCCAGAAAGAAACCGTGTTCTTTGACCGGTGTCAAACCATCAGGATAGACTAATCAAACATGGCCCCTTAGCCACCAGCACATAGTAAGATTTCCGTGGTAACAAAACTGCATTGTGACCCAACTTCATTAGAATCCAGGCCTTGGTACTTTGCCCTAGAGCAACCAGAAAGAACCTGCCATGTTCCTTAGGAGCAATGGTTAATGTAGGTGTGCTTTCCAGTATCCACATGCGAGTACTATGCTACCCAAACTTTGCACATGGGGGAACCTGGTGTAAACAAACCAGACCTCCCCTGTCCAGTAGAAGGAAACCTTATGTTTGGATCAACTCACAGGCCTCAGCGTGTAAACTGCTCCATGGCCTCTTGATGCCACCACTCCATTGGTCGGTCATCATAGACACAAACTCCAGTCTAAGCAAACATCTGACATGCACCCTTATCCCAGTGCTGGATGTCTTGAATAAACCACTGCACATTGGAACTGCCTTCCACTTGGCACTGAATTGAACCATAGCTTGTGTTTACAATTCCATCCTCACCTGACTGGTCCCTAAGCCCTCTTGATAGGGAAATCTGGGGCCACAATGCAGCATTCTGCCTTCCCCATCGAATGAAGAAATGCCTGGTGAGTCTGCCCTGAAAACCCACATGAGGATCAATCAGGTCGGCCCTCGAGTCAACACCGATTTATAGGCTGCCATGGCCACTAGTGCCGTGTCTGACAGAGCCTGAGCTCGACTGAGTTTCAGCCACTAGAGACCAGGCCCCATATCTAGCATTTGGGATTGCCATGGCCCAAGTATGTCATCTCTACCCATCCTTGATATTCAGGCACCTGTCCCCAGACCTTGGCAGGGATCCCTGCCAATTAGGGAACTTGAAGCACAATAGAGAACTCTTCTTTCCCCATGGCAATAAACCTGGCTTTTGGGATGGGTGTTCTACCCTCAAAGGGGGAGCCAGTTACAACATCAATGACACCACACACACTCCTGAGGACTACCCTTGGCACAAACAGGCATTGTGACCCTCACCCTGAGCATGCTTTCAAAAAATCCCTCTCAGATTCACCACAATGATCCCTCATTTCAGGCCTGGTATGCCTGTAGGTTCAAATCATAAAACTTGGTGGGATTTTAGAGGTGCCCAGACGCAGAGACCATCTCTGGAATTTTTGTTTTGGTGCACCCTTCAGATGGAAAACAGCACTCATCCCTTCCCCAAAAATGTCACCAAATTATGAGGAGCCACCAGGATCCATAGAGAGGCAATGTCTCCCATGGACCCATGAGAACACACCTGCATTCCGAGGCCATCCTGGACACACAATCCGGAGAGAAAAGCCTGTGCTACTGCCTTCCATTCACCCTAATTACAGTTCCAGATGAGCTGCTCTCAAGGTATATGCATTGGGCCTGTGATCACCTCGCCATTCACCCTAATTCGAATTTGTGTTTGCAGACTTATCTACCAAAACCATGGCACACATGCCCTCCAGGATGGGGTCTCTGGATCCACACTGCAGGACTGTCCCTGCCATCCACAAGGAAACTGTTTCCATCACAGTTGCCCAAACTGTCTAGATTAGGAGAAACCTACAAGGCCTCTGGGCCTACCCCAATTTCGGCGGCCGCTCTGAACACAAATGCACAGTCTGAAATACCCTGATCTCCTACATCCAGGAACACAGCCAAGTCAATGGTCCTGAGTCAGAATAATGAACCTAACATGCCCCTAGGACGTCATTGGAACCATTGATTCGGTTTTCAGACATGTGTCCTCAGAGGCCTGTTCTAGAATGCGAACTTATGATACAACATGTGGTGGCTGGGCCACACAACAGAACATCTCCTGTCCCCAGAAGGAAACCGTGCCCTACAATCTGTGCAAAATCCCAGAGTAGTAGATTCCTGCACAACTACTAAGCCACCAGCACATTCTAAGATTTACCTGGTAACAAACCAGCTGTGTGGCCCATCTGCAAGAGATTCCATGTCAAATCAAGGACTTGGTACTTTGCTACAGAGACACCAGAATAAAGCTGCCATGTTCTTCAGTTGCAATGGTCAATGAAGTTGAACATTCCAGGCATCCATGCGGTAGAGCTCTGCTACCCAAACTTTCCACATGGGGGACCCTGGAGCAAATAAACCACACTCCACCTGTCCAGTAGAATGAAACCTTGCTATTTGGAGCAGCTCATGAGTCTCAACGTGAAAATCCCTACATGGCTTCTTGACGCCACCCCTCCATTTGTCAGTCATCATAGACACAAACTCCAGTGTGAGCAAATATCTGACGTCCTCCCTTACTAAGGTGCTGGATATCTCGAAAAAGCTGCTGGACACAGGAACTGCCTTCCGCTTGGCAGTGAATTGAACTGTAGCTTGTGTTTACAATTCCTTCCTCACCCGACTGGTCCCCAAGCCTTCTTGATAGCGAATTATGGAGACACAACACAGCATTCTGCCTTCCCGATAGAAACAAGTGCCTGGTGAGTCTGGCCAGAAACCCCACATGAGGATCAATCTGCTCGGCCCCATATCAGAGGGACCCTGATTTATAGGTTGCCCTGGCCACTAGTGCTGTGTCTGACAGAGCCTGAGCCCAGACCTAGTGTCAGTCACCAGAGTTTGAGCCCCACATCTAGTATTTGGGAATGCCATGGCTCAAGTATTTCATCTCTACCCATCCTTGGTATTCAGGCACCTGTCCCCAGACCTTTGCTGGAATCCCTGATAATGGGGCATCCTGAAGCACAATAGAGAACTCCTCCTTCTTCATATCAGGAAACTTGGCTGTTAGGATGGGTGTTCAACCCTGAAAGGGGGAGTCATTTACAAGTCCAGTGAGACCACACAAACTCCTCAGGGATGCCCTGGAGGCAAACAGGCCTTGTGACCCTCAGCCTGAGCATGCTTTCAAACAATCCTTCTCTGTTGCACCACCATGAACCCGCATTGCAGGCCTAATATGCCCCTAAGCCCAAATCCTAGCACTTGTTGTGATGTCCCAGATGCCATGAACCAGAGCCCTTCTCTGGAATCCCTGTTTTGGGGCACCCATAAGGTGGAAAACATCATTCTCCCCTTCCCCGAAAAAGCCACCAAACTATGGAGAGCCACCAGGATCCATAGAGAGGAAAAGACTCCCATGGACCCATGAGACCACACCTGCATTCCAAGGCCATCCTGGACACACAATCCAGAGAGAAAAGCCTGTGCTACTGCCTTCCAGTCTCCCTAATTATAGTTCATGACGAGCTTCCCTCCAGGTCTACGCATTGGGCCTGTGATCACCTCGCCACTCACCCTAATTTGTATTTGTGTTTGCAGACTTCTCTCCCA
Organism: Mustela nivalis; assembly: GCF_964662115.1. Taxonomy (NCBI): domain Eukaryota; kingdom Metazoa; phylum Chordata; class Mammalia; order Carnivora; family Mustelidae; genus Mustela; species Mustela nivalis. The sequence goes on from NW_028136538.1 coordinate 340,021, forward strand.
AAACCATGGCTCACATGCCCACCAGAATGTGATCTCTGGAGCCACACCACAGAACTCTGGATGCCAACCCCAAGGACACTGTGCATATCAGATTTGCCCAAACCTTCCAGATTAGGAGAAACCTGTGTGGCCCCTGAGCCCACACCAATATTGCCGGCCACTCGGGATGGAAATGCGCAGTCTGAAACACCCTTATAACCTACATCCAGGGAAATAGCCAAGTCAATGATCGTGAGATAGACGATTGAACCTAAAATGCCAGTAGGCTCTCAATGGAACCCCATTAGGTTTTCAGGCATCTGTCCTCAGGGGCCTGTTCTGAAATACCAATCTATGACACATCATGTGGTCTCTGAGCCACACGACAGAACATCCCCTGTCCCCAGAAGAATACCATGCTCTTCGACCTGTGCCAAACCCTCAGGGTAGGAGAATCCTGCATGGCACCTTAGCAACCAGCACATTCTAAGTTCTCCCTGGTAACAAACAAGCATTGTGACCCATCTGCAAGAGATCCCATGTCAACTCAAGGCCTTGGCACTTTGTCCCAGAGCCACCAGAACGAATCTGCCATGTTCCTCAGCTGCAATTGTCAATGGAGGTGTGCTTTCCTGGCATCCATGCCGGAGAGCTCTTCTTCACAAACTTTCCACATGGGGAAACCTAGAGTAAACAAACCAGACTTCAACTACTCTGTACAAAGAAATGTTACTTTTTGCAGCAGTTCACAGGCCTCAGCATGTGAACTCCTCCATGGCCTCTTTATACCACCCCTCCACTTGTCGGTCATCATAGACAAAAACTCTAGTGTGAGCAAGCATCTGACATCCACCCTTATTCCAGTGCTGGATGTCTCGAGTAAACTGCTACAAATTGGAACTTCCTTCTGCTTGGCACTGAATTGAACCATAGCTTTTGTTTACAATTCCACCCAAAACTGACTGGTCCCCAAGCTCTCGTGATTGGGAAATCTGGAGCCACAACACAGCATTCTGCCTTCCCTATTGAATGAACAAATGCCTGGGAATCTTCCCAAGAAACTCCACATGAGGATCAATCTGCTCCGCCCTCGAATCTACTCTGATATAAAGGCTGCCATGGCCACTAGCGCTGTGTCTGACAGAGCCTGAGCCCCGACCGAGTTTTAGGCCTCATATCTAGCATTTGGGATTGCTATGGCCCAAGTACGTCATCTCCACCCATCCTTGGTATTCAGGCACCTATCTCGAGACCTTGCTGGAAACCCTGCCAATGGGGCAACCTGAAGCACAGAGGAACCTGACGGAAGATAACTCATCCTTCCTCATGGCAGGACATTTGGCTGTTGGGTTGGGTGTCCAACTCTCTAAGAGGGAGCCAGATATATGACCAATGAGACCACTCCCACTCCTGAGGGCCGCCATGGGAGCAAACAGGCATTGTGAGACTCAGCCTGAGCAAGCTTTCAAACAATCCCTCTCAGTTGCACCATCATGATCCCGCATTGCAGGCCTCATACACCCCAAGGTGCAAATCCTAACCCTTGGTGGGAAGTCCCAGATGCCCAGAAAAAGAGCCTGTATCTGGAATCCCTGTTTTGAGGCACCCATAAGATGGAAAACAACACTCTTCCCTTCCCCAAAAAAGCCACCAAACTATGAGCTGCACAGATCCATAGAGAGGAAAAGTTTCCCATGTACCCATGAGACTATACCTGCATTCCGAGGCCATCCTGGACACACAATATAGAGAGAAAAGCCTGTGCTACTGCCTTCCAGTCACCCTAATTACAACTCCTGACAAGCTGCACTCCAGATCTACTCATTGGGCCTGTGATCACCTTTCCACTAACCATAACCCACATTTGTGTTTGCAGACTTCTCTCCCAAAACCATGGCTCATATGCCCTCCAGGACAGGGTCTCTGGATCCACAACACATGACTAGGCCTGCCATCCCCAAGGAAACTGTGCCCGTCAAACCTGCCCAAACCTTCCAGTTTAGGAGAAACACGCAAGAGCCCTGAGCCCGACCCAATATTGTCGGCAGCACTGGACACAAATGCCAGTCTGAAACGCCCTGATCACCTACATCCAAGCAGACAGCCATTTCAATGTTCCTGGGTCAGAAGATTGTACCTGACATGCTCCTAGGACGTCATTGGAACACTAGATTAGGTTTTCAGGCATCTGTCCTCAGGGTCCTGTTCTGAAATACCACCTTAGGATACAACATGTGGTCCCTGAGCCACACAATAGAATATCTCCTGTCCCCAGTAGGAAACCATGCCCTTCGACCTGTGCCAAACCCTCAAGATTGGAGAATCCTGCACAGCACCTTAGACACCAGCACAAACTCTAGTTTGTGCGTTGACCCATACCACAAGCTTTCCATCTGCTGGACAGTCGAGTCCTGTTGAATGGCTCCAGGATGTCCCATACGGAAAGACTGGAGAGCAGGATTCGAAGGATGGATGCCTGTACAGCATACCTCACATTCCCATTGGCTCTTTGTGACAAGACATGTTTGAACTACTGGCTCTGGGGCGAGCTAACTAGGGGGCTGAATTGAAATGGACTCTCCTGCGGATGGGTCATAATGTGGGTTTGTGTGCATGGAGACCTTGGAATATGTTGGCAGCTCAGGGGCCATGAAGTATTCGCCTAACCGAAGGGTGTAATATTGCTCCAATTAAAAAGAGATCCCTATGTGGAGATGAGACAGGTTCTCTTTGGTGCCTCAGAAAAGCCCCAGATACTGGTCTTCAAACCAGTTATCTGAGTAGAGACACCTGGAAACCAAAGCTAGGGTTCAGATTAGAGCCTAGATGCCTGTCCGTTTCAATCTTCTGTCTCTGGGGACACTGTCTGAGTATCTAAGTGGAGATAGTTGCTCAGCTGGTGTCAGAGTGCCCCTCTTAGTCCATGGCCGAGGCATGGCCTTGGAGACCTTATTGGATTTTCCTAATCTCTAGGGTTGTGGCCAATGGATTGGGTACAGTTTTCTTGGAGAGGACTGGCACAGTCCTTCAATGTGTCTCCATAGGCCCTAGCCTGGAGGGTGTGTGGGTCCGGGCTGTGGGCACAGAAGTCTGAAAACACAAACTCGGCTTGGGTGCGGAGCCGAGAGCATTGCAGGATGGACCCACAGACCGTGAGAGGAGATCCTCAGCTTATGAAAGAAGGGCAAATGGGAGGCAGTCACGCAAGCTTTTGTCTTTGGATGTTTTGTCTCCCATAGCCGTGGAATGTAGGGGTGACCTCAGGGGCTATGAAAGAGTCTCCCTCTCTGAGGAGTTGGTCCAGCTCTTAAGATTTTGGGGACATTTTGTGGGAAGGGTGGAGTCCTGCTGTCTGGCTCAGGTGTTCTTCCAGGAGAGGGACTCCAGATCACAGTCCTGGGTTCGAGCAAATGGAATACTCGAGCTCTTGTGAAGATTGGGATCATAGGGGCTTGGCAAGCCCCATATGCGGGCTCTTAGTCCAGGCCCTGAGAGACCTTACTTCGACATGGGGCGCATGCTGATGATCCCAATGCGAGTTTGTACCCAAGGAGGCACTCAAGTTTAGGCTTGGCCTCAGGGGCCATGAAGGTTTCTCCTACACTGAAGGTATGACTCCATGCCAACAGCAAGCTTTCCAGCCATGGGGAAGGAGAAGATCTGATTTGTGCTTCAGTTACCCACGTTTGCCAGGATTTGATATAATATCTAGGGTCAGATGTCTGAAAACCCAGGTTGGGAAGAGATGACAGCATAAGGCCATGGCCTGTCTGATGTGCTTAGTGTGCAGCCAGCTGTTTCCTTGTCTGTCGGGACGTCAGGCTGTGTCAGACAGAGCATTACTGACCAGGGTAGCTTTTCCAGTTAGGGTGCGGTCGAGGCCAGAGCAGGTTGGTTCTCATTTGTGGTTTCTGGAGAGCCCCATAGGGCAACGTTTTTCTTCTGGTGGGCAGGCAGAAAACTGTGTTGTGGTTCTGGAATTCCCAGTATGGAGGGCTTGTTTGCCAGGAGTGTGAAGAGGGAAGTCTGAAAACACAAGCTAGCGTTAGGTTTGGGGCCGAGGGCATGGCAGGCCCACTCTGCAGAGACTGAATCAAGATCTCCTGCATCTGAGGTCAGGGCGAGTATCAGACGTTGCCTCAGGTTGGAGTTTGTGTCCATTATGGCCCCTTCCTGAAGGGGGTGGGGGCGTCATGAGGCCAGGGAGGTTTCCCAACGCTGGGAGTTATGAGCTGCCCCAAACATCAAGGTTTCCTCTGTAGGACAGTCGAGTACTATGAGATGGTTCTAGGATGACCCCTACAGAAAGACTCGAGAGAAGGGGTCTAAGCATGAATGTCTGCAAATGCCACCTCACATTCCCACTGGCTGTTTGGGGCAAGGCAGGCTCAATCTGCAGGCTCTTGGGCGGGTTTCTCAGAGGGCTGAGTTGAAATGGACTCTCCTGAGGATGAGTCATACTGTGGGTTGGTGGCCATGGAGACCTTGGAATGTGGCGGTGGCTCAGGGACTCTGCAGGTTTCTCCAAACCGAAGGGTTTGACACAGCTCCAACAATGAAGCTTCCCATGTGTAGACGATAGTTGTTCTGTTTGGTGTCTCAGGAAAGCCCCAGATGCTGGTCTTCAAACCCAGGCCTCTGAGGAGTGACACCTGGAAACCAAAGCAAGAGTTCAGATTAGGGCCCAGGGGCCTGTCTGGTTCAATCTACTGTCTCTGCTGACATCTGTCTGTGTTTCTGCATGGAGGTAGTTGCTCAGCTAGTGTCAGGATGCCTTTGTCCAGAGAGGCTTATAGTAGTGGGATGTCCTCGGGGGCCTTGAGGTTTCTCCTATTCTGTGGGGTTATGGGCAATGGAATGGGCATAGTCTCCTTGGAGAGAGCAGGACAGTCCTGTGGTGTGGCTCCAGAGGCCCCAGCCTGGCGGCTGTGTGGGCCAGGGCTGTGGGGACAGATATCCAAAAACACAAACTCGGCTGAGGTTTGGGGCTGAGGTTATGGCAGGAGTGATCTACAGTCCGTGAGGGGAGCTCATTGTGATTAGAAAGTAAGGCGAGTGAGAGGCGGTTGTTCAAGCTTATGGCTCTGGATGTTGTATTCATGATGGTCATTTAATGTAAGCATGGTCTCATGGGCCATGGAAGTCTCCCTCTCTGGTGATTTGTCCGGCTCCCAAGAGATTGGGGTCATTTTGTGGGAAGGGAGGAGTCCTGTTTTCTGCCTCATGTGTCCCCACAATAGAGGGATTCTAGAGCAGAGCACTGGGTATATACAACTGGAATACCCACCCTCTGGTTAGGCTTGGGGTCCATTTGGCATGGCAAGCCCATATGCAGATTCTTGGTCCAGCCACTGAGAGACGTTACTTGAATAGTGGACTCATGCTGAGGGTCACAATGTGTGTTTGTGCCCAAGGTGGTCCCCAATATTGGGCGGGACTTCATTGAGCTTGCAGGTTTCTCCTACACTGAACCTTGGACATGCCAACCTCAGGGTTTCTTGCCATGGGGAAGGAGGAGTTTTGATTTCTGCATCACGTTCACCTCTGGGCACTAATTGGAGATAAGGTCTAGGTTCTGAAGCCTGAAAACCGAGGTTTGGAAGAGATGACGACCTAAGGCCATGGCGGGTCCAATGTGTTCAGTTTGGGGCCAGCTTTCTAGGTGTCGTTCAGGAGGTCTGCACTCAGGCTGTGCCAGTAGGGCATTCGTGCCCAGATATGCTGTATAATTGGGGTACAGTTGAGTGGCATGCAGAAGATAATTATTTGGGGTTTCTCCGTAGCCCCATAGGGCAAAGTCTTTCTTCTGGAGGGCAGGCAGAGTGCTGCATTCTGGCTCCGGAACTGCCAAACTGGAGTCCTTGGGGCCAGGAATGCAAGGATGTAAGTCTGAGAACTTAAGCTTTGCTTTGGTTTCAGGGCGAGGACATGGCAGGCACACTCTGCAGAGCTAAATTGAGATTTCATGCATCTGAGGTCAGGGCGAGGTTCATATGTTGGCTCAGGTTGGAGTTTCTGTCCATGATGGCCCCTTCATGAAGGGGGGTCATCACACCGCCATTGGTGTTTTCCCATGATGGCAGTAGTGAGATGCTCCAAACCACAAGGATTTTCTGCGGGTCAGTTGAAACCTGTTGGATGGCTCCAGGGCATCCCATATGGAACAATTGCAGAGCAGGGTTGTAAGGATGGATGCCTGGGCATCCGGCCTTGCATTCCAATTGTCTCCTAGCGAAACGGCACGTTTGATTGCTGCCTATGATGTAGCAGCCGAGGGGGCTGAGTTGAAATGCATTCTCCTGAGGATCGGTCATAATGTGGGATTGTGTCCATGGAGACCTTGGAATGGGGCAGTGGCACCAGGGCTCTGAAGGATGCTCCTAACCAGAGGTTTTGACACAGCTCCAAGAAGCATTTTTCCCATGGGGAAACAAGATTTGTTCTCATTGGTGCTTCAGTAACCCCCAATATGCTGGTATTGGAAACCAGAACTCTGAGGAGAGATGCCTGGAAACCAAGGCAATGGATCTGATTAGGGCCTGGGGCCTGTCTGGTTTAATCTTCTTCTCTCGGTTCATCTGTCTATGGGATTGAGTGGAGGTAGTTCCTCAGCTGGTGTCAGATTGCCCCTATTTGTCCTGGGCAGTCTACACTATTGGGATGGCCACTTTAACTTTGGAGGTTTCTCCTAATTTGCAAGTTTGTGGCCAATGAAATGGGCAGAATTCCTTTGGGGAGGGAAGGCACAATCCTGAGGTGTGGCTCTAGGGGCTCAAGCATGGAGGGTGTGTGGGTCAGAGCTGTGGGGACAGAAGTCTGAAAACAGAAACTCGTCTTGGGTTTGGGGACATAGGTATGGGAGGCCCGATCTACAGACCTTGAGCAGAACTCTTCAGGATATGAACAAAGAGTGAGTGTGAGGCACTTGCTCAGGCTTTTGACTCTGGATTTTGTGTCACTGATGGCCGTGGAATGTAGGGGCGTCCTCATGGACCATGGGTGAGAGTTCCTCTATGGGGATTTGGATGATCCCAATATTTTGGGGTCATTCCGTGGGATGGGAGGAGTCCATTCTGTTTTTTTGTTTTGTTTTGTTTTGTTTTTTTACCTCAGGTGTGCCACTAAAGAGGGATTCCAGAGCAGAACCCTGGGAAGGGGCGACTGGACAACCCGAACTCTGTATAAGATTGGGGGCCTAAGGGCATGGCAATCCCCATATGGGGTACCTTGGTCCAGCCACTGAGAGGTCTTCCTTGAGTACAGTGCTCACACTGAGGGTCACAATGCATGTTTGTGCCCAATGTAGGCATCAAGCATGGGCGGGGACTCATGGGCCATGCTTGATTCTCCTACACTGAACTTTGGACAACATACGAACCACAAGGTTTCTTTCCATGGGGAAGGAGGAATTCTGATTTCTGCATCATGTTCACCCCTGGGCAGTGACTGGAGATAAGATCTAAGTTCTGAATCCAGAAAATAGAGGTTGGGATGAGATGATAACCTAAGGTCATGGAGGGTCCGATGTGCTCAGTGTGCGGTCAGCTTTCTGGGTGTTGTTCAGGAGGTATGGATTCAGGCTGTGTCAGACAGTGCATTAGTGCCCAGGTTAGACTGTATAATTTGGGTACAGTTGAGTTCCATGTAGGTTCATCCTCATTTATTGTGTCAGGGAAGCTCGCTGGGGCAGGCAGAGTGCAGCATTGTGGGTCCAGAATTGCCAAACTTAAGGACGTCGAGACCAGGAGTGTAAGGACCTAAGTCTGAGATCATAAGCTAGACTTAAGTTTCAGGGCGAGGGCACGGCAGGCACCCTCTGCAGATCCGAATCAAAATCTCATTCATCTAAAGTCAGGACGAGGATCAGACTTAGGCGCAGGTTGGAGTTTCTGTCCATGATGGCCCCTTCATCAAAGGGGTGGAATCTCGAGGCCATGGAGGTTTTCCCACGTTGGGAGTTGTGGGATGCTCCAAACTGCAAGGATTCCTTCTGCGGGAAAATTGAGAACTGTTGGATGGCTCCAGGACATCCCATATGGAATGACTCCAGAGCCGGGTTCTAAGGATGGATGCCTGAGCAGACTGCCTCTTACACCAATTGTCTCCCTGCCACAAGACAGGTACGATCTGATGGCTATGCAGGAGCAATCGTGGGAGCTGAGTTGAAATGGACTCTCCTGAAGATGGGTCTTAATGTGTGTTTGTGTCCATGAGGACGTTGGAATGGGGTGGTGGCCCCAGGGCTCTAAAGGATTCTAACCGGAGATTTTGAAACAACTCGAAAGAGCAAGTTTTCCATGTGGAGACAAGATTTGTTCTAATTGGTGCCTCAGGAAACCCACATATGCTGGTATTAGAACCAGGCCTCTGAGGAGAGATACATAGAAACCACAGCAATGCATCCAATTAGGTCCTAGGAGCCTCTCTGGTTCAATCTTCTTCTCTGTCGACATCTGTCTATTTTATGAAATGGAGGTAGTTGCTCAGCTGGTGTCAGACCGCTCCTGTTTGTCCGGGCGGCCTACACTATAGGGATGGCCTCGGGGACTTTGGAGGTTTCTCCTAAATTGTATGATTATGGACAATGGCATGGGCAGAATTCCTGTGGAGTGGGCAGGCACAGACCTGATGTGTGGCTCCAAGGGCCCAGCCTTGAGGGTGTGTGGGCAAGGACTGTGGGGACAGATGTCTGAAAACACAAACTCAGCTTAGCTTTGGGGACGTAGGTATGGCAGGTCCGATTTACAGACTATGAGGAGAACTTTTTGGGATATGAATAAAGGGTGAAAGTGTGACACTTGTCAGGCTTTTGCCCCTGGATTTTGTGTCAATGATGGCTGTGGAATGTCAAGGAGTCCTCATGGGCCATGGAAGAGTGTTTCTCTCTGTGGATTTGGCCAGATCCCAATTGTTTTGGGTTAATCTGTGGGATTCAGTTTTGTTAACTAAGGTGTCCCACCAAAAGAGGGATTCCAGAGCAGAGCCCTGGACAACAAGAAATCTAACTAAAAATACGGGCCTAGGGGCATGGCAAGCCCAATATGCCTTCTAATGGTCCAGCCACTGAGAGGCCTTCATTGAGGACAGAACTCATGCTGAGGGTCACAATGCGTGTTTATGCCCTCGTGGTACTCAAGCATGGGTGGGGACTCATGGTGCATGCTTGTTTCTCCTACACTGAATGATAGTCAACATGTCAACCACATGAGTTCTTGCCATGGGGAAGTATTAATTCTGATTTCTGCATGTCATTCACCCCTGGGCAGTGATTGGAGATAAGGTCTAGGTTGTGAAGTCTGAAAACCGAGGTTGGGAAGAGATGACGACCTAAGACCATGTCGGGTCCAATATGCTCAGCGTGGAGCCAGCTGTCTGGGTGTTGGTCGGGAGGTCAAAGCTTGGGCTGTGTCAGACAGGGCCTTAGTGCCCAGGGTAGATTGTATAATTGGGGTACAACTGAGTGCTGTGCAGGTTGATCTTTATTTGGCATTTCTGGGTAGCCCCAAGGGCAATGTTTTTCTTCTGGAGAACAGGCAGAGTGCTGCATTGTGGCTCCGGAATTTCCAAAGTGGATGCCTTGTGGACGGGGAGTGTGAGGACGGAAGTCTGAGAACACATGTTAGGCGTAGGTTCTGGGCGAGGGCACGGCAGGCACCCTCTGCAGATCTGAATCGGGATATCATGAATCTGAAGTCAGGGCGAGGTTCAAACCTAGGCTTAGGTTTGAATTTCTGTCCATTCTGGCCACTTTATGAAGGGGACAGCATCTCCAGTCCATGGAGGTTTACCCACAATGGAAGTTGTGAGATGCTCCAAACAACAAAGATTCCTTCTGATCAACAATTTAGACCTTTTGTATCACTCCAGTACATACCATACAGAATGACACCAGAGCAGGGATCTAAGGATGGATGCATGGGAAGCCCGCCTCACATTGCAGTTGTCTCCTAGCAAATAGACAGGTTTGATATGCTGGCTCTGTCAGAGCAACCAAGGGGGCTGAGTTGAAATGGACTCTCCTGAGGATGGATGCTAATGTGGGTTTGTGTCCATGGAGACCTTGGAATGGGGCGTTGGTGCATGGGCCCTGAAGGATTCTCCTAACCGGAGGTTTTGAGACATCTCCAAAGGACAAGTTTCCCATGTGGAGACGAGATTTGTTCTGATTGGTGCCTCAGGAAACCCCCATATACTGTTATTGGAATATAGGCCTCTGAAGAGAAATAACTGGAAACCAAAGCAATGGCTCCGTTTAGAGCCTAGGGGCCTGTCCGGTTGAATCTTCTTCTCTGTGTACATCCATCTAAGGTATTAGTGGAGTTAGATGCTCAGCTGGTGTCAGATGGCCCTTGTTTGTCCCAGGCGGCCTACACTATTGTGAAGGCCTTGGGGACTTTGGAGGTTTCTCCTAATTTTATGATTATGGACAATGGAATGGGCAGAATTCCCGTGGAGAGGGAAGGCACAGTTTTGATGTGGCTCCAGGGGCCCCAGCCTGCATGGTGTGTGCACCAGGACTGTGGAGACAGAAGTCTAAAACACAAACTCAGTTTAGGTTTAGGGACATAGGTATAGCAGGCCCGATCTACAGACCGTGAGGAGAATTCTTCCAGATATGAAGAAAGAGAGATTGTGAGGCACTTGTTCAGGCTTTTGTTTCTGGATTTTGTGTCAACGATGGGCGTGGAATGTCGGGGAGGCCTCATGGGCCATGGACGAGTCTTCCGCTCTGTGGATTTGGCCCGATTCCAATTGTTTTGGGTCAAACTGTGGGATGGGAGGAGTCCTTTCAGTTTTGTTACCTCAGGTGTCCCACCAAAAGAGGGATTCCAAAGCCGAGCCCTGGGGAGGGGAGACTGGACAACCAGAAATCTGGTTAAAAATTGGGGCCTAGGGGCATGACAAGCCCAATATGCTGTCTTTTGGTCCAGCCACTGAGAGGCCTTACTTGAGAACTGGGCTCACATTGAGGGTCAGAATGCATGTTTGTGAACGACTTGGTCCTCAAGCATCTGCAGGGCCTCATGGGCCACACTGGTTTCAACTACATTTTACGTTGGACAACATGCCAACCACAAGGTTTCTTGCCATGGGGAAGGAGTTCTGATTCCTGCATCATGTTCAACCCTGGGTGGTGACTGGAGATAAGGTTTAGGTTCTGAAGCCTGAAAACCGAGGTTGGAAAGGGATGATGACCTAAGGCCATGGCGGGTCTGATGTGCTCAGTGTGTGGCTAGCTGGGTGGGTGCGAGCCAGGAGGTTCAGTCTCAGGCTGTGCCAGAAAGGGCAGTAGTGCCCAGGGCAGCCTGTATAATTGGGGTCCAGTCAAGTGGCATGCAGGTTGATCCTCATTTGGGGAATCTGGGTAGCCCCAGAGGGCAATGTTTTTCTTCCGGAAAGCAGGCAGAGTGCTGCCTTGTAGTTCTGGAATTGCCAAACTGGAGGGCTTGTGGGCCAGGAATGTGAGGATGGAAGTTGAGAACACAAATTAGACTTAAGTTTCTGGGCAAGGGCACGGCAGACACACTCTGCAGAGATGAATCAAGATGTCCTGCATCTGAAGTTAGGGCGAGGATCAGACGATCGCTCAGGTTGGAGCTTCTGTCCCTGATGGCCCCTTCATGAAGCACAGGGGGCGAAATCACGAGGCCATGGAGGTTTGCCCACGATGGGAGTTGTGAGATGCTCCAAACAGTAAAGATTCTTCTGAGGGACTATTGAGACCTGTTGGTTGGCTCCAGGACTTCCCATACAGCATAATTCTGAGAATGGTTCTAAGTATGGATGTCTGGGAAGCCTGCCTCTCATTCCAATCATCTCCTAGCGACAAGACGGGTTAGATCTGCTGGATCAGGGAAAGCAACTTAGGGGGCTGAGTTGAAATGGACTCTCCTGTGGATGGGTCCTAATGTGGGTGTGTCTCCATGGAGACCTTGGAATGAGGCGCTGGCACCGGGAACCTGAAATGTCCTTCTAACCAGAGGCTTTGAGAGAGCTCCAACATGCAAGTTTCCCATGTGTAGACGAGATTTGTTCTGATGGGTGCCTCAGGAGAAGCACTCAGCTGGTATTGGAAACCAGGCTTTTGAGGAGACATGCCTGTAAACCAAAGCTATGGATCCCATTATGGCCTGGGGTCCTGTCTGGTCAATCTTCTTCTCTGGGGACATCCATCTATGGTATGAGTGGGGGTAGATGCTCAGCTGGTGTCAGATGGCCCTTTTTTGTCCCGGACAACCTACACCATTGGTATGGCCTCAGGGAATTTGGAGGTTTCTCCTAATTTGTACGGTTTTGGATAATGGAATGGGTAGAATTCCCATGGATTGGTTAGGCACAGTCCTAATGTGTGGTTCCAGGGGCCCAGCCTGGGGGTGTGTGGCCCAGGACTTTGAGGACAGAACTCAAAAAACACAAACTCAGCTTAGGTTTGGGAACGTAGGTATGGCACGGCCGAACTACAAATCATGAGAAGAACTCTTCAGGATATGAAGAAAGAGCGAGTCTGAGGCGCTTGGTTAGGCTTTTGTCTCTGGATTTTGTATCAGCGATGGCCGTGGAATGTCGGGGAGGCCTCATGGGCCATGGACGAATCTTCCTGTCTGTGGATTTGGCCCTATCCCAATTCTTTTTCGTGAATCTGTGGGATGGGAGGACTCCTTTAAGGTTTGTTACCTGAGGTGTCCCACCAAAAGAGGAATTCCAAAGCAGAGCCCTGGGCAAGAGTGAAGGGACAACCCGAAATATGGTTAAAAATTAGGGTCTAGGGGCATGGCAAGCCCAATATTCTGTTTCTTCATGCAGCCACTGAGAGGCCTTGCCTGAGGACCGGGCTCAGGCTGAGGGTCACAATGTGTGTTTGAGACCAATGTGGCCCTCAAGCATGGGCTGGGTCTCATGTGCCACACTGGTTTCAACTACACTGAAAGTTGGACAACATGCCAACCACGAGGTTTCATGCCAAGGGAACGAGTTCGGATTTCTGCAACATTTTCAAACCTGGGCAGTGATTGGAGATAAGGTCAAGGTTCTGAAGCCTGAAAACCGAGGTTGGGTAGAGATGACGACCTAAGGCCATGGCGGGTCCGATGTGCTCAGTGTGCGGCCAGCTGTCTGGGTCAGGCACAGGCTCAGGCTGTGTCAGAATGGGCAATTGTGCCCACTTCAGCCTATATATTTGGTGTACAGCCAAATGGCGTGCAGGTTGATCCTCATTTGGGGTTTCTGGGTAGCCCCAGAGGGCAATGTTCTTCTTCCAGGGAGCAGGCAGAGTGCCGCATTGTACTTCTGGATTGCCAAACTGGAGGGCTTGTGGGCCAGAAGTCTGAGGACTGAAGTCTGAGAACACAAGCTAGGCTTAGTTTTTATGGGTGAGGACATGGCAGGCACAATCTACAGACCTGAATCGAGATCTTGTGCATCTGAAGTCAGGGTGAGGATCAGACGATCTTCAGGTTGGACTTTCTGTCCCTGATGGCCCCTTCATGAAGGGGGGGAATCACGAGGCCATGGGGGTTTTCGCACGATGGGAGTTGTGAGAAGCTCCAAACTACAAAGATTCTTTTCCAGGACAATTGAGACCTGTTAGTTGGCGCCAGGCCAAGGATTCCAAGCATGGTTCTGAGGATGGATGGCTAGGTACCACACCTGGCATTCCAATTTTCTCCTAGCTACAAGAAAGGTTAGATCTGCTGGATCTGGGGGAGCAACTGAGGAGGCTGAGTTGAAATTGACTCTCCTGTGGATGGATCCTAATATGTTTTTGTGTCTATGGAGACCTTGGAATGAAGCGGTGGCACTGGGGTCCTGAAGGGTTTTTTCAAACAGAGGCTTTGACACAGCTCCAACGTGCAAGTTTCCCATATGTAGATGAGATTTTTTATGACGGATGAGTCAGGAAACAGCCATATGCTGGTATTGAAATCCAGGCCTCTGAGGAGAGATGACTAGATACCACAACAATGAATCCGAATAGTGCCTAGGGGCCTGTTCGTACCTTTTTACCTCTGGGAACATCAGTCTATGCGTCTGAGTGCATGTAGGTTCTCAGTTGGGCTCAGATTGCCCGAGTTTGTCCTGGGAAGCCACCATATTGGGATGGCCTCAGGGAGTTTGCAGGTTTATCCTATTAGTAGGGTTGTGGCCATTGGAATGGGCACATACAATTCCCTTGGAGAGGGCAAGTACAGTCCTCAGGTTTGGCTCCAGGGGCCTGAGCCTGTAGGGTGTGTAGGCAGAGCTGTTTGGACAGTCGTCTGAAAACACAAACGCGGCTTATGTTTCAGGTCATAGGTATGGCAGGATTGATCTACAGACCATGAGGAGAACTCTTCGGGATTTGAAAGAAGGGCTAGTGTGAGGCTCGTGCTCAAGTTTTTGTCTCTGGATATCGTGTCACTCATGGTCGTGAAATTCCCTGGTGACTTCATGGGAAATGGACGAGTCTTACACTCTGGGGGTTTGGCCCCGTCCAAAGAGTTTGGGGTCATTCTGTGGGATGGAAGAAGTCCGTTTTGTTGTTGTTGTTGATTTGCCATGTTTTGTTTTTTAACCTCAGGTGTCCCACCAAATGAGGGATTCCAGAGTAGAGCTCTGGGGAGGGCCGAACGGACAACCAGAAATCTGGTTAAAAATTGTGGCCTAGGGACATGTCAAGCCCATTATGACATCTAATGGTCGAGCCACTGAGAGGACTTACTAGAGGACAGGACTCACGCTGAGGGTCACAATGTGTGTTTATGCCCACTTCGCAAACAAGAATGGGCAGGGCCTCATGGTGAATCCTGGTTTCTCCTACACTGAACGTTGGACAACATGCCAACCACAAGGTTTCTTGCCATGGGTAAGGAAGAGTTCTGATTTCTGCATCACAGGCACCCCTGGGCAGTGATTGGAGATAATGTCTAGGTACTGAAGCCTACAAACTGAGGTAGGGAAGAGATGATGACCTAAGGCCATGGCGGGTCTGATGTGCTCAGTGTGCGGTCAGTTCTCTGGGTGTTGGTCAGGAGGTCCGGGCTCAGGTTGTGTCAGACAGTGCATTAGTGCCCAGGTTAGACTATATAATTTGGGTACAGTCGAGTGCCATGTAGATTTATCCTCATATAAGTTGTCTGGGCAGCTCATTAGGCAAAATTTGTTTTCTAGAGGGCAGGCAGAGTGCTTCATTGTCAGTCCGTAATTGCTAAACTTGAGGGCTTCATGTAGAGGAGTGTGAGGACGGAAGTCTGAGAACACAAGCTAGACTTGGGTTTCAGGGCGAGGACACGGCAGGTACCACTGTAGATCTGAACCAATATCTCATGCATCTGAAGTCAGGGCGAGGATCAGACGTTGGCTCAGGTTGGAGTTTCTGTGCATGACGGACCCTTCATGAAGGGAGCGGAATCTCAAGGCCATGGAGTTTTTCCCACGTTGGGAGTTGTGGGATGCCCCCATCAAGATTTCCTTCTGCGGGACAATTGAGACCTGTTGGGCAGCTTCAGGACATCCCATATGGAATGACTCCAGGGCACTGTTCGAGGATGGATGCCTGGGAAGCCGGCCTCGCATTCCAAATGTCTCCCAGCAACAAGACAGTTTAGATCTGATGGCTCTGCGGGAGCAACCGGGGTGGCTGACTTGAAATGGACTTTCCTGAGGATGGGTCCTAATGTGTGTTTGTGTCCATGAGGGCCTTAAAAAGGGGCGGTGGCACCGGGACCCTGAAGTATTCTCCTAAGCTTTTGACATAGCTCGATGCACAAGGTTCCTTGTGGAGACGAGATTTGTTTTGATGGGTGCCTCAGGAAAACTTCTATGCTGGTATTGGAATCCAGGCTTTTGAGGAGACATGCCTGTAATCCAAAGCAATGTATCCTATTATGGCCTAGGGTCCTGTCTGGTTCAATCTTCTTCTCAGGGGACATCCATCTATGGTATGAGTGGAGGTAGATGCTCAGCAGGTATCAGACCGCCCTTGTTTGTCCCGGGCGACCTGCACTATTGGGTTGGCCTCAGGGATTTGTAGGGTTCTCCACATTTTACTGTATTGGACAATGGCATCGGCAGAATTCCCATGGATTGGGTTGGCACAGTCCTAATGTGTGACTCCAGGGGCCCCAGCCTGGAGGGTGTGTGGCCCAGGACTTTGAGGACAGAAGACTGAAAACACAAACTCAGCTTAGCTTTGGGGAAGTAGGTATGGCAGGCCCGATCTATAAACCATGAGAAGAACTCTTCCGGATATGAAGAGAGAGCGAGTCTGAGGCGCTTGCTCAGGCTTTTGTCTCTGGATTTTGTATCAGAGATGGCCGTGGAATGTCGGGGAGGCCTCATGGGCCATGGACGAATTTTCCTCTCTGTGGATTTGGCCCGATCCCAATTGTTTTTCGTCAGTCTGTGGAATGGGAGGACTCCTTTCAGGTTTGTTACCTCAGGTGTCCCGCCAAAAGAGTAATTCCATGGAATTACTCCCAGCATATGGGAAAACATGCCAACCACTAGGTTTTTGTTTTTTGTTTTTTTACCTCAGGTGGACCACCAAAAGAGGGATTCCAGAGTAGAGTCGTGGGTGGGGGCAACTGCAAAACCATAACTCTGGTTAATATTGGGACCTAAGAACATAGGAAGCCCCATATGTGGGCTCTTGGTCCAGACACTGAGAGGTCTTCCTTGAGGATAGGTCTCACATTGAGTTTCACAATGTGTTTTTGTGCCCAAGGAGCCCCTCAAGACAAGGCGTGGCCTAATGTACCATGCTGGTTTCTCCTACACTGAACGTTGCACAGTATGGGAACCACAAGTTTTCTGGCAATGGGGAAGATGGAGTTCTAATTTCTGCAACACTTTCACTCCTGGACTGTGATTGGATTTAAGGTCTAGGTTCTGAAGCCTGAAAACTGAGGTTGGGAAGAGATGAAGCCCTAAGGCCATGGTGTGTCTCATGTGCTCAGTGTTCGGCCAGCTGTTGAGTGTGGGTAGGGAGGTGCAGGCTCAGGCTGTGGCAGACAGAGAATTAGTGCCCAGGCTAGACTGCATCATTGGGGTGCGGTCGAGTTTCGTGCAGGATAGTACTCATTTGTGGTTACTGGGTAGCCCCAGAGGGCAACGTTTTTCTTCTGGAGGGAAGACACAGTGCCACATAGTGTCTCCAGAATTCCCAAACTGGAAGGCTTGTGGGCCAGGAGTGTGAGGAAAAAATTCTGAGAACACAAGCCAGACATAGATTTCAGGGTGAGGGGACGGCAGGCAACCTCTGCAGAGATGATTTGAGATCCCGTATACCTGAAGACAGAGCTAGGATCAGACGTTGGCTTAGATCGGAGTCTCTGTCCACGACGGCCCCTTCATGAAGGGGAGGGTGTCACGAGGACATGGAGGTTTTCCCACGATGGGAATTGTGAGATGCTCCAAACCGCAATGATTCCTTTTGTGGGACAGTCGAGACCTGTTGGATGGCTCCAGGACATCCCATAAGGAAATTATCCAGAGCAGGGTTCTAAGGATGGATGCCTGGGCAGCCTGCCTCCCATTCCAGGTGTCTCATAGCGCCAAGGCAAGTTCGATCTGCTGGATCAGGGGAGCAACCGAGGCGGGTGTTTTGAAATGGGTGAGTTGAGGATGGGTCATAATGTGCATTTGTTTCCATGTAGACCTTGGAATGGGGTGTTTGATCCGGGGCCTTGAGGGATGTTCATAACCGGAGGTTTTGATGGAGCTCTAAAGAGTATGTTTCCTATGTAGAGAAGAGAATTGTTTTGATGAGTGCTTAAGGAATTTCCCATATGCTGGTATTGGAAACCAGGCCTCTGAGGAGAGATGACTGGAATCAAAAGCAATGGATCTGGTTAGGACATAAGTGCCTGTCAAGTTCAATCTAATTCTATGGGGATATCTGTCTCTGGTTCTGAGTGGTGGTACTTTCCTAACTTGTGAAAGATTATCCCTGTTTGTCCTGGGCAGCCAACACAATTCAGATGGCCTGGGGGAGTTTGGAGGATTCTCCTAATCTATATGGTTGTGGCCAATGGAAATGGCAGGATTCCCCTGGAGAGGGAAGCCACAGTCCTGAGGTGTGGCTCCAGGGGCCCCAGCTTGGATGGTGTGTAGGCCAGGCCTGTGGGGACAGAATTCTGAAAAGACAAACTCAGCTTAAGTTTGGGGATGTATGTATGAAGGCTCGATCTACAGACCGTGAGAATTTTCCGGGCTATGAACAAAGGGCGAGTATGTGGCGCTTGCTCAGGCTTTTGTCTCTGGATTTTGTGTCAACGGTGGCCGTGGAATTTAGGGATGTCCTCAAGGGCCATGGACAATTCTTTCTCTGGTGATATGGCCTGATCCCATGTGGTTGGGAACATTCTGTGGATTGGAAGAGTCCTTGCTGTATATATATATATATATATATATATATATATATATATATATATATATATATATTTTTTTTTTTTACCTCAGGTGTCCCACCAAATAGGGATTCCAGAGTAGAGCCCTGAGTAGGGGTGACTAAACATCTCGAACTCTTGTTCATATTGGGGGACTAGGGGCTTGGCAAGCCCCATATGTGGGCTGTTGTTCCAGTCACTAAGAGGCTTTACATGAGGATAGGGCTCACGCTGAAGGTCACAATGTGTTTTTGTGCAAATTTGGCCCTCAGGGATAGGTGGGGCCTCATACTCCATGCTGCTTTCTCCTACAATGAACATTGGACAACATGCCAACAACTAGGTTTCTTGCCAAGGCGAAGGAGAAGTTCTGATTCTTGCATCACGTTCACTCCTGAACAGTGAGTGGCGATAAGGTCTAGGTTCTGAAGGTGAAAACTGAGGTTGGGTAGAGATGATGGCCTAAAGCCATTGTGGGTGTGATATGCTCTGTGTACGGCCAGCTGTCTGGGTGTTGGACTGGAGGTCTGCCCTCAGGCTGTGTCAGACAGGGCTTTAGTGCACAGGCTAGACTGTATAATTTGGGTATGGTCGATTGGCATGCAGGTTGTTACTCATTTGGCGTTTCTGGTTAGCCCTATAGGGCAACATTTTTCTTCTGGAGGGCAGGCAGAGTGCTGCATTGTGTCTCCAGAATTGCCAAACTGGAGGGGTGTGGCCAGGATTGTGAGGAAGGACGTCTGAAAACACAAGGTAGCACGAGTTTTGGGGCCAAGAGCATGGCAGGCCCACTCTGCAGAGGCTGAATCGAGATCTCCTGCAGGTGAGGTCAGGGCGAGTATCAGATGTTGCCTCAAGCTGGAGTTTGTGTCCATGACGGCCCCTTCCTGAAGGGGGTGGGGGCGTCATGAGGCCAGGGAGGTTTCCCTACGCTGGGAGTTGTGAGCTGCTCCAAACTTCAAAGTTTCCTTCTTCAGGACAGTCGAGTACTATTGGATGGTTCCAGGATGCCCCATACAAAAGACTCCAGACCAGGGCCCTAAGCATGGATGTCAAAAACGCCAACTCACCTTCCCATTGCCTGGTCAAGACAAGGCACGCTCAATCTGCAGGCTCTTGGGTGAGCTACCCAGAAGGCTGAGTTTAAATGGACTCTCCTGAGGATGAGTCATAATGTGGGTTGGTGGCCATGGAGACCTTGGAATGTGGCAGTAGCTAAGGGACTCTGCAGGATTCTCCAACCCGAAGGGCTTGACACAACTCCAACAAGGAAGCTTCCCACGTGGAGATGAGAGGTCTTCTGTCTGGTGCCTCAGGAAAGCCCCGTATGCTGGTCTTCGAACCCAGGCCTCTGAGGAGTGATACCTGGACACCAAAGCAAGAGTTCATAATAGGGCCTATGGGCCTGTCTGGTTCAATCTTCTGTCTCTGCGGATATCTGTCTGTGTGTCTGCATGGAGGTAGTAGTTGCTCAGCTTGTGTCATAAAGCCCCTATTTGTCCAGTGCGGCTTGCGGTAGTGGGATGTCCTTGGGGACCTTGAGGTTTCTACTATTTTGTAGAGTTGTGGCCAATGGAATGGGCAGTTTCTTAGGAGAGAGCAGGCACAGTTCTGTGGTGTGGCTCCAGAGACACCAGCTGGAGGCTGTGTGGGCCGTGGCTGTGCAGACAGACATCCAAAAACCCTAACTCAGCTCAGGTTTGGGGCCGAGGTTACGGCAGGCCTGATCTACAGTCCATGAGGGGAGCTTCTCTGGATATGAAAGAAGGGTGAGAGGGAGGCAGTCGCTCAGGCTTTTGTCTCTGGATGTTTTGTTCACAATGGCCGTTTAATGTAGGAGTTGCCTCACGGGTCGTAGAAGTCTCCCTCTCTGGTAGTTTGTCCAGCCTCCAAGAGTTTGGGGTCATTCTGTGGGAAGGGAAGTGTCCTGTTTTCTGCTTCATGTGTCCCCCAAGTAGAGGGATTCTAGAGCATAGCAGTGGGTACTGACAACTGGAATACTCGCCCTCTGGTTAAGCCTGGGGGCCTATGGATATGACAAGCCCCATATGCAAGATCTTGGTCCAGCCACTGAGAGGCGTTACTTTAATACGGGACTCACGCTGCAGGTCACAATGCATGTCTGTGCCCTAGGCGGCCCTCAAGCACTGGCGTGGCCTTTCGGACAATGCAGGTTTTCCCACATTGAACGTTGGACAACATGCCAACCACAAGGTTTCTGGCCATGGGGAAGGAGGAATTCTAATTTCTGCATCACGTTCACCCCTGGGCAGTGATTGGAGATAAGGTCTAGGTTCTGAAGCCTGAAAACCGAGGTTGGGAAGAGATAACGACCTACAGCCACAGCGGGTCCTATGTGTCCAGGTTGGGGCCAGCTGTCTGGGTGTCGTTTGGGATGTCTTGTCTCAGGCTGTGCCAGACAGGGCATTAGTATACAGGGTGGGCTGTATAATTGCTTTACAATCGAGTGGCATGCATTAGAAAATCATTTGGGGTTTCTTATTAGCAGCATAGGGCAAAGATTTTCTTCTGGAGGGCAGGCAGAGTGCTGCATTGTGGCTTCGGAATTCCCAAACTGGAGGGATTGTGGGTCAGGAGAGTGAGGATGGAAGTCTGAGAACACAAGCTAGGCTTTGTTTTGGGGCAAGGACATGGCAGGCACACTCTGCAGAGCTGAATTGAGATCTCATGCGTCTGAAGTCAGGTCGAAGTTCAGACTTTGGCTCAGGTTTGAGTTTCTGTCCGTGTTGGCCCCTTCAGGAAGGGGGGGCATTATGAGGCCATGGGGGTTTTCCCACTTTTGGAGTTGTGAGATGCTCCAAACCGCAAGTATTCCTTCTGTGGGACAATTAAGATTTGTTGGATGGCTCCAGGACGTCTTATAAGGTATTTTTCCAGAACAGGGTTCTAAGTATGGATGCCTGGGCAGCCAGCCTCACATTCCAATTTTCTCCTAGCAACAAGAAACGTTTGATCTGCTGGCTTGGGGTAGCAACAGAGGGGGCTGAGTTGAAATGGACTTTCCTGAGGATGGTCTTAATGGTGGTTTGAGTCCATGGAGACCTTGGTATGGGGCAGTGGCACCAGGGCTCTGAAGGATTCTCCTAACCAGAGTTTATGACAAAGCTCCAATGAGCAAGTTTCCATGGGGAGACGAGATTTGTTCTTATTGGTGCCTCAGGAAACCACCATATGCTGGTATTGGAAACGAGGCCTCTGAGGAGAGATGCCTGGAAACCAAAGCAATGGATCTGATTAGGGCCTAGGGGCCTGTCCGGTTCAATATTCTTCTCTGGGGACATCTGTTGTCTGAGTGGAGGTAGTTGCTCAGCTGGTTTGAGATCACCCCTGTTTGTCCTGGGCGGCCTACACTATTGGGATGGCCTCGGTGACTTTGGAGGTTTTTCCTAATTTGCAAGGTTGTGGCCAATGGAATGGGAAGAATTCCCTTGAAAGGGAAGCACAGTCCTGAGGTGTGGCTCCAGGGACCCAAGTGTGGAGCGTGTGTGGTCCAGGGCTATTTGGACAAAAGTCTGAAAACACAAACTCCACTTAGGTTGTGGGATGTAGGTATGGCCGGCCCGATCTATAGACCGTGAGGAGACCTCTTCGGGATATGAACAAAGGGCGAATGTGATGTGCATGCTCATGCTTTTTTTTTTTTTTTTCTGGAAATGTGTCACCGATTGCCATGGAATGTCGGGGTGTCCTCATGGGCCATTGATGAGGCTCCCATTCTGGGGATTTCACCCGATTCCAAGAGTTTGGGGTCATTCTGTGGGAAGGGAGGGGGACTTTCTGTTTTTTTTTTTGTTTATTTTTTTTTAACCTCAGGTGGACCACCAAAAGAGGGATTCCCGAGCAGAGTCGTGGGTGGGGGCAACTGGACAACCAGAACTCTGGTTAACATTGGGACCTGAGAATATGGCAAGCCCCTTATGTGGGCTCTTGGTCCAGACACTGAGAGGCCTTCCTTGAGGATAGGTCTCACACTGAGTTTCACAATGTGTTTTTGTGCCCAAGGAGCCCCTCAAGTCAGGGCGTGGCCTAATGTACCATGCTGGTTTCTCCTACACTGAACGTTGCACAGTATGGGAACCACAAGTTTTCTGGCAATGGGGAAGATGGAGTTCTAATTTCTGCAACTCTTTCTCTCCTGGACTGTGATTGGATTTAAGGTCTAGGTTCTGAAGCCTGAAAACTGAGGTTGGGAAGAGATGAAGCCCTAAGGCCATGGTGTGTCTGATGTGCTCAGTGTTCGGCCAGCTGTTGAGTTTGGGTTGGGAGGTGCAGGCTCAGGCTGTGGCAGACAGGGAATTAGTGCCCAGGCTAGACTGTATCATTGGGGTGCAGTCGAGTTACGTGCAGGATGGTACTCATTTGTGGTTACTGGGTAGCCCCAGAGGGCAAAGTTTTTCTTCTGGAGGGAAGACACAGTGCCACATAGTGGCTCCAGAATTCCCAAACTGGAAGGCTTGTGGGCCAGGAGTGTGAGGAAAAAAATTCTGAGAACACAAGCCAGACTTAGATTTCGGGGTGAGGGGATGGCAGGCACCCTCTGCAGAGATGATTCGAGATCCCGTATACCTGAAGACAGAGCTAGGATCAGACGTTGGCTTAGGTCGGAGTTTCTGTCCATGACGGCCCATTCATGAAGGGGAGGGTGTCACGAGGACATGGAGGTTTTCCCACGATGGGAATTGTGAGATGCTGAAAACCACAATGATTCCTTCTGTGGGATAGTCGAGACATGTTGGATGGCTCCAGGACATCCCATAAGGAAGTTATCCAGAGCAGGATTCTAAGGATGGATGCCTGGGCAGTCTACCTCCCATTCCAGGTGTCTCATAGAGCCAAGGCAAGTTCGATCTGCTGGATCTTGGGGAGCAACCGAGGCGGGTGTTTTGAAATGGGTGAGTTGAGGATGGGTCATAATGTGCATTTGTGTCCATGTAGACCTTGGAATGGGGTGCTTGATCCGGGGCCTTGAGGGATGTTCAAAACCGGAGGTTTTGATGGAGCTCTAAAGAGTATGTTTCCTATGTAGAGAAGAGAATTGTTTTGATGAGTGCCTAAGGAATCTCCCATATGCTGGTATTGGAAACCAGGCCTCTGAGGAGAGATGACTGGAATCAAAAGCAATGGATCTGATTACGGCCTAAGTGCCCGTCCAGTTCAATCTTATTCTATGGGGATATCTGTCTCTGGGTCTGAGTGGAGGTGGTTTCCTAACTTGTGAAAGATCATCCCTGTGTGTCCTGGGCAGCCAACACAATTCAGACAGCCTGGGGGAGTGTGGAGGATTCTCCTAATCTATAGGGTTGTGGCCAATGGAAATGGCAGAATTCCCTGGAGAGGGAAGCCACAGTCCTGAGGTGTGGCTCAAGGGGCCCCAGCATGGATGGTGTGTGGGCCATGCCTGTGGGGACAGAATTTAGAAAACACAAACTCAGCTTAGGTTTGGGTATTTATGTATGAAGTCTCGATCAACAGACCGTGAGAATTTCCGGGCTATGAACAAAGGGCGAGTATGTGGTGCTTGCTCAGGCTTTTGTCTCTGGATTTTGTGTCAACGGTGGCCGTGGAATTTCGGGATGTCCTCAAGGGCCAAGGACAATTCTTTCTCTGGTGATATGGCCTGATCCCAAGTGGTTGGGATCATTCTGTGGATGGGAAGAGTCCTTTCTGTGTGTATATATATATATATATATATATATATATATATATATATATATTTTTTTTTTTTTTTTTTTTTTTTTTTACCTCAGGTATCCCACCAAAGAGGGATTCCAGAGTAGAGCCCTGAGTAGGGGTGAGTAGACATCTCGAACTCTGGTTGAGATTGGGGGACTAAAGGCTTGGCAAGCCCCATATGTGGGCTGTTGTTCCAGTCACTAAGAGGCTTTACATGAGGATAGGGCTCACGCTGAGGGTCACAATGTGTGTTTGTGCAAATTGTGGCCCTCAGGGATAGGTGGGGCCTCATAGTCCATGCTGCTTTCTTCTACAATGAACATTGGACAACATGCCAACAACTAGGTTTCTTGCCAAGGCGAAGGAGAATTTCTGATTCTTGCATCACGTTCACTCCTGAGCAGTGAGTGGAGATAAGGTCTAGGTTCTGAAGGTGAAAACTGAGGTTGGGTAGAGATGATGGCCTAAAGCCATTGTGGGTGTGATATGCTCTGTGTATGGCCAGCTGTCTGGGTGTTGGACTGGAGGTCTGCCCTCAGGCTGTTTCAGACTGGGCTTTAGTGCACAGGCTAGACTGTATGATTGGGGTATGGTCGAGTGGCATGCAGGTTGTTACTCATTTGGCGTTTCTGGTTAGCCCTATAGGGCAACATTTTTCTTCTGGAGGGCAGGCAGAGTGCTGCATTGTGTCTCCAGAATTGCCAAACTGGAGGGGTGTGGCCAGGATTGTGAGGAAGGAAGTCTGAAAACACAAGCTAGCACGAGTTTTGGGGCCAAGAGCATGGCAGGCCCACTCTGCAGAGGCTGAATCGAGATCTCCTGCAGGTGAGGTCAGGGCGAGTATCAGATGTTGCCTCAAGCTGGAGTTTGTGTCCATGACGGCCCCTTCCTGAAGGGGGTGGGGGCGTCATGAGGCCAGGGAGGTTTCCCTACGCTTGGACTTGTGAGCTGCTCCAAATTTCAAAGTTTCCTTCTTCAGGACAGTCGAGTACTATTGGATGGTTCCAGGATGCCCCATACAGAAAGACTCGAGAGCAGGGCCCTAAGCATGGATGCCGAAAAACGCCAACTCACCTTCCCATTGCCTGGTCGAGACAAGGCACGCTCAATCTGCGGGCTCTTGGGTGAGCTACCCAGAAGGCTGAGTTTAAATGGACTCTGCTGAGGATGAGTCATAATGTGGGTTGGTGGCCATGGAGACCTTGGAATGTGGCAGTAGCTAAGGGACTCTGCAGGATTCTCCAACCAGAAGGGCTTGACACAACTTCAACAAGGAAGCTTCCCACGTGGAGATGAGAGGTCTTCTGTCTGGTGCTCAGGAAAGCCCCGTATGCTGGTCTTCGAACCCAGGCCTCTGAGGAGTGATACCTGGACACCAAAGCAAGAGTTCATAATAGGGCCTAGGCGCTTGTCTGGTTCAATCTTCTGTCTCTGCGGATATCTGTCTGTGTGTCTGCATGGAGGTAGTAGTTGCTCAGCTTGTGTCATAATGCCCCTATTTGTCCAGTGCGGCTTGCGGTAGTGGGATGTCCTTGGGGACCTTGAGGTTTCTACTATTTTATAGAGTTGTGGCCAATGGAATGGGCAGTTTCTTAGGAGAGAGCAGGCACAGTTCTGTGGTGTGGCTCCAGAGACCCCAGCCTGGAGGCTGTGTGGGCCATGGCTGTGCAGACAGACATCCAAAAACCCTAACTCAGCTCAGGTTTGGGGCCGAGTGTACGGCAGGCCTGATCTACAGTCCATGAGGGGAGCTCCTCTGGATATGAAAGAAGGATGAGAGGGAGCCAGTCGCTCAGGCTTTTGTCTCTGGATGTTTTGTCCACAATGGCCGTTTAATGTAGGAGTTGCCTCATGGGTCGTAGAAGTCTCCCTCTCTGGTAGTTTGTCCAGCCCCCAAGAGTTTGGGGTCATTCTGTGGGAAGGGAAGTGTCCTGTTTTCTGCTTCATGTGTCCCCCCAGTAGAGGGATTCTAGAGCATAGCAGTGGGTACTGACAACTGGAATACTCGCCCTCTGGTTAAGCCTGGGGGCCTATGGATATGACAAGCCCCATATGCAGGATCTTGGTCCAGCCACTGAGAGGCGTTACTTTAATACGGGACTCACGCTGCAGGTCACAATGCATGTCTGTGCCCTAGGCGGCCCTCAAGCACTGGCGTGGCCTTTCGGACAATGCAGGTTTTCCCACATTGAACGTTGGACAACATGCCAACCACAAGGTTTCTGGCCATGGGGAAGGAGGAATTCTAATTTCTGCATCACGTTCACCCCTGGGCAGTGATTGGAGATAAGGTCTAGGTTCTGAAGCCTGAAAACCGAGGTTGGGAAGAGATGACGACCTACAGCCATAGCAGGTCCTATGTGTCCAGGTTGGGGCCAGCTGTCTGGGTGTCGTTTGGGATGTCTTGTCTCAGGCTGTGCCAGACAGGGCATTAGTATACAGGGTGGGCTGTATAATTGCTTTACAATCGAGTGGCATGCATTAGAAAATCATTTGGGGTTTCTTATTAGCAGCATAGGGCAAAGTTTTTCTTCTGGAGGGCAGGCAGAGTGCTGCATTGTGGCTTCGGAATTCCCAAACTGGAGGGCTTGTGGGCCAGGAGAGTGAGACCGAAGTCTGAGAACACAAGCTAGGCTTAGGTTTCGGGGCAAGGACATGGCAGGCACACTCTGCAGAGCTGAATTGAGATCTCATGCGTCTGAAGTCAGGTCGAGGTTCAGACTTTGGCTCAGGTTTGAGTTTCTGTCCATGTTGGCCCCTTCAGGAAGGGGGGGCATTATGAGGCCATGGGGGTTTTCCCACTATTGGAGTTGTGAGATGCTCCAAACCGCAAGGATTCCTTCTGTGGGACAATTAAGATTTGTTGGATGGCTCCAGGACGTCTTATAAGGTATTTTTCCAGAACAGGGTTCTAAGTATCGATGCCTGGGCAGCCAGCCTCACATTCCAATTGTCTCCTAGCAACAAGAAACGTTTGATCTGCTGGCTTGGGGTAGCAACAGAGGGGGCTGAGTTGAAATGGACTTTCCTGAGGATGGTCTTAATGTTGGTTTGAGTCCATGGAGACCTTGGTATGGGGCAGTGTCACCAGGGCCCTGAAGGATTCTCCTAACCAGAGGTTATGACAAAGCTCCAATGAGCAAGTTTCCATGGGGAGACGAGATTTGTTCTTATTGGTGCCTCAGGAAACCACCATATGCTGGTATTGGAAACGAGGCCTCTGAGGAGAGATGCCTGGAAACCAAAGCAATGGATCTGATTAGGGCCTAGGGGCCTGTCCGGTTCAATATTCTTCTCTGGGGACATCTGTTGTCTGAGTGGAGGTAGTTGCTCAGCTGGTTTGAGATCACCCCTGTTTGTCCTGGGCGGCCTACACTATTGGGATGGCCTCGGTGACTTTGGAGGTTTTTCCTAATTTGCAAGGTTGTGGCCAAAGGAATGGGAAGAATTCCCTTGAAAGGGAAGCACAGTCCTGAGGTGTGGCTCCAGGGACCCAAGTGTGGAGCGTGTGTGGTCCAGGGCTATTTGGACAAAAGTCTGAAAACACAAACTCCACTTAGGTTGTGGGATGTAGGTATGGCCGGCCCGATCTATAGACCGTGAGGAGACCTCTTCGGGATATGAACAAAGGGCGAATGTGATGTGCATGCTCATGCTTTTTTTTTTTTTTTTTCCTGGAAATGTGTCACCGATTGCCATGGAATGTCGGGGTGTCCTCATGGGCCATCGATGGGCTCCCTTTCTGGGGATTTGACCCGATCCCAAGAGTTTGGGGTCATTCTGTGGGAAGGGAGGAGGCCTTTCTGTTTTTTTTTTTTTGTTGTTTATTTTTTTTGTTTTTTGTTTTTGTTTTTTTTTTTTTTTAACCTCCGGTGGGCCACCAAAAGAGGGATTCCAGGGCAGAGTCGTGGGTGGGGGCAAGAGGACAACCAGACCTCTGGTTAACATTGGGACCTAAGAACATGGCAAGCCCCTTATGTGGGCTCTTGGTCCAGACCCTGAGAGGCCTTCCTTGAGGATAGGTCTCACACTGAGTTTCACAATGTGTTTTTGTGCCCAAGGAGCCCCTCAAGTCAGGGCGTGGCCTAATGTACCATGCTGGTTTCTCCTACACTGAACTTTGCACAGTATGGGAACCACAAGTTTTCTGGCAATGGGGAAGATGGAGTTCTAATTTCTGCAACTCTTTCTCTCCTGGACTGTGATTGGATTTAAGGTCTAGGTTCTGAAGCCTGAAAACTGAGGTTGGGAAGAGATGAAGCCCTAAGGCCATGGTGTGTCTGATGTGCTCAGTGTTCGGCCAGCTGTTGAGTGTGGGTTGCGAGGTGCAGGCTCAGGCTGTGGCAGACAGGGAATTAGTGCCCAGGCTAGACTGTATCATTGGGGTGCAGTCGAGTTTTGTGCAGGGTGGTACTCATTTGTGGTTACTGGGTAGCCCCAGAGGGCAACGTTTTTCTTCTGGAGGGAAGACACAGTGCCACATAGTGACTCCAAAATTCCCAAACTGGAAGGCTTGTGGGCCAGGAGTGTGAGGAAATAATTCTGAGAACACAAGCCAGACTTAGATTTCGAGGTGAGGGGACGGCAGGCACCCTCTGCAGAGATGATTCGAGATCCCGTATACCTGAAGACAGAGCTAGGATCAGACGTTTTCTTAGGTCGGAGTTTCTGTCCATGACGGCCCATTCATGAAGGGGAGGGTGTCACGAGGACATGGAGGTTTTCCCACGATGGGAATTGTGAGATGCTCCGAACCACAATGATTCCTTCTGTGGGACAGTCGAGACATGTTGGATGGCTCCAGGACATCCCATAAGGAAGTTATCCAGAGCAGGGTTCTAAGGATGGATGCGTGGGCAGCCTGCCTCCCATTCCAGGTGTCTCATAGAGCCAAGGCAAGTTCGATCTTCAGGATCTAGGGGAGCAACCGAGGCGGGTGTTTTGAAATGGGTGAGTTGAGGATGGGTCATAATGTGCATTTGTGTCCATGTAGACCTTGGAATGGGGTGCTTGATCCGGGGCCTTGAGGGATGTTCATAACCGGAGGTTTTGATGGAGCTCTAAAGAGTATATTTCCTATGTAGAGAAGAGAATTGTTTTGATGAGAGCCTAAGGAATCTCCCATATGCTGGTATTGGAAACCAGGCCTCTGAGGAGAGATGACTGGAATCAAAAGCAATGGATCTGATTAGGGCCTAAGTGCCCGTCCAGTTCAATCTTATTCTATGGGGATATCTGTCTCTGGGTCTGAGTGGAGGTGGTTTCCTAACTTGTGAAAGATCATCCCTGTGTGTCCTGGGCAGCCAACACAATTCGGATGGCCTGGGGGAGTTTGGAGGATTCTCCTAATCTATAAGGTTGTGGCCAATGGAAAGGGCAGAATTCCCCTGGAGAGGGAAGCCACAGTCCTGAGGTGTGGCTCCAGGGGCCCCAGCTTGGATGGTGTGTGGGCCAGCACTGTGGGGACAGAAGTCTGAAAACACAAACTCAGCTTAGGTTTGGGGATGTATGTATGAAGGCTCGATCTACAGACCGTGAGAATTTTCCGGGCTATGTACAAAGGGCGAGTATGTGGCGCTTGCTCAGGCTTTTGTCTCTGGATTTTGTGTCAAGGGTGGCCGCGGAATGTCGGGGTGTCCTCAAGGGCCATGGACAATTCTTTCTCTGATGATTTGGCCTGATTCCAAGTGGTTGGGTTCATTCTGTGGATCGGAAGAGTCCTTTCTGTATATATATATTTTTTTTACCTCAGGTGTCCCACCAAAGAGGGATTCCAGAGTAGAGCCCTGAGTAGGGGTGACTAGACATCTCGAACTCTGGTTGAGATTGGGGGACTAGTGGCTTGGCAAGCCCCATATGTGTGCTGTTGTTCCAGTCACTAATAGGCTTTACATGAGGATAGGGCTCACGCTGAGGGTCACAATGTGTGTTTGTGCAAATTGTGGCCCTCAGGGATAGGTGGGGCCTCATAGTCCATGCTGCTTTCTCCTACAAT
Source organism: Mustela nivalis (assembly GCF_964662115.1). NCBI lineage: Eukaryota > Metazoa > Chordata > Mammalia > Carnivora > Mustelidae > Mustela > Mustela nivalis. Next base: position 370,054 of record NW_028136538.1, read on the forward strand.
GAACATTGGACAACATGCCAACCACTAGGTTTCTTGCCAAGGCGAAGGAGAAGTTCTGATTCTTGCATCACGTTCACTCCTGAGCAGTGAGTGGAGATAAGTTCTAGGTTCTGAAGGTGAAAACTGAGGTTGGGTAGAGATGATGGCCTAAAGCCATTGTGGGTGTGATATGCTCTGTGTATGGCCAGCTGTCTGGGTGTTGGACTGGAGGTCTGCCCTCAGGCTGTGTCAGACAGGGCTTTAGTGCACAGGCTAGACTGTATAATTGGGGTATGGTCGAGTGGCATGCAGGTTGTTACTCATTTGGCGTTTCTGGTTAGCCCTATAGGGCAACATTTTTCTTCTGGAGGGCAGGCAGAGTGCTGCATTGTGTCTCCAGGATTGCCAAACTGGAGGGGTGTGGCCAGGATTGTGAGGAAGGAAGACTGAAAACACAAGCTAGCACGAGTTTTGGGGCCAAGAGCATGGCAGGCCCACTCTGCAGAGGCTGAATCGAGATCTCCTGCAGGTGAGGTCAGGGCGATTATCAGATGTGGCCTCAAGCTGGAGTTTGTGTCCATGATGGCCCCTTCCCGAAGGGGGTGGGGGCGTCATGAGGCCAGGGAGGTTTCCCTACGCTGGGAGTTGTGAGCTGCTCCAAACTTCAAAGTTTCCTTCTTCAGGACAGTCGAGTACTATTGGATGGTTCCAGGATGCCCCATACAGAAAGACTCGAGAGCAAGGCCCTAAGCATGGATGCCGAGAAACGCCAACTCACCTTCCCATTGCCTGGTCGAGACAAGGCATGCTCAATCTGCGGGCTCTTGGGTGAGCTACCCAGAAGGCTGAGTTTAAATGGACTCTCCTGAGGATGAGTCATAATGTGGATTGGTGGCCATGGAGACCTTGGAATGTGGCAGTAGCTAAGGGACTCTGCATGATTCTCCAACCCGAAGGGCTTGACACAACTCCAACAAGGAAGCTTCCCATGTGGAGATGAGAGGTCTTCTGTCTGGTGCCTCAGGAAAGCCCCGTATGCTGGTCTTCGAACCCAGGCCTCTGAGGAGTGATACCTGGACACCAAAGCAGGAGTTCATAATAGGGCCTAGGGGCCTGTCTGGTTCAATCTTCTGTCTCTGCGGATATCTGTCTGTGTGTCTGCATGGAGGTAGTAGTTGCTCAGCTTGTGTCATAATGCCCCTATTTGTCCAGTGCGGCTTGCGGTAGTGGGATGTCCTTGGGGACCTTGAGGTTTCAACTATTTTGTAGAGTTGTGGCCAATTGAATGGGCAGTTTCTTAGGAGAGAGCAGGCACAGTTCTGTGGTGTGGCTCCAGAGACACCAGCCTGGAGGCTGTGTGGGCCATGGCTGTGCAGACAGACATCCAAAAACCCTAACTCAGCTCAGGTTTGGGGCCGAGGTTACGGCAGGCCTGATCTACAGTCCATGAGGGGAGCTCCTCTGGATATGAAAGAAGGGTGAGAGGGAGGCAGTCGCTCAGGCTTTTGTCTCTGGATGTTTTGTCCACAATGGCCGTTTAATGTAGGAGTTGCCTCATGGGTCGTAGAAGTCTCCCTCTCTGGTAGTTTGTCCAGCCCCCAAGAGTTTGGGGTCATTCTGTGGGAAGGGAAGTGTCCTGTTTTCTGCTTCATGTGTCCCCCCAGTAGAGGGATTCTAGAGCATAGCAGTGGGTACTGACAACTGGAATACTCGCCCTCTGGTTAAGCCTGGGGGCCTATGGATATGACAAGCCCCATATGCAGGATCTTGGTCCAGCCACTGAGAGGCGTTACTTTAATACGGGACTCACGCTGCAGGTCACAATGCATGTCTGTGCCCTAGGCAGCCCTCAAGCACTGGCGTGGCCTTTCGGACAATGCAGGTTTTCCCACATTGAACGTTGGACAACATGCCAACCACAAGGTTTCTGGCCATGGGGAAGGAGGAATTCTAATTTCTGCATCACGTTCACCCCTGGGCAGTGATTGGAGATAAGGTCTAGGTTCTGAAGCCTGAAAACCGAGGTTGGGAAGAGATGACGACCTACAGCCATAGCGGCTCCTATGTGTCCAGGTTGGGGCCAGCTGTCTGGGTGTCGTTTGGGATGTCTTGTCTCAGGCTGTGCCAGACAGGGCATTAGTATACAGGGTGGGCTGTATAATTGCTTTACAATCGAGTGGCATGCATTAGAAAATCATTTGGGATTTCTTATTAGCAGCATAGGGCAAAGTTTTTCTTCTGGAGGGCAGGCAGAGTGCTGCATTGTGGCTTCGGAATTCCCAAACTGGAGGGCTTGTGGGCCAGGAGAGTGAGGACGGAAGTCTGAGAACACAAGCTAGGCTTAGGTTTCGGGGCAAGGACATGGCAGGCACACTCTGCAGAGCTGAATTGAGATCTCATGCGTCTGAAGTCAGGTCGAGGTTCAGACTTTGGCTCAGGTTTGAGTTTCTGTCCATGTTGGCCCCTTCAGGAAGGGGGGGCATTATGAGGCCATGGGGGTTTTCCCACTTTTGGAGTTGTGAGATGCTCCAAACCGAAGGATTCCTTCTGTGGGACAATTAAGATTTGTTGGATGGCTCCAGGACGTCTTATAAGGTATTTTTCCAGAACAGGGTTCTAAGTATGGATGCCTGGGCAGCCAGCCTCACATTCCAATTGTCTCCTAGCAACAAGAAACGTTTGATCTGCTGGCTTGGGGTAGCAACAGAGGGGACTGAGTTGAAATGGACTTTCCTGAGGATGGTCTTAATGTTGGTTTGAGTCCATGGAGACCTTGGTATGGAGCAGTGGCACCAGGGCCCTGAAGGATTCTCCTAACCAGAGGTTATGACAAAGCTCCAATGAGCAAGTTTCCATGGGGAGACGAGATTTGTTCTTATTGGTGCCTCAGGAAACCACCATATGCTGGTATTGGAAACGAGGCCTCTGAGGAGAGATGCCTGGAAACCAAAGCAATGGATCTGATTAGGGCCTAGGGGCCTGTCCGGTTCAATATTCTTCTCTGGGGACATCTGTTGTCTGAGTGGAGGTAGTTGCTCAGCTGGTTTGAGATCACCCCTGTTTGTCCTGGGCGGCCTACACTATTGGGATGGCCTCGGTGACTTTGGAGGTTTTTCCTAATTTGCAAGGTTGTGGCCAATGGAATGGGAAGAATTCCCTTGAAAGGGAAGCACAGTCCTGAGGTGTGGCTCCAGGGACCCAAGTGTGGAGCGTGTGTGGTCCAGGGCTATTTGGAGAAAAGTCTGAAAACACAAACTCCACTTAGGTTGTGGGATGTAGGTATGGCCGGCCCGATCTATAGACCGTGAGGAGACCTATTCGGGATATGAACAAAGGGCGAATGTGATGTGCATGCTCATGCTTTTTTTTTTTTTTTTCTGGAAATGTGTCACCGATTGCCATGGAATGTCGGGGTGTCCTCATGGGCCATCGATGTCACTTTCTGGGGATTTGACCCGATCCCAAGAGTTTGGTGTCATTCTGTGGGATGGGAGGAGGCCTTTCTGTTTTTTTTTTTTTTTGTTTATTTTTTTTGTTTTTTTTTTTTTTTTTTTTAACCTCCGGTGGACCACCAAAAGAGGGATTCCAGAGCAGAATCGTGGGTGGGGGCAACATGACAACCAGACCTCTGGTTAACATTGGGACCTAAAAACATGGCAAGACCCTATGTGGGCTCTTGGTCCAGACACTGAGAGGCCTTCCTTGAGGATAGGTCTCACACTGAGTTTCACAATGTGGTTTTGTGCCCAAGGAGCCCCTCAAGTCAGGGCGTGGCCTAATGTACCATGCTGGTTTCTCCTACACTGAACGTTGCACAGTATGGGAACCACAAGTTTTCTGGCAATTGGCAAGATGGAGTTTTAATTTCGGCAACACTTTCACTCCTGGACTGTGATTGGATTTAAGGTCTAGGTTCTGAAGCCTGAAAACTGAGGTTGGGAAGAGATGAAGCCCTAAGGCCATGGTGTGTCTGACGTGCTCAGTGTTCGGCCAGCTGTTGAGTATGGGTTCGGAGCTGCAGGCTCAGGCTGTGGCAGACAGGGAGTTATTGCCCAGGCTAGACTGCATCATTTGGGTGCAGTCGAGTTTCGTGCAGGATGGTACTAATTTGTGGTTACTGGGTAGCCCCAGAGGGCAACGTTTTTCTTCTGGAGGGAAGACACAGTGCCACAGAGTGACTCCAAAATTCCCAAACTGGAAGCTTGTGGGCCAGGAGTGTGAGGAAAAAATTCTGAGAACACAAGCCAGACTTAGATTTCGGGGTGAGGGGACGGCAGGCACCCTCTGCAGAGATAATTTGAGAATCCGTATACCTGAAGACAGAGCTAGGATCAGACGTTTTCTTAGGTCGGAGTTTCTGTCCATGAAGCCCATTCATGAAGGGGAGGGTGTCACGAGGACATGGAGGTTTTCCCACGATGGGAATTGTGAGATGCTCCGAACCACAATGATTCCTTCTGTGGGACAGTCGAGACCTGTTGGATGGCTCCAGGACATCCCATAAGGAAGTTATCCAGAGCAGGGTTCTAAGGATGGATGCCTGGGCAGCCTGCCTCCCATTCCAGGTGTCTCATAGAGCCAAGGCAAGTTCGATCTGCTGGATCTAGGGGAGCAACCGAGGCGGGTGTTTTGAAATGGGTGAGTTGAGGATGGGTCATAATGTGCATTTGTGTCCATGTAGACCTTGGAATGGGGTGCTTGATCCGGGGCCTTGAGGGATGTTCATAACCGGAGGTTTTGATGGAGCTCTAAAGAGTATGTTTCCTATGTAGAGAAGAGAATTGTTTTGATGAGTGCCTAAGGAATCTCCCATATGCTGGTATTGGAAACCAGGCCTCTGAGGAGAGATGACTGGAATCAAAAGCAATGGATCTGATTAGGGCCTAAGACCCGTCCAGTTCAATCTTATTCTATGGGGATATCTGTCTCTGGGTCTGAGTGGAGGTGATTTCCTAACATGTGAAAGATCATCCCTGTGTGTCCTGGGCAGCCAACACAATTCCGATGGCCTGGGGGAGTTTGGAGGATTCTCCTAATCTATAGGGTTGTGGCCAATGGAAATGGCAGAATTCCCCTGGAGAGGGAAGCCACAGTCCTGAGGTGTGGCTCCAGCGGCCCCAGCTTGGATGGTGTGAGGGCCAGGACTGTGGGGACAGAAGTCTGAAAACACAAACTCAGCTTAGGTTTGGGGATGTATGTATGAAGGCTCGATCTACAGACCGTGAGAATTTTCCGGGCTATGAACAAAGGGCGAGTATGTGGCGCTTTCTCAGGGTTTTGTCTCTGGATTTTGTGTCAATGGTGGCCGTGGAATGTCGTGGTGTCCTCAAGGGCCATGGACAATTCTTTCTCTGGTGATTTGGCCTGATCCCAAGTGGTTGGGATCATTCTGTGGATGGGAAGAGTCCTTTCTGTATTTTTTTTTTTTTTTTACCTCAGGTGTCCCACCAAAGAGGGATTCCAGAGTAGAGCATTGAGTAGGGGTGACTAGACATCTCGAACTCTGGTTGAGATTGGGGGACTAGGGGCTTGGCAAGCCCAATATGTGGGCTGTTGTTCCAGTCACTAAGAGGCTTTACATGAGGATAGGGCTCACGCTGAGGGTCACAATGTGTGTTTGTGCACATTGTGGCCCTCAGGGATAGGTGGGGCCTCATAGTCCATGCTGCTTTCTCCTACAATGAACATTGGACAACATGCCAACCACTAGGTTTCTTGCCAAGGCAAAGGAGAAGTTCTGATTCTTGCATCACGTTCACTCCTGAGCAGTGTGTGGAGATAAGTTCTAGGTTCTGAAGGTGAAAACTGAGGTTGGGTAGAGATGATGGCCTAAAGCCATTGTGGGTGTGATATGCTCTGTGTATGGCCAGCTGTCTGGGTGTTGGACTGGAGGTCTGCCCTCAGGCTGTTTCAGACTGGGCTTTAGTGCACAGGCTAGACTGTATAATTGGGGTATGGTCGAGTGGCATGCAGGTTGTTACTCATTTGGCGTTTCTGGTTAGCCCTATAGGGCAACATTTTTCTTCTGGAGGGCAGGCAGAGTGCTGCATTGTGTCTCCAGAATTGCCAAACTGGAGGGGTGTGGCCAGAATTGTGAGGAAGGAAGTCTGAAAACACAAGCTAGCACGAGTTTTGGGGCCAAGAGCATGGCAGGCCCACTCTGCAGAGGCTGAATCGAGATCTCCTGCACGTGAGGTCAGGGCGAGTATCAGATGTTGCCTCAAGCTGGAGTTTGAGTCCATGATGGCCCCTTCCTGAAGGGGGTGGGGGCGTCATGAGGCCAGGGAGGTTTCCCTACGCTGGGAGTTGTGAGCTGCTCCAAACTTCAAAGTTTCCTTCTTCAGGACAGTCGAGTACTATTGGATGGTTCCAGGATGCCCCATACAGAAAGACTCGAGAGCAGGGCCCTAAGCATGGATGCCGAGAAACGCCAACTCACCTTCCCATTGCCTGGTCGAGACAAGGCATGCTCAATCTGCGGGCTCTTGGGTGAGCTACCCAGAAGGCTGAGTTTAAATGGACTCTCCTGAGGATGAGTCATAATGTGGGTTGGTGGCCATGGAGACCTTGGAATGTGGCAGTAGCTAAGGGACTCTGCAGGATTCTCCAACCCAAAGGGCTTGACACAACTCCAACAAGGAATCTTCCCATGTGGAGATGAGAGGTCTTCTGTCTGGTGCCTCAGGAAAGCCCCGTATGCTGGTCTTCGAACCCAGGCCTCTGAGGAGTGATACCTGGACACCAAAGCAAGAGTTCATAATAGGGCCTAGGGGCCTGTCTGGTTCAATCTTCTGTCACTGCGGATATCTGTCTGTGTGTCTGCATGGAGGTAGTAGTTGCTCAGCTTGTGTCATAATGCCCCTATTTGTCCAGTGCGGCTTGCGGTAGTGGGATGTCCTTGGGGACCTTGAGGTTTCTACTATTTTGTAGAGTTGTGGCCAATGGAATGGGCAGTTTCTTAGGAGAGAGCAGGCACAGTTCTGTGGTGTGGCTCCAGAGACACCAGCCTGGAGGCTGTGTGGGCCATGGCTGTGCAGACAGACATCCAAAAACCCTAACTCAGCACAGGTTTGGGGCCGAGGTTACGGCAGGCCTGATCTACAGTCCATGAGGGGAGCTCCTCTGGATATGAAAGAAGGGTGAGAGGGAGGCAGTCGCTCAGGCTTTTGTCTCTGGATGTTTTGTCCACAATGGCCGTTTAATGTAGGAGTTGCCTCATGGGTCGTAGAAGTCTCCCTCTCTGGTAGTTTGTCCAGCCCCCAAGAGTTTGGGGTCATTCTGTGGGAAGGGAAGTGTCCTGTTTTCTGCTTCATGTGTCCCCCCAGTAGAGGGATTCTAGAGCATAGCAGTGGGTACTGACAACTGGAATACTCGCCCTCTGGTTAAGCCTGGGGGCCTATGGATATGACAAGCCCCATATGCAGGATCTTGGTCCAGTCACTGAGAGGCGTTACTTTAATACGGGACTCACGCTGCAGGTCACAATGCATGTCTGTGCCCTAGGCGGCCCTCAAGCACTGGCTTGGCCTTTCGGACAATGCAGGTTTTCCCACATTGAACGTTGGACAACATGCCAACCACAAGGTTTCTGGCCATGTGGAAGGAGGAATTCTAATTTCTGCATCACGTTCACCCCTGGGCAGTGATTGGAGATAAGGTCTAGGTTCTGAAGCCTGAAAACCGAGGTTGGGAAGAGATGACGACCTACAGCCATAGCGGGTCCTATGTGTCCAGGTTGGGGCCAGCTGTCTGGGTGTCGTTTGGGATGTCTTGTCTCAGGCTGTGCCAGACAGGGCATTAGTATACAGGGTGGGCTGTATAATTGCTTTACAATCGAGTGGCATGCATTAGAAAATCATTTGGGGTTTCTTATTAGCAGCATAGGGCAAAGTTTTTCTTCTGGAGGGCAGGCAGAGTGCTGCATTGTGGCTTCGGAATTACCAAACTGGAGGGCTTGTGGGCCAGGAGAGTGAGGACGGAAGTCTGAGAACACAAGCTAGGCTTAGGTTTCGGGGCAAGGACATGGCAGGCACATTCTGCAGAGCTGAATTGAGATCTCATGCGTCTGAAGTCAGGTCGAGGTTCAGACTTTGGCTCAGGTTTGAGTTTCTGTCCATGTTGGCCCCTTCAGGAAGGGGGGGCATTATGAGGCCATGGGGGTTTTCCCACTATTGGAGTTGTGAGATGCTCCAAACCGCAAGGATTCCTTCTGTGGGACAATTAAGATTTGTTGGATGGCTCCAGGACGTCTTATAAGGTATTTTTCCAGAACAGGGTTCTAAGTATGGATGCCTGGGCAGCAAGCCTCACATTCCAATTGTCTCCTAGCAACAAGAAACGTTTGATCTGCTGGCTTGGGGTAGCAACAGTGGGGGCTGAGTTGAAATGGTCTTTCCTGAGAATGGTCTTAATGTTGGTTTGAGTCCATGGAGACCTTGGTATGGGGCAGTGGCACCAGGGCCCTGAAGGATTCTCCTAACCAGAGGTTATGACAAAGCTCCAATGAGCAAGTTTTCCATGGGGAGACGAGATTTGTTCTTATTGGTGCCTCAGGAAACCACCATATGCTGGTATTGGAAACGAGGCCTCTGAGGAGAGATGCCTGGAAACCAAAGCAATGGATCTGATTAGGGCCTAGGGGCCTGTCCGGTTCAATATTCTTCTCTGGGGACATCTGTTGTCTGAGTGGAGGTAGTTGCTCAGCTGGTTTGAGATCACCCCTGTCTGTCATGGGCGGCCTACACTATTGGGATGGCCTCGGTGACTTTGGAGGTTTTTCCTAATTTGCAAGGTTGTGGCCAATGGAATGGGAAGAATTCCCTTGAAAGGGAAGCACAGTCCTGAGGTGTGGCTCCAAGGACCCAAGTGTGTAACGTGTGTGGTCCAGGGCTATTTGGACAAAAGTCTGAAAGCACAAATTCCACTTAGGTTGTGGGATGTAGGTATGGCCGGCCGGATCTATAGACCGTGAGGAGAACTCTTCGGGATATGAACAAAGGGCGAATGGGAGGTGCTGGCTCATGCTTTTTTTTTTTTTTTCTGGAAATGTGTCACCGATTGCCATGGAATGTCGGGGTGTCCTCATGGTCCATCGATGAGGCTCCCTTTGGGGATTTGACCCGATCCCAAGGGTTTGGGGTCATTCTGTGGGAAGGGAGGAGGCCTTTCTTGTTTTTTTGTTTATTTTTTTTATTATTATTTTTTTTTTACCTAAGGTGGACCACCAAAAGAGGGATTCCAGAGCAGAGTCCTGGGGAGGGGCGACTGGACAACCAGACCTCTGGTTAACATTGGGACCTAAGAACATGGCAAGCCCCATATATGGCTCTTGGTCCAGACACTGAGAGGTCTTCCTTGAGGATATGTCTCACACTGAGTTTCACAATGTGTTTTTGTGCCCAAGGAGCCCCTCAAGTCAGGGCGTGGCCTAATGTTCCATGCTGGTTTCTCCTACACTGAACGTTGCACAATATGGCAACCACAAGTTTTCTGGCCATGGGGAAGAAGGAGTTCTAATTTCTGCAACACTTTCACTCCTGGACTGTGATTGGATTTAAGGTCTAGGTTCTGAAGCCTGAAAACTGAGGTTGGGAAGAGATGAAGTCCTAAGGCCATGGTGTGTCTGATGTGCTCAGTGTTCGGCCAGCTGTTGAGTGTGGGTTGGGAGGTACAGGCTCAGGCTGTGGCAGACAGGGAATTAGTGCCCAGGCTAGACTGTATCATTGGGGTGCAGTCGAGTTACGTGCAGGATGGTACTCATTTGTGGTTACTTGGTAGCCCCAGAGGGCAACGTTTTTCTTCTGGAGGGAAGACACAGTGCCACATAGTGTCTCCAGAATTCCCAAACTGGAAGGATTGTGGGCCAGGTGTGTGAGGAAAAAATTCTGAGAACACAAGCCAGACTTAGATTTCGGGGTGAGGGGACGGAAGGCACCCTCTGCAGAGATGATTCGAGATCCCGTATACCTGAAGACAGAGCTAGGATCAGACGTTGGCTTACGTCGGAGTTTCTGTCCATGATGGCCCCTTCATGAAGGGGAGGGTGTCACGAGGACATGGAGGTTTTCCCAGGATGGGAATTGTGAGATGTTCCAAACCGCAATGATTCCTTCTGTGGGACAGTCGAGACCTGTTGGATGGCTCCAGGACATCCCATAAGGAAGTTATCCAGAGCAGGGTTCTAAGGATGGATGCGTGGGCAGCCTGCCTCCCATTACAGGTGTCTCATAGCGCCAAGGCAAGTTCGATCTGCTGGATCTAGGGGAGCAACCGAGGCGGGTGTGTTGAAATGGGTGAGTTGAGGATGGGTCATAATGTGCATTTGTGTCCATGTAGACCTTGGAATGGGGTGCTTGATCCGGGGCCTTGGGGATGTTCATAACCGGAGGTTTTGATGGGCTCTAAAGAGTACGTTTTCTATGTAGAGAAGAGAATTGTTTTGATGAGTGCCTAAGGAATCTCCCATATGCTGGTATTGGAAACCAGGCCTCTGAGGAGAGATGACTGGAAACAGAAGCAATGAATATGGTTAGGGCCTAGGTGCCTGCCCGGTTCAATCTCTTTCCTGAGGATACGTTTCTACGGATCCGAGGGGATGTAGTTGCTCAGCTTGTGTCAGATCGCCCCTATTTGTCCTGGGCAAACTATAATATTGGGATGGCCTCGGGACTTTGGAGTTTCTCCTAATCTATAGGGTTGTGGCCAATGGAATGGGCAGAAATCGCCTGGAGAGGGCAGGCACAGTTCTTAGTTTGGTTCTAGGGGCCCAGCCTTGAGGCTGTGTGGGCCAGGCCTGTGGGGACAAAAGTCTGAAAACACAAACTCCGCTTAGGAATGGGGACATAGGTATGGCACGCCCAATCTACAGACCGTGATAACACTTCGGGATATAAAACAGGGTGTGTTTGAGGTGCTTGCTCAGGTTTTTCTCTGGATTTGTGTCAACAATGTGGGTGGAATGCTGGCGTGGCCTCATGGGTTGTGGACGGCTTTCCTTCTCTGAGGATTTGACCCGATCCCAAGAGTTTGGGTACATTCTGTGGGATGGGTGGAGTCCTTTCTGTTTTTTATTTTATTTTATTTTATTTTATTTTATTTTATTTTATTTTATTTTATTTATTTTATTTTATTTTATATTTTATTTTATGTACCTCAAGTGTCCCAATAAAAGAGGGATTCCAGAGCAGAGTCCTTGGGAGGGACAACTGGATAACCCCACCTCTATTTAAGTTTGGGGGCCTAGGGGCATGGCAAGTCCAATATGTGGGCTCTTGATTCAGACACTGGGAGGCCTTCCTTGAGGACAGGGCTCATGCTGAGGGACACAATGCCGTTTTTGTGCCCAACAAGGCCCTCAAGCATGGGAAGTGCCTCATGGGCCACGCTTGATTCTCCTACCCTGAACGTTGGAGAATATGCCAACCACAAGATTTCCAGCCATGGCGAAGGAAGAGTTGTGATTTCTGCATCACGTTCACCCCTGGACAGTGATTGGAGTTTAGGTCTTGGTTCTGAAACCTGAAAACTGAGGTTGGGAAGAGATGAAGACCTAAGGACCTGATGGGTCCAATGAGCTCATTTTGCGGCCAGCTGTTGAGCATAGGTCTGGAGGTGTGGGCTCATGCTGTGTCAGACAAGGCATTAGACAGGGTAGACTGTATATTTGGGGTGCAGTCGAGTGGCGTTCAGTTGATCCTTATTCGGGTTTCTAAGTAGCTCCATAAGGCAACGTTTTTCTTCTGGAGGGCAGGCAGAGTGCTGCATTGTGGCCCCAGTATTGTCAAACTGTAGGTCTTTTGGGCCATGGGTGTGAGGACGGTAGTCTGAGAACACAAGCTAGGCTTAGTTTTTGGGGTGAGGGCACAGAAGGCACACTCTGCAGAGCTGAATCAAGATCTCATGCACCTGAAGTCAGGGCGAATATCAGACGTTTGCTCAGGTTGGAGTTTCTGTCCAAGATGGCCCCTTTATAACGTGGAGCGTCTCAAGAGGCCATGTAGATTTTACCACAATGGGAGTTGTGAGATGCTCCAGACTGCAAAGATTTCTTCTGTGGGACACTTGAGACCTGTTGGATGGCTCTAGGATGTCCCATGTTGAACGACTCCAGAGTAGGGTTCTAAGGATGGATGCCTGGGCAGCCCGCCTCCCATTCTAGTTGTCTCCTAGCAACAAGGCAGGTTTGATCTGCAGGCCCTGGGGGAGAAACCAAGGGGGTTGAGTTGACATGGACTCTCCCGAGGATATGATAATGTGGGTTTAAGTCCATGGAGACCTTGGAATGGGGCGCTTGATCCGGGGCCCTGAAAGATTCTCCTAAACAGAGGTTTTTATAGAGCTCCAAAGAGTACATTTCCTATGTGGAGACGAGATTTTTCTGATGAGTGCCTCAGTAATCCCCCGTATGCTGGTATTGGAAACCAGGCCACTGAGGAGAGATGCCTGGAAACAAAAGCAATGGATCTGATTAGGGCCTAGTGCCTGTCCAGTTCAATCTTATTCTATGGGGATATCTGTCTCTGGGTCTGAGTGGAGGTAGTTTCCTAACTTGTGAAAGATCATCCCTGTTTGTCCTGGGCAACCAAAACTATTGGGATGGCCTCGGGGAGTTTGGAGGATTCTCCTAATCTATAGCTTTGTGGCCAAAGGAAATGGCAGAATTCCCCTGGAGAGGGAAGCCACAGTCCTTAGGTGTGGCTCCAGGGGCCCCAGCTTGGATGGTGTGTGTGCCAGGACTGTGGGGACAGAAGTCGGTAAACACAAACTCAGCTTAGGTTTGGGGATGTATGTATGAAGGCTCGATCTACAGACCGTGAGAATTTTCCGGGCTATGAACAAAGGGCGAGTATGTGGCGCTTGCTCAGGCTTTTGTCTCTGGATTTTGTGTCAATGGTGGCCGTGGAATGTCGGGGTGTCCTCAAGGGCCATGGACAATTCTTTCTCTGGTGATTTGGCCTGATCCCAAGTGGTTGGGATCATTCTGTGGATGGGAAGAGTCCTTTCTGTATTTTTTTTTTTTTTTACCTCAGGTGTTCCACCAAAGAGGGATTCCAGAGTAGAGCCCTGAGTAGGGGTGACTAGACATCTCGAACTCTGGTTGAGATTGGGGGACTAGGGGCTTGGCAAGCCCCATATGTGGGCTGTTGTTCCAGTCACTAAGAGGCTTTACATGAGGATAGGGCTCACGCTGAGGGTCACAATGTGTGTTTGTGCACATTGTGGCCCTCAGGGTTAGGTGGGGCCTCATAGTCCATGCTGCTTTCTCCTACAATGAACATTGGACAACATGCCAACCACTAGGTTTCTTGCCAAGGCGAAGGAGAAGTTCTGATTCTTGCATCACGTTCACTCCTGAGCAGTGAGTGGAGATAAGGTCTAGGTTCTGAAGGTGAAAACTGAGGTTGGGTAGAGATGATGGCCTAAAGCCATTGTGGGTGTGATATGCTCTGTGTACGGCCAGCTGTCTGGTGTTGGACTGGAGATCTGCCCTCAGGCTGTGTCAGACAGGGCTTTAGTGCACAGGCTAGACTGTAAAATTGGGGTATGGTCGAGTGGCATGCAGGTTGTTACTCATTTGGCGTTTCTGGTTAGCCCTATAGGGCAACATTTTTCTTCTGGAGGGCAGGCAGAGTGCTGCATTGTGTCTCCAGAATTGCCAAACTGGAGGGGTGTGGCCAGGATTGTGAGGAAGGAAGTCTGAAAACACAAGCTAGCACGAGTTTTGGGGCAAAGAGCATGGCAGGCCCACTCTGCAGAGGCGGAATCGAGATCTCCTGCAGGTGAGGTCAGGGCGATTATCAGATGTTGCCTCAAGCTGGAGTTTGTGTCCATGACGGCCCCTTCCTGTAGGGGGTGGGGGCATCATGAGGCCAGGGAGGTTTCCCTACGCTGGGAGTTGTGAGCTGCTCCAAACTTCAAGGTTTCCTTCTTCAGGACAGTCGAGTACTATTGGATGGTTCCAGGATGCCCCATACAGAAAGACTCGAGAGCAGGGCCCTAAGCATGGATGCCGAGAAACGCCGACTCACCTTCCCATTGCCTGGTCGAGAAAAGGCACGCTCAATCTGCGGGCTCTTGGGTGAGCTGCGCAGAAGGCTGAGTTTAAATGGACTCTGCTGAGGATGAGTCATAATGTGGGTTGGTGGCCATGGAGACCTTGGAATGTGGCAGTAGCTAAGGGACTCTGCAGGATTCTCCGACCCGAAGGGCTTGACACAACTCCAACAAGGAAGCTTCCCATGTGGAGATGAGAGGTCTTCTGTCTGGTGCCTCAGGAAAGCCCCGTATGCTGGTCTTCGAACCCAGGCCTCTGAGGAGTGATACCTGGACACCAAAGCAAGAGTTTATAATAGGGCCTAGGGGCCTGTCTGGCTCAATCCTCTGTCTCTGCGGATATCTGTCTGTGTGTCTGCATGGAGGTAGTAGTTGCTCAGCTTGTGTCATAATGCCCCTATTTGTCCAGTGCGGCTTGCGGTAGTGGGATGTCCTTGGGGACCTTGAGGTTTCTACTATTTTGTAGAGTTGTGGCCAATGGAATGGGCAGTTTCTTAGGAGAGAGCAGGCACAGTTCTGTGGTGTGGCTCCAGAGACCCCAGCCTGGAGGCTGTGTGGGCCATGGCTGTGCAGACAGACATCCAAAAACCCTAACTCAGCTCAGGTTTGGGGCCGAGGTTACGGCAGGCGTGATCTACAGTCCATGAGGGGAGCTCCTCTGGATATGAAAGAAGGGTGAGAGGGAGGCAGTCGCTCAGGCTTTTGTCTCTGGATGTTTTGTCCACAATGGCCGTTTAATGTAGGAGTTGCCTCATGGGTCGTAGAAGTCTCCCTCTCTGGTAGTTTGTCCAGCCCCCAAGAGTTTGGGGTCATTCTGTGGGAAGGGAAGTGTCCTGTTTTCTGCTTCATGTGTCCCCCCAGTAGAGGGATTCTAGAGCATAGCAGTGGGTACTGACAACTGGAATACTCGCCCTCTGGTTAAGCCTGGGGGCCTATGGATATGACAAGCCCCATATGCAGGATCTTGGTCCAGCCACTGAGAGGCGTTACTTTAATACGGGACTCACGCTGCAGGTCACAATGCATGTCTGTGCCCTAGGCGGCCCTCAAGCACTGGCGTGGCCTTTCGGACAATGCAGGTTTTCCCACATTGAACGTTGGACAACATGCCAACCACAAGGTTTCTGGCCATGGGGAAGGAGGAATTCCAATTTCTGCATCACGTTCACCCCTGGGCAGTGATTGGAGATAAGGTCTAGGTTCTGAAGCCTGAAAACCGAGGTTGGGAAGAGATGACGACCTACAGCCATAGCGGCTCCTATGTGTCCAGGTTGGGGCCAGCTGTCTGGGTGTCGTTTGGGATGTCTTGTCTCAGTCTGTGCCAGACAGGGCATTAGTATACAGGGTGGGCTGTATAATTGCTTTACAATCGAGTGGCATGCATTAGAAAATCATTTGGGGTTTCTTATTAGCAGCATAGGGCAAAGTTTTTCTTCTGGAGGGCAGGCAGAGTGCTGCATTGTGGCTTCGGAATTCCCAAACTGGAGGGCTTGTGGGCCAGGAGAGTGAGGACGGAAGTCTGAGAACACAAGCTAGGCTTAGGTTTCGGGGCAAGGACATGGCAGGCACACTCTGCAGAGCTGAATTGAGATCTCATGCGTCTGAAGTCAGGTCGAGGTTCAGACTTTGGCTCAGGTTTGAGTTTCTGTCCATGTTGGCCCCTTCAGGAAGGGGGGGCTTTATGAGGCCATGGGGGTTTTCCCACTATTGGAGTTGTGAGATGCTCTAAACCGCAAGGATTCCTTCTGTGGGACAATTAAGATTTGTTCGATGGCTCCAGGACGTCTTATAAGGTATTTTTCCAGAACAGGGTTCTAAGTATGGATGCCTGGGCAGCCAGCCTCACATTCCAATTGTCTCCTAGCAACAAGAAACGTTTGATCTGCTGGTTGGGGTAGCAACAGAGGGGACTGAGTTGAAATGGACTTTCCTGAGGATGGTCTTAATGTTGGTTTGAGTCCATGGAGACCTTGGTATGGGGCAGTGGCACCAGGGCCCTGAAGGATTCTCCTAACCAGAGGTTATGACAAAGCTCCAATGAGCAAGTTTTCCATGGGGAGACGAGATTTGTTCTTATTGGTGCCTCAGGAAACCACCATATGCTGGTATTGGAAACGAGGCCTCTGAGGAGAGATGCCTGGAAACCAAAGCAATGGATCTGATTAGGGCCTAGGGGCCTGTCCGGTTCAATATTCTTCTCTGGGGACATCTGTTGTCTGAGTGGAGGTAGTTGCTCGGCTGGTTTGAGATCACCCCTGTTTGTCCTGGGCGGCCTACACTATTGGGATGGCCTCGGTGACTTTGGAGGTTTTTCCTAATTTGCAAGGTTGTGGCCAATGGAATGGGAAGAATTCCCTTGAAAGGGAAGCACAGTCCTGAGGTGTGGCTCCAGGGACCCAAGCGTGGAGTGTGTGTGGTCCAGGGGTATTTGGACAAAAGTCTGAAAACACAAACTCCACTTAGGTTGTGGGATGTAGGTATGGCCGGTCCGATCTATAGACCGTGAGGAGAACTCTTCGGGATATGAACAAAGGGCGAATGTGAGGTGTTGCTCATGCTTTTTTTTTTTTTTTCTGGAAATGTGTCACCGATTGCCATGGAATGTCAGGGTGTCCTCATGGGCCATCGATGAGGCTCCCTTTCTGGGGATTTGACCCCATCCTAAAAGTTTGGGGTCATTCTGTGGGAAGGGAGGAGGCCTTTCTTTTTTTTGTTTGTTTACTTTTTTTTTTTTTTTTTTTTTTTTTTTTTTTTTACCTCAGGTGGACCACCAAAAGAGGGATTCCAGAGCAGAGTCGTGGGTGGGGGCAACTGGACAACCAGACCTCTGGTTAACATTGGGACCTAAGAACATTGCAAGCCCCATATGTGGTCTCTTGGTCCAGACACTGAGAGGCCTTCCTTGAGGATAGGTCTCACACTGAGTTTCACAATGTGGTTTTGTGCCCAAGGATCCCCTCAAGTCAGGGCATGGCCTAAAGTACCATGCTGGTGCCTCCTACATTGAACGTTGCACAGTATGGGAACCACAAGGTTTCTGGCCATGGGGAAGAAGGAGTTCTAATTTCTGCAACACTTTCACTCCTGGACTGTGATTGGATTTAAGGTCTAGGTTCTGAAACCTGAAAACTGAGGTTGGGAAGAGATGAAGCCCTAAGGCCATGGTGTGTCTGATGTGCTCAGTGTTCGGCCAGCTGTTGAGTGTGGGTTGGGAGGTGCAGGCTCAGGCTGTGGCAGACAGGGAATAAGTGCCCAGGCTAGACTGTATCATTGGCGTGCAGTCGAGTTTCGTGCAGGATGTTACTCATTTGTGGTTACTTGGTAGCCCCAGAGGGCAACGTTTTTCTTCTGGAGGGAAGACACAGTGCCACATAGTGTCTCCAGAATTGCCAAACTGGAAGGCTTTAGGGCCAGGAGTGTGAGGAAAAAATTCTGAGAACACAAGCAGGACTTAAATTTCGGGGTGAGGGGACGGCAGGCACCCTCTGCAGAGATGATTCGAGATCCCGTATACCTGAAGACAGAGCTAGGATCAGACGTTTTCTTACGTCGGAGTTTCTGTCCATGATGGCCCCTTCATGAAGGGGAGGGTGTCACGAGGACATGAAGGTTTTCCCACTATGGGAATTGTGAGATGCTCCAAACCACAATGATTCCTTCTGTGGGACAGTCGAGACCTGTTGGATGGCTCCAGGACATCCCATAAGGAAGTTATCCAGAGCAGGGTTCTAAGGATGGATGCCTGGGCAGCCTGCCTCCCATTCCAGGTGTCTCCTAGAGCCAAGGCAAGTTCGATCTGCTGGAAATAGGGGAGCAACCGAGGCGGGTGTGTTGAAATGGGTGAGTTGAGGATGGGTCATAATGTGCATTTGTGTCCATGTAGACCTTGGAATGGGGTGCTTGATCCGGGGCCTTGAGGGATGTTCATAACCGGAGGTTTTGATGGAGCTCTAAAGAGTATGATTCGTATGTAGAGAAGAGAATTGTTTTGATGAGTGCCTAAGGAATCTCCCATATGCTGGTATTGGAAACCAGGCCTCTGAGGAGAGATGACTGGAATCAAAAGCAAGGGATCTGATTAGGGCCTAAGTGCCCGTCCAGTTCCTTCTTATTCTATGGAGATATCTGTCTCTGGGTCTGAGTGGAGTTGGTTTCCTAACTTGTGAAAGATCATCCCTGTGTGTCCTGGGCAGCCAACACAATTCCGATGGCCTTGGGGAGTTTGGAGGATTCTCCTAATCTATAGGGTTGTGCCCAATGGAAATGGCAGAATTCCCCTGTAGAGTGAAGCCACAGTCCTGAGGTGTGGCTCCAGGGGCCCCAGCTTGGATGGTGTGTGGGCCAGGACTGTGGGGACAGAAGTCTGAAAACACAAACTCAGCTTAGGTTTGGGGATGTATGTATGAAGGCTCCATCTACAGACCGTGAGAATTTTCCGGGCTATGAACAAAGGGCGAGTATGTGGCGCTTGCTCAGGGTTTTGTCTCTGGATTTTGTGTCAATGGTGGCTGTGGAATGTCGTGGTGTCCTCAAGGGCCATGGACAATTCTTTCTCTTGTGATTTGGCCTGATCCCAAGTGGTTGGGATCATTCTGTGAATGGGAAGAGTCCTTTCTGTATTTATTTTTTTACCTCAAGTGTCCCACCAAAGAGGGATTCCCGAGTAGAGCCCTGAGTAGGGGTGACTAGACATCTCGAACTCTGGTTGAGATTGGGGGACTAGAGGCTTGGCAAACCCCATATGTGGGCTGTTGTTCCAGTCACTAAGAGGCTTTACATGAGGATAGGGCTCACGCTGAGGGTCACAATGTGTGTTTGTGCACATTGTGGCCCTCAGGGATAGGTGGGGCCTCATAGTCCATGCTGCTTTCTCCTACAATGAACATTGGACAACATGCCAACCACTAGGTTTCTTGCCAAGGCGAAGGAGAAGTTCTGATTCTTGCATCACGTTCACTCCTGAGCAGTGAGTGGAGATAAGGTCTAGGTTCTAAGGTGAAAACTGATTTGGGTAGAGATGATGGCCTAAAGCCATTGTGGGTGTGATATGCTCTGTGTATGGCCAGCTGTCTGGGTGTTGGACTGGAGGTCTGCCCTCAGGCTGTGTCAGACAGGGCTTTAGTGCACAGGCTAGACTGTATAATTGGGGTATGGTCGAGTGGCATGCAGGTTGTTACTCATTTGGCGTTTCTGGTTAGCCCTATAGGGCAACATTTTTCTTCTGGAGGGCAGGCAGAGTGCTGCATTGTGTCTCCAGAATTGCCAAACTGGAGAGGTGTGGCCAGGATTGTAAGAAAGGAAGTCTGAAAACACAAGCTAGCACGAGTTTTAGGGCCAAGAGCATGGCAGGCCCACTCTGCAGAGGCTGAATCGAGATCTCCTGCACGTGAGGTCCGGGCGATTATCAGATGTTGCCTCAAGCTGGAGTTTGTGTCCATGAAGGCCCCTTCCTGAAGGGGGAGGGGCGTCATGAGGCCAGGGAGGTTTCCCTACGCTGGGAGTTGTGAGCTGCTCCATATTTCAAGGTTTCCTTCTTCAGGACAGTCGAGTACTATTGGATGGTTCCAGGATGCCCCATACAGAAAGACTCGAGAGCAGGGACCTAAGCATGGATGCCGAGAAACGCCAACTCACCTTCCCATTGCCTGGTCGAGAAAAGGCACGCTCAACCTGCGGGCTCTTGGGTGAGCTACCCAGAAGGCTGAGTTTAAATGGACTCTGCTGAGGATGAGTCATAATGTGGGTTGGTGGGCATGGAGACCTTGGAATGTGGCAGTAGCTAAGGGACTCTGCATGATTCTCCAACCCGAAGGGCTTGACACAACTCCAACAAGGAAGCTTCCCATGTGGAGATGAGAGGTCTTCTGTCTGGTGCCTCAGGAAAGCCCCGTATGCTGGTCTTCGAACCCAGGCCTCTGAGGAGTGATACCTGGACACCAAAGCAAGAGTTCATAATAGGGCCTAGGGGCCTGTCTGGTTCAATCTTCTGTCTCTGCGGATATCTGTCTGTGTGTCTGCATGGAGGTAGTAGTTGCTCAGCTTGTGTCATAATGCCCCTATTTGTCCAGTGCGGCTTGCGGTAGTGGGATGTCCTTGGGGACCTTGAGGTTTCTACTATTTTGTAGAGTTGTGGCCAATGGAATGGGCAGTTTCTTAGGAGAGAGCAGGCACAGTTCTGTGGTGTGGCTCCAGAGACCCCAGCCTGGAGGCTGTGTGGGCCATGGCTGTGCAGACAGACATCCAAAAACCCTAACTCAGCTCAGGTTTGGGGCCGAGGTTACGGCAGGCCTGATCTACAGCCCATGAGGGGAGCTCCTCTGGATATGAAAGAAGGGTGAGAGGGAGGCAGTCGCTCAGGCTTTTGTCTCTGGATGTTTTGTCCACAATGGCCGTTTAATGTAGGAGTTGCCTCATGGGTCGTAGAAGTCTCCCTCTCTGGTAGTTTGTCCAGCCCCCAAGAGTTTGGGGTCATTCTGTGGGAAGGGAAGTGTCCTGTTTTCTGCTTCATGTGTCCCCCCAGTAGAGGGATTCTAGAGCATAGCAGTGGGTACTGACAACTGGAATACTCGCCCTCTGGTTAAGCCTGGGGGCCTATGGATATGACAAGCCCCATATGCAGGATCTTGGTCCAGCCACTGAGAGGCGTTACTTTAATACGGGACTCACGCTGCAGGTCACAATGCATGTCTGTGCCCTAGGCGGCCCTCAAGCACTGGCGTGGCCTTTCGGACAATGCAGGTTTTCCCACATTGAACGTTGGACAACATGCCAACCACAAGGTTTCTGGCCATGGGGAAGGAGGAATTCTAATTTCTGCATCACGTTCACCCCTGGGCAGTGATTGGAGATAAGGTCTAGGTTCTGAAGCCTGAAAACCGAGGTTGGGAAGAGATGACGACCTACAGCCATAGCGGGTCCTATGTGTCCAGGTTGGGGCCAGCTGTCTGGGTGTCGTTTGGGATGTCTTGTCTCAGGCTGTGCCAGACAGGGCATTAGTATACAGGGTGGGCTGTATAATTGCTTTACAATCGAGTGGCATGCATTAGAAAATCATTTGGGGTTTCTTATTAGCAGCATAGGGCAAAGTTTTTCTTCTGGAGGGCAGGCAGAGTGCTGCATTGTGGCTTCGGAATTCCCAAACTGGAGGGCTTGTGGGCCAGGAGAGTGAGACCGAAGTCTGAGAACACAAGCTAGGCTTAGGTTTCGGGGCAAGGACATGGCAGGCACACTCTGCAGAGCTGAATTGAGATCTCATGCGTCTGAAGTCAGGTCGAGGTTCAGTCTTTGGCTCAGGTTTGAGTTTCTGTCCATGTTGGCCCCTTCTGGAAGGGGGGGCATTATGAGGCCATGGGGGTTTTCCCACTATTGGAGTTGTGAGATGCTCCAAACCGCAAGGATTCCTTCTGTGGGACAATTAAGATTTGTTGGATGGCTCCAGGACGTCTTATAAGGTATTTTTCCAGAACAGGGTTCTAAGTATGGATGCCTGGGCAGCCAGCCTCACATTCCAATTGTCTCCTAGCAACAAGAAACGTTTGATCTGCTGGTTGGGGTAGCAACAGAGGGGACTGAGTTGAAATGGACTTTCCTGAGGATGGTCTTAATGTTGGTTTCAGTCCATGGAGACCTTGGTATGGGGCAGTGGCACCAGGGCCCTGAAGGATTCTCCTAACCAGAGGTTATGACAAAGCTCCTATGAGCAAGTTTTCCATGGGGAGACGAGATTTGTTCTTATTGGTGCCTCAGGAAACCACCATATGCTGGTATTGGAAACGAGGCCTCTGAGGAGAGATGCCTGGAAACCAAAGCAATGGATCTGATTAGGGCCTAGGGGCCTGTCCGGTTCAATATTCTTCTCTGGGGACATCTGTTGTCTGAGTGGAGGTAGTTGCTCGGCTGGTTTGAGATCACCCCTGTTTGTCCTGGGCGGCCTACACTATTGGGATGGCCTCGGTGACTTTGGAGGTTTTTCCTCATTTGCAAGGTTGTGGCCAATGGAATGGGAAGAATTCCCTTGAAAGGGAAGCACAGTCCTGAGGTGTGGCTCCAGGGACACAAGTGTGGAGCGTGTGTGGTCCAGGGCGATTTGGACAAAAGTTTGAAAACACAAACTCCACTTAGGTTGTGGGTTGTAGGTATGACCGGCCCGATATATAGACCGTGAGGAGACCTCTTCGGGATATGAACAAAGGGCGAATGTGAGGTGCTTGCTCATGCTTTTTTTTTTTTTTTTCTGGAAATGTGTCACCGATTGCCATGGAATGTCGGGGTGTCCTCATGGTCCATCGATGAGGCTCCCTTTCTGGGGATTTGACCCGATCCTAAAAGTTTGGGGTCATTCTGTGGTAATGGAGGAGGCCTTTCTGTGTTTTTTGTTTACTTTTTTTTTTTTTTTTTTTTTTTACCTCAGGTGAACCACCAAAAGAGGGATTCCAGAGCAGAGTCGTGGGTGGGGGCAACTGGACAACCAGACCTCTGGTTAACATTGGGACCTAAGAACATGGCAAGCCCCATATGTGGGCTCTTGGTCCAGACACTGAGAGGCCTTCCTTGAGGATAGGTCTCACACTGAGTTTCACAATGTGGTTTTGTGCCCAAGGAACCCCTCCAGTCAGGGCGTGGCCTAAAGTACCATGCTGGTGCCTCCTACACTGAACGTTGCACAGTATGGGAACCACAAGTTTTCTGGCCATGGGGAAGACGGAGTTCTAATTTCTGCAACACTTTCACTCCTGGACTGTGATTGGATTTAAGGTCTAGGTTCTGAAGCCTGAAAACTGAGGTTGGGAAGAGATGAAGCCCTAAGGCCATGGTGTGTCTGATGTGCTCAGTGTTCGGCCAGCTGTTGAGTGTGGGTTGGGAGGTGCAGGCTCAGGCTGTGGCAGACAGGGAATAAGTGCCCAGGCTAGACTGTATCATTGGGGTGCAGTCAAGTTTCGTGCAGGATGGTACTCATTTGTGGTTACTGGGTAGCCCCAGAGGGCAACGTTTTTCTTCTGGAGGGAAGACACAGTGCCACATAGTGGCTCCAGATATCCCAAACTGGAAGGCTTTAGGGCCAGGAGTGTGAGGAAAAAATTCTGAGAACACAAGCCAGACTTAGATTTTGGGGTGAGGGGAAGGCAGGCACCCTCTGCAGAGATGATTCGAGATCCTGTATACCTGAAGACAGAGCTAGGATCAGACGTTGGCTTAGGTCGGAGTTTCTGTCCATGACGGCCCCTTCATGAAGGGGAGGGTGTCACGAGGACATGGAGGTTTTCCGACGATGGGAATTTTGAAATGCTCCAAACCACAATGATTTTTTCTGTGGGACAGTCGAGACCTGTTGGATGGCTCCAGGACATCCCATAAGGAAGTTATCCAGAGCAGGGTTCTAAGGATGGATGCCTGGGCAGCCTGCCTCCCATTCCAGGTGTCTCAT
The DNA here is from genome assembly GCF_964662115.1 of Mustela nivalis. NCBI lineage: Eukaryota > Metazoa > Chordata > Mammalia > Carnivora > Mustelidae > Mustela > Mustela nivalis. The sequence continues at coordinate 393,509 of NW_028136538.1, forward strand.
AGAGCCAAGGCAAGTTCGATCTGCTGGATCTAGGGGAGCAACCGAGGCGGGTGTGTTGAAATGGGTGAGTTGAGGATGGGTCATAATGTGCATTTGTGTCCATGTAGACCTTGGAATGGGGTGCTTGATCCGGGGTCTTGAGGGATGTTCATAACCGGAGGTTTTGATGGAGCTCTAAAGAGTATGTTTCCTATGTAGAGAAGAGAATTGTTTTGATGAGTGCCTAAGGAATCTCCCATATGCTGGTATTGGAAACCAGGCCTCTGAGGAGAGATGACTGGAATCAAAAGCAAGGGATCTGATTAGGGCCTAAGTGCCCGTCCAGTTCCTTCTTATTCTATGGAGATATCTGTCTCTGGGTCTGAGTGGAGTTGGTTTCCTAACTTGTGAAAGATCATCCCTGTGTGTCCTGGGCAGCCAACACAATTCCGATGGCCTGGGGGAGTTTGGAGGATTCTCCTAATCTATAGGGTTGTGACCAATGGAAATGGCAGAATTCCCCTGGAGAGGGAAGCCACAGTCCTGAGGTGTGGCTCCAGGGGCCCCAGCTTGGATGTTGTGTGGGCCAGGACTGTGGGGACAGAAGTCTGAAAACACAAACTCAGCTTAGGTTTGGGGATGTATGTATGAAGGCTCCATCTACAGACCGTGAGAATTTTCCGGGCTATGAACAATGGGTGAGTATGTGGCGCTTGCTCAGGGTTTTGTCTCTGGATTTTGTGTCAATGGTGGCCGTGGAATGTCGGGGTGTCCTCAAGGGCCATGGACAATTCTTTCTCTGGTGATTTGGCCTGATCCCAAGTGGTTGGGATCATTCTGTGAATGGGAAGAGTCCTTTCTGTATTTTTTTTTTTTTTTACCTCAGGTGTCCCACCAAAGAGGGATTCCCGAGTAGAGCCCTGAGTAGGGGTGAGTAGACATCTCGAACTCTGGTTGAGATTGGGGGACTAGGGGCTTGGCAAGCCCCATATGTGGGCTGTTGTTCCAGTCACTAAGAGGCTTTACATGAGGATAGGGCTCACGCTGAGGGTCACAATGTGTGTTTGTGCACATTGTGGCCCTCTGGGATAGGTGGGGCCTCATAGTCCATGCTGCTTTCTCCTACAATGAACATTGGACAACATGCCAACCACTAGGTTTCTTGCCAAGGCGAAGGAGAAGTTCTGATTCTTGCATCACGTTCACTCCTGAGCAGTGAGTGGGGATAAGGTCTAGGTTCTGAAGGTGAAAATTGAGGTTGGGTAGAGATGATGGCCTAAAGCCATTGTGGGTTTGATATGCTCAAGTGTATGGCCAACTGTCTGGGTGTTGGACTGGAGGTCTGCCCTCAGGCTGTGTCCGACAGGGCTTTAGTGCACAGGCTAGACTGTATAATTGGGGTATGGTCGAGTGGCATGCAGGTTGTTACTCATTTGGCGTTTCTGGTTAGCCCTATAGGGCAACATTTTTCTTCTGGAGGCCAGGCAGAGTGCTGCATTGTGTCTCCAGAATTTCCAAATTGGAGGGGTGTGGCCAGGATTCTGAGGACGGAAGTCTGAGAACACAAGTTAGGCTTAGGTTTCAGGGCGAGGGCCCAGCAGGCACACTCTCAAGTGCTGAATCGAGATCTCATGCTTCTGAATTCAGGGCGAGGATCAGACTTTGGCTTAGGATGGAGTTTCTGTCCGTGATGGCCCATTTATGAAGGTGTGGGGCATCATGAGGAAATGGAGGTTTTCTCACAGTGTTATTGTGTGATGCTTCAAACCACAAGGATTCATTCTGCGAGACAGTCAAGACAGGTTGGTTGGATTCAAGACGTCCCATAAAGAAGTTCTCCAGAGCAGGGTTCTAAGGATGGATGCCTGGGAAGCCCGCCTCCCATTCCAACTGTCTCTTAGTGACCAGGAAGTTTTGATCTGCTGGCTCTGGGTGAGCAGCCGAGGGGGCTGATTTGAAATGGACTCTCCTGAGAATGGATCATAATGTAAGTTCGTGTCCTTGGAGACCTTGGGATTGGGCCATGGTGCCAGCGCCCTGAAGGATCCTCCTAACCTGAGGTATTGACACAGCTCCAAAGAGCAAGTTTCCCATGTGGAGATGAGATCTGTTCTGATTGTTTCCTTAGGAAACCCCCATATTCTGATATTGGAAACCAGGCCTCTGAGGAGAGATACCTAGAAACCAAAGCAATGCATCAGAAGTTGGCTCAGGTTGGAGTTTCTGTCCATGATGGCCCCTTTATAAAGGGGAGCATCTCATGAGGCCATTTAGGTTTTCCCACGATAGGAGTTGTGAGATGCTCCAATCTGCAAGGATTCCTTCTGTGGGACAGTCAAGACCTGTTGGAAGGCTCCAGGACATCCCATATGGAACGGCGCCAGAGCAGGATTCCAAGGATGGATGCCTAGAGAGTCTGCTTTGCATTCCAGTTGTCTCCTAGCGACAAGGCAGGTTTGATATTCTGCCTCTGGGGGAGTAATCGACGGGGCTGAGTTGAAATGTACTCTCCTGCCAAATGGTCATAATGCGGGTATGTGTCCATGGAGACCTTGGAATAGGACGGTTGCTCCGGCTACCTGAAGGTTTCTCCTAACTGGAGGCTTTTACAGAGCTCCAAAGGATAAGTTTCCCATGTGAAGACAAGATTTGTTCTGATTGGTATCTCTGGAATCCCCCATATGCTGGTATTGGAAAACAGGCCTCTGAGGAGAGATGCTTAGAAAAAAAAGCAATGGAACCAATTACATTCTAGGGGCCAGTCCAGTTTAATCTTATTCTCTTGGGTTATCTGTCTACGGGTGAGTTGACGTCGTTGCTCAGCTTGCGAGAGATCGCCCCTCTTTGTCCTGGGTGGCCTACACTATTGGAATGGCTTCTGGGACTTTGGAGGTTTCTCCTTATCTGTAGGGTTGTGGCCAATGGAATGGGAAGAATTTCCTTGGAGAGGGCAGGCACAGTCCAGAGGTGCGGCTCCAGGGGCCTCAGTCTGGAGGGTGTGTGGGACAGGGATGTCAGGATAGAAGTCTGAAAACACAAACTCGGCTTAGGTTTGGGGACATAGGTATGGCAGGTCCAATCTACAGACTATGAGGAGAATTTTTTGGGCTATGACCTAAGGGTGAGTGTGAACGCTTGCTGAAGCTTATGTCTCTGGATTTTGTGTCAATAGTGGCCGTGGAATGTCGGGCTGGCCTCATGGGCCATGGACGAGTCTTTCTCTCTGGACCCCAATCACTTGGGATGGTCCAATCCCAAGTGATTGGGGTCATTCTGTGAGTGGGAGGTGTCCTTTCTGTGTTTATTTACCTCAAATGTCCCACCAAAGAGGGATTCCAGAGCAGAGCCCTGAGTAGGGGTGACTAGATGTCTCTACCTCTGGTTAAGATTGGGTGACTTGGGGCATGGCAGGCCCCATATGCGGGCTCATGGTCCAGCCACTGAGAGGCTTTACTTGAGGACAGGGCTCAAACTGAGGGTCCCAATGTGTGTTTGAGCCCACCGCAGCTCTTAAGCATAGGCAGGGCCTCAGGGACCCTACACTACCCTCAGGGGCCCTACTACTGCCCCTGTAGGCCCTACAGGGGTCCTACACTGAACGTTGGACAAGATGCCAACCACAAGATTCTGGCGAGAGGGAAGGAGGAGTTCTGATTTCTGCATCACGTTCACCCATGGGAAGTGAGTAGAGATAAGGTCTAGGATTCTGTAGCCTGAAAACCGAAGTTGGAAAGAGATGGCGACCTAAGGCCATGGCGGTTCAGATGTTCTCAGTGTACTGCAAGCTGTCTGGGTGTCGGTTGGGAATTCAGGCCTCAGGTTCTGTCAGACAGGGCATTAGTGCACAGGCTAGACTATATAATTGGTGTACAGTTGAGTGACGTGCAGGTTTATCCTCATTTGAGGTTTCTGGGTAGACCCATAGGGCAATATTTTTCTTCTAGAGGGCAGGCAGAGTGCAGCACTGTGTCATCGGAAATCCCAAAATAGAGGGCGTGTGGTCCAGGAGAGTGAGGACGGAAGTCGGAGAACACTAGCTACGCTTAGGTTTTGGGGTGAGGGCACAGCAGGTACACTCTGAAGAGCTGAATCAAGATCTCGTGCATCTGAAGTCAAGGCGAAGATCAGCTGTTGGCTCAGGTTGGAGTTTCTTTCCATGATCTGCCTTCATGAAGATTGGGGGCATCATGTGACCTTGGAAGCTTTCCATGATATGAGTTGTTAGGTGGTCCATGCACAAGGACTCCTGTGGGACAGTCGAGACCTGTTGGATGGCTCATGGATGTCCCATAAGGAACGACGCAAGAGCAGGGTTCTAAGGATGGATGCCTGAAGAGCCCAACTCGCATTTCAATTGTCTCCTAGCGACAAGGCAGGTTCAATCTGCTGGCTCTGGAGTAGCAACCGAGGGGGTTTAGTTGAAATGGACTCTCCTGAGGATGGGTCATAATTTGGGATTGTGTCCATGGAGATATTCAAATGGGGCAGTGGCTCCAGTGACCTGAAGTTTTCTCCTAACTGGAGGTTATGACACAGCTCCATAGAGCAAGATTCCCATGTGGAGACGAGATTTTTTCTGATAGGTAGCTCTGGAAACCCCCTTATGCTGGTATTGGAATCCAGGCCTCTGAGGAGAGATGCCTGAAAACAAAAGCAATGGATCCAATTAGGGCCTAGGTGCCTGTCTTGTTCAATATTCTTTTCTATGGATATCTCTCTAAGGTTCTGATTGGAGGTAGTGGCTCAGCTTGTGCCAGAGGGTTCCTGTATGTCCAGGACATCCTACACTATTGGGATGGCCTCAGAGATTTTGGATGATTCTCCTAATCTGTCAGGTTGTGCCAAATGAATGAGCAGAATTCCCTTGGAGAGGGCAGGCACAGTCCTGAGGTGTGGCTCCATGGGGCCCAGCCTTTAGAATGTGTGGGTGAGGACAATGGAGACAGAAGTCTGAAAACACAAACTCGGCTTAGGTTTGGGGACATAGGTATGGCAGGCCCGATCTACAGACCTTGAGAATTTTGGGGGCTCTGAACAAAGGGAAAGTGTGTGGCGCTTTTTCAGGTTTTTGTCTCCGGATTTTGTGTCAATGGTGGCCGTGGAATGTCAGGCTGGCCTCATCGACCATGGACGAGTATTTCTCTCTGTGGATTTGGCCAGATTCCAAGTATTTGGGGTCATTCTTTGGATGGTAGGAGTCCTTACTTTTTTTTTCTTTATCTTGGGTTTTTTTTTTTTTTCCTTATGTGTCCCACCAAAGAGGTATTCCAGAAAAGAGCTCTGAATAAGGTTGACTAGACTTCTCAAGCTCTGGCTAGGATTGGGGGAGTAGGGGCATGGCAAGTCCCATATGCAGGCTCTTGGTCCAGCCACGGAGAGGCTTTACTTGAGGCCAGGGTTCATGCTTAGGGTCCTAATGTGTGTTTGTGCCCATCGCAGCCCTCAAGCATGTCTGAGGCCTCATTTGCCATGCTGGGTTCTCATATACTGAACGTTGGACAACATGCCAACCACAAGGTTTCTGGTCATGGGGAAGGTGAAGTTCTGATTTCTGCATCACGTACATCACGTAGTTGTGAGTGGAGATAATGTCTAGGTTCTGAAGCCTGAAGACCAAGGTTGGGAAGAGATGATGAACTAAGGCCATGGCATGTTTGATGTGTTCAGTGTGAGGCCAGGTGTCTGGGTGTCGGTCACGAGGTCTGGGGTCAGGCTGTGTCAGACAGGGCATTAGTGCCCAGGCTAGACTGTATAATTGGGGTACAGTCTAGAGAATTGCAGGTTGATCCTCATTTGATGTTTCTGGGTAGACCCCTAGGGCAAAGTCTCTCTTCTGGAGGGCAGGCAGAGTGCTGCATTTTGTCTCCAGAATTCCCAAAGTGGAAGGCTTGTGGGCCAGGAGTGTGAGGATGGAAGTCTGAGAACGCGAGCTGGCTTAGGTTTTGGGGCGAGGGCAAGGCAGGCACACTCTGCAGAGCTGAATTGAGATCTCATGCATCTGAGGTCAGGGCGAGGATCAGACGGGAGTTTCTGTCCATGATGTCCTCTACCTGAAGGTGGAGGCATCACGAGGCCATGGAGGTTTTCCCACGGTGCGAGTGTGTGATGCTGCAAACCACAAGGATTCCTTCTGCAGGACAGTTGAGACCTGTTGAATGGATCAAGGACACCCCATTAGGAATTTCTCCAGAGCAGAGTTCTAACATGGATACCTGGGCAACGAACTCGCATTCCAATTGTCTCCTAGTGACAAAGCAGGTTTGATCTGCTGGCACTGGGTGAGCAACCGCCAGGTTTGTGTTGAAATGGACTCTCCTGAGGATGGGTCATAATGTGGGATTGTGTCCATTGAGACATTGGAATGGGGCGGTGGCTCCAGTGACGTGAAATTTTCTCCTAACTGGAGGTTTTGACACAGTTCCATATAGCATGATTCCCATGTGGCATGCGATTTGTTCTGATTGGTAGCTCCAGAAACCCCCATGTGCTGGTATTGGAATCCAGGCCTCTGAGGAGAGATACATGAAAACAAAAGCAATGAATTCGTTTAGGGCCTAGGTGCCTGTCCTCTTCAATCTTCTTTTCTATGGATATCTATCTACAGGTCTGATTGGAGGTAGTGGCTCAGCTTGTGGCAGATGGTCCCTGTTTGTCCCGGACATCCTACAATATTGGGGTGGCCTCGGGGACTTCGGATGTTTCTCCTAATCTGTCAGGTTGTGCCAAAGGAATGAGCAGAATTCCCATGGAGAGGGCAGGCACAGTCCTGAGGTGTGGCTCCATGGGGCCAAGCCTTGAGGGTATGTGGGCCAGGACAATGGAGACAGAAGTCTGAAAACACAAACGTGGCTTAGGTTTGGGGACATAGGTATGGCAGGCCCGATCTACAGACCGTGAGAATTTTCAGGCTTTGAACAAAGGGCGAGTGTGTGGCGCTTTTTCAGGCTTTTGTCTCCGGATTTTGTGTCAATGGTGGCCGTGGAATGTCAGGATGGCCTCATCAGCCATGGACGAGTATTTCTCTCTGTGAATTTGGCCCAATTCCAAGTGTTTGCGGTCATTCTTTGGACGGTAGGAGTCCTTTCTCTATTTTTTTTTTAACCTCATGTGTCCCACCAAGGAGGGATTCTAGAGAAGAGGTCTGAGTAGGGGTGACTAGACTTCTCAAGCACTGGTTAAGGTTTGGGGAGTAGGGGCATGGTAATCTCCATATGTGGGCTCTTGGTCCAGCCCCAGAGAGGCTTTACTTGAGGCCAGGGTTCATGCTTAGGGTCCTAATGTGTGTTTGTGCCCATCGCAGCCCTCAAGCATGTCTGAGGCCTCATGGGCCATGCTGGTTTCTCCTACACTGCATGTTGGACAACATGCCAACCACAGGGTTTCTGGTCATGGGGAAGGAGGAGTTCTGATTTCTGCATCACGTACACGGCATGGCAGTGAGTAGAGATAAGGTCTAGATTCTGAAGCCTGAAAACCGAGGTTGGTAAGAGATGACGACCTAAGGCCATGGTGGGTCCGATGCACTTAGTGTGCGGCCAGATGTCTGTGTCCATCATGAGGTCTGGGCTCAGGCTGTGTCATGCAGGGCATTAGTCCCCAGGCTAGACTGTATAATTGGGGTACAGTCGAGTGATGTGAAGGTTGGTCCTCATTTGGGGTTTCTGGTTGGCCCCATAGGGCAAAGATTTTCTTCTGGAGGGCAGGCAGAGTGCTGCATTCTGGCTCCAGAATTGCCAACTTCAGGGCTTGTGGGCCAGGTGTTTTTGGACAGAAGTCTGAGAACACAAGTTCAGCTAAGAATTCGCAGCGGTGACATGGCAGGCACACTCTACAGACCTGAAATGAGATCTCGTGCATCTGAAGTCAGGGCGAGGATCAGATGTTGGCTTAGGTTGGAGTTTCTGTACATGATGTCCCCTTCATGAAGGTGGGGGGGCATCAGGAAACCATGGAAGATTTCCAACTTTGTGAGTGTGTGATGCTCCAAACCACAAGGATTCCGTCAGCGGGACAGTCACGACCTTTTGGATGGATCAAGGACGTCCCATAAGAAATGCTCCAAAGCACAGTTCTAATGATGGATAACTGGGCAGTCCAACTTGCATTCCAGTTGTGTCCTAGTGAAAAGGAGGATTCGATCTGCTGTCACTGTGGGAACAACCGAGGGGGCTGAAATGAAATGGACTCTCATGAGGATCAGTCATGATATGGATTTGTGTCCATGGATCCCTTGGAATGGGGCAGTGGCTATGTTGCCCTGAAGAATTCTCCTAACCTGAGGTTTTGATGCAGCTCCAAAGAGCAAGTTTCCCATGTAGAGACGAGATTTGTTCTGAAACCCCCACAACCTGGTATTGGAAACCAAGCATCTGGGGAACAATGCCTGGAATCCAAAGCAATGGATCTGATTACGGTCTAGGGGCCTGTCTTTTTCAATATTCTCCTCTGAGTGTCTCTGTCTAAGATTCAGAATGGAGGTCACTGCTCAGCTTGTGTCAGATCACCCATGTTTGTTGGGGGAGGCCAACACTATTGGGCTGGTCTTGGGAATTGGAGGTTTCTCCTAATCTGTAAGGTTGTGGCAAATGAAACGGGCAGAGTTCCCTTGGAGAGCACTGGCACAGTCCTTAGGTGTGACACCACCTTTCTGGGTGTCATCCAGGAGGTCCAGGCTCAGGCTGTGTCAGACAGGGCATTAGTGCCAAGCTTAGACTGTATAATTGAAGTAAAGTTGAGTGGCATGCAGGTTGATCCTCATTTGGCGTTTCTGGGTAGCCCCAGGGGCAACGTTTTTCTTCTGGAGGGAAGGAAGAGTGCTGCATTGTGGCGACGGAATTCTCACACTGGAGGGCTTGTGGGCCAGAATTGTGAGGAAGGAAGTGAGAGAACACAAGCTAGGCTTAGGTTTTGGGTCAAGATCATGGCAGGCACACTCTGTAGAGCTAAATCTAAATCTCATGCATCTGAAGTCAGGGCGAGGATCAGACGTAGGCTCAGGTTGAAGTTTCTGTTCAGGATGGCCCCTTCATGATGGTGGGGGGCATCATGGGGCTATGGAGACTTTCCCACGATTGGCATTGTAAGTTGCTCCAATCGGCAAGGATTCCTTCTACGGGACAGTCGAGACCGGTCAGATTGCTCCAGGACGTCCCATGCGGAACCACGGCAGTGCAGGGTTCTAAGGATGGATTCCTGGAGTGCCCGCCTCACATTCCTATTGTCTCCTAGTGACAAGGCAGGTTCGATCTGCTTCTTTTGGGGAGCAACCAAAGGGGATGTGTTGAAATGGACTCGCCTGCGGATGGGTCATAATGCGGGTTTGCGTTCATGGAGACCTTGGAATGGGGTGTTGGCTGCTGGGACCTGAAGGTTTCCCTTAACTGGAGGTTGTGACACAGCTCCAAAATGCATGTTTCCCATGTGGAAATGAGATTTGTTCAGACTGGTACCTCTTGAAGAACACATATGCTGGTATTGGAAACCAGGCCTCTGAGGAGAGATGCCTGGAATCAAAAGCAATGGATCTGATTAGGGCCTAGGTGCCTGTCCGGTTCAATCTTCTTCTCTGGGGTTATCTGTCTATGGATCTGAGTTGAGGTAGTTGCTCATCTTGGGACAGATCACCCTGTTTGCCCTGAGTGGCCAACACTATTGGGATGGCCTCAGGGACGTTGGAGTGTTCTCCTAATCTTTAGGGTTGTGGCCAATGGAATGGGCAGAATTTGCTTGGAGAAGGCAGGCACAGTCCTGAGGCATGGCTCCAGGGGCCCCAGCCTGGAGGGTGTGTGGGCCAGGACAGTGGGGACAGAAACCTGAAAACCCAAACTCAGCTTAGATTTGGGGACGTAGGTATGACATGCCTGATCTATAGACCGCGAGAAGAATTTATCAGGCTATGAACAAAGGGCAAGTGTGAGGCATATCTCCAGGCTTTTGTCTCTAGATTTTGTGTCAATGGTGGCCATGGAATGACGGGATGGCCTCTTTGGCCATGGATGATTCTTTCTCTTTTAAGATTTGGTCAGATCCCAAGTTTTGGGGCTCATTCAGGGGATGGAGGAGACCCTTCAATATTTTTTTTCCTCAGGGGTTCCAGAGCAGAGACCTGAATAGGGGTGATTAGAACTCTCAACCTCTCATTAATATTGGGGGACTAGGGATGGCAATGCGGGTCTTGGTCCAGATTCTGAGAGGCTTTACTTGAGGACAGGGCTCACACTGAGGGTCCCAATGTGTTTGTGCCCATTGCGGTTCTCAAGCATGGGCGGGGACTCATGGGCTACACTGGATTCTCCTACACTGAACGTTGGAAAACATGCCAACCACAAGGTTTCTTGCCTTGAGGAAGAAGGAGTTTCATTTCTGCATCACGTTCACCCCTGGGTAGTGAGTATATATAAGGTCTAGGTTCTGAAGCCTGAAAACCAAGGTTGGGAAGAGATGATGACCTAAAGCCATGGCGGGTCTGATGTGCTCAGTGTACAGCCAGCTGTCTGGGTGTCGGTTGAAAATTCAGACCTCAGGCTGTGCAAGACAGGGCATTAACGCCGAAGCGAAACTGTATAATTGGGGTAGAGTCAAGTGGCATGCAGGTTGATCCTCATTTGGTGTTTCTGGTTAGCCCCATAGGACAACGTTTCCCTTCTGGAGGGCAGTCAGAGTGCTGCATTGTGTCTCTCCAGAATTCCCTAACTGGAGGGCTGGTGGGCTCGGAGTGTGAGGACGAAGTCTGAGAACAATAGCTAGGTTTTGCTTCGGGGCAGGGTTTCGGCAGGCACACTCTGCAGAGTTGAATCAAGATTTCGTGCATCTGAAGTCAGGGCGAGGATTAGACGTTGGCTCAGGTTGGAGTTTCTGTCCAAGATGGCTCTTTCATGAAGGGGACAGTGCACCACGAGGCCACAGAGCTTTTCCCATGATGGGAGTTGTGAGGTGCTCCAAAGCGCAAGGATTCCTTCTGCAGGACAGCTGTGACCTGTTGGATGGCTCCAGGACGTCCCATATGGAATTACTTCAGAGTAGTTTTCTACAGATGGATGCCTAGCCAGTCCGCCTCACATTCCAATTGTCTCCTAGTGACAAGATAGGTTCGATCTGCTGGCTCTAGGGGAGCACCCAAGGGCACTGAGTTGAAATAGACTCTCCTGCAGATGGGTCCTAATGTGGGATTGTGTCCATGGAGACCTTGGAATGAGGTGGTGGCACCGGGGCCCTGAAGGATTTTCCTAGCCGGAGGTTTTGACACAGCTTGAAAGAGCACGTTTCCCATGTGGAGAAGACATTTGTTCTGACTGATGCCTCAGGAAACCCCCATATGGTGGTATTGAAAACCAGGCCTCTGAGGTTCTGACATAGCTCCTCGAGCAAGTTTCCAATGTGCAGACAAGACTTGCTCTGAAGGAGCCTATGGAAACCCCATAGGCTGGTATTGGAAACCAGGCCTCTGAGAAGAGATGCCTGGAAACCAAAGCAATGGATCTGATTAGGGCCTAGGGGCCTGTCCAGTTCAATGTTCTTCTCTGGGGACATCTGTCTCCGAGTTGGTGTGGAGCTAGTTGCTCAGCTAGTGTCAGATCACCCCTGTTTGTTCCGAGCAGCCTACAATATTGGGATGGTCCCAGGGACATTGGAGATTTCTCCTGATTTATATGGTTGTGGCCAATGGAATATGAAGAATTCCCTTTGAGAAGGCAGGAACAATCCTGATGTGTGGTTCCAGGGGCCCTAGCATGGAGGATGTGTGTTTTCACACAACTGTCCAAACAACCCTGGCCTACATATCTACAGGCTCAGGCCCCTGGAGCCAAACCTGAGGACTGTACTTGTCCTCTCAGAGGGAATTGTGTGTGCCCATTCCAAAGGCCACAACCCTTCTAATAGGATAAACCTCCAAAGTCCCTGATCCATCTCAATAGTGGTGGCTTCCCAGGAAAAAGAGGGGTAATCTGAGCCCAAATGAGCACCTACCTGCACTCAGACCCATAGACAGATGTCTCCAGAGGTATGAAGGAAAGAACAGGCAACTAGGCACTAATTAGATCCATTGCTTTGGTTTCCAGGCATCTCTCCTCAGAGACCTGGATTTCAAGAGCAGCATATAGCTGTTTCTTGACTCACCCATCAGAAAACATCTCATCTACACATGGGAAACTTGCACGTTGGGGCTGTGTCAAAGCCTCTGTTTAGGAGAACCCTTTAGGGCCCCAGTGCCACCGCTTCATTCCAAGGTCTCCATAGACACAAAAGCACATTAGGACCCATTCCCAGAGGTGTCCATTTCAACTCAGCGTCCACGGTTGCTCCCCACAGATCCAGGAGATCTAACCTGTCTTGTTGCTAGGAGACAATTGAAATGCGAGGTGGGCTACCCATCCATCCATCCTTAGAACCCTGCTCAGAATCATTGGCCTGGAGCCAAACAACAGGTCTCAATTGTCCTGCAGAAGACTCTCTGCAGTTTGGAGCTTCTCACAACTCCCATCGTGGGAAAACACCCATGGCCCCGTGATGCCCCCCCCATTCATGAAGGGGCCATCAGGGACAGAAACTCCAACCTGAGCGATCGTCTGATCCTCACCCTGACTTCAGATGCACGAGATCTCGATTCAAGTCTGTAGATTGTGCCTGCCATGGCCTCACCCAGAAACCTAAGCCTAGCTTGTGTTCTCAGACTTTTGTCGTCAGACTACTGGCCCACAAGCCCTCCAGTTTGGCAATCCAGAACTACAATGCAGCACTCTGCCGGACCTCCAGAAGAAAAACATTGTCCTCTGGGGCTACCCAGTAACCCCAAATGAGGATCAACCTGCACCGACCTTGGCTGTACCCCAAATACATAGGCTGACCAGGGCACTAATGCCCTTTCTGACACAGCCTGAGCCTGGACGCCGTGGACCCTCCCAGACAGCTGGCCGCACACTGAGCACATCGAGCCGCCATGGCCTTAGGTCGTCATCTCTTCCCAACCTCGGTTTTCAGGTTTCAGAACCTAGACCTTATCTCCAATCACTGCCCAGGGTTGAAGGTGATGCAGAAATCAGAACTCCTTCCCCATGGCAACAAACCTTGTGGTTGGCATGTTGTCCAACGTTCAGTGTAGTTGAAACCAGTGTGGCCCATGAGGCCCCGCCCATGCTGGCGGGCCACATTGGTCACAAACACACATTGTGACGCTCAGGCTGAGCCCAGTCCTCAAGTAAGGCCACTCAGTGGCTGGATGAAGAGATAGCATATTGGGCTTGCCATGCCCCTAGGCCCCAATTTTTAACCATAGTTCGGGTTGTCCCTTCAGTCTTCCCCACGGCTTGGCTTTGGAATTCCTCTTTTGGTGAGACACCTGACGTAACAAAACTGAAATGAGTCCTCCCATCCCACAGATTGACGAAAAGCAATTGGGAATTGGGCCAAATCCTCAGAGAGGAAGATTCGTCCATGGCCCATGAGGCCTCCCCGACATTCCACTGCCAAATCTGATACAAAATCCAGAGACAAAAGCCTGAGCAAGCGCCTCAGACTCGCACTTTCTTCGTATTCTGAAGAGTTCTTCTCATGGTTTGTCGATCGGGCCTGCCATACCTACGTCCCCAAAACTAAGCTGAGTTTGTGTTTTCAGACTTCTGTCCTCAAAGTCTTGGGCCACACACCCTCCAGGCTGGGCCCCTGAAACCACACATTAGGACTGTGCCTACCAATCCATGGGAATTCTGCCCATTCCATGGTCCAAAATCGTACAAATTAGGAGAAACCTCCAAAGTCCCTGAGGCCATCCCAATAGATTTGGTCGCCCTGAACAAACAAGGGCTGTCTAACGCCAGCTGATAATCGACCTCCACTCATACCATAGATGGATGTCCCCAGAGAAGAAGATTGAACCAGACAGGACCCTGGCCATAATAGGATCCATTGCTTTGGGTTACAGGCATGTGTCCTCAAAAGCCTGATTCCAATACGAGCATAGGGGTTTTCCTGAGGCACCCATCAGAACTCATCTCGTCTCCACAAGGAAACCTGTGCATGGGAGCCATGTCCAAAGCTTAGGAGAGTACTTCAGGGTCCCGGTGCCACCGCCCCATTCCAAGGCCCTCATGGACACAAAAACACATTAGGACCCATCCTCAGGAAAGTCCATTTCAAGTCAGCCACCCCGGTTGCTCAGGCAGAGCCATCAGATATAAACAGTCTTGTTGCTAGGAGACAATTGGAATGCGAGGCGGGCTTCCCAGGCATCCATCCGCGAACGATGCTCTGGAGTCATTCCATATGGGATGTCCTGGAGCTGTCCAACAGGTCTCAATTGTCCCGCAGAAGGAATCCTTGAAGGGGGCATCCCACAACTCCCAACGTGGGAAAACCTCAATGGTCTCGAGATTCTGCTCCCTTCATGAAGCGGCCGTCATGCTCAGAAACTCCAACCTGAGCCAACGTCTGATCCTCGCCCTGACTTCACATGGATGAGATATTGGTTCAGATATGCAGGGGGGACCTGCCATGCCCCCCCGAAACCCAAGTCTAGCTTGTCTTCTCAGACTTCCGTCCTCACACTCCTGGCCCCAAAGCCCTCAAGTTTGGCAATTCCGGACCCACAATGCAGCACTCTGCCTGCCCTCTAGAAAAAAAATTATTGCCTCATGAGCTGCCCAGGCACCTTAAATGAGGGTAAAACTACACAGCACTCGACTTTACCCAAATTATATAGTCTAACCTGGGCACTAATGCACTGTCGAACACAACCTGAGCCCGGACCTCCTGACCAACACCCAGAAAGCTGACCGCACACTGAGCACATAAAACCCGCTATGGCCTTAGGTCATCATCTCTTCCCTACCTCAGTTTTCAGGCTTCAGAACGAGAACTTATGTCCAATCACTGCCCAGGGGTGAGTGTGATGCAGAAATCAGAACTCCTCTTTACCCATGGCAAGAACCCTTGTGGTTTGCACGTTGTTCAACGTTCAGTTTAGGAGAAACCAGCATTCACCCTGAGGCCCCACCAATTCTTGAGTGTTACAAGGGCATACACACGCATTGTGACCCTCAGCATAAGTCCTGTCCTCTAGTAAGTCCTCTCAGTGGCTGGACCATTAGATGTCATAATGGGCTTGGCATGTCCCTAGGCCCCAATTTTAAACCAGATTTCTTATTGTCCAGGCGCCCCTCCCCAGGGCTCTACTCTGGAATCCATCATTTGGTGGGACACCTGAGGTTAAAAAAGAAAACAACAACAACAACAACAAAAACGGACTTCTTCCAGCCCACAGAATGAACCCAAACTCTTTGGACGGGGCCAAACCACCAGAGAGTAAGACTCGTCCATTTCCCATGAAGTCACCCAGAAATTCCACGACCATGAGTGACAATATATCCAGAGACAAAAACTTGAGCAGGAGCCTCACATCGCCCTTCTTTCAAATCCCGAAGAGTTCTCCTCATGGTCTGTAGATCAGTCCTGCCATACCTATGACCAGAAACATAAGCCGAGTTTGTGTTTTCAGACAACTGTCCAAACAGCCCTGGCCTACACAACCTACAGGCTCAGGCCCCTGGAGCCAAACCTGAGGACTGTACTTGCCCTCTCCAAGGGAATTCTGTGTGCCCATTCCAATGGCCACAGCCCTTCTAATAGGATAAACCTCCAAAGTCCCTGATCCATCTCAATAATGGTGGCTTCCCAGGAAAAACAGGGGCAATCTGAGCCCAACTGAGCACCTACCTGCACTCAGACCCATAGACAGATGTCCCCAGAGGTAAAAAGGAAAGAACAGGCCCCTAGGCACTAATCAGATCCATTGCTTTGGTTTCCAGGCATCTCTCCTCAGATTCCTGGATTTCAAAAGCAGCATATAGCTGTTTCTTGACTCACCCATCATTAAACATCTCATCTACACATGGGAAACTGGCACGTTGGAGCTGTGTCAAAGCCTCTGTTTAATAGAACCCTTTAGGGCCCCAGTGCCACCGCTTCATTCCAAAGTCTCCATAGACAAAAAAGCACGTTAGGATCCATCCCCAGGGTTGTCCATTTCAACTCAGCGTCCTCGGTTGCTCCCCACAGATCCAGGAGATCTAACCTGTCTGGTTGCTAGGAGACAATTGGAATGCGAGGTGGGATACCCAGCTATCCATCCTTAGAACCCTGCTCAGAATCATTGGCCTGGAGCCAAACAACAGGTCTCAATTGTCCTGCAGAAGACTCTCTGCAGTTTGGAGCTTCTCACAACTCCCCTCGTGGGAAAATACCCATGATCTCGTGATGCCCCTCCCATTCATGAAGGGGCCATCAGTGACAGAAACTCCAACCTGAGCGATAGTCTGATCCTCGCCCTGACTTCAGATGCACGAGATCTCGATTCAGGTCTGTAGATTGTGCCTGCCATGGCCTCACCCAGAAACCTAAGCCTAGCTTGTGTTCTCAGACTTTTGTCGTCAGACTACTGGCCCACAAGCCCTCCAGTTTGGCAATCCAGAACTACAATGCAGCACTCTGCCGGACCTCCAGAAGAAAAACATTGTCCTCTGGGGCTACCCAGTAACCCCAAATGAGGATCAACCTGCACCGACCTTGGCTGTACCCCAAATACATAGGCTGACCAGGGCACTAATGCCCTTTCTGACACAGCCTGAGCCTGGACGCCGTGGACCCTCCCAGACAGCTGGCCGCACACTGAGCACATCGAGCCGCCATGGCCTTAGGTCGTCATCTCTTCCCAACCTCGGTTTTCAGGTTTCAGAACCTAGACCTTATCTCCAATCACTGCCCAGGGTTGAAGGTGATGCAGAAATCAGAACTCCTTCCCCATGGCAACAAACCTTGTGGTTGGCATGTTGTCCAACGTTCAGTGTAGTTGAAACCAGTGTGGCCCATGAGGCCCCGCCCATGCTGGCGGGCCACATTGGTCACAAACACACATTGTGACGCTCAGGCTGAGCCCAGTCCTCAAGTAAGGCCACTCAGTGGCTGGATGAAGAGATAGCATATTGGGCTTGCCATGCCCCTAGGCCCCAATTTTTAACCATAGTTCGGGTTGTCCCTTCAGTCTTCCCCACGGCTTGGCTTTGGAATTCCTCTTTTGGTGAGACACCTGACGTAACAAAACTGAAATGAGTCCTCCCATCCCACAGATTGACGAAAAGCAATTGGGAATTGGGCCAAATCCTCAGAGAGGAAGATTCGTCCATGGCCCATGAGGCCTCCCCGACATTCCACTGCCAAATCTGATACAAAATCCAGAGACAAAAGCCTGAGCAAGCGCCTCAGACTCGCACTTTCTTCGTATTCTGAAGAGTTCTTCTCATGGTTTGTCGATCGGGCCTGCCATACCTACGTCCCCAAAACTAAGCTGAGTTTGTGTTTTCAGACTTCTGTCCTCAAAGTCTTGGGCCACACACCCTCCAGGCTGGGCCCCTGAAACCACACATTAGGACTGTGCCTACCAATCCATGGGAATTCTGCCCATTCCATGGTCCAAAATCGTACAAATTAGGAGAAACCTCCAAAGTCCCTGAGGCCATCCCAATAGATTTGGTCGCCCTGAACAAACAAGGGCTGTCTAACGCCAGCTGATAATCGACCTCCACTCATACCATAGATGGATGTCCCCAGAGAAGAAGATTGAACCAGACAGGACCCTGGCCATAATAGGATCCATTGCTTTGGGTTACAGGCATGTGTCCTCAAAAGCCTGATTCCAATACGAGCATAGGGGTTTTCCTGAGGCACCCATCAGAACTCATCTCGTCTCCACAAGGAAACCTGTGCATGGGAGCCATGTCCAAAGCTTAGGAGAGTACTTCAGGGTCCCGGTGCCACCGCCCCATTCCAAGGCCCTCATGGACACAAAAACACATTAGGACCCATCCTCAGGAAAGTCCATTTCAAGTCAGCCACCCCGGTTGCTCAGGCAGAGCCATCAGATATAAACAGTCTTGTTGCTAGGAGACAATTGGAATGCGAGGCGGGCTTCCCAGGCATCCATCCGCGAACGATGCTCTGGAGTCATTCCATATGGGATGTCCTGGAGCTGTCCAACAGGTCTCAATTGTCCCGCAGAAGGAATCCTTGAAGGGGGCATCCCACAACTCCCAACGTGGGAAAACCTCAATGGTCTCGAGATTCTGCTCCCTTCATGAAGCGGCCGTCATGCTCAGAAACTCCAACCTGAGCCAACGTCTGATCCTCGCCCTGACTTCACATGGATGAGATATTGGTTCAGATATGCAGGGGGGACCTGCCATGCCCCCCCGAAACCCAAGTCTAGCTTGTCTTCTCAGACTTCCGTCCTCACACTCCTGGCCCCAAAGCCCTCAAGTTTGGCAATTCCGGACCCACAATGCAGCACTCTGCCTGCCCTCTAGAAAAAAAATTATTGCCTCATGAGCTGCCCAGGCACCTTAAATGAGGGTAAAACTACACAGCACTCGACTTTACCCAAATTATATAGTCTAACCTGGGCACTAATGCACTGTCGAACACAACCTGAGCCCGGACCTCCTGACCAACACCCAGAAAGCTGACCGCACACTGAGCACATAAAACCCGCTATGGCCTTAGGTCATCATCTCTTCCCTACCTCAGTTTTCAGGCTTCAGAACGAGAACTTATGTCCAATCACTGCCCAGGGGTGAGTGTGATGCAGAAATCAGAACTCCTCTTTACCCATGGCAAGAACCCTTGTGGTTTGCACGTTGTTCAACGTTCAGTTTAGGAGAAACCAGCATTCACCCTGAGGCCCCACCAATTCTTGAGTGTTACAAGGGCATACACACGCATTGTGACCCTCAGCATAAGTCCTGTCCTCTAGTAAGTCCTCTCAGTGGCTGGACCATTAGATGTCATAATGGGCTTGACATGTCCCTAGGCCCCAATTTTAAACCAGATTTCTTATTGTCCAGGCGCCCCTCCCCAGGGCTCTACTCTGGAATCCATCATTTGGTGGGACACCTGAGGTTAAAAAAGAAAACAACAACAACAACAACAAAAACGGACTTCTTCCAGCCCACAGAATGAACCCAAACTCTTTGGACGGGGCCAAACCACCAGAGAGTAAGACTCGTCCATTTCCCATGAAGTCACCCAGAAATTCCACGACCATGAGTGACAATATATCCAGAGACAAAAACTTGAGCAGGAGCCTCACATCGCCCTTCTTTCAAATCCCGAAGAGTTCTCCTCATGGTCTGTAGATCAGTCCTGCCATACCTATGACCAGAAACATAAGCCGAGTTTGTGTTTTCAGACAACTGTCCAAACAGCCCTGGCCTACACAACCTACAGGCTCAGGCCCCTGGAGCCAAACCTGAGGACTGTACTTGCCCTCTCCAAGGGAATTCTGTGTGCCCATTCCAATGGCCACAGCCCTTCTAATAGGATAAACCTCCAAAGTCCCTGATCCATCTCAATAATGGTGGCTTCCCAGGAAAAACAGGGGCAATCTGAGCCCAACTGAGCACCTACCTGCACTCAGACCCATAGACAGATGTCCCCAGAGGTAAAAAGGAAAGAACAGGCCCCTAGGCACTAATCAGATCCATTGCTTTGGTTTCCAGGCATCTCTCCTCAGATTCCTGGATTTCAAAAGCAGCATATAGCTGTTTCTTGACTCACCCATCATTAAACATCTCATCTACACATGGGAAACTGGCACGTTGGAGCTGTGTCAAAGCCTCTGTTTAATAGAACCCTTTAGGGCCCCAGTGCCACCGCTTCATTCCAAAGTCTCCATAGACAAAAAAGCACGTTAGGATCCATCCCCAGGGTTGTCCATTTCAACTCAGCGTCCTCGGTTGCTCCCCACAGATCCAGGAGATCTAACCTGTCTGGTTGCTAGGAGACAATTGGAATGCGAGGTGGGATACCCAGCTATCCATCCTTAGAACCCTGCTCAGAATCATTGGCCTGGAGCCAAACAACAGGTCTCAATTGTCCTGCAGAAGACTCTCTGCAGTTTGGAGCTTCTCACAACTCCCCTCGTGGGAAAACACCCATGATCTCGTGATGCCCCTCCCATTCATGAAGGGGCCATCAGGGACAGAAACTCCAACCTGAGCGATAGTCTGATCCTCGCCCTGACTTCAGATGCACGAGATCTCGATTCAGGTCTGTAGATTGTGCCTGCCATGGCCTCACCCAGAAACCTAAGCCTAGCTTGTGTTCTCAGACTTTTGTCGTCAGACTACTGGCCCACAAGCCCTCCAGTTTGGCAATCCAGAACTACAATGCAGCACTCTGCCGGACCTCCAGAAGAAAAACATTGTCCTCTGGGGCTACCCAGTAACCCCAAATGAGGATCAACCTGCACCGACCTTGGCTGTACCCCAAATACATAGGCTGACCAGGGCACTAATGCCCTTTCTGACACAGCCTGAGCCTGGACGCCGTGGACCCTCCCAGACAGCTGGCCGCACACTGAGCACATCGAGCCGCCATGGCCTTAGGTCGTCATCTCTTCCCAACCTCGGTTTTCAGGTTTCAGAACCTAGACCTTATCTCCAATCACTGCCCAGGGTTGAAGGTGATGCAGAAATCAGAACTCCTTCCCCATGGCAACAAACCTTGTGGTTGGCATGTTGTCCAACGTTCAGTGTAGTTGAAACCAGTGTGGCCCATGAGGCCCCGCCCATGCTGGCGGGCCACATTGGTCACAAACACACATTGTGACGCTCAGGCTGAGCCCAGTCCTCAAGTAAGGCCACTCAGTGGCTGGATGAAGAGATAGCATATTGGGCTTGCCATGCCCCTAGGCCCCAATTTTTAACCATAGTTCGGGTTGTCCCTTCAGTCTTCCCCACGGCTTGGCTTTGGAATTCCTCTTTTGGTGAGACACCTGACGTAACAAAACTGAAATGAGTCCTCCCATCCCACAGATTGACGAAAAGCAATTGGGAATTGGGCCAAATCCTCAGAGAGGAAGATTCGTCCATGGCCCATGAGGCCTCCCCGACATTCCACTGCCAAATCTGATACAAAATCCAGAGACAAAAGCCTGAGCAAGCGCCTCAGACTCGCACTTTCTTCGTATTCTGAAGAGTTCTTCTCATGGTTTGTCGATCGGGCCTGCCATACCTACGTCCCCAAAACTAAGCTGAGTTTGTGTTTTCAGACTTCTGTCCTCAAAGTCTTGGGCCACACACCCTCCAGGCTGGGCCCCTGAAACCACACATTAGGACTGTGCCTACCAATCCATGGGAATTCTGCCCATTCCATGGTCCAAAATCGTACAAATTAGGAGAAACCTCCAAAGTCCCTGAGGCCATCCCAATAGATTTGGTCGCCCTGAACAAACAAGGGCTGTCTAACGCCAGCTGATAATCGACCTCCACTCATACCATAGATGGATGTCCCCAGAGAAGAAGATTGAACCAGACAGGACCCTGGCCATAATAGGATCCATTGCTTTGGGTTACAGGCATGTGTCCTCAAAAGCCTGATTCCAATACGAGCATAGGGGTTTTCCTGAGGCACCCATCAGAACTCATCTCGTCTCCACAAGGAAACCTGTGCATGGGAGCCATGTCCAAAGCTTAGGAGAGTACTTCAGGGTCCCGGTGCCACCGCCCCATTCCAAGGCCCTCATGGACACAAAAACACATTAGGACCCATCCTCAGGAAAGTCCATTTCAAGTCAGCCACCCCGGTTGCTCAGGCAGAGCCATCAGATATAAACAGTCTTGTTGCTAGGAGACAATTGGAATGCGAGGCGGGCTTCCCAGGCATCCATCCGCGAACGATGCTCTGGAGTCATTCCATATGGGATGTCCTGGAGCTGTCCAACAGGTCTCAATTGTCCCGCAGAAGGAATCCTTGAAGGGGGCATCCCACAACTCCCAACGTGGGAAAACCTCAATGGTCTCGAGATTCTGCTCCCTTCATGAAGCGGCCGTCATGCTCAGAAACTCCAACCTGAGCCAACGTCTGATCCTCGCCCTGACTTCACATGGATGAGATATTGGTTCAGATATGCAGGGGGGACCTGCCATGCCCCCCCGAAACCCAAGTCTAGCTTGTCTTCTCAGACTTCCGTCCTCACACTCCTGGCCCCAAAGCCCTCAAGTTTGGCAATTCCGGACCCACAATGCAGCACTCTGCCTGCCCTCTAGAAAAAAAATTATTGCCTCATGAGCTGCCCAGGCACCTTAAATGAGGGTAAAACTACACAGCACTCGACTTTACCCAAATTATATAGTCTAACCTGGGCACTAATGCACTGTCGAACACAACCTGAGCCCGGACCTCCTGACCAACACCCAGAAAGCTGACCGCACACTGAGCACATAAAACCCGCTATGGCCTTAGGTCATCATCTCTTCCCTACCTCAGTTTTCAGGCTTCAGAACGAGAACTTATGTCCAATCACTGCCCAGGGGTGAGTGTGATGCAGAAATCAGAACTCCTCTTTACCCATGGCAAGAACCCTTGTGGTTTGCACGTTGTTCAACGTTCAGTTTAGGAGAAACCAGCATTCACCCTGAGGCCCCACCAATTCTTGAGTGTTACAAGGGCATACACACGCATTGTGACCCTCAGCATAAGTCCTGTCCTCTAGTAAGTCCTCTCAGTGGCTGGACCATTAGATGTCATAATGGGCTTGACATGTCCCTAGGCCCCAATTTTAAACCAGATTTCTTATTGTCCAGGCGCCCCTCCCCAGGGCTCTACTCTGGAATCCATCATTTGGTGGGACACCTGAGGTTAAAAAAGAAAACAACAACAACAACAACAAAAACGGACTTCTTCCAGCCCACAGAATGAACCCAAACTCTTTGGACGGGGCCAAACCACCAGAGAGTAAGACTCGTCCATTTCCCATGAAGTCACCCAGAAATTCCACGACCATGAGTGACAATATATCCAGAGACAAAAACTTGAGCAGGAGCCTCACATCGCCCTTCTTTCAAATCCCGAAGAGTTCTCCTCATGGTCTGTAGATCAGTCCTGCCATACCTATGACCAGAAACATAAGCCGAGTTTGTGTTTTCAGACAACTGTCCAAACAGCCCTGGCCTACACAACCTACAGGCTCAGGCCCCTGGAGCCAAACCTGAGGACTGTACTTGCCCTCTCCAAGGGAATTCTGTGTGCCCATTCCAATGGCCACAGCCCTTCTAATAGGATAAACCTCCAAAGTCCCTGATCCATCTCAATAATGGTGGCTTCCCAGGAAAAACAGGGGCAATCTGAGCCCAACTGAGCACCTACCTGCACTCAGACCCATAGACAGATGTCCCCAGAGGTAAAAAGGAAAGAACAGGCCCCTAGGCACTAATCAGATCCATTGCTTTGGTTTCCAGGCATCTCTCCTCAGATTCCTGGATTTCAAAAGCAGCATATAGCTGTTTCTTGACTCACCCATCATTAAACATCTCATCTACACATGGGAAACTGGCACGTTGGAGCTGTGTCAAAGCCTCTGTTTAATAGAACCCTTTAGGGCCCCAGTGCCACCGCTTCATTCCAAAGTCTCCATAGACAAAAAAGCACGTTAGGATCCATCCCCAGGGTTGTCCATTTCAACTCAGCGTCCTCGGTTGCTCCCCACAGATCCAGGAGATCTAACCTGTCTGGTTGCTAGGAGACAATTGGAATGCGAGGTGGGATACCCAGCTATCCATCCTTAGAACCCTGCTCAGAATCATTGGCCTGGAGCCAAACAACAGGTCTCAATTGTCCTGCAGAAGACTCTCTGCAGTTTGGAGCTTCTCACAACTCCCCTCGTGGGAAAACACCCATGATCTCGTGATGCCCCTCCCATTCATGAAGGGGCCATCAGGGACAGAAACTCCAACCTGAGCGATAGTCTGATCCTCGCCCTGACTTCAGATGCACGAGATCTCGATTCAGGTCTGTAGATTGTGCCTGCCATGGCCTCACCCAGAAACCTAAGCCTAGCTTGTGTTCTCAGACTTTTGTCGTCAGACTACTGGCCCACAAGCCCTCCAGTTTGGCAATCCAGAACTACAATGCAGCACTCTGCCGGACCTCCAGAAGAAAAACATTGTCCTCTGGGGCTACCCAGTAACCCCAAATGAGGATCAACCTGCACCGACCTTGGCTGTACCCCAAATACATAGGCTGACCAGGGCACTAATGCCCTTTCTGACACAGCCTGAGCCTGGACGCCGTGGACCCTCCCAGACAGCTGGCCGCACACTGAGCACATCGAGCCGCCATGGCCTTAGGTCGTCATCTCTTCCCAACCTCGGTTTTCAGGTTTCAGAACCTAGACCTTATCTCCAATCACTGCCCAGGGTTGAAGGTGATGCAGAAATCAGAACTCCTTCCCCATGGCAACAAACCTTGTGGTTGGCATGTTGTCCAACGTTCAGTGTAGTTGAAACCAGTGTGGCCCATGAGGCCCCGCCCATGCTGGCGGGCCACATTGGTCACAAACACACATTGTGACGCTCAGGCTGAGCCCAGTCCTCAAGTAAGGCCACTCAGTGGCTGGATGAAGAGATAGCATATTGGGCTTGCCATGCCCCTAGGCCCCAATTTTTAACCATAGTTCGGGTTGTCCCTTCAGTCTTCCCCACGGCTTGGCTTTGGAATTCCTCTTTTGGTGAGACACCTGACGTAACAAAACTGAAATGAGTCCTCCCATCCCACAGATTGACGAAAAGCAATTGGGAATTGGGCCAAATCCTCAGAGAGGAAGATTCGTCCATGGCCCATGAGGCCTCCCCGACATTCCACTGCCAAATCTGATACAAAATCCAGAGACAAAAGCCTGAGCAAGCGCCTCAGACTCGCACTTTCTTCGTATTCTGAAGAGTTCTTCTCATGGTTTGTCGATCGGGCCTGCCATACCTACGTCCCCAAAACTAAGCTGAGTTTGTGTTTTCAGACTTCTGTCCTCAAAGTCTTGGGCCACACACCCTCCAGGCTGGGCCCCTGAAACCACACATTAGGACTGTGCCTACCAATCCATGGGAATTCTGCCCATTCCATGGTCCAAAATCGTACAAATTAGGAGAAACCTCCAAAGTCCCTGAGGCCATCCCAATAGATTTGGTCGCCCTGAACAAACAAGGGCTGTCTAACGCCAGCTGATAATCGACCTCCACTCATACCATAGATGGATGTCCCCAGAGAAGAAGATTGAACCAGACAGGACCCTGGCCATAATAGGATCCATTGCTTTGGGTTACAGGCATGTGTCCTCAAAAGCCTGATTCCAATACGAGCATAGGGGTTTTCCTGAGGCACCCATCAGAACTCATCTCGTCTCCACAAGGAAACCTGTGCATGGGAGCCATGTCCAAAGCTTAGGAGAGTACTTCAGGGTCCCGGTGCCACCGCCCCATTCCAAGGCCCTCATGGACACAAAAACACATTAGGACCCATCCTCAGGAAAGTCCATTTCAAGTCAGCCACCCCGGTTGCTCAGGCAGAGCCATCAGATATAAACAGTCTTGTTGCTAGGAGACAATTGGAATGCGAGGCGGGCTTCCCAGGCATCCATCCGCGAACGATGCTCTGGAGTCATTCCATATGGGATGTCCTGGAGCTGTCCAACAGGTCTCAATTGTCCCGCAGAAGGAATCCTTGAAGGGGGCATCCCACAACTCCCAACGTGGGAAAACCTCAATGGTCTCGAGATTCTGCTCCCTTCATGAAGCGGCCGTCATGCTCAGAAACTCCAACCTGAGCCAACGTCTGATCCTCGCCCTGACTTCACATGGATGAGATATTGGTTCAGATATGCAGGGGGGACCTGCCATGCCCCCCCGAAACCCAAGTCTAGCTTGTCTTCTCAGACTTCCGTCCTCACACTCCTGACCCCAAAGCCCTCAAGTTTGGCAATTCCGGACCCACAATGCAGCACTCTGCCTGCCCTCTAGAAAAAAAATTATTGCCTCATGAGCTGCCCAGGCACCTTAAATGAGGGTAAAACTACACAGCACTCGACTTTACCCAAATTATATAGTCTAACCTGGGCACTAATGCACTGTCGAACACAACCTGAGCCCGGACCTCCTGACCAACACCCAGAAAGCTGACCGCACACTGAGCACATAAAACCCGCTATGGCCTTAGGTCATCATCTCTTCCCTACCTCAGTTTTCAGGCTTCAGAACGAGAACTTATGTCCAATCACTGCCCAGGGGTGAGTGTGATGCAGAAATCAGAACTCCTCTTTACCCATGGCAAGAACCCTTGTGGTTTGCACGTTGTTCAACGTTCAGTTTAGGAGAAACCAGCATTCACCCTGAGGCCCCACCAATTCTTGAGTGTTACAAGGGCATACACACGCATTGTGACCCTCAGCATAAGTCCTGTCCTCTAGTAAGTCCTCTCAGTGGCTGGACCATTAGATGTCATAATGGGCTTGACATGTCCCTAGGCCCCAATTTTAAACCAGATTTCTTATTGTCCAGGCGCCCCTCCCCAGGGCTCTACTCTGGAATCCATTATTTGGTGGGACACCTGAGGTTAAAAAAGAAAACAACAACAACAACAACAAAAACGGACTTCTTCCAGCCCACAGAATGAACCCAAACTCTTTGGACGGGGCCAAACCACCAGAGAGTAAGACTCGTCCATTTCCCATGAAGTCACCCAGAAATTCCACGACCATGAGTGACAATATATCCAGAGACAAAAACTTGAGGAGGAGCCTCACATCGCCCTTCTTTCAAATCCCGAAGAGTTCTCCTCATGGTCTGTAGATCAGTCCTGCCATACCTATGACCAGAAACATAAGCCGAGTTTGTGTTTTCAGACAACTGTCCAAACAGCCCTGGCCTACACAACCTACAGGCTCAGGCCCCTGGAGCCAAACCTGAGGACTGTACTTGCCCTCTCCAAGGGAATTCTGTGTGCCCATTCCAATGGCCACAGCCCTTCTAATAGGATAAACCTCCAAAGTCCCTGATCCATCTCAATAATGGTGGCTTCCCAGGAAAAACAGGGGCAATCTGAGCCCAACTGAGCACCTACCTGCACTCAGACCCATAGACAGATGTCCCCAGAGGTAAAAAGGAAAGAACAGGCCCCTAGGCACTAATCAGATCCATTGCTTTGGTTTCCAGGCATCTCTCCTCAGATTCCTGGATTTCAAAAGCAGCATATAGCTGTTTCTTGACTCACCCATCATTAAACATCTCATCTACACATGGGAAACTGGCACGTTGGAGCTGTGTCAAAGCCTCTGTTTAATAGAACCCTTTAGGGCCCCAGTGCCACCGCTTCATTCCAAAGTCTCCATAGACAAAAAAGCACGTTAGGATCCATCCCCAGGGTTGTCCATTTCAACTCAGCGTCCTCGGTTGCTCCCCACAGATCCAGGAGATCTAACCTGTCTGGTTGCTAGGAGACAATTGGAATGCGAGGTGGGATACCCAGCTATCCATCCTTAGAACCCTGCTCAGAATCATTGGCCTGGAGCCAAACAACAGGTCTCAATTGTCCTGCAGAAGACTCTCTGCAGTTTGGAGCTTCTCACAACTCCCCTCGTGGGAAAACACCCATGATCTCGTGATGCCCCTCCCATTCATGAAGGGGCCATCAGGGACAGAAACTCCAACCTGAGCGATAGTCTGATCCTCGCCCTGACTTCAGATGCACGAGATCTCGATTCAGGTCTGTAGATTGTGCCTGCCATGGCCTCACCCAGAAACCTAAGCCTAGCTTGTGTTCTCAGACTTTTGTCGTCAGACTACTGGCCCACAAGCCCTCCAGTTTGGCAATCCAGAACTACAATGCAGCACTCTGCCGGCCCTCCAGAAGAAAAACATTGTCCTCTGGGGCTACCCAGTAACCCCAAATGAGGATCAACCTGCACCGTCCTTGGCTGTACCCCAAATACTTAGGCTGACCAGGGCACTAATGCCCTTTCTGACACAGCCTGAGCCTGGACCCCGTGGACCCTCCCAGACAGCTGGCCGCACACTGAGCACATCGAGCCGCCATGGCCTTAGGTCGTCATCTCTTCCCAACCTCGGTTTTCAGGTTTCAGAACCTAGACTTTATCTCCAATCACTGCCCAAGGTTGAAGGTGATGCAGAAATCAGAACTCCTTCCCCCCATGGCAAAAAACCTTGTGCTTGGCATGTTGTCCAACGTTCAGTGTAGTTGAAACCAGTGTGGCCCATGAGGCCCCGCCCATGCTGGCGGGCCACATTGGTCACAAACACACATTGTGACGCTCAGGCTGAGCCCAGTCCTCAAGTAAGGTCACTCAGTGGCTGGATGAAGAGATAGCATATTGGGCTTGCCATGCCCCTAGGCCCCAATTTTTAACCATAGTTCGGGTTGTCCCTTCAGTATTCCCCACGGCTTGGCTTTGGAATTCCTCTTTTGGTGGGACATCTGAGATAACAAAACTGAAATGAGTCCTCCCATCCCACAGATTGACGAAAAGCAATTGGGAATCGGGCCAAATCCTCAGAGAGGAAGATTCGTCCATGGCCTATGAGGCCTCCCGGACATTCCACGGCCATCGCTGATACAAAATCCAGAGACAAAAGCCTGAGCAAGCGCCTCAGACTCGAACTTTCTTCATATCCTGAAGAGTTCTTCTCATGGTTTGTCGATCGGGCCTGCCATACCTACGTCCCCAAACATAAGCTGAGTTCGTGTTTTCATACTTCTGTCCTCAACGTCTTGGGCCACACACCCTCCAGGCTGGGCCCCTGGAGCCACACATTAGGACTGTGCCTTCCAATCCATGGGAATTCTGCCCATTCCATGGTCCAGAATCGTACAAATTAGGAGAAACCTCCAAAGTCCCTGAGGCCATCCCAATAGTGTGGGTCGCCCGGAACAAACAAGGGCTGTCTGACACCAGCTGATAATCGACCTCCACTCATACCATAGATGGATGTCCCCAGAGAAGAAGATTGAACCAGACAGGACCCTAGGCCATAATAGGATCCATTGCTTTGGGTTTCAGGCATGTGTCCTCAAAAGCCTGATTCCAATACGAGCATAGGGGTTTTCCTGAGGCACCCATCAGAACTCATCTCGTCTCCACAAGGAAACCTGTGCATGGGAGCCATGTCCAAAGCTTAGGAGAGTACTTCAGGGTCCCGGTGCCACCGCCCCATTCCAAGGCCCTCATGGACACAAAAACACATTAGGACCCATCCTCAGGAAAGTCCATTTCAACTCAGCCACCCCGGTTGCTCCCGCAGAGCCATCAGATATAAACAGTCTTGTTGCTAGGAGACAATTGGAATGCGAGGCAGGCTGCCCAGGCATCCATCCGCGAACCGTGCTCTGGAGTCATTTCATATGGGATGTCCTGGAGCTGTCCAACAGGTCTCAATTGTCCCGCAGAAGGAATCCTTGAAGGGGGCATCCCACAACTCCCAACGTGGGAAAACCTCAATGGCCTCGAGATTCCGCTCCCTTCATGAAGCGGCCATCATGCAAATAAACTCCACCCTGAGCCAACGTCTGATCCTCGCCCTGACTTCAGATGGATGAGATATTGGTTCAGATCTGCAGGGGGTACCTGCCGTGCCCTCGCCCTGAAACCCAAGTCTAGCTTGTCTTCTCAGACTTCCGTCCTCACACTCCTGGCCCCGAAGCCCTCAAGTTTGGCAATTCCGGACCCACAATGCAGCACTCTGCCTGCCCTCTAGAAAAAAAATTATTGCCTCATGAGCTGCCCAGGCACCTTAAATGAGGGTAAACCTACACAGCACTCGACTTTACCCAAAATATATAGTCTAACATGAGCACTAATGCACTGTCGAACACAACCTGAGCCCGGACCTCCTGACCAACACCCAGAAAGCTGACCGCACACTGAGCACATAAAATCCGCCATGGCCTTAGGTCATCATCTCCTCCCTACCTCAGTTTTCAGGCTTCAGAACCGAGACCTTATCTCCAATCACTGCCCAGGGGTGAGTGTGATGCAGAAATCAGGACTCCTCCTTACCCATGGCAAGAACCCTTGTGGTTGGCACGTTGTCCAAAGTTCAGTGTAGGAGAAACCAGCATTCACCCTGAGGCCCCGCCCATTCTTGAGTATTAGGAGCGCATACACAGGCATTGTGACCCTCAGCATGAGTCCTGTCCTCTAGTATGTCCTCTCAGTGGCTGGAACATTAGATGTCATAATGGGCTTGTTATGTCCCTAGGCCCCAATTTTTAACCAGATTTCTGAATGTCCAGTCGCCCCTCCCCAGGGCTCTACTCTGGAATCCATCATTTGGTGGGACACCTGAGGTTAAAAAAGAAAACAACAACAACAACAACAACAAAAAAAAAATCGAACTTCTTCCAGCCCACAGAATGACCCCAAACTCTTTGGACGGGGCCAAACAACCAGAGAGTAAGACTCGTCCATTTCCCATGAAGTCACCCAGAAATTCCACGACCATGAGTGACACGATATCCAGAGACAAAAACTTGAGCAGGAACCTCACACTCGCCCTTCTTTCAAATCCCGAAGAGTTCTCCTCATGGTCTGTAGATCAGTCCTGCCATACCTATGACCCGAAATATAAGCTGAGTTTGTGTTTTCAGACAACTGTCCAAACAGCCCTGGCCTACACATCCTACAGGCTCAGGCCCCTGGAGCCGAACCTCAGGACTGTACTTGCCCTCTCCAAGGGAATTGTGTGTGCCCATTCCAATGGCCACAACCCTTCTAATAGGATAAACCTCCAAAGTCCCTGATCCATCTCAATAGTGGTGGCTTCCCAGGAAAAACAGGGGCAATCTGAGCCCAACTGAGCAGCTACCTGCACTCAGACCCATAGACAGATGTCCCCAGAGGTAAAAAGGAAAGAACAGGCCCCTAGGCACTAATCAGACCATTGCTTTGGTTTCCAGGCATCTCTCCTCACATTCCTGGATTTCAAAAGCAGCATATAGCTGATTCTTGACTCACCCATCAGAAAACATCTCATCTACACATGGGAAACTTGCACGTTGGAGCTGTGTCAAAGCCTCTGTTTAGGAGAACCCTTTAGGGCCCCAGTGCCACCGCTTCATTCCAAAGTCTCCATAGACACAAAAGCACGTTAGGATCCATCCCCAGGGGTGTCCATTTCAACTCAGCGTCCTCGGTTGCTCCACACAGATCCAGGAGATCTAACCTGTCTTGTTGCTAGGAGACAATTGGAATGCGAGGTGGGATACCCAGCCATCCATCCTTAGGACCCTGCTCAGAATCATTGGCCTGGAACCAAACAACAGGTCTCAATTGTCCTGCAGAAGACTCTCTGCAGTTTGGAGCTTCTCCCAACTCCCCTCGTGGAAAAACACCCATGGCCTCGTGATACCCCCCCCCATTTATGAAGGGGCCATCAGGGACAGAAACTCCAACCTGAGCGATCGTCTGATCCTGCCTGACCTCAGATGCACGAGATCTTGATTCAGGTCTGTAGATTGTGCCTGCCATGGCCTCACCCAGAAACCTAAGCCTAGCTTGTGTTCTCAGACTTTTGTCGTCAGACTACTGGCCCACAAGCCCTCCATTTTGGCAATCCAGAACTACAATGCAGCACTCTGCTAGCCCTCCAGAAGAAAAACATTGCCTCTGGGGCTACCCAGTAACCCCAAATGAGGATCAACCTGCACCGACCTTGGCTGTACCCCAAATACATAGGCTGACCAGGGCACTAATGCCCTTTCTGACACAGCCTGAGCCTGGACCCCGTGGACCCTCCCAGACAGCTGGCCGCACACTGAGCACATCGAGCCGCCATGGCCTTAGGTCGGCATCTCTTCCCAACCTCGGTTTTCAGGTTTCAGAACCTAGACCTTATCTCCAATCACTGCCCAGGGTTGAAGGTGATGCAGAAATAGGAACTCCTTCCCCATGGCAAGAAAGCTTGTGGTTGGCATGTTGTCCAACGTTCAGTGTAGTTGAAACCAGTGTGGCCCATGAGGCCCCGCCCATGCTGGCGTGCCACATTGGTCACAAACACACATTGTGACGCTCAGGCTGAGCCCAGTCCTCAAGTAAGGCCACTCAGTGGCTGGATGAAGAGATAGCATATTGGGCTTGCCATGCCCCTAGGCCCCAATTTTTAACCATAGTTCGGGTTGTCCCTTCAGTCTTCCCCACGGCTTGGCTTTGGAATTCCTCTTTTGGTGGGACATCTGAGATAACAAAACTGAAATGAGTCCTCCCATCCCACAGATTGACGAAAAGCAATTGGGAATCGGGCCAAATCCTCAGAGAGGAAGATTCGTCCATGGCCCATGAGGCCTCCCCGACATTACACGGCCATCGCTGATCAAAATCCAGAGAAAAAAGCCTGAGCAAGCGCCTCAGACTCGCCCTTTCTTCATATCCTGAAGAGTTCTTCTCATGGTTTGTAGATCGGGCCTGCCATACCTACGTCCCCAAACCTAAGCTGAGTTTGTGTTTTCAGACTTCTGTCCTCAATGTCATGGGCCACACACCCTCCAGGCTGGGCCCCTGGAGCCACACATTAGGACTGTGCCTACCAATCCATGGGAATTCTGCCCATTCCATGGTCCAGAATCGTACAAATGAGGAGCAACCTCCAAATTCCCTGAGGCCATCCCAATAGTGTGGGTCGCCCGGAACAAAAAAGGGCTGTCTGACACCAGCTGATAATCGACCTCCACTCATACCATAGATGGATGTCCCCAGAGAAGAAGATTGAACCAGACAGGACCCTAGGCCATAATAGGATCCATTGCTTTGGGTTACAGGCATGTGTCCTCAAAAGCCTGATTCCAATACGAGCATAGGGGTTTTCCTGAGGCACCCATCAGAACTCATCTCGTCTCCACAAGGAAACCTGGGAGCCATGTCCAAAGCTTAGGAGAGTACTTCTGGGTCCCGGTGCCACCGCCCCATTCCAAGGCCCTCATGGACACAAAAACAAATTAGGACCCATCCTCAGGAAAGTCCATTTCAACTCAGCCACCCCGGTTGCTCCAGCAGAGCCATCAGATCTAAACAGTCTTGTTGCTAGGAGACAATTGGAATGCGAGGCAGGCTGCCCAGGCATCCATCCGTGAACCGTGCTCTGGAGTCATTTCATATGGGATGTCCTGGAGCTGTCCAACATGTCTCAATTGTCCCACAGAAGGAATCCTTGAAGGGGGCATCCCACAACTCCCAACGTGGGAAAACCTCAATGGCCTCGAGATTCCGCTCCCTTCATGAAGCAGCCGTCATGCTCAGAAAGTCCCACCTGAGCCAACGTCTGATCCTCGCCCTGACTTCACATGGATGAGATATTGGTTCAGATCTGCAGGGGGTACTTGCCGTGCCCACGCCCTGAAACCCAAGTCTAGCTTGTCTTCTCAGACTTCCGTCCTCACACTCCTGGACCCGAAGCCCTCAAGTTTGGCAATTCCGGACCCACAATGCAGCACTCTGCCTGCCCTCTAGAAAAAAAAAATTATTGCCTCATAAGCTGCCCAGGCACCTTAAATGAGGGTAAACCTACACAGCACTCGACTTTACCCAAATTATATAGTCTAACCTGGGCTCTAATGCACTGTCGAACACAACCTGAGCCCGGACCTCCTGACCAACACCCAGAAAGCTGACCGCACACTGAACACATAAAACCCGCCATGGCCTTAGGTCATCATCTCTTCCCTACCTCAGTTTTCAGGCTTCAGAACGAGAACTTATGTCCAATCACTGCCCAGGGGTGAGTGTGATGCAGAAGTCAGAACTCCTCCTTACCCATGGCAAGAACCCTTGTGGCTGGCACGTTGTCCAACGTTCAGTGTAGGAAAAACCAGCATTCACCCTGCGGCCCCGCCCATTCTTGAGTGCGACGAGTGCATACACACGCATTGTGACCCTAAGCATGAGTCCTGTCCTCTAGTAAGTCCTCTCAGTGGCTGGAACATTAGATGTCATAATGGGCTTGACATGTCCCTAGGCCCCAATTTTTAACCAGATTTCTGATTGACCATTCGGCCCTCCCCAGGGCTCTACTCTGGAATCCATCATTTGGTGGGACACCTGAGGTTAAAAAAAAACAACAACAACAACAACAAAACGTACTTCTAACAGCCCACAAAATGACCCCTTACTCTTTGGACGGGGCCAAACCACCAGAGAGTAAGACTCGTCCATTTCCCATGAAGTCACACAGAAATTCCATGACCATGAGTGACACGATATCCAGAGACAAAAACTTGAGCAGGAGCCTCACACTCGCCCTTCTTTCAAATCCCGAAGAGTTCTCCTCATGGTCTGTAGATCAGTCCTGCCATACCTATGACCCGAAACATAAGCCGAGTTTGTGTTTTCAGACAACTGTCCAAACAGCCCTGGCCTACACAACCTACAGGCTCAGGCCCCTGGAACCAAACCTGAGGACTGTACTTGCCCTCTCCAAGGGAATTGTGTGTGCCCATTCCAATGGCCACAACCCTTCTAATAGGATAAACCTCCAAAGTCCCTGATCCATCTCAATAGTGGTGGCTTCCCAGGAAAAACAGGGGCAATCTGAGCCCAACTGAGCACCTACCTGCACTCAGACCCATAGACAGATGTCCCGAGAGGTAAAAAGGAAAGAACAGGCCCCTAGGCACTAATTAGATTCATTGCTTTGGTTTCCAGGCATCTCTCCTCAGAGGCCTGGATTTCAAAAGCAGCATATAGCTGTTTCTTGACTCACCCATCAGAAAACATCTCATCTACACATGGGAAACTTGCACGTTGGAGCTGTGTCAAAGCCTCTGTTTAGGAGAACCCTTTAGGGCCCCAGTGCCACCGCTTCATTCCAAGGTCTCCATAGACACAAAAGCACGTTAGGACCCATCCCCAGGGGTGTCCATTTCAACTCAGCGTCCTCGGTTGCTCCCCACAGATCCAGAAGATCTAACCTGTCTTGTTGCTAGGAGACATTTGGAATACGAGGTGGGCTACCCAGCCATCCATCCTTAGAACCCTGCTCAGAATCATTGGCCTGGAGCCAAACAACAGGTCTCAATTGTCCTGCAGAAGACTCTCTGCAGTTTGGAGCTTCTCACAACTCCCATCTTGGGAAAACACCCATGGCCTCGTGATGCCCCCCCCCCCACTCATGAAGGGGCGATCAGGGACAGAAACTCCAACCTGAGCGATCGTCTGATCCTCGACCTGACTTCAGATGCACGAGATCTCGATTCAGGTCTGTCGATTGTGCCTGCCATGGCCTCACCCAGAAACCTAAGCCTAGCTTGTGTTCTCAGACTTTTTCGTCAGACTACTGGCCCACAAGCCCTCCAGTTTGGCAATCCAGAACTACAATGCCGCACTCTGCCTGCCCTCCCGAAGAAAAACATTGTCCTCTGGGGCTACCCAGTAACCCCAAATGAGGATCAACCTGCACCGACCTTGGCTGTACCCCAAATACATAGGCTGACCAGGGCACTAATGCCCTTTCTGACACAGCCTGAGCCTGGACCCCCTGGACCCTCCCAGACAGCTGGCCGCACACTGAGCACATCGAGCCGCCATGGCCTTAGGTCGTCATCTCTTCCCAACATCGGTTTTCAGGTTTCAGAACCAAGACCTTATCTCCATTCACTGCCCAGGGTTGAAGGTGATGCAGAAATCAGAACTCCTTCCCCATGGCATGAAACCTTGTGGTTGGCATGTTGTCCAACGTTCAGTGTAGTTGAAACCAGTGTGGCCCATGAGGCCCCGCCCATGCTCGCAGGCCACATTGGTCACAAACACACATTGTGACGCTCAGGCTGAGCCCAGTCCTCAAGTAAGGCCACTCAGTGGCTGGATGAAGAGATAGCATATTGGGCAGCCATGCCCCTAGGCCCCAATTTTTAACCATAGTTCGGGTTGACCCTTCAGTCTTCCCCACGGCTTGGCTTTGGAATTCCTCTTTTGGTGGGACACCTGAGGTAACAAAACTGAAATGAGTCCTCCCATCCCACAGATTGACGAAAAGCAATTGGGAATCAGGCCAAATCCTCAGAGAGGAAGATTCGTCCATGGCCCATGAGGCCTCCCCAACATTACACGGCCATCGCTGATCAAAATCCAGAGAAAAAAGCCTGAGCAAGCGCCTCAGACTCGCCCTTTCTTCATATCCTGAAGAGTTCTTCTCATGGTTTGTAGATCGGGCCTGCCATACCTACGTCCCCAAACCTAAGCTGAGTTTGTGTTTTCAGATTTCTGTCCTCAAAGTCTTGGGCCCCACACCCTCCAGGCTGGGCCCCTGGAGCCACACATTAGGACTGTGCCTACCAATCCATGGGAATTCTGCCCATTCCATGGTCCAAAATCGTACAAATTAGGAGAAACCTCCAAAGTCCCTGAGGCCATCCCAATAGTGTAGGTCGCGCGGAAGAAACAAAGGCGGTCTGACAACAGCTGATAATCGACCTCCACTCATACCATAGATGGATGTCCCCAGAGAAGAAGATTGAACCAGACAGGACCCAGGGCATAATAGGATCCATTGCTTTGGGTTACAGGCATGTGTCCTCAAAAGCCTGATTCCAATACGAGCATAGGGGTTTTCCTGAGGCACCCATCAGAACTCATCTCGTCTCCACAAGGAAACCTGTGCATGGGAGCCATGTCCAAAGCTTAGGAGAGTACTTCAGGGTCCCGGTGCCACCGCCCCATTCCAAGGCCCTCATGGACACAAAAACACATTAGGACCCATTCTCAGGAAAGTCCATTTCAACTCAGCCACCCCGCTTGCTCTGGCAGAGCCATCAGATCTAAACTGTCTTGTTGCTAGGAGACAATTGGAATGCGAGGCGGGCTTCCCAGGCATCCATCCGCGAACGGTGCTCTGGAGTCATTCCATATGGGATGTCCTGGAGCTGTCCAACAGGTCTCAATTGTCCCGCAGAAGGAATCCATGAAGGGGGCATCCCACAACTCCCAACGTGGGAAAACCTCAATGGCCTCGAGATTCTGCTCCCTTCATGAAGCGGCCGCCATGCTCAGAAACTCCAACCTGAGCCAACGTCTGATCCTCGCCCTGACTTCAGATGCATGGGATATTGGTTCAGATCTGCAGGGGGTACCTGCCGTGCCCTCGCCCTGAAACCCAAGTCTGGCTTCTCTTCTCAGACTTCCGTCCTCACACTCCTGGCCCCGAAGCCCTCAAGTTTGGCAATTCCGGACCCACAATGCAGCACTCTGCCTGCCCTCTAGAAAAAAAATTATTGCCTCATGAGCTGCCAAGGCACATTAAATGAGGGTAAACCTACACAGCACTCGACATTACCCAAATTATATAGTCTAACCTGGGCACTAATGCACTGTCGAACACAACCTGAGCCCGGACCTCCTGACCAACACCCAGAAAGCTGACCGCACACTGAGCACATAAAACCCGCCATGGCCTTAGGTCATCATCTATTCCCTACCTCAGTTTTCAGGCTTCAGAACCGAGACCTTATCTCCAATCACTGCCCAGGGGTGAGTGTGATGCAGAAATCAGAACTCCTCCTTACCCATGGCAAGAACCCTTGTGGTTGGCACGTTGTCCAATGTTCAGTGTAAAAAAAACCAGCATTCACCCTGAGGCCCCGCCCATTCTTGAGTGCGACGAGGGCATACACACGCATTGTGACCCTCAGCATGAGTCCTGTCCTCTAGTAAGTCCTCTCAGTGGCTGGACCATTAGATGTCATAATGGGCTTGACATGTCCCTAGGCCCCAATTTTTAACCAGATTTCTGATTGTCCCGTCGCCCCTCCCCAGGGCTCTACTCAGGAATCCATCATTTGGTGGGACACCTGAGGTTAAAAAAGAAAACAACAACAACAAAAAAAAAAAAACAAAAAACGGACTTCTTCCAGCCCACAGAATGACCGCAAACTCTTTGGACGGGGCCAAACCACCAGAGAGTAAGACTCGTCCATTTCCCATGAAGTCACCCAGAAATTCCACGACCATGAGTGACACGATATCTAGAGACAAAAACTTGAGCAGAGCCTCACACTCGCCCTTCTTTCAAATCCCGAAGAGTTCTCCTCATGGTCTGTACATCAGTCCTGCCATACCTATGACCCGAAACATAAGCTGAGTTTGTGTTTTCAGACAACTGTCCAAACAGCCCTGGCCTACACAACCTACAGGCTCAGGCCCCTGGAGCCAAACCTGAGGACTGTACTTGCCCTCTCCAAGGGAATTGTGTGTGCCCATTCCAATGGCCACAACCCTTCTCATAGTATAAACCTCCAAAGTCCCTGATCCATCTCAATAGTGGTGGCTTCCCAGGAAAAACAGGGGCAATCTGAGCCCAACTGAGCACCTACCTGCACTCAGACCCATAGACAGATGTCCCCAGAGGTAAAAAGGAAAGAACAGGCCCCTAGGCACTATACAGATCCATTGCTTTGGTTTCCAGGCATCTCTCCTCAGAGGCCTGGATTTCAAAAGCAGCATATAGCTGTTTCTTGACTCACCCATCAGAAACATCTCATCTACACATGGGAAACTTGCACGTTGGAGCTGTGTCAAAGCCTTTGTTTAGGAGAAACCTTTTGGGCCCCAGTGCCACCGCTTCATTCCAAGGTCTCCATAGACACAAAAGCACGTTAGGACCCA
The DNA here is from genome assembly GCF_964662115.1 of Mustela nivalis. Lineage (NCBI taxonomy): Eukaryota > Metazoa > Chordata > Mammalia > Carnivora > Mustelidae > Mustela > Mustela nivalis. The sequence goes on from NW_028136538.1 coordinate 431,958, forward strand.
TCCCCAGGGGTGTCCATTTCAACTCAGCGTCCTCGGTTGCTCCCCACAGATCCAGGAGATCTAACCTGTCTTGTTGCTAGGAGACAATTGGAATGCGAGGTGGGCTACCCAGCCATCCATCCTTAGAGCCCTGCTCAGAATCATTGGCCTGGATCCAAACAACAGGTCTCAATTGTCCTGCAGAAGACTCTCTGCAGTTTGGAGCTTCTCACAACTCCCATCGTGGGAAAACACCAATGGCCTCCTGAAGCCCCCCCCATTCATGAAGGGGCCATCAGGGACAGAAACTCCAACCTGAGCGATCGTCTGATCCTCGCCTTGACTTCAGATGCACGAGATCTCGATTCAGGTCTGTAGATTGTGCCTGCCATGGCCTCACCCAGAAACCTAAGCCTAGCTTGTGTTCTCAGACTTTTGTCGTCAGACTACTGGCCCACAAGCCCTCCAGTTTGGCAATCCAGAACTACAATGCAGCACTCTGCCGGCCCTCCAGAAGAAAAACATTGTCCTCTGGGGCTACCCAGTAACCCCAAATGAGGATCAACCTACACCGACCTTGGCTGTACCCCAAATACATAGGCTGACCAGGGCACTAATGCCCTTTCTGACACAGCCAGAGCCTGGAATCCCTGGCCCATCCCAGACAGCTGGCCGCACACTGAGCACATCGAGCCTCCATGGCCTTTGGTCGTCATCTCTTCCCAAACTCCGTTTTCAGGTTTCAGATCTTAGACCTAATCTCCAATCATGCCGAAGGTTGAAGGTGATGCAGAAATCAGAACTCCTTCCCCATGGCAAGAAACCTTGTGGTTGGCAAGTTGTCCAACGTTCAGTGTCATTGAAACCAGTGTGGCCCATGAGGCCCCGCCAATGCTTGCGGGCCACATTGGTCACAAACATACATTGTGACCCTCAGGATGAGCCCAGTCCTCAAGTAAGGCCACTCAGTGGCTGGATGAAGAGATAGCATATTGGGCTTGCCATGCCCCTAGGCCCCAATTTTTAACCATATTTCGGGTTGTCCCTTCAGTCTTCCCCACGGCTTGGCTTTGGAATCCTCTTTTGGTGGGACACCTGAGGTAACAAACCTGAAATGAGTCCTCCCATCCCACAGATTGACGAAAAGCAATTGGGAATCGGGCCAAATTCTCAGAGAGGAAGATTCGTCCATGGCCCATGAGGCCTCCCCGACATTCCACGGCTATCGCTGATACAAAATCCAGAGACAAAAGCCTGAGCAAGCGACTCAGACTCGCACTTTCTTCATATCCTGAAGAGTTCTTCTCATGGTAGTAGATCGGGCCTGCCATACCTACGTCCCCAAACCTAAGCTGAGTTTGTTTTCAGACAACTGTCTAAACAGCCCTGGCCTACACAACCTACAGGCTCAGGCCCCTGGAGGAAAACCTGAGGAATGTACTTGCCTTCTCCAAGGGAATTGTATGTGCCCATTCCTATGGCCACAACCCTTCTAATAGGATAAATCTCCAAAGTCCCTGATCCATCTCAAAAGTGGTGGCTTCCCAGGAAAAACAGGGGCAATCTGAGCCCAAATGAGCACCTACCTGCACTCAGACCCATAGACAGATGTCCCCAGAGGTAAAAAGGAAAGAACAGGCCCCTAGGCACTAATCAGATCCATTGCTTTGGTTTCCAGGCATCTCTCCTCAGAGGCCTGGATTTCAAAAGCAGCTTATAGCTTTTTCTTGACTCACCCATCAGAAAACATCTCATCTACACATGGGAAAATTGCACGTTGGAGCTGTGTCAAAGCCTCTGTTTAGGAGAACCCTTTAGGGCCCCAGTGCCACCGCTTCATTCCAAGGTCTCCATACACAAAAGCACATTAGGACCCATCACCAGGGGTGTCTATTTCAACTCAGCATCCTCGGTAGCTGCCCACAGATCCAGGAGATCTAACCTGTCTTGTTGCTAGGAGACAATTGGAATGTGAGGTGGGCTACCCAGCCATCCATCCTTAGAACCCTGCTCAGAATCATTGGCCTGGAACCAAACAACAGGTCTCAATTGTCCTGCAGAAGACTCTCTGCTGTTTGGAGCTTCTCACAACTCCCATCGTGAGAAAACACCAATGGCCTCGTGATGCCCCCCCATTCATGAAGGGGCGATCAGGGACAGAAACTCCAACCTGAGCGATCGTCTGATCCTCGCCCTGACTTCAGATGCACGAGATCTCGATTCAGGTCTGTAGATTGTGCCTGCCATAGCCTCACCAAGAAACCTAAGCCTAGCTTGTGTTCTTAGACTTTTGTCGTCAGACTACTGGCCCACAAGCTCTCCATTTGGAAATCCAGAACTACAATGCAGCACTCTGCCGGCCCTCCAGAAGAAAAACATTGTCCTCTGGGGCTACCAAGTAACCCCAAATGAGGATAACCTGCACCGACCATGGCTGTACCCCAAATACATAGGCTGACCAGGGCACTAATGCCCTTTCTGACACAGCCTGAGCCTGGACCCCCTGGACCCTCCCAGACAGCTGGCCGCACACTGAGCACATCGAGCCGCCATGGCCTTAGGTCGTCATCTCTTCCCAACCTCGGTTTTCAGGTTTCAGAACCTAGACCTTATCTCCAATCACTGCCCAGGGTTGAAGGTGATGCAGAAATCAGAACTCCTTCCCCATGGCAAGAAAACTCGTGGTTGGCATGTTGTCCAACGTTCAGTGTAGTTGAAACCAGTGTTGCCCATGAGGCCCCGCCCATGCTCGCGGGCCACATTGGTCACAAACACACATTGTGACGCTCAGGCTGAGCCTCAAGTAAGGCCGCTCAGTGGCTGGATGAAGAGATAGCATATTGGGCTTGCCATGCCCCTAGGCCCCAATTTTTAACCATAGTTCGGGTTGACCCTTCAGTCTTCCCCACGGCTTGGCTTTGGAATTCCTCTTTTGGTGGGACACCTGAGGTAACAAAACTGAAATGAGTCCTCCCATCCCACAGATTGACGAAAGCAATTGGGAATCGGGCCAAATCCTCAGAGAGGAAGATTCGTCCATGGCCCATGAGGCCTCCCCGACATTCCACGGCCATCGCTGATACAAAATCCAGAGACAAAAGCCTGAGCAAGCACCTCAGACTCGCACTTTCCTCATATCCTGAAGAGTTCTTCTCATGGCCTGCCATACCTACGTCCCCAAATCTAAGCTGAATTTGTGTTTTCAGACTTCTGTCCTCAAAGTCTTGGGCCAACCACTTTGCAGGCTGGGCCCCTGGAGCCACACATTAGGACTGTGCCTACCAATCCATGGGAATTCTGCCCATTCCATGGTCCAAAATAGTACAAATTAGGAGAAACCTCCAAAGACCCTGAGGCCATCCCAGTAGATTTTGTCGCCCTGAACAAACAAGGGCTGTCTAACGCCAGCTGATAATCGACCTCCACTCATACCATAGATGGACGTCCCCAGAGAAGAAGATTGAACCAGACATGACCCTAGGCCATAATAGGATCCATTTCTTTGGGTTACAGGCATGTGTCCTCAAAAGCCTGATTCCAATACGAGCATAGGAGTTTTCCTGAGGCACCCATCAGAACTCATCTCGTCTCCACAAGGAAACCTGTGCATGGGAGCCATGTCCAAAGCTTAGGAGAGTACTTCAGGGTCCCGGTGCCACCGCCCCATTCCAAGGCCCTCATGGACACAAAAACACATTAGGACCCATCCTCAGGAAAGTCCATTTCAACTCAGCCACCCCGGTTGCTCCGGCAGAGCCATCAGATCAAAACTGTCTTGTTGCTAGGAGACAATTGGAATGCGAGGCGGGCTTCCCAGGCATCCATCCGCGAACGATGCTCTGGAGTCATTCCATATGGGATGTCCTGGAGCTGTCCAACAGGTCTCAATTGTCCCGCAGAAGGAATCCTTGAAGGGGGCATCCCACAACTCCCAACGTGGGAAAACCTCAATGGCCTCGAGATTCTGCTCCTTTCATGAAGCGGCCGTCATGCTCAGAAACTCCAACCTGAGCCAACGTCTGATCCTCGCCCTGACTTCAGATGCATGAGATATTGGTTCAGATCTGCAGGGGGTACCTGCCATGCCCTCGCCCTGAAACCCAAGTCTAGCTTGTCTTCTCAGACTTCCGTCCTCACACTCCTTGCCCCGAAGCCCTCAAGTTTGGCAATTCCGGACCCACAATGCAGCACTCTGCCTGCCCTCTAGAAAAAAAATTATTGCGTCATGAACTGTCCAGGCACCTAAATGAGGGTAAACCTACACAGCACTCGACTTTACCCAAATTATAAAGTGTAACCTGGGCACTAATGCACTGTCGAACAAACCTGAGCCCGGACCTCCTAACCAGCACCCAGAAAGCTGACTGCAAACTGAGCACATAAAACCCGCCATGGCCTTAGGTCATCATCTCTTCCCTACCTCAGTTTTAAGGCTTCAGAACCGAGACCTTATCACCAATCACTGCCCAGGGGTGAGTGTGATGCAGAAATCAGAATTCCTCCTTACCCATGGCAAGAATCCTTGTGGTTGGCACGTTCAGTGTAGGAGAAACCAGCATTCACCCTGAGGCCCCGCCCATTCTTGAGTGCGATGAGGGCATACACACGCATTGAGACCCTCAGCATGAGTCCTGTCCTCTAGTAAGTCCACTCAGTGGCTGGACCATTAGATGTCATAATGGGCTTGACATGTCCCTAGGCCCCAATTTTTAACCAGATTTCTGATTGTCCAGTCGCCCCTCCCCAGGGCTCTACTCTGGAATCCATCATTTGGTGGGACACCTGAGGTTAAAAAAGAAAACAACAACAACAACAACAACAACAACAAAAAAAAAAAACGGACTTCTTCCAGCCCACAGAATGACCGCAAGCTCTTTGGACGGGGCCAAACCACCAGAGAGTAAGACTCGTCCATTTCCCATTAAGTCACCCAGAAATTCAACGACCATGAGTGACACGATATCCAGGACAAAAACTTGAGCAGAGCCTCACACTCGCCCTTCTTTCAAATCCCGAAGAGTTCTCCTCATGGTCTGTAGATCAGTTCTGCCATACCTATGACCCGAAATATAAGCCGAGTTTGTGTTTTCAGACAACTGTCCAAACAGCCCTGGCCTTCACAACCTACAGGCTCAGGCCCCTGGAGCCAAACCTGAGGACTGTACTTGCCCTCTCCAAGGGAATTGTGTGTGCCCATTCCAATGGCCACAACACTTCTCATAGTATAAACCTCCAAAGTCCCTGATCCATCTCAATAGTGGTGGCTTCCCAGGAAAAACAGGGGCAAACTGAGCCCAACTGAGCACCTACCTGCACTCAGACCCATAGACAGATGTCCCCAGAGGTAAAAAGGAAAGAACAGGCACCTAGCCACTAATCAGATCCATTGCTTTGGTTTCCAGGCATCTCTCCTCAGAGGCCTGGATTTCAAAAGCAGCATATACCTGTTTCTTGACTCACCCATCAGAAACATCTCATCTACACATGGGAAACTTGCACGTTGGAGCTGTGTCAAAGCCTTTGTTTAGGAGAAACCTTTTGGGCCCCAGTGCCACCGCTTCATTCCAAGGTCTCCATAGACACAAAAGCACGTTAGGACCCATCCCCAGGGGTGTCCATTTCAACTCAGCGTCCTCGGTTGCTCCCCACAGATCCAGGAGATCTAACCTGTCTTGTTGCTAGGAGACAATTGGAATGCGAGGTGGGCTACCCAGCCATCCATCCTTAGAGCCCTGCTCAGAATCATTGGCCTGGAGCCAAACAACAGGTCTCAATTGTCCTGCAGAAGACTCTCTGCAGTTTGGAGCTTCTCACAACTCCCATCGTGGGAAAACACCAATGGCCTCCTGAAGCACCCCCCATTCATGAAGGGGCCATCAGGGACAGAAACTCCAACCTGAGCGATCGTCTGATCCTCGCCCTGACTTCAGATGCACGAGATCTCGATTCAGGTCTGTAGATTGTGCCTGCCATGGCCTCACCCAGAAACCTAAGCCTAGCTTGTGTTCTCAGACTTTTGTCGTCAGACTACTGGCCCACAAGCCCTCCAGTTTGGCAATCCAGAACTACAATGCAGCACTCTGCCGGCCCTCCAGAAGAAAAACATTGTCCTCTGGGGCTACCCAGTAACCCCAAATGAGGATCAACCTGCACCGACCTTGGCTGTACCCCAAATACATAGGCTGACCAGGGCACTAATGCCCTTTCTGACACAGCCAGAGCCTTGAATCCCTGGCCCATCCCAGACAGCTGGCCGCACACTGAGCACATCGAGCCTCCATGGCCTTTGGTCGTCATCTCTTCCCAAACTCCGTTTTCAGGTTTCAGATCTTAGACCTAATCTCCAATCATGCCGAAGGTTGAAGGTGATGCAGAAATCAGAACTCCTTCCCCATGGCAAGAAACCTTGTGGTTGGCATGTTGTCCAACGTTCAGTGTCATTGAAACCAGTGTGGCCCATGAGGCCCCGCCAATGCTCGCGGGCCACATTGGTCACAAACATACATTGTGACCCTCAGGATGAGCCCAGTCCTCAAGTAAGGCCACTCAGTGGCTGGATGAAGAGATAGCATATTGGGCTTGCCATGCCCCTAGGCCCCAATTTTTAACCATAGTTCGGGTTGTCCCTTCAGTCTTCCCCACGGCTTTGCTTTGGAATTCCTCTTTTGGTGGGACACCTGAGGTAACAAACCTGAAATGAGTCCTCCCATCCCACAGTTTGATGAAAAGCAATTGGGAATCGGGCCAAACCTCAGAGAGGAAGATTCGTCCATGGCCCATGAGGCCTGGCCGACATTCCTCGGCCATCGCTGATACAAAATCCAGAGACAAAAGCCTGAGCAAGTGCCTCAGTCTCGCACTTTCTTCATATCCTGAAGATTTCTTCTCATGGTTTGTCGATCGGGCCTGCCATACATACGTCCCCAAATCTAAGCTGAGTTTATGTTTTCAGACTTCTGTCCTCAAAATCTTGGGCCACACACGCTCCAGGCTGGGCGCCTGGAGCCACACATTAGGACTCTGCCTACCAATCCATGGGAATTCTGCCCATTCCATTTTCCAAAATCGTACAAATTAGGAGAAACCTCCAAAGTCCCTGAGGCCATCCCAATAGTGTAGGTCGCCCGGAACAAACAAGGACTGTCTGACACCAGCTGATAATCGACATCCACTCATACCATAGATGGATGTCCCCAGAGAAGAAGATTGAACCAGACAGGACACTAGGCCATAATAGGATCCATTGCTTTGGGTTAATGGATCCATTGCTTTGGGTTACAGGCATGTGTCCTCAAAAGCCTGATTCCAATACGAGCATAGGGGTTTTCCTGAGGCACCCATCAGAACTCATCTCGTCTCCACAAGGAAACCTGTGCATGGGAGCCATGTCCAAAGCTTAGGAGAGTACTTCAGGGTCCCGGTGCCACCGCCCCATTAAAAGGCCCTCATGGACACAAAAACACATTAGGACCCATCCTCTGGAAAGTCCATTTCAACTCAGCCACCCCGGTTGCTCCGGCAGAGGCATCAGATCTAAACTGTCTTGTTGCTAGGAGACAATTGGAATGGGAGGCGGGCTTCCCAGGCATCCATCCGCGAACGGTGCTCTGGAGTCATTCCATATGGGATGTCCTGGAGCTGTCCAACAGGTCTCAATTGTCCCGCAGAAGGAATCCTTGAAGGGGGCATCCCACAACTCCCAACGTGGGAAAACCTCAATGGCCCCGAGATTCCGCTCCCTTCATAAAGCGGCCGTCATGCACAGGAACTCCAACCTGAGCCAACGTCTGATCCTCGCCCTGACTTCAGAAGCATGAGATAGTGGTTCAGATCTGCAGGGGGTACCTGTCGTGCCCTCGCCCTGAAACCCATGTCTAGCTTGTCTTCTCACACTTCCGTCCTCAAACTCATGGCCCCGAAGTCCTAAAATTTGGCAATTCCGGACCCACAATGCAGCACTCTGCCGGCCCTCTAGAAAAAAAAAAATATTGCCTCATGAGCTTCCCAGGCACCTTAAATGAGGGTAAACCTACACAGAACTCGACTTTAACCAAATTATATAGTCTAACCTGGGCACTAATGCACTGTCGAACACAACCTGAGCCCGGACCTCCTGACCAACACCCAGAAAGCTGACCGCACACTGAGCACATAAAACCCGCCATGGCCTTAGGTCATCATGTCTTCCCTACCTCAGTTTTCAGGCTTCAGAACCGAGACCTTATCTCCAATCACTGCCCAGGGGTGAGTGTGATGCAGAAATCATAACGCCTCCTTACCCATGGCAAGAACCCTTGTGGTTGGCACGTTGTCCAACGTTAAGTGTATGAGAAACCAGCATTCACCCTGAGGCCCCGCCCATTCTTGAGTGTGACAAGGGCATACACACGCATTGTGACCCTCAGAATGAGTCCTGTCCTCTAGTAAGTCCTCTCAGTGGCTGGACCTTTAGATGTCATAATGGGCTTGACATGTCACTAGGCCCCAATTTTTAACCAGATTTCTGACTGTCCAGTAGCCCCTCCCCAGGTCTCTACTCTGGAATCCCTCATTTGGTGGGACACCTGAGGTTAAAAAAGAAAAAAAAAACAACAACAACAACAACAAAAAAAAACGGACTTCTTCCAGCCCACAGAATGACCCCAATCTCTTTGGACGGGGCCAAACCACCAGAGAGTAAGACTCGTCCATTTCCCATAAAGTCTCCCAGAAATTCCACGACCATGAGTGACACGATATCCAGAGACAAAAACTAAAGCAGAGCCTCACACTAGCCCTTCTTTCAAATCCCGAAGAGTTCTCCTCATGGTCTGTACATCAGTCCTGCCATACCTATGACCCGAAACATAAGCCAAGTTTGTGTTTTCAGACAACTGTCCAAACAGCCCTGGCCTATACAACCTACAGGCTCAGGCCCCTGCATTCAAACCTGAGGACTGTACTTGACCTCTCCAAGGGAATTGTGTGTGCCCATTCCAATGGCCACAACCCTTCTAATAGGATAAACCTCCAAAGTCCCTGATCCATCTCAAAAGTGGTGGCTTCCCAGGAAAAACAGGGGCAATCTGAGCCCAAATGAGCACCTACCTGCACTCAGACCCATAGACAGATGTCCCCAGAGGTAAAAAGGAAAGAACAGGCCCCTAGGCACTAATCAGATCCATTGCTTTGGTTTCCAGGCATCTCTCCTCAGAGGCCTGGATTTCAAAAGCAGCATATAGCTGTTTCTTGACTCATCAGAAAACATCTCATCTACACATGGGAAACTTGCACGTTGGAGCTGTGTCAAAGCCTCTGTTTAGGAGAACACTTTAGGGCACCAGTGCCACCTCTTCATTCCAAGGTCTCCATAGACAAAAAAGCACATTAGGACCCATCCTTAGGGGTGTCCATTTCAACACAGCGTTTCCGGTTGCTCCCCACAGATCCAGGAGATCTAACCTGTCTTGTTGCTAGGAGACAATTGGAATGCGAGGTGGGCTACGCAGCCATCCATCCTTAGAACCCTGCTCAGAATTATTGGCCTGGAGCCAAGCAACGGTCTCAATTGACCTGCAGAAGACTCTCTGCAGTTTGTAGCTTCTCACAACTCCCATCGTGGGAAAACACCAATGGCCTCCTGAAGCCCCCCCCATTCATGAAGGGGCCATCAGGGACAGAAACTCCAACCTGAGCGATCGTCTGATCCTCGCCCTGACTTCAGATGTACGAGATCTCGATTCAGGTCTGTAGATTGTGCCTGCCATGGCCTCACCCAGAAACCTAAGCCTAGCTTGTGTTCTCAGACTTTTGTCGTCAGACTACTGGCCCACAAGCCCTCCAGTTTGGCAATCCAGAACTACAATGCAGCACTTGCCGGCCCTCCAGAAGAAAAACATTGTCCTCTGGGGCTACCCAGTAACCCCAAATGAGGATCAACCTACACCGACCTTGGCTGTACCCCAAATACATAGGCTGACCAGGGCACTAATGCCCTTTCTGACACAGCCTGAGCCTGGACTCCCTGGCCCGTCCCAGACAGCTGGCCGCACACTGAGCACATCGAGCCTCCATGGCCTTTGGTCGTCATCTCTTCCCAACCTCGGTTTTCAGGTTTCAGAACCTAGACCTAATCTCCAATCATGCCCAAGGTTGAAGGTGATGCAGAAATCAGAACTCCTTCCCCATGGCAGAAACCTTGTGGTTGGCATGTTGTCCAACGTTCAGTGTCATTGAAACCAGTGTGGCCCATGAGGCCCCGCCAATGCTCGCGGGCCACATTGGTCACAAACACACATTGTGACCCTCAGGCTGAGCCCAGTCCTCAAGTAAGGCCATCAGTGGCTGGATGAAGAGATAGCATATTGGGCTTGCCATGCCCCTAGGCCCCAATTTTTAACCATAGTTCGGGTTGTCCCTTCAGTCATCCCCACGGCTTTGCTTTGGAATTCCTCTTTTGGTGGGACACCTGAGGTCACAATCCTGAAATGAGTCCTCCCATCCCACAGATTGACGAAAAGCAATTGGGAATCGGGCCAAATTCTCAGAGAGGAAGATTCGTCCATGGCCATGAGGCCTGGCCGACATTCACGGCCATCGCTGATACAAAATCCAGGGACAAAAGCCTGAGCAAGCGACTCAGACTCGCACTTTCTTCATATCCTGAAGAGTTCTTCTCATGGTTTGTAGATCGGGCCTGCCATACCTACGTCCCCAAACCTAAGCTGAGTTTGTTTTCAGACAACTGTCTAAACAGCCCTGGCCTACACAGCCTACAGGCTCAGGCCCCTGGAGCCAAACCTGAGGAATGTACTTGCCTTCTCCAAGGGAATTGTTTGTGCCCATTCCTATGGCCACAACCCTTCTAATAGGATAAACCTCCAAAGTCCCTGATCCATCTCAAAAGTGGTGGCTTCCCAGGAAAAACAGGGGCAATCTCAGCCCAAATGAGCACCTACCTGCACTCAGACCCATAGACAGATGTCCCCAGAGGTAAAAAGGAAAGAACAGGCCCCTAGGCACTAATCAGATCCATTGCTTTGGTTTCCAGGCATCTCTCCTCAGAGCCTGGATTTCAAAAGCAGCATATAGCTATTTCTTAATTCACCCATAAGAAAACATCTCATCTACACATGGGAAACTTGCACGTTGGAGCTGTGTCAAAGCCTCTGTTTAGGAGAACCCTTTAGGGCCCCAGTGCCACCGCTTCATTCCAAGGTCTCCATAGACACAAAAGCACGTTAGAACCCATCCCCAGGGGTGTCCATTTCAACTCAGCATCCTCGGTAGCTGCCCACAGATCCAGGAGATCTAACCATTCTTGTTGCTAGGAGACAATTGGAATGCGAGGTGGGCTACGCAGCCATCCATCCTTAGAACCCTGCTCAGAATCATTGGCCTGGAGCCAAACAACAGGTCTCAATTGTGCTTCAGAAGACTCTCTGCAGTTTGGAGCTTCTCAAACTCCCATAGTGGGAAAACCCCCATGGCCTCATGATGCCCCCCCATTTATGAAGGGGCCATCAGGGACAGAAACTCCAACCTGAGCGATCGTCTGATCCTCGCCCTGACTTCAGATGCACGAGATCTCGATTCAGGTCTGTAGATTGTGCCTGCCATAGCCTCACCAAGAAACCTAAGCCTAGATTGTGTTCTTAGACAATTGTCGTCAGACTACTGGCCCACAAGCCCTTCATTTGGAAATCCAGAAATACAATGGAGCACTCTGCCTGCCCTCCAGAAGAAAAACATTGTCCTCTGGGGCTACCCAGTAACCCCAAATGAGGATCAACCTGCACCGACCTTGGAATTACACCAAATATATACGCTGACCAGGTCACTAATGCCCTTTCAGACACAGCCTGAGCCTGGACTCCCTGGCCCCTCCCAGACAGCTGGCCGCACACTGAGCACATCCAGCTGCCATGGCCTTAGGTCGTCATCTCTTCCCAACCTCGGTTTTCAGGTTTCAGAACCTAGACCTTATCTCCAATCAGTGCCCAAGGTTGAAGGTGATGCAGAAATCAGAACTACTTCCCCATGGCAAGAAACCTTGTGGTTGGCATGGTGTCCAACGTTCAGTGTCGTTGAAACCAGTGTGGCCCATGAGGCCCCGCCCATGCTCGCGGGCCACATTGGTCACAAACACACATTGTGACCCTCAGGCTGAGCCCAGTCCTCAAGTAAGGCCACTCAGTGGCTGGATGAAGAGATAGCATATTGGGCTTGGCATGCCCCTAGGCCCCAATTTTTAACCATAGTTCGGGTTGTCCCTTCAGTCTTCCCCACGGCTTGGCTTTGGAATTCCTCTTTTGGTGGGACACCTGAGGTAACAAAACTGAAATGAGTCCTCCCATCCCACAGATTAACGAAAAGCAATAGGGAATCGGGCCAAATCCTCAGAGAGGAAGATTCGTCCATGGCCCATGAGGCCTCCCCGACATTCCACGGCCATCGCTGATACAAATTCCAGAGACAAAAGCCTGAGCAAGCGCCTCAGTCTCGCACTTTCTTCATATCTTGAAGAGTTCTTCTCATGGTTTGTAGATCGGGCCTGCCATACCTACGTCCCCAAACCTAAGCTGAGTTTGTGTTTTCAGACTTCTGTCCTCAAAGTCTTGGGCCACACACGCTCCAGGCTGGGCGCCTGGAGCCACACATTAGGACTGTGCCTACCAATCCATGGGAATTCTGCCCATTCCATGGTCCAAAATCGTACAAATTAGGAGAAACCTCCAAAGTCCCTGAGGCCATCCCAATAGTGTAGGTCGCCCGGAACAAACAAGGGCTGTCTAACGCCAGCTGATAATCGACCTCCACTCATACCATAGATGGATGTCCCCAGAGAAGAAGATTGAACCAGACAGGACCCTAGGCCATAATAGGATCCATTGCTTTGGGTTACAGGCATGTGTCCTCAAAAGCATGATTCCAATACGAGCATAGGGGTTTTCCTGAGGCACCCATCAGAACTCATCTCGTCTCCACAAGGAAACCTGTGCATGGGAGCCATGTCCAAAGCTTAGGAGAGTACTTCAGGGTCCCGATGCCACCGCCCCATTCCAAGGCCCTCATGGACACAAAAACACATTAGGACCCATCCTCAGGAAAGTCCATTTCAACTCAGCCACCCCGGTTGCTTCGGCAGAGCCATCAGATCAAAACTGTCTTGTTGCTAGGAGACAATTGGAATGCGAGGCGGGCTTCCCAGGCATCCATCCGCAAATGGTGCTCTGGAGTCATTCCATATGGGATGTCCTGGAGCTGTCCAACAGGTCTCAATTGTCCCGCAGAAGGAATCCTTGAAGGGGGCATCCCACAACTCCCAACGTGGGAAAACCTCAATGGCCCCGAGATTCCGCTCCCTTCATAAAGCGGCCGTCATGCACAGGAACTCCAACCTGAGCCAACGTCTGATCCTCGCTCTGACTTCAGAAGCATGAGATATTGGTTCAGATCTGCAGGGGGTACCTGTCGTGCCCTCTCTTTGAAACCCATGTCTAGCTTGTCTTCTCACACTTCCGTCCTCAAACTCCTGGCCCCGAAGTCCTAAAATTTGGCAATTCCGGACCCACAATGCAGCACTCTCCCGTCCCTCTAGAAAAAAAAAAATTATTGCCTCATGAGCTGCCCAGGCACCTTAAATGAGGATAAACCTACACAGCTCTCGACCTTGCCCAAATTATATAGTCTAACCTGGGCACTAATGCACTGTCGAACACAACCTAGCCCGGACCTCCTGACCAACACCCAGAAAGCTGACCGCACACTGAGCACATAAAACCCGCCATGGCCTTAGGTCATCATCTCTTCCCTACCTCAGTTTTCAGGCTTCAGAAACGAGACCTTATCTCCAATCACTGCCCAGGGGTGAATGTTATGCAGAAATCAGAACTCCTCCTTACCCATGGCAAGAACCCTTGTGGTTGGCACGTTGTCCAACGTTCAGTGTAGGAGAAACCAGCATTCACCCTGAGGCCCCGCCCATTATTGAGTGCGACGAGGGCATACACACGCATTGTGACCCTCAGCATGAGTCCTGTCCTCTAGTAAGTCCTCTCAGTAGGTGGACCTTTAGATGTCATAATGGGCTTGACATGTCACTAGGCCCCAATTTTTAACCAGATTTGTGACTGTCCAGTCGCCCCTCCCCAGTTCTCTATTCTGGAATCCCTCATTTGGTGGGACACCTGAGGTTAAAAAAGAAAACAACAACAACAACAACAACAACAAAAAACGGACTTCTTCCAGCTCACAGAATGACCCCATTATCTTTGGATGGGGCCAAACCACCAGAGAGTAAGAATCGTCCATTTCCCATGAAGTCACCCAGAAATTCCACGACCATGAGTGACACGATATCAAGAGACAAAAACTTGAGCAGGAGCCTCACTCGCCCTTCTTTCAAATCCCGAAGAGTTTTCCTCATGGTCTGTAGATCAGTCCTGCGATACCTATGACCCGAAACATAAGCCGAGTTTGTGTTTTCAGACAACTGTCCAAACAGCCCTGGCCTACACAACCTACAGGCTCAGGCCCCTGGAGCCAAACCTGAGGACTGTACTTGCCCTCTCCAAGGGAATTGTGTGTGCCCATTCCAATGGCCACAACCCTTCTAATAGGATAAACCTCCAAAGTCCCTGATCCATCTCAAAAGTGGTGGCTTCCCAGGAAAAACAGGGGCAATCTGAGCCCTACAGAGCACCTACCTGCACTCAGACCCATAGACAGATGTCCCCAGAGGCAAAAAAGGAAAGAACAGGCCCCTAGGCACTAATCAGATCCATTGCTTTGGTTTCCAGGCATCTCTCCTCAGAGGCCTGGATTTCAAAAGCAGCATATAGGTGTTTCTTGAATCACCCATCAGAAAACATCTCATCTACACATGGGAGACTTGCACGTTGGAGCTGTGTCAAAGCCTCTGTTTAGGAGAACCCTTTAGGGCACCAGTGCCACCTCTTCATTCCAAGGTCTCCATAGACACAAAAGCACATTAGGACCCATCCTTAGGAATGTCCATTTCAACACAGTGTCCTCGGTTGCTCCCCACAGATCCAGGACATTTAACCTGTCTTGTTGCTAGGAGACAATTGGAATGCGAGGTGGGCTACCCAGCCAACCATCCTTAGAACCCTGCTCAGAGTCATTGGTCTGGAGCCAAACAACAGGTCTCAATTGTCCTGCAGAAGACTCTCTGCAGTTTGGAGCTTCTCACATCTCCCATCGTGGGAAAACACCCATGGGCTCGTGATGCCCCCCCCCCATTCATGAAGGGGCCATCAGGGACAGAAACTCCAACCTGAGCGATCGTCTGATCCTCGCGCTGACTTCAGATGCACGAGATCTCGATTCAGGTCTGTATATTGTGCCTGCCATGGCCTCACCATTGTGTTCTCAGACTTTTGTCGTCAGACTACTGGCCCACAAGCCCTCCAGTTTGGCAATCCACAACTACAATGCAGCACTCTGCCGACCCTCCAGAAGAAAAATATTGTCCTCTGGGGCTACCCAGTAACCCCAAATGAGGATCAACCTGCACCGACCATGGCTGTACCCCAAATGCATAGGCTGACTAGGGCACTAATGTCCTTTCTGACACAGCCTGAGCCTGGAGCCCCTGGCCCCTCCCAGACAGCTGGCCGCACACTGAGCACATCCAGCCGCCATGGCCTTAGGTCGTCATCTCTTCACAACCTCGGTTTTCAGGTTTCAGAACCTAGACCTTATCTCCAATCACTGCCCAGGGTTGAAGGTGATGCAGAAATCAGAACTCCTTCCCATGGCAAGAAACCTTGTGGTTGGCATGTTGTCCAACGTTCACTGTAGTTCAAACCAGTTTGGCCCATTTGGCCCCGCCCATGCTCGCGGGCCACATTGGTCACAAACACAATTGTGACTCTCAGGCTGAGCCCAGTCCTCAAGTAAGGCCACTCAGTGGCTGGATGAAGAGATAGCATATTGGGCTTGCCATGCCCCTAGGCCCCAATTTTTAACCATATTTCGGGTTGTCCCTTCAGTCTTCCCCACGGCTTGGCTTTGGAATTCCTCTTTTGGTGGGACACCTGAGGTAACAAAACTGAAATGAGTCCTCCCATCCCACAGATTGACGAAAATCAATTGGGAATCGGGCCAAATCCTCAGAGAGGAAGATTCCTCCATGGCCCATGAGGCCTCCCCGACATTCCACGGCCATCGCTGATACAAAATCCAGAGACAAAAGCCTGAGCAAGCGCCTCAGACTAGCACTTTCTTCATATCCTGAAGAGTTCTTCTCATGGTTTGTAGATCGGGCCTGCCATACCTACGTCCCCAAATCTAAGCTGAGTTTGTGTTTTCAGACTTCCGTCCTCAAAGTCTTGGGGCAACCACCCTGCAGGCTGGGCCCCTGGAGCCACACATTAGGACTGTGCCTACCAATCCATGGGAATTCTGCCCATTCCATTGTCCAAAATAGTACAAATTAGGAGAAACCTCCAAAGTCCCTGAGGCCATCCCAATAGTGTAGTTCGCCCGGAACAAACAAGGGCTGTCTGACACCAGGGATAATCGCCCTCCACTCATACCATAGATGGAGGTCCCCAGAGAAGAAGAATGAACCAGACAGTTCCCTAGGCCATAATAGGATCCATTGCTTTGGGTTACATGCATGTGTCCTCAAAAGCCTGATTCCAATATGAGCATAGGGGTTTTCCTGAGGCACCCATCAGAACTCATCTCGTCTCCACAAGGAAACCTGTGCATGGGAGCCATGTCCAAAGCTTAGGAGAGTACTTCAGGGTCCCGGTGCCACCGCCCCATTCCAAGGCGCTCATGGACACAAAATCACATTAGGACCCATCCTCAGGAAAGTCCATTTCAACTCAGCCACCCCGGTTTCTCCGGCAGAGGCATCAGATCTAAACTGTCTTGTTGCTAGGAGACAATTGGAATTGGAGACGGGCTTCCCAGGCATCCATCCGCGAACGGTGCTCTGGAGTCATTCCATATGGGATGTCCTGGAGCTGTCCAAAAGGTCTCAATTGTCCCGCAGAAGGAATCCTTGAAGGGGGCATCCCACATCTCCCAACGTGGGAAAACCTCAATGGCCTCGAGATTCCGCTCTTTTCATGAAGCGGCCGTCATGCTCAGAAACTCCAACCTGAGCCAACGTCTGATCATCGCCCTGACTTCAGATGCATGAGATATTGGTTCAGATCTGCAGGGGGTACCTGCCGTGCCCTCGCCCTGAAACCCAAGTCTAGCTTGTCTTCTCAGACTTCCGTCCTCACACTCCTGGCCCCGAAGCCCTCAAGTTTCGCAATTCCGGACCCACAATGCAGCACTCTGCCTGCCCTCTAGAAAAAAAATTATTGCCTCATGAGCTGCCCAGGCACCTTAAATGAGGGTAAACCTACACAGAATTCGACTTTAACCAAATTATATAGTCTAACCTGGGCACTAATGCACTGTCGAACACAACCTGAGTCGGACCTCCTGACCAACAGCCAGAAAGCTGACCGCACACTGAACACATAAAACCCGCCATGGCCTTAGGTCATCATCTCTTCCCTACCTCAGTTTGCAGGCTTCAGAACCGAGACCTTATCTCCAATTACTGTCCAGGGGTGAGTGTGATGCAGAAATCAGAACTCCTCCTTACCCATGGCAAGAATCCTTGTGGTTGGCACGTTCTGTGTAGGAGAAACCAGCATTCACCCTGAGGCCCCGCCCATTCTTGAGTGCGATGAGGGCATACACACGCATTGTGACCCTCAGCATGAGTCCTGTCCTCTAGTAAGTCCTCTCAGTGGTTAAACCATTTGATGTCATAATGGGCTTGACATGTCCCTAGGCCCCAATTTTTAACCAGATTTCTGATTGTCCAGGCGCCCCTCCCCAGGACTCTACTCTGGAATCCATCATTTGGTGGGACACCTGAGGTTAAAAAAGAAAACAACAACAACAACAAAAAAAAAAACGGACTTCTTCCAGCCCACAGAATGACCCCAAACTCTTTGGACGGGGCCAAACCACCAGAGAGTAAGACTCGTCCATTTCCCATGAAGTCACCCAGAAATTCCACGACCATGAGTGACACGATATCCAGAGACAAAAACTTGAGCAGGAGCCTCACACTCGCCCTTCTTCCAAATCCCGAAGAGTTCTCCTCATGGTCTGTAGATCAGTCCTGCCATACCTATGACCGAAACATAAGCCGAGTTTGTGTTTTCAGACAACTGTCCAAACAGCCCTGGCCTACACAACCTACAGGCTCGGGCCCCTGGAGCCAAACCTGAGGACTGTTGTTGCCCTCTCCAAGGGAATTGTGTGTGCCTATTCCAATGGCCACAACGTTTCTAATAGGATAAACCTCCAAAGTCCCTGCTCCATCTCAATAGTGGTGGCTTCCCAGGAAAAACAGGTGCATTCTGAGCCCAAGTGAGCACCTACCTGCACTCAGACCCATAGACAGATGTCCCCAGAGGTAAAAAGGAAAGAAAAGGCCCCTAGGCACTAATCAGATCCATTGCTTTGGTTTCCAGGCATCTCTCCTCAGAGGCCTGGATTTCAAAAGCAGCATATAGCTGTTTCTTGACTCACCCATCAGAAAACATCTCATCTACACATGGGAAATTTGCACGTTGGAGCTGTATCAAAGCCTCTGTTTAGGAGAACTCTTTAGGGCCCCAGTGCCACCGCTTCATTCCAAGGTCTCCATAGATACAAAAGCACGTTAGGACCCATCCCCAGGGGTGTCCATTTCAACTCAGCGTTTTCGGTTGCTCCCCACAGATCCAGGAGATCTAACCTGTCTTGTTGCTAGGAGACAATTGGAATGCGAGGTGGGCTACCCAGCCATCCATCCTTAGAACCCTGCTCAGAATCATTGGTCTGAGCCAAGCAACAAGTCTCAATTGTCCTGCAGAAGACTCTCTGCAGTTACAGCTTCTCACAACTCCCATCGTGGGAAAACACCCATGGCCTCGTGATGCCCCCCCCATTCATGAAGGGGCAATCAGGGACAGAAACTCCAACCTGAGCGATCGTCTGATCCTCGCCCTGACTTCAGATGCACGAGATCTCGATTCAGGTCTGTAGATTGTGCCTGCCATGGCCTCAGCGAGAAACCTAAGCCTAGCTTGTGTTCTCAGACTTTTGTCATCAGACTACTTGCCCACAAGCCCTCCAGTTTGGCAATCCAGAACTACAATGCAGCACTCTGCCTGCCCTCCAGAAGAAAAACATTGTCCTCTGGGGCTACCCAGTAACCCCAAATGAGGATCAACCTGCACCGACCTTGGCTGTACCCCAAATACATAGGCTGACCAGGGCACTAATGCCCTTTCTGACACAGCCTTAGCCTGGACTCCCTGGCCCCTCCCAGACAGCTGGCCGCACACTGAGCACATCCAGCCGCCATGGCCTTAGGTCGTCATCTCTTCCCAACCACGGTTTTCAGGTTTCAGAACCTAGACCTTATCTCCAATCAGTGCCCAAGGTTGAAGGTGATGCAGAAATCAGAACTCCTTCCCCATGGCAAGAAACCTTGTGGTTGGCATGTTGTCCAACGATCAGTGTCGTTGAAACCAGTGTGGCCCATGAGGCCCCGCCCATGCTCGCGGACCACATTGGTCACAAACACACATTGTGACCCTCAGGCTGAGCCCAGTCCTCAAGTAAGGCCACTCAGTGGCTGGATGAAGAGATAGCATATGGGCTTGCCATGCCCCTAGGCACCAATTTTTAACCATAGTTCGGGTTGTCCCTTCAGTCTTCCCCACGGCTTGGCTTTGGAATTCCTCTTTTGGTGGGACACCTGAGGTAACAAACCTGAAATGAGTCCTCCCATCCCACAGATTGACGAAAAGCAATTGGGAATCGGGCCAAATCCTCAGAGAGGAAGATTCCTCCATGGCCCATGAGGCCTCCCCGACATTCCACGGCCATCGCTGATACAAAATCCAGAGACAAAAGCCTGAGCAAGCGCCTCAGACTCGCCCTTTCTTCATATCTTAAAGAGTTCTTCTCATGGTTTGTAGATCGGGCCTGCCATACGTACGTCCCCAAACCTAATCTGAGTTTGTGTTTTCAGACTTCTGTCCTCAAAGTCTTGGGCCACACACGCTCCAGGCTGGGCGCCTGGAGCCACACATTAGGACTGTGCCTACCAATCCATGGGAATTCTGCCCATTCCATGGTCCAAAATCGTACAAATTAGGAGAAACCTCCAAAGACCCTGAGGCCATCCCAATAGTGTAGGTCGCCTGGAACAAGCAAGGACTGTCTGACACCAGCTGATAATCGACATCCACTCATACCATAGATGGATGTCCCCAGAGAAGAAGATTGAACCAGACAGGATCCTAGGCCATAATAGGATCGATTGCTTTGTGTTACAGGCATGTGTCCTCAAAAGCCTGATTCCAATACGAGCATAGGGGTTTTCCTGAGGCACCCATCAGAACTCATCTCATCTCCACAAGGAAACCTGTGCATGGGAGCCATGTCCAAAGCTTAGGAGAGTACTTCAGGGTCCCGGTGCCACCGCCCCATTCCAAGGCTCTCATGGACACAAAAACACATTAGGACCCATCCTCAGGAAAGTTCATTTCAACTCAGCGACCCCGGTTGCTCCGGCAGAGCCATCAGATCAAAACTGTCTTGTTGCTAGGAGACAATTGGAATGCGAGGCGGGCTTCCCAGGCATCCATCCGCGAACAGTGCTCTGGAGTCATTCCATATGGGATGTCCTAGAGCTGTCCAACAGGTCTCAATTGTCCCGCAGAAGGAATCCTTGAAGGGGGCATCCCACAACTCCCAACGTGGGAAAACCTCAATGGCCCCGAGATTCCGCTCCCTTCATAAAGCGGCCGTCATGCACAGGAACTCCAACCTGAGCCAACGTCTGATCCTCGCCCTGACTTCAGAAGCATGAGATATTGGTTCAGATCTGCAGGGGATACCTGTCGTGCCCTCGCCCTGAAACCCATGTCTAGCCTGTCTTCTCACACTTCCGTCCTCAAACTCCTGGCCCCGAAGTCCTAAAATTTGGCAATTCCGGACCCACAATGCAGCACTCTCCCGGCCCTCTAGAAAAAAAAAAATTATTGCCTCATGAGCTGCCCAGGCACCTTAAATGAGGATAAACCTACACAGCACTCGACCTTACCCAAATTATATAGTCTAACCTGGGCACTAATGCACTGTCGAACACAACCTGAGCCCGGACCTCCTGACCAACACCCAGAAAGCTGACCGTACACTGAGCACATAAAACCCGCCATGGCCTTAGGTCATCATCTCTTCCCTACCTCAGTTTTCAGGCTTCAGAAACGAGACCTTATCTCCAATCACTGCCCAGGGGTGAATGTTATGCAGAAATCAGAACTCCTCCTTACCCATGGCAAGAACCCTTGTGGTTGGCACGTTGTCCAACGTTCAGTGTAGGAGAAACCAGCATTCACCCTGAGGCCCCGCCCATTCTTGAGTGCGACGAGGGCATACACACGCATTGTGACCCTCAGCATGAGTCCTGTCCTCTAGTAAGTCCTCTCAGTGGCTGGACCTTAGATGTCATAATGGGTTTGACATGTCACTAGGCCTCAATTTTTAACCAGATTTCTGACTGTCCAGTCACCACTCCCCAGGTTTCTATTCTGGAATCCCTCATTTGGTGGGACACCTGAGGTTAAAAAAGAAAACAACAAAAAAAAAAAAAAAAAAAGGACTTCTTCCAGCCCACAGAATGACCCCAATCTCTTTGGACGGGGCCAAACCACCAGAGAGTAAGATTCGTCCATTTCCCATAAAGTCACCCAGAAATTCCACGACCATGAGTGACACGATATCCAGAGACAAAAACTTGAGAAGGAGCCTCACACTCGCCCTTCTTTCAAATCCCGAAGAGTTCTCCTCATGGTCTGTAGATCAGTCCTGCCATACCTATGACCCGAAACATAAGCCGAGTTTGTGTTTTCAGACAACTATCCAAACAGCCCTGGCCTACACAACCTACAGGCTCAGGCCCCTGGAGCCAAACCTGAGGACTGTACTTGCCCTCTCCAAGGGAATTGTGTGTGCCCATTCCAATGGCCACAACCCTTCTAATAGGATAAACCTCCAAAGTCCCTGATCCTTCTCAAAAGTGGTGGCTTCCCAGGAAAAACAGGGGCATTCTAAGCCCAAATGAGCACCTACGTGCACTCAGACCCATAGACAGATGTCCCCAGAGGTAAAAAGGAAAGAACAGGCCATTCGGCACTAATCAGATCAATTGCTTTGGTTTCCAGGCATCTCTCCTCAGAGGCCTGGATTTCAAAAGCAGCATATAGCTGTTTCATGACTCACCCATCAGAAAACATCTCATCTACACATAGGAAACTTGCACGTTGGAGCTGTGTCAAAGCCTCTGTTTAGGAGAACACGTTAGGGAACCAGTGCCACCTCTACATTCCAAGGTCTCCATAGACAAAAAAGCACATTAG
Source organism: Mustela nivalis (assembly GCF_964662115.1). Classification (NCBI taxonomy): domain Eukaryota; kingdom Metazoa; phylum Chordata; class Mammalia; order Carnivora; family Mustelidae; genus Mustela; species Mustela nivalis. The sequence continues at coordinate 454,379 of NW_028136538.1, forward strand.
GACCCATCCTTAGGGGTGTCCATTTCAACACAGCGTCCTCGGTTGCTCCCCACAGATCCAGGAGATTTAACCTGTCTTGTTGCTAGGAGACAATTGGAATGCGAGGTGGGCTACGCAGCCATCCCTCCTTAGAACACTGCTCAGAATCATTGGCCTGGAGTCAAGCAACGGTCTCAATTGACCTGCTGTTTGGAGCTTCTCATAACTCTCATCGTGGGAAAACCCCATGGCCTCGTGGTGCCCCCCCCCATTCATGAAGGGGCCATCAGGGACAGAAACTCCAACCTGAGCGATCGTCTGATCCTCGCCCTGACTTCAGATGTACGAGATCTCGATTCAGGTCTGTAGATTGTGACTGCCATGGCCTCACCCAGAAACCTAAGCCTAGCTTGTGTTCTCAGACTTTTGTCGTCAGACTACTGGCCCACAAGCCCTCCAGTTTGGCAATCCAGAACTACAATGCAGCACTTGCCGGCCCTCCAGAAGAAAAACATTGTCCTCTGGGGCTACCCAGTAACCCCAAATGAGGATCAACCTACACCGACCTTGGCTGTACCCCAAATACATAGGCTGACCAGGGCACTAATGCCCTTTCTGACACAGCCTGAGCCTGGAGCCCCTAGCCCGTCCCAGACAGCTGGCCACACACTGAGCACATCGAGCCTCCGTGGCCTTAGGTCGTCATCTCTTCCCAAACTCGGTTTCCAGGTTTCAGAACCTAGACCTAATCTCCAATCACTGCCCAAGTTTGAAGGTGATGCAGAAATCAGAACTCCTTCCCCATGGCAAGAAACCTTGTGTTTGGCATGTTGTCCAACGTTCAGGGTCGTTCAAAACAGTGTGGCACATGAGGCCCCGCCAATGCTCGCGGGCCACATTGGTCACAAACACACATTGTGACCCTCAGGCTGAGCCCAGTCCTCAAGTAAGGCCACTCAGTGGCTGGATGAAGAGATAGAATATTGGGCTTGCCATGCCCCTAGGCCCCAATTTTTAACCATATTTCGGGTTGTCCCTTCAGTCTTCCCCACGGCTTTGCTTTGGAATAACTCTTTTGGTGGGACACCTGAGGTAACAAACCTGAAATGAGTCCTCCCATCCCACAGATTGACGAAAAGCAATTGGGTATCGGGCCAAATTCTCAGAGAGGAAGATTCGTCCATGGCCCATGAGGCCTCCCCGACATTCCACGGCCATCGCTGATACAAAATCCAGAGACAAAAGCCTGAGCAAGCGCCTCAGACTCGCACTTTCTTCATATCCTGAAGAGTTCTTCTAATGGTTGTAGATCAGGCCTGCCATACCTACGTCCCCAAACCTAATCTGAGTTTGTTTTCAGACAACTGTCTAAACAGCCCTGGCATACACAACCTACAGGCTCAGGCCCCTGGAGCCAAACCTGAGGACTGTACTTGCCTTCTCCAAGGGAATTGTTTGTGCCCATTCCATGGCCACAACCCTTCTAATAGGATAAAACTCCAAAGTCCCTGATCCATCTCAAAAGTGGTGGCTTCCCAGGAAAAACAGGGGCAATATGAGTCCAAATGAGCACCTACCTGCACTCAGACCCATAGACAGATGTCCCCAGAGGTAAAAAGGAAAGAACAGGCCCCTAGGCACTAATCAGATCCATTGCTTTGTTTTCCAGGCATCTCTCCTCAGAGGCCTGGATTTCAAAAGCAGCATATAGCTGTTTCTTGATTCACCCATCAGAAAACATCTCATCTACACATGGGAAACTTGCACGTTGGAGCTGTGTCAAAGCCTCTGTTTAGGAAAACCCTTTAGGGCCCCAGTGCCACCGCTTCATTCCAAGGTCTCCATAGACACAAAAGCACATTAGGACCAATCCCCAGGGGTGTCCATTTCAACTCAGCATCCTCGGTAGCTGACCACAGATCCAGGAGATCTAACCTGTCTTGTTGCTAGGAGACAATTGGAATGCGAGGTGGGCTACCCAGCCATCCATCCTTAGAACCCTGCTCAGAATCATTGCCCTGGAGCCAAACAACAGGTCTCAATTGTCCTGCAGAAGACTCACTGCAGTTTGGAGCTTCTCACAACTCCCATAGTGGGAAAACACCCGTGGCCTCGTGATGCCCCCCCCCATTCATGAAGGGGCCATCAGGGACAGAAACTCCAACCTGAGCGATCGTCTGATCCTCGCCCTGACTTCAGATGCACGAAATCTCAATTTAGGTCTGTAGATTGTGCCTGCCATAGCCTCACCCAGAAACCTAAGCCGAGCTTGTGTTCTTAGACTTTTGTCGTCAGACTACTGGCCCACAAGCCCTCCATTTGGAAATCCAGAACTACAATGGAGCACTATGACTGCCCTCCAGAAGAAAAATATTGTCCTCTGGGGCTACCCAGTAACCCCAAATGAGGATCAACCTACACCGACCTTGGCTGTACCCCAAATACATAGGCTGACCAGGGCACTAATGCCCTTTCTGACACAGCCTGAGCCTGGACACCCTGGCCCCTCCCAGACAGCTGGCCACACACTGAGCACATCCAGCCGCCATGGCCTTAGGTCGTCATCTCTACCCAACCTCGGTTTTCAGGTTTCAGAACCTAGACTTATCTCCAATCACTGCCCAAGGTTGAAGGTGATGCAGAAATCAGAACTCCTTCCCCATGGCAAGAAACCTTGTGGTTGGCATGTTGTCCAACGTTCAGTGTCGTGGAAACCAGTGTGGCCCATGAGGCCCCGCCCATGCTCGCGGGCCACATTGGTCACAAACACACATTGTGACGCTCAGGCTGAGCCCAGTCCTCAAGTAAGGCCACTCAGTGGCTGGATGAAGAGATATCATATTGGGCTTGCCATGCCGCTAGGCCCCAATTTTTAACCATAGTTCGGGTTGTCCTTTCAGTCTTCCCCACGGCTTTGCTTTGGAGTTCCTCCTTTGGTGGGATACCTGAGGTAACAAACCTGAAATGAGTCCTCCCATCCCACAGATTTACGAAAAGCAATTGGGAATCGGGCCTTTCCTCAGAGAGGAAGATTCGTCCATGGCCCATGAGGCCTCCCCGACATTCCACGGCCATCGCTGATACAAAATCCAGAGACAAAAGCCTGAGAAAGCGCCTCAGACTCGCACTTTCTTCATATCCTGAAGAGTTCTCATGGTTTGTCGATCAGGCCTGCCATACCTACGTCCCCAAACCTAAGCTGAGTTTGTGTTTTCAGACTTCTGTCCTCAAAGTCTTGGGCCACACACCCTCCAGGCTGGGCGCCTTGAGCCACACATTAGGACTGTGCCTACCAATCCATGGGAATTCTGCCCATTCCATGGTCCAAAATCGTACAAATTAGGAGAAACCTCCAAAGTTCCTGAGGCCATCCCAATAGTTTAGGTCGACCGGAACAAACAAGGGCTGTCTGACACCAGCTGATAATCGACCTCCACTCATACCATAGATGGATGTCCCCAGAGAAGAAGATTGAACCAGACAGACCCTAGGCCATAATAGGATCCATTGCTTTGGGTTACAGGCATGTGTCCTCAAAAGCCTGATTCCAATACGAGCATAGGGGTTTTCCTGAGACACCCATCAGAACTCATCTCGTCTCCACAAGGAAACCTGTGCATGGGAGCCATGTCCAAAGCTTAGGAGAGTACTTCAGGGTCCCGGTGCCACCGCCCCATTCTAAGGCCCTCATGGACAGAAAAACACATTAGGACCCATCCTCAGGAAAGTCCATTTCAACTCAGCCACCCCGGTTGCTCCGGCAGAGCCATCAGATCAAAACTGTCTCGTTGCTAGGAGACAATTGGAATGCGAGGCGGGCTTTCCAGGCATCCATCCGCGATCGGTGCTCTAAAGTATATCCATATGGGATGTCCTGGAGCTGTCCAAAAGGTCTCAATTGTCCCGCAGAAGGAATCCTTGAAGGGGGCATCCCACAACTCCCAACGTGGGAAAACCTCAATGGCCTCGAGATTCCGCTCCCTTCATGAAGCGGCCGTCATGCACAGGAACTCCAACCTGAGCCAACGTCTGATCCTCGCCCTGACTTCAGAAGCATGATATATTGGTTCAGATCTGCAGGGGGTACCTGCCGTGCCTTTGCCCTGAAACCCATGTCTAGCTTGTCTTCTCACACTTCCGTCCTCACACTCCTGGCCCCGAATTCCTAAAATTTGGCAATTCCGGACCCACAATGCAGCACTCTGCCAGCCCTCTAGAAAAAAAAAAAAATATATTGCCTCATGAGCTACCCAGGCACCTTAAATGAAGATAAACCTACACAGCACTCGACCTTACCCAAATTATATAGTCTAACCTGGGCACTAATGCACTGTCGAACACAACCTGAGCTCGGAATTCCTGACCAACACCCAGAAAGCTGACCGCACACTGAGCACATAAAACCCGCCATGGCCTTAGGTCATCATCTCTTCCCTACCTCAGTTTTCAGGCTTCAGAACCGAGACCTTATCTCCAATCACTGCCCAGGGGTGAATGTGATGCAGAAATCAGTACTCCTCCTTACCCATGGCAAGAACCCTTGTGGTTGGCACGTTGTCCAACATTCAGTGTAGGAGAAACCAGCATTCACGCTGAGGCCCTGCCCATTCTTGAGTGAGACGAGGGCATACACATGCATTGTGACCCTCAGCATGAGTCCTGTCCTCCAGTAAGTCCTCTCAGTGGCTGGATCATTAAATGTCATAATGGGCTTGACATGTCCCTAGGCCCCAATTTTTAACCAGATTTCTGATTGTCCAGTCGCCCCTCCCCAGGGCTCTACTCCGGAATCCCTCATTTAGTGGGACACCTGAGGTTAAAAAAGAAAACAACAACAACAACAACAACAACAACAAAACGGACTTCTTCCAGCCCACAGAATGACCCCAAACTCTTTGGACGGGGCGAAACCACCAGAGAGTAAGACTCGTCCATTTCCCATGAAGTCACCCAGAAATTCCACGACCATGAGTGACACAATATCCAGAGACAAAAACTGGAGCAGGAGCCTCACACTTGCCCTTCTATCAAATCCGAAAGAGTTCTCCTCATGGTCTGTAGATCAGTCCTGCCATACCTATGACCCGAAACATAAGCCGAGTTTGTGTTTTCAGACAACTGTCCAAACAGCCCTGGCCTACACAACCTACAGGCTCAGGCCCCTGGAGCCAAACCTGAGGACTGTACTTGCCCTCTCCAAGGGAATTGTGTGTGCCCATTCCAATGGCCACAACCCTTCTAATAGGATAAACCTCCAAAGTCCCTGATCCATCTCAAAAGTGGTGGCTTCCCAGGAAAAACAGGGGCAATCTGAGCCCAAATGAGCACCTACGTGCACTCAGACCCATAGACAGATGTCCCCAGAGGTAAAAAGGAAAGAACAGACCCCTAGGCACTAATCAAATCCATTGCTTTGGTTTCCAGGCATCTCTCCTCAGAGGCCTGGATTTCAAAAGCAGCATATAGCTCTTTCTTGATTCACCCATCAGAAAACATCTCATCTACACATGGGAAACTTGCACGTTGGAGCTGTGTCAAAGCCTCTGTTTAGGAGAACCATTTAGGGCACCAGTGCCACCGCTTCATTCCAAGGTCTCCATAGACTTAAAAGTACATTAGGACCCATCCTTTGGGGTGTCCATTTCAACTCAGCGTCCTCGGTTGCTCCCCACAGATCCAGGAGATCTAACCTGTCTTGTTGCTAGGAGACAATTGGAATGCGAGGTGGGCTACGCAGCCATCCATCCTTAGAGCCCTGCTCAGAATCATTGGCCTGGAGCCAAGCAACAGGTCTCAATTGACCTGCAGAAGACTCTCTTCTGTTTGGAGCTTCTCATAACTCCCATCGTGGGAAAACCCCCATGCCCTGTGATACCCCCCCCCCAATTCATGAAGGGGCCATCAGGGACAGAAACTCCAACCTGAGCGATCGTCTGATCCTCGCCCTGACTTCAGATGCATGAGATCTCTATTCAGGTCTGTAGATTGTGCCTGCCATGGCCTCACCCAGAAACCTAAGCCTAGCTTGTGTTCTCAGACTTTTGTCGTCAGACTACTGGCCCACAAGCCCTCCAGTTTGGCAATCCAGAACTACAATGCAGCACTCTGCCGGCCCTCCAGCAGAAAAACATTGTCCTCTGGGGCTACCCAGTAACCCCAAATGAGGATCAACCTGCACCGACCTTGGATGTACCCAAATACATAGGCTGACCAGGGCACTAATGCCCTTTCTGACACAGCCTGAGCCTGGACTCCCTGGCCCGTCCCAGACAGCTGGCCGCACACTGAGCACATCGAGCCGCCATGGCCTTAGGTCGTCATCTCTTCCCAACATCGGTTTTCAGGTTTCAGAACCTAGACCTTATCTCCAATCACCTGAGGTTAAAAAAGAAAACAACAAAAAAAAAAAAAAAAAAAAAAACAAAAAACGGACTTCTTCCAGCCCACAGAATGACCGCAAACTCTTTGGACGGGGCCAAACCACCAGAGAGTAAGACTCGTCCATTTCCCATGAAGTCACCCAGAAATTCCACGACCATGAGTGACACGATATCTAGAGACAAAAACTTGAGCAGAGCCTCACACTCGCCCTTCTTTCAAATCCCGAAGAGTTCTCCTCATGGTCTGTAGATCAGTTCTGCCATACCTATGACCCGAAATATAAACCGAGTTTGTGTTTTCAGACAACTGTCCAAACAGCCCTGGCCTACACAACCTACAGGCTCAGGCCCCTGGAGCCAAACCTGAGGACTGTAGTTGCCCTCTCCAAGGGAATTGTGTGTGCCCATTCCAATGGCCACAACCCTTCTCATAGTATAAACCTCCAAATTCCCTGATCCATCTCAATAGTGGTGGCTTCCCAGGAAAAACAGGGGCAATCTGAGCCCAACTGAGCACCTACCTGCACTCAGACCCATAGACAGATGTCCCCAGAGGTAAAAAGGAAAGAACAGGAAAAGCCACTAATCAGATCCATTGCTTTGGTTTCCAGGCATCTCTCCTCAGAGGCCTGGATTTCAAAAGCAGCATATACCTGTTTCTTGACTCACCCATCAGAAACATCTCATCTACACATGGGAAACTTGCACGTTGGAGCTGTGTCAAAGCCTTTGTTTAGGAGAAACCTTTTGGGCTCCAGTGCCACCGCTTCATTCCAAGGTCTCCATAGACACAAAAGCACGTTAGGACCCATCCCCAGGGGTGTCCATTTCAACTCAGCGTCCTCGGTTGCTCCCCACAGATCCAGGAGATCTAACCTGTCTTGTTGCTAGGAGACAATTGGAATGCGAGGTGGGCTACCCAGCCATCCATCCTTAGAGCCCTGCTCAGAATCATTGGCCTGGAGCCAAACAACAGGTCTCAATTGTCCTGCAGAAGACTCTCTGCAGTTTGGAGCTTCTCACAACTCCCATCGTGGGAAAACACCAATGGCCTCGTGAAGCCCCCCCCATTCATGAAGGGGCCATCAGGGACAGAAACTCCAACCTGAGCGATCGTCTGATCCTCGCCCTGACTTCAGATGCACGAGATCTCGATTCAGGTCTGTAGATTGTGCCTGCCATGGCCTCACCCAGAAACCTAAGCCTAGCTTGTGTTCTCAGACTTTTGTCGTCAGACTACTGGCCCACAAGCCCTCCAGTTTGGCAATCCAGAACTACAATGCAGCACTCTGCCGGCCCTCCAGAAGAAAAACATTGTCCTCTGGGGCTACCCAGTAACCCCAAATGAGGATCAACCTACACCGACCTTGGCTGTACCCCAAATACATAGGCTGACCAGGGCACTAATGCCCTTTCTGACACAGCCAGAGCCTGGAATCCCTGGCCCATCCCAGACAGCTGGCCGCACACTGAGCACATCGAGCCTCCATGGCCTTTGGTCGTCATCTCTTCCCAAACTCCGTTTTCAGGTTTCAGATCTTAGACCTAATCTCCAATCATGCCGAAGGTTGAAGGTGATGCAGAAATCAGAACTCCTTCCCCATGGCAAGAAACCTTGTGGTTGGCATGTTGTCCAACGTTCAGTGTCATTGAAACCAGTGTGGCCCATGAGGCCCCGCCAATGCTCGCGGGCCACATTGGTCACAAACATACATTGTGACCCTCAGGATGAGCCCAGTCCTCAAGTAAGGCCACTCAGTGGCTGGATGAAGAGATAGCATATTGGGCTTGCCATGGCCCTAGGCCCCAATTTTTAACCATAGTTCGGGTTGTCCCTTCAGTCTTCCCCACGGCTTTGCTTTGGAATTCCTCTTTTGGTGGGACACCTGAGGTAACAAACCTGAAATGAGTCCTCCCATCCCACAGTTTGATGAAAAGCAATTGGGAATCGGGCCAAATCCTCAGAGAGGAAGATTCCTCGATGGCCCATGAGGCCTGGCCGACATTCCTCGGCCATCGCTGATACAAAATCCAGAGACAAAAGCCTGAGCAAGCGCCTCAGTCTCGCACTTTCTTCATATCCTGAAGATTTCTTCTCATGGTTTGTCGATCGGGCCTGCCATACATACGTCCCCAAATCTAAGCTGAGTTTGTGTTTTCAGACTTCTGTCCTCAAAATCTTGGGCCACACACGCTCCAGGCTGGGCGCCTGGAGCCACACATTAGGACTCTGCCTACCAATCCATGGGAATTCTGCCCATTCCATTTTCCAAAATCGTACAAATTAGGAGAAACCTCCAAAGTCCCTGAGGCCATCCCAATAGTGTAGGTCGCCTGGAACAAACAAGGACTGTCTGACACCAGCTGATAATCGACATCCACTCATACCATAGATGGATGTCCCCAGAGAAGAAGATTGAACCAGACAGGACACTAGGCCATAATAGGATTCATTGCTTTGGGTTACAGGCATGTGTCCACAAAAGCCTGATTCCAATACGAGCATAGGGGTTTTCCTGAGGCACCCATCAGAACTCATCTCGTCTCCACAAGGAAACCTGTGCATGGGAGCCCTGTCCAAAGCTTAGGAGAGTACTTCAGGGTCCCGGTGCCACCGCCCCATTCCAAGGCCCTCATGGACACAAAAACACATTAGGACCCATCCTCTGGAAAGTCCATTTCAACTCAGCCACCCCGGTTGCTCCGGCAGAGGCATCAGATCTAAACTGTCTTGTTGCTAGGAGACAATTGGAATGCGAGGCGGGCTTCCCAGGCATCCATCCGCGAACGGTGCTCTGGAGTCATTCCATATGGGATGTCCTGGAGCTGTCCAACAGGTCTCAATTGTCCCGCAGAAGGAATCCTTGAAGGGGGCATCCCACAACTCCCAACGTGGGAAAACCTCAATGGCCCCGAGATTCCGCTCCCTTCATAAAGCGGCCGTCATGCACAGGAACTCCAACCTGAGCCAACGTCTGATCCTCGCCCTGACTTCAGAAGCATGAGATAGTGGTTCAGATCTGCAGGGGGTACCTGTCGTGCCCTCGCCCTGAAACCCATGTCTAGCTTGTCTTCTCACACTTCCGTCCTCAAACTCATGGCCCCGAAGTCCTAAAATTTGGCAATTCCGGACCCACAATGCAGCACTCTGCCGGCCCTCTAGAAAAAAAAAAATATTGCCTCATGAGCTTCCCAGGCACCTTAAATGAGGGTAAACCTACACAGAACTCGACTTTAACCAAATTATATAGTCTAACCTGGGCACTAATGCACTGTCGAACACAACCTGAGCCCGGACCTACTGACCAACACCCAGAAAGCTGACCGCACACTGAGCACATAAAACCCGCCATGGCCTTAGGTCATCATGTCTTCCCTACCTCAGTTTTCAGGCTTCAGAACCGAGACCTTATCTCCAATCACTGCCCAGGGGTGAGTGTGATGCAGAAATCATAACGCCTCCTTACCCATGGCAAGAACCCTTGTGGTTGGCACGTTGTCCAACGTTATGTGTATGAGAAAACAGCATTCACCCTGAGGCCCCGCCCATTCTTGAGTGTGACAAGGGCATACACACGCATTGTGACCCTCAGCATGAGTCCTGTCCTCTAGTAAGTCCTCTCAGTGGCTGGACCTTTAGATGTCATAATGGGCTTGACATGTCACTAGGCCCCAATTTTTAACCAGATTTCTGACTGTCCAGTAGCCCCTCCCCAGGTCTCTACTCTGGAATCCCTCATTTGGTGGGACACCTGAGGTTAAAAAAGAAAACAACAACAACAACAACAACAAAAAAAAAAAAACGGACTTCTTCCAGCCCACAGAATGACCCCAATCTCTTTGGACGGGGCCAAACCACCAGAGAGTAAGACTCGTCCATTTCCCATAAAGTCTCCCAGAAATTCCACGACCATGAGTGACACGATATCCAGAGACAAAAACTAGAGCAGAGCCTCACACTAGCCCTTCTTTCAAATCCCGAAGAGTTCTCCTCATGGTCTGTACATCAGTCCTGCCATACCTATGACCCGAAACATAAGCCAAGTTTGTGTTTTCAGACAACTGTCCAAACAGCCCTGGCCTATACAACCTACAGGCTCAGGCCCCTGCATTCAAACCTGAGGACTGTACTTGCCCTCTCCAAGGGAATTGTGTGTGCCCATTCCAATGGCCACAACCCTTCTAAAAGGATAATCCTCCAAAGTCCCTGATCCATCTCAAAAGTGGTGGCTTCCCAGGAAAAACAGGGGCAATCTGAGCCCAAATGAGCACCTACCTGCACTCAGACCCATAGACAGATGTCCCCAGAGGTAAAAAGGAAAGAACAGGCCCCTAGGCACTAATCAGATCCATTGCTTTGGTTTCCAGGCATCTCTCCTCAGAGGCCTGGATTTCAAAAGCAGCATATAGCTGTTTCTTGACTCATCAGAAAACATCTCATCTACACATGGGAAACTTGCACGTTGGAGCTGTGTCAAAGCCTCTGTTTAGGAGAACACTTTAGGGCACCAGTGCCACCTCTTCATTCCAAGGTCTCCATAGACAAAAAAGCACATTAGGACCCATCCTTAGGGGTGTCCATTTCAACACAGCGTTTCCGGTTGCTCCCCACAGATCCAGGAGATCTAACCTGTCTTGTTGCTAGGAGACAATTGGAATGCGAGGTGGGCTACGCAGCCATCCATCCTTAGAACCCTGCTCAGAATCATTGGCCTGGAGCCAAGCAACGGTCTCAATTGACCTGCAGAAGACTCTCTGCAGTTTGTAGCTTCTCACAACTCCCATCGTGGGAAAACACCCATGGCCTCGTGATGCCCCCCCCATTCATGAAGGGGCCATCAGGGACAGAAACTCCAACCTGAGCGATCGTCTGATCCTCGCCCTGACTTCAGATGTACGAGATCTCGATTCAGGTCTGTAGATTGTGCCTGCCATGGCCTCACCCAGAAACCTAAGCCTAGCTTGTGTTCTCAGACTTTTGTCGTCAGACTACTGGCCCACAAGCCCTCCAGTTTGGCAATCCAGAACTACAATGCAGCACTTGCCGGCCCTCCAGAAGAAAAACATTGTCCTCTGGGGCTACCCAGTAACCCCAAATGAGGATCAACCTACACCGACCTTGGCTGTACCCCAAATACATAGGCTGACCAGGGCACTAATGCCCTTTCTGACACAGCCTGAGCCTGGACTCCCTGGCCCGTCCCAGACAGCTGGCCGCACACTGAGCACATCGAGCCTCCATGGCCTTTGGTCGTCATCTCTTCCCAACCTCGGTTTTCAGGTTTCAGAACCTAGACCTAATCTCCAATCATGCCCAAGGTTGAAGGTGATGCAGAAATCAGAACTCCTTCCCCATGGCAGAAACCTTGTGGTTGGCATATTGTCCAACGTTCAGTGTCATTGAAACCAGTGTGGCCCATGAGGCCCCGCCAATGCTCGCGGGCCACATTGGTCACAAACACACATTGTGACCCTCAGGCTGAGCCCAGTCCTCAAGTAAGGCCACTCAGTGGCTGGATGAAGAGATAGCATATTGGGCTTGCCATGCCCCTAGGCCCCAATTTTTAACCATAGTTCGGGTTGTCCCTTCAGTCATCCCCACGGCTTTGCTTTGGAATTCCTCTTTTGGTGGGACACCTGAGGTAACAAAACTGAAATGAGTCCTCCCATCCCACAGATTGACGAAAAGCAATTGGGAATCGGGCCAAATTCTCAGAGAGGAAGATTCGTCCATGGCCCATGAGGCCTGGCCGACATTCCTGGCCATCGCTGATACAAAATCCAGGGACAAAAGCCTGAGCAAGCGACTCAGACTCGCACTTTCTTCATATCCTGAAGAGTTCTTCTCATGGTTTGTAGATCGGGCCTGCCATACCTACGTCCCCAAACCTAAGCTGAGTTTGTTTTCAGACAACTGTCTAAACAGCCCTGGCCTACACAGCCTACAGGCTCAGGCCCCTGGAGCCAAACCTGAGGAATGTACTTGCCTTCTCCAAGGGAATTGTTTGTGCCCATTCCTATGGCCACAACCCTTCTAATAGGATAATCCTCCAAAGTCCCTGATCCATCTCAAAAGTGGTGGCTTCCCAGGAAAAACAGGGGCAATCTCAGCCCAAATGAGCACCTACCTGCACTCAGACCCATAGACAGATGTCCCCAGAGGTAAAAAGGAAAGAACAGGCCCCTAGGCACTAATCAGATCCATTGCTTTGGTTTCCAGGCATCTCTCCTCAGAGCCTGGATTTCAAAAGCAGCATATAGCTATTTCTTAATTCACCCATAAGAAAACATCTCATCTACACATGGGAAACTTGCACGTTGGAGCTGTGTCAAAGCCTCTGTTTAGGAGAACCCTTTAGGGCCCCAGTGCCACCGCTTCATTCCAAGGTCTCCATAGACACAAAAGCACGTTAGAACCCATCCCCAGGGGTGTCCATTTCAACTCAGCATCCTCGGTAGCTGCCCACAGATCCAGGAGATCTAACCATTCTTGTTGCTAGGAGACAATTGGAATGCGAGGTGGGCTACGCAGCCATCCATCCTTAGAACCCTGCTCAGAATCATTGGCCTGGAGCCAAACAACAGGTCTCAATTGTGCTTCAGAAGACTCTCTGCAGTTTGGAGCTTCTCAAACTCCCATAGTGGGAAAACCCCCATGGCCTCATGATGCCCCCCCATTCATGAAGGGGCCATCAGGGACAGAAACTCCAACCTGAGCGATCGTCTGATCCTCGCCCTGACTTCAGATGCACGAGATCTCGATTCAGGTCTGTAGATTGTGCCTGCCATAGCCTCACCAAGAAACCTAAGCCTAGATTGTGTTCTTAGACAATTGTCGTCAGACTACTGGCCCACAAGCCCTTCATTTGGAAATCCAGAAATACAATGGAGCACTCTGCCTGCCCTCCAGAAGAAAAACATTGTCCTCTGGGGCTACCCAGTAACCCCAAATGAGGATCAACCTGCACCGACCTTGGCATTACACCAAATATATACGCTGACCAGGTCACTAATGCCCTTTCAGACACAGCCTGAGCCTGGACTCCCTGGCCCCTCCCAGACAGCTGGCCGCACACTGAGCACATCCAGCTGCCATGGCCTTAGGTCGTCATCTCTTCCCAACCTCGGTTTTCAGGTTTCAGAACCTAGAGCTTATCTCCAATCAGTGCCCAAGGTTGAAGGTGATGCAGAAATCAGAACTACTTCCCCATGGCAAGAAACCTTGTGGTTGGCATGGTGTCCAACGTTCAGTGTCGTTGAAACCAGTGTGGCCCATGAGGCCCCGCCCATGCTCGCGGGCCACATTGGTCACAAACACAATTGTGACTCTCAGGCTGAGCCCAGTCCTCAAGTAAGGCCACTCAGTGGCTGGATGAAGAGATAGCATATTGGGCTTACCATGCCCCTAGGCCCCAATTTTTAACCATAGTTCGGGTTGTCCCTTCAGTCTTCCCCACGGCTTGGCTTTGGAATTCCTCTTTTGGTGGGACACCTGAGGTAACAAAACTGAAATGAGTCCTCCCATCCCACAGATTGACGAAAAGCAATTGGGAATCGGGCCAAATCCTCAGAGAGGAAGATTCCTCCATGGCCCATGAGGCCTCCCCGACATTCCACGGCCATCGCTGATACAAAATCCAGAGACAAAAGCCTGAGCAAGCGCCTCAGTCTCGCACTTTCTTCATATCTTGAAGAGTTCTTCTCATGGTTTGTAGATCGGGCCTGCCATACCTACGTCCCCAAACCTAAGCTGAGTTTGTGTTTTCAGACTTCTGTCCTCAAAGTATTGGGCCACACACGCTCCAGGCTGGGCGCCTGGAGCCACACATTAGGACTGTGCCTACCAATCCATGGGAATTCTGCCCATTCCATGGTCCAAAATCGTACAAATTAGGAGAAACCTCCAAAGTCCCTGAGGCCATCCCAATAGTGTAGGTCGCCCGGAACAAACAAGGGCTGTCTAACGCCAGCTGATAATCGACCTCCACTCATACCATAGATGGATGTCCCCAGAGAAGAAGATTGAACCAGACAGGACCCTAGGCCATAATAGGATCCATTGCTTTGGGTTACAGGCATGTGTCCTCAAAAGCATGATTCCAATACGAGCATAGGGGTTTTCCTGAGGCACCCATCAGAACTCATCTCGTCTCCACAAGGAAACCTGTGCATGGGAGCCATGTCCAAAGCTTAGGAGAGTACTTCAGGGTCCCGATGCCACCGCCCCATTCCAAGGCCCTCATGGACACAAAAACACATTAGGACCCATCCTCAGGAAAGTCCATTTCAACTCAGCCACCCCGGTTGCTTCGGCAGAGCCATCAGATCAAAACTGTCTTGTTGCTAGGAGACAATTGGAATGCGAGGCGGGCTTCCCAGGCATCCATCCGCAAATGGTGCTCTGGAGTCATTCCATATGGGATGTCCTGGAGCTGTCCAACAGGTCTCAATTGTCCCGCAGAAGGAATCCTTGAAGGGGGCATCCCACAACTCCCAACGTGGGAAAACCTCAATGGCCCCGAGATTCCGCTCCCTTCATAAAGCGGCCGTCATGCACAGGAACTCCAACCTGAGCCAACGTCTGATCCTCGCTCTGACTTCAGAAGCATGAGATATTGGTTCAGATCTGCAGGGGGTACCTGTCGTGCCCTCACTTTGAAACCCATGTCTAGCTTGTCTTCTCACACTTCCTTCCTCAAACTCCTGGCCCCGAAGTCCTAAAATTTGGCAATTCCGGACCCACAATGCAGCACTCTCCCGGCCCTCTAGAAAAAAAAAAAATTATTGCCTCATGAGCTGCCCAGGCACCTTAAATGAGGATAAACCTACACAGCTCTCGACCTTGCCCAAATTATATAGTCTAACCTGGGCACTAATGCACTGTCGAACACAACCTAGCCCGGACCTCCTGACCAACACCCAGAAAGCTGACCGCACACTGAGCACATAAAACCCGCCATGGCCTTAGGTCATCATCTCTTCCCTACCTCAGTTTTCAGGCTTCAGAAACGAGACCTTATCTCCAATCACTGCCCAGGGGTGAATGTTATGCAGAAATCAGAACTCCTCCTTACCCATGGCAAGAACCCTTGTGGTTGGCACGTTGTCCAACGTTCAGTGTAGGAGAAACCAGCATTCACCCTGAGGCCCCGCCCATTATTGAGTGCGACGAGGGCATACACACGCATTGTGACCCTCAGCATGAGTCCTGTCCTCTAGTAAGTCCTCTCAGTAGCTGGACCTTTAGATGTCATAATGGGCTTGACATGTCACTAGGCCCCAATTTTTAACCAGATTTGTGACTGTCCAGTCGCCCCTCCCCAGTTCTCTATTCTGGAATCCCTCATTTGGTGGGACACCTGAGGTTAAAAAAGAAAACAACAACAACAACAACAACAACAAAAAACGGACTTCTTCCAGCTCACAGAATGACCCCATTATCTTTGGATGGGGCCAAACCACCAGAGAGTAAGAATCGTCCATTTCCCATGAAGTCACCCAGAAATTCCACGACCATGAGTGACACGATATCAAGAGACAAAAACTTGAGCAGGAGCCTCACTCGCCCTTCTTTCAAATCCCGAAGAGTTTTCCTCATGGTCTGTAGATCAGTCCTGCGATACCTATGACCCGAAACATAAGCCGAGTTTGTGTTTTCAGACAACTGTCCAAACAGCCCTGGCCTACACAACCTACAGGCTCAGGCCCCTGGAGCCAAACCTGAGGACTGTACTTGCCCTCTCCAAGGGAATTGTGTGTGCCCATTCCAATGGCCACAACCCTTCTAATAGGATAAACCTCCAAAGTCCCTGATCCATCTCAAAAGTGGTGGCTTCCCAGGAAAAACAGGGGCAATCTGAGCCCTACAGAGCACCTACCTGCACTCAGACCCATAGACAGATGTCCCCAGAGGCAAAAAAGGAAAGAACAGGCCCCTAGGCACTAATCAGATCCATTGCTTTGGTTTCCAGGCATCTCTCCTCAGAGGCCTGGATTTCAAAAGCAGCATATAGGTGTTTCTTGAATCACCCATCAGAAAACATCTCATCTACACATGGGAAACTTGCACGTTGGAGCTGTGTCAAAGCCTCTGTTTAGGAAAACCCTTTAGGGCACCAGTGCCACCTCTTCATTCCAAGGTCTCCATAGACACAAAAGCACATTAGGACCCATCCTTAGGAATGTCCATTTCAACACAGTGTCCTCGGTTGCTCCCCACAGATCCAGGAGATCTAACCTGTCTTGTTGCTAGGAGACAATTGGAATGCGAGGTGGGCTACCCAGCCAACCATCCTTAGAACCCTGCTCAGAGTCATTGGTCTGGAGCCAAACAACAGGTCTCAATTGTCCTGCAGAAGACTCTCTGCAGTTTGGAGCTTCTCACAACTCCCATCGTGGGAAAACACCCATGGCCTCGTGATGCCCCCCCCACATTCATGAAGGGGCCATCAGGGACAGAAACTCCAACCTGAGCGATCGTCTGATCCTCGCGCTGACTTCAGATGCACGAGATCTCGATTCAGGTCTGTATATTGTGCCTGCCATGGCCTCACCATTGTGTTCTCAGACTTTTGTCGTCAGACTACTGGCCCACAAGCCCTCCAGTTTGGCAATCCACAACTACAATGTAGCACTCTGCCGACCCTCCAGAAGAAAAACATTGTCCTCTGGGGCTACCCAGTAACCCAAAGGAGGATCAACCTGCACCGACCATGGCTGTACCCCAAATGCATAGGCTGACTAGGGCACTAATGTCCTTTCTGACACAGCCTGAGCCTGGAGCCCCTGGCCCCTCCCAGACAGCTGGCCGCACACTGAGCACATCCAGCCGCCATGGCCTTAGGTCGTCATCTCTTCCCAACCTCGGTTTTCAGGTTTCAGAACCTAGACCTTATCTCCAATCACTGCCCAGGTTTGAAGGTGATGCAGAAATCAGAACTCCTTCCCATGGCAAGAAACCTTGTGGTTGGCATGTTGTCCAACGTTCACTGTAGTTCAAACCAGTTTGGCCCATTTGGCCCCGCCCATGCTCGCGGGCCACATTGGTCACAAACACAATTGTGACTCTCAGGCTGAGCCCAGTCCTCAAGTAAGGCCACTCAGTGGCTGGATGAAGAGATAGCATATTGGGCTTGCCATGCCCCTAGGCCCCAATTTTTAACCATAGTTCGGGTTGTCCCTTCAGTCTTCCCCACGGCTTGGCTTTGGAATTCCTCTTTTGGTGGGACACCTGAGGTAACAAAACTGAAATGAGTCCTCCCATCCCACAGATTGACGAAAAGCAATTGGGAATCGGGCCAAATCCTCAGAGAGGAAGATTCCTCCATGGCCCATGAGGCCTCCCCGACATTCCACGGCCATCGCTGATACAAAATCCAGAGACAAAAGCCTGAGCAAGCGCCTCAGACTAGCACTTTCTTCATATCCTGAAGAGTTCTTCTCATGGTTTGTAGATCGGGCCTGCCATACCTACGTCCCCAAATCTAAGCTGAGTTTGTGTTTTCAGACTTCTGTCCTCAAAGTCTTGGGGCAACCACCCTGCAGGCTGGGCCCCTGGAGCCACACATTAGGACTGTGCCTACCAATCCATGGGAATTCTGCCCATTCCATTGTCCAAAATAGTACAAATTAGGAGAAACCTCCAAAGTCCCTGAGGCCATCCCAATAGTGTAGGTCGCCTGGAACAAACAAGGACTGTCTGACACCAGCTGATAATCGACATCCACTCATACCATAGATGGATGTCCCCAGAGAAGAAGATTGAACCAGACAGGATCCTAGGCCATAATAGGATCCATTGCTTTGGGTTACAGGCATGTGTCCTCAAAAGCCTGATTCCAATACGAGCATAGGGGTTTTCCTGAGGCACCCATCAGAACTCATCTCGTCTCCACAAGGAAACCTGTGCATGGGAGCCATGTCCAAAGCTTAGGAGAGTACTTCAGGGTCCCGGTGCCACCGCCCCATTCCAAGGCTCTCATGGACACAAAAACACATTAGGACCCATCCTCAGGAAAGTTCATTTCAACTCAACCACCCCGGTTGCTCCGGCAGAGCCATCAGATCAAAACTGTCTTGTTGCTAGGAGACAATTGGAATGCGAGGCGGGCTTCCCAGGCATCCATCCGCGAACGGTGCTCTGGAGTCATTCCATATGGGATGTCCTGGAGCTGTCCAACAGGTCTCAATTGTCCCGCAGAAGGAATCCTTGAAGGGGGCATCCCACAACTCCCAACGTGGGAAAACCTCAATGGCCCCGAGATTCCGCTCCCTTCATAAAGCGGCCGTCATGCACAGGAACTCCAACCTGAGCCAACGTCTGATCCTCGCCCTGACTTCAGAAGCATGAGATATTGGTTCAGATCTGCAGGGGATACCTGTCGTGCCCTCGCCCTGAAACCCATGTCTAGCCTGTCTTCTCACACTTCCGTCCTCAAACTCCTGGCCCCGAAGTCCTAAAATTTGGCAATTCCGGACCCACAATGCAGCACTCTCCCGGCCCTCTAGAAAAAAAAAAAATTATTGCCTCATGAGCTGCCCAGGCACCTTAAATGAGGATAAACCTACACAGCACTCGACCTTACCCAAATTATATAGTCTAACCTGGGCACTAATGCACTGTCGAACACAACCTGAGCCCGGACCTCCTGACCAACACCCAGAAAGCTGACCGCACACTGAGCACATAAAACCCGCCATGGCCTTAGGTCATCATCTCTTCCCTACCTCAGTTTTCAGGCTTCAGAAACGAGACCTTATCTCCAATCACTGCACAGGGGTGAATGTTATGCAGAAATCAGAACTCCTCCTTACCCATGGCAAGAACCCTTGTGGTTGGCACGTTGTCCAACGTTCAGTGTAGGAGAAACCAGCATTCACCCTGAGGCCCCGCCCATTCTTGAGTGCGACGAGGGCATACACACGCATTGTGACCCTCAGCATGAGTCCTGTCCTCTAGTAAGTCCTCTCAGTGGCTGGACCTTAGATGTCATAATGGGTTTGACATGTCACTAGGCCTCAATTTTTAACCAGATTTCTGACTGTCCAGTCACCACTCCCCAGGTTTCTATTCTGGAATCCCTCATTTGGTGGGACACCTGAGGTTAAAAAAGAAAACAAAAAAAAAAAAAAAAAAAAGGACTTCTTCCAGCCCACAGAATGACCCCAATCTCTTTGGACGGGGCCAAACCACCAGAGAGTAAGATTCGTCCATTTCCCATAAAGTCACCCAGAAATTCCACGACCATGAGTGACACGATATCCAGAGACAAAAACTTGAGAAGGAGCCTCACACTCGCCCTTCTTTCAAATCCCGAAGAGTTCTCCTCATGGTCTGTAGATCAGTCCTGCCATACCTATGACCCGAAACATAAGCCGAGTTTGTGTTTTCAGACAACTATCCAAACAGCCCTGGCCTACACAACCTACAGGCTCAGGCCCCTGGAGCCAAACCTGAGGACTGTACTTGCCCTCTCCAAGGGAATTGTGTGTGCCCATTCCAATGGCCACAACCCTTCTAATAGGATAAACCTCCAAAGTCCCTGATCCTTCTCAAAAGTGGTGGCTTCCCAGGAAAAACAGGGGCATTCTGAGCCCAAATGAGCACCTACGTGCACTCAGACCCATAGACAGATGTCCCCAGAGGTAAAAAGGAAAGAACAGGCCATTAGGCACTAATCAGATCAATTGCTTTGGTTTCCAGGCATCTCTCCTCAGAGGCCTGGATTTCAAAAGCAGCATATAGCTGTTTCATGACTCACCCATCAGAAAACATCTCATCTACACATAGGAAACTTGCACGTTGGAGCTGTGTCAAAGCCTCTGTTTAGGAGAACACGTTAGGGAACCAGTGCCACCTCTTCATTCCAAGGTCTCCATAGACAAAAAAGCACATTAGGACCCATCCTTAGGGGTGTCCATTTCAACACAGCGTCCTCGGTTGCTCCCCACAGATCCAGGAGATTTAACCTGTCTTGTTGCTAGGAGACAATTGGAATGCGAGGTGGGCTACGCAGCCATCCATCCTTAGAACACTGCTCAGAATCATTGGCCTGGAGTCAAGCAACGGTCTCAATTGACCTGCTGTTTGGAGCTTCTCATAACTCTCATCGTGGGAAAACCCCATGGCCTCGTGGTGCCCCCCCCCATTCATGAAGGGGCCATCAGGGACAGAAACTCCAACCTGAGCGATCGTCTGATCCTCGCCCTGACTTCAGATGCACGAGATCTCGATTCAGGTCTGTAGATTGTGACTGCCATGGCCTCACCCAGAAACCTAAGCCTAGCTTGTGTTCTCAGACTTTTGTCGTCAGACTACTGGCCCACAAGCCCTCCAGTTTGGCAATCCAGAACTACAATGCAGCACTTGCCGGCCCTCCAGAAGAAAAACATTGTCCTCTGGGGCTACCCAGTAACCCCAAATGAGGATCAACCTACACCGACCTTGGCTGTACCCCAAATACATAGGCTGACCAGGGCACTAATGCCCTTTCTGACACAGCCTGAGCCTGGAGCCCCTAGCCCGTCCCAGACAGCTGGCCACACACTGAGCACATCGAGCCTCCGTGGCCTTAGGTCGTCATCTCTTCCCAACCTCGGTTTCCAGGTTTCAGAACCTAGACCTAATCTCCAATCACTGCCCAAGTTTGAAGGTGATGCAGAAATCAGAACTCCTTCCCCATGGCAGAAACCTTGTGGTTGGCATGTTGTCCAACGTTCAGTGTCATTGAAACCAGTGTGGCCCATGAGGCCCCGCCAATGCTCGCGGGCCACATTGGTCACAAACACACATTGTGACCCTCAGGCTGAGCCCAGTCCTCAAGTAAGGCCACTCAGTGGCTGGATGAAGAGATAGCATATTGGGCTTGCCATGCCCCTAGGCCCCAATTTTTAACCATATTTCGGGTTGTCCCTTCAGTCTTCCCCACGGCTTTGCTTTGGAATAACTCTTTTGGTGGGACACCTGAGGTAACAAACCTGAAATGAGTCCTCCCATCCCACAGATTGACGAAAAGCAATTGGGTATCGGGCCAAATTCTCAGAGAGGAAGATTCGTCCATGGCCCATGAGGCCTCCCCGACATTCCACGGCCATCGCTGATACAAAATCCAGAGACAAAAGCCTGAGCAAGCGCCTCAGACTCGCACTTTCTTCATATCCTGAAGAGTTCTTCTAATGGTTGTAGATCAGGCCTGCCATACCTACGTCCCCAAACCTAATCTGAGTTTGTTTTCAGACAACTGTCTAAACAGCCCTGGCATACACAACCTACAGGCTCAGGCCCCTGGAGCCAAACCTGAGGACTGTACTTGCCTTCTCCAAGGGAATTGTTTGTGCCCATTCCATGGCCACAACCCTTCTAATAGGATAAACCTCCAAAGTCCCTGATCCATCTCAAAAGTGGTGGCTTCCCAGGAAAAACAGGGGCAATATGAGTCCAAATGAGCACCTACCTGCACTCAGACCCATAGACAGATGTCCCCAGAGGTAAAAAGGAAAGAACAGGCCCCTAGGCACTAATCAGATCCATTGCTTTGTTTTCCAGGCATCTCTCCTCAGAGGCCTGGATTTCAAAAGCAGCATATAGCTGTTTCTTGATTCACCCATCAGAAAACATCTCATCTACACATGGGAAACTTGCACGTTGGAGCTGTGTCAAAGCCTCTGTTTAGGAGAACCCTTTAGGGCCCCAGTGCCACCGCTTCATTCCAAGGTCTCCATAGACACAAAAGCACATTAGGACCAATCCCCAGGGGTGTCCATTTCAACTCAGCATCCTCGGTAGCTGACCACAGATCCAGGAGATCTAACCTGTCTTGTTGCTAGGAGACAATTGGAATGCGAGGTGGGCTACCCAGCCATCCATCCTTAGAACCCTGCTCAGAATCATTGCCCTGGAGCCAAACAACAGGTCTCAATTGTCCTGCAGAAGACTCACTGCAGTTTGGAGCTTCTCACAACTCCCATAGTGGGAAAACACCCGTGGCCTCGTGATGCCCCCCCCCCATTCATGAAGGGGCCATCAGGGACAGAAACTCCAACCTGAGCGATCGTCTGATCCTCGCCCTGACTTCAGATGCACGAAATCTCGATTCAGGTCTGTAGATTGTGCCTGCCATAGCCTCACCCAGAAACCTAAGCCGAGCTTGTGTTCTTAGACTTTTGTCGTCAGACTACTGGCCCACAAGCCCTCCATTTGGAAATCCAGAACTACAATGGAGCACTATGACTGCCCTCCAGAAGAAAAATATTGTCCTCTGGGGCTACCCAGTAACCCCAAATGAGGATCAACCTACACCGACCTTGGCTGTACCCCAAATACATAGGCTGACCAGGGCACTAATGCCCTTTCTGACACAGCCTGAGCCTGGACCCCCTGGCCCCTCCCAGACAGCTGGCCACACACTGAGCACATCCAGCCGCCATGGCCTTAGGTCGTCATCTCTACCCAACCTCGGTTTTCAGGTTTCAGAACCTAGACTTATCTCCAATCACTGCCCAAGGTTGAAGGTGATGCAGAAATCAGAACTCCTTCCCCATGGCAAGAAACCTTGTGGTTGGCATGTTGTCCAACGTTCAGTGTCGTGGAAACCAGTGTGGCCCATGAGGCCCCGCCCATGCTCGCGGGCCACATTGGTCACAAACACACATTGTGACGCTCAGGCTGAGCCCAGTCCTCAAGTAAGGCCACTCAGTGGCTGGATGAAGAGATATCATATTGGGCTTGCCATGCCCCTAGGCCCCAATTTTTAACCATAGTTCGGGTTGTCCTTTCAGTCTTCCCCACGGCTTTGCTTTGGAGTTCCTCCTTTGGTGGGATACCTGAGGTAACAAACCTGAAATGAGTCCTCCCATCCCACAGATTTACGAAAAGCAATTGGGAATCGGGCCTTTCCTCAGAGAGGAAGATTCGTCCATGGCCCATGAGGCCTCCCCGACATTCCACGGCCATCGCTGATACAAAATCCAGAGACAAAAGCCTGAGAAAGCGCCTCAGACTCGCACTTTCTTCATATCCTGAAGAGTTCTCATGGTTTGTCGATCAGGCCTGCCATACCTACGTCCCCAAACCTAAGCTGAGTTTGTGTTTTCAGACTTCTGTCCTCAAAGTCTTGGGCCACACACCCTCCAGGCTGGGCGCCTTGAGCCACACATTAGGACTGTGCCTACCAATCCATGGGAATTCTGCCCATTCCATGGTCCAAAATCGTACAAATTAGGAGAAACCTCCAAAGTTCCTGAGGCCATCCCAATAGTTTAGGTCGACCGGAACAAACAAGGGCTGTCTGACACCAGCTGATAATCGACCTCCACTCATACCATAGATGGATGTCCCCAGAGAAGTAGATTGAACCAGACAGACCCTAGGCCATAATAGGATCCATTGCTTTGTGTTACAGGCATGTGTCCTCAAAAGCCTGATTCCAATACGAGCATAGGGGTTTTCCTGAGACACCCATCAGAACTCATCTCGTCTCCACAAGGAAACCTGTGCATGGGAGCCATGTCCAAAGCTTAGGAGAGTACTTCAGGGTCCCGGTGCCACCGCCCCATTCCAAGGCCCTCATGGACAGAAAAACACATTAGGACCCATCCTCAGGAAAGTCCATTTCAACTCAGCCACCCCGGTTGCTCCGGCAGAGCCATCAGATCAAAACTGTCTCGTTGCTAGGAGACAATTGGAATGCGAGGCGGGCTTTCCAGGCATCCATCCGCGATCGGTGCTCTAAAGTATATCCATATGGGATGTCCTGGAGCTGTCCAAAAGGTCTCAATTGTCCCGCAGAAGGAATCCTTGAAGGGGGCATCCCACAACTCCCAACGTGGGAAAACCTCAATGGCCTCGAGATTCCCCTCCCTTCATGAAACGGCCGTCATGCACAGGAACTCCAACCTGAGCCAACGTCTGATCCTCGCCCTGACTTCAGAAGCATGATATATTGGTTCAGATCTGCAGGGGGTACCTGCCGTGCCTTTGCCCTGAAACCCATGTCTAGCTTGTCTTCTCACACTTCCGTCCTCACACTCCTGGCCCCGAATTCCTAAAATTTGGCAATTCCGGACCCACAATGCAGCACTCTGCCAGCCCTCTAGAAAAAAAAAAAAATATATTGCCTCATGAGCTACCCAGGCACCTTAAATGAAGATAAACCTACACAGCACTCGACCTTACCCAAATTATATAATCTAAACTGGGCACTAATGCACTGTCGAACACAACCTGAGCTCGGAATTCCTGACCAACACCCAGAAAGCTGACCGCACACTGAGCACATAAAACCCGCCATGGCCTTAGGTCATCATCTCTTCCCTACCTCAGTTTTCAGGCTTCAGAACCGAGACCTTATCTCCAATCACTGCCCAGGGGTGAATGTGATGCAGAAATCAGTACTCCTCCTTACCCATGGCAAGAACCCTTGTGGTTGGCACGTTGTCCAACATTCAGTGTAGGAGAAACCAGCTTTCACGCTGAGGCCCTGCCCATTCTTGAGTGAGACGAGGGCATACACATGCATTGTGACCCTCAGCATGAGTCCTGTCCTCTAGTAAGTCCTCTCAGTGGCTGGATCATTAAATGTCATAATGGGCTTGACATGTCCCTAGGCCCCAATTTTTAACCAGATTTCTGATTGTCCAGTCGCCCCTCCCCAGGGCTCTACTCCGGAATCCCTCATTTAGTGGGACACCTGAGGTTAAAAAAGAAAACAACAACAACAACAACAACAACAAAACGGACTTCTTCCAGCCCACAGAATGACCCCAAACTCTTTGGACGGGGCCAAACCACCAGAGAGTAAGACTCGTCCATTTCCCATGAAGTCACCCAGAAATTCCACGACCATGAGTGACACAATATCCAGAGACAAAAACTTGAGCAGGAGCCTCACACTCGCCCTTCTATCAAATCCGAAAGAGTTCTCCTCATGGTCTGTAGATCAGTCCTGCCATACCTATGACCCGAAACATAAGCCGAGTTTGTGTTTTCAGACAACTGTCCAAACAGCCCTGGCCTACACAACCTACAGGCTCAGGCCCCTGGAGCCAAACCTGAGGACTGTACTTGCCCTCTCCAAGGGAATTGTGTGTGCCCATTCCAATGGCCACAACCCTTCTAATAGGATAAACCTCCAAAGTCCCTGATCCATCTCAAAAGTGGTGGCTTCCCAGGAAAAACAGGGGCAATCTGAGCCCAAATGAGCACCTACGTGCACTCAGACCCATAGACAGATGTCCCCAGAGGTAAAAAGGAAAGAACAGACCCCTAGGCACTAATCAAATCCATTGCTTTGGTTTCCAGGCATCTCTCCTCAGAGGCCTGGATTTCAAAAGCAGCATATAGCTCTTTCTTGATTCACCCATCAGAAAACATCTCATCTACACATGGGAAACTTGCACGTTGGAGCTGTGTCAAAGCCTCTGTTTAGGAGAACCATTTAGGGCACCAGTGCCACCGCTTCATTCCAAGGTCTCCATAGACTTAAAAGTACATTAGGACCCATCCTTTGGGGTGTCCATTTCAACTCAGCGTCCTTGGTTGCTCCCCACAGATCCAGGAGATCTAACCTGTCTTGTTGCTAGGAGACAATTGGAATGCGAGGTGGGCTACGCAGCCATCCATCCTTAGAACCCTGCTCAGAATCATTGGCCTGGTGCCAAGCAACAGGTCTCAATTGACCTGCAGAAGACTCTCTTCTGTTTGGAGCTTCTCATAACTCCCATCGTGGGAAAACCCCCATGGCCTCGTGATACCCCCACCCCAATTCATGAAGGGGCCATCAGGGACAGAAACTCCAACCTGAGCGATCGTCTGATCCTCGCCCTGACTTCAGATGCACGAGATCTCTATTCAGGTCTGTAGATTGTGCCTACCATGGCCTCACCCAGAAACCTAAGCCTAGCTTGTGTTCTCAGACTTTTGTCGTCAGACTACTGGCCCACAAGCCCTCCAGTTTGGCAATCCAGAACTACAATGCAGCACTCTGCCGGCCCTCCAGCAGAAAAACATTGTCCTCTGGGGCTACCCAGTAACCCCAAATGAGGATCAACCTGCACCGACCTTGGATGTACCCAAATACATAGGCTGACCAGGGCACTAATGCCCTTTCTGACACAGCCTGAGCCTGGACTCCCTGGCCCGTCCCAGACAGCTGGCCGCACACTGAGCACATCGAGCCTCCGTGGCCTTAGGTCGTCATCTCTTCCCAACCTCGGTTTCCAGGTTTCAGAACCTAGACCTTATCTCCAATAACTGCCCAAGGTTGAAGGTGATGCAGAAATCAGAACTCCTTTCCCATGGCAAGAAACCTTGTGGTTGGCATGTTGTCTAACGTTCAGTGTGGTTGAAACCAGTGTGGCCCATGTGGCCCCGCCCATGCTCGCGGGCCACAGTGGTCACAAACACACATTGTGAGCCTCAGGCTGAGCCCAGTCCTCAAGTAAGGCCACTCAGTGGCTGGATGAAGAGATAGCAAATTGGGCTTGCCATGCCCCTAGGCCCCGATTTTTAACCATATTTCGGGATGTCCCTTCAGTCTTCCCCACGGCTTTGCTTTGGAATTCCTCTTTTGGTGGGACACCTGAGGTAACAAACCTGAAATGAGTCCTCCCATCCCACAGATTGCCGAAAAGCAATTGGGAATCGGGCCAAAACCTCAGAGAGGAAGATTCGTCCATTGCCCATGAGGCCTCCCCGACATTCCACGGCCATCGCTGATAAAAAATCCAGACACAAAAGCCTGAACAAGCGACTCAGTCTCGCACTTTCTTCATATGCTGAAGAGTTCTTCCCATGGTTTGTAGATCGGGCCTGCCATACCTACGTCCCCAAACCTAAGCTGAGTTAATTTTCAGACAACTGTCCAAACAGCCCTGGCCTACACAACCTACTGGCTCAGAACCCTGGAGCCAAACCTGAGGACTGTACTTGCCCTCTCCAAGGGAATTGTGTGTTCCCATTCCAATGGCCACAACCCTTCTAATAGGATAAACCTCCAAAGTCCCTGATCCATCTCAATAGTGGTGGCTTCCCAGGAAAGACAGGGGCAATCTGAGCCCAACTGAGCACCTACCTGCACTCAGACCCATAGACAGATGTCCCCAGAGGTAAAAAGGAAAGAACAGGCCCCTAGGCACTAATCAGATCCATTGCTTTGGTTTCCAGGCATCTCTCCTCAGAGGCCTGGATTTCAAAAGCAGCATATAGCTGTTTCTTGATTCACCCATCAGAAAACATCTCATCTACACATGGGAAACTTGCACGTTGGAGCTGTGTCAAAGCCTCTGTTTAGGAGAATCCTTTAGGGCCCCAGTGCCACCGCTTCATTCCAAGGTCTCCATAGACACAAAAGCACATTAGGACCAATCCCCAGGGGTGTCCATTTCAACTCAGCATCCTCGGTAGCTGACCACAGATCCAGGAGATCTAACCTGTCTTGTTGCTAGGAGACAATTGGAATGCGAGGTGGGCTACCCAGCCATCCATCCTTAGAACCCTGCTCAGAATCATTGCCCTGGAGCCAAACAACAGGTCTCAGTTGTCCTGCAGAAGACTCACTGCAGTTTGGAGCTTCTCACAACTCCCATAGTGGGAAAACACCCATGGCCTCGTGATGCCCCCCCCCATTAATGAAGGGGCCATCAGGGACAGAAACTCCAACCTGAGCGATCGTCTGATCCTCGCCCTGACTTCAGATGCATGAGATCTCGATTCAGGTCTGTAGATTGTGCCTGCCATGGCCTCACCCAAAAACCTAAGCCTAGCTTGTGTTCTCAGACATTTGTCGTCAGACTACTGGCCCACAAGCCCTCCATTTGGCAATCCAGAACTACAATGCAGCACTCTTCCTGCCCTCCAGAAAGAAAACATTGTCCTCTGGGGATACCCAGTAACCCCAAATGAGGATCAACCTACACCGACCTTGGCTGTACCCCAATTACATAGGCTGACCAGGGCACTAATGCCCTTTCTGACATAGCCTGAGCCTGGACCCCCTGGCACCTCCCAGACAGCTGGCCGCACACTGAGCACATCGAGCCGCCATGGCCTTAGGTCGTCATCTCTCCCAACCTCGGTTTTCAGGTTTCAGAACCTAGACCTTATCTCCAATCGCTGCCCAAGGTTGAAGGTGATGCAGAAATCAGAACTCCTTCCCCATGGCAAGAAACCTTGTGGTTGGCATGTTGTCTAACGTTCAGTGTCGTTGAAACCAGTGTGGCCCATGAGGCCCCGCCCATGCTTGCAGGCCACATTGGTCACAAACACACATTGTGACCCTCAGGCTGAGCCCAGTCCTCAAGTAAGGCCACTCAATGGCTGGATGAAGAGATAGCTATTGGGCTTGCCATGCCCCTAGGCCCCAACTTTTAACCATATTTCGGGATGTCCCTTCAGTATTCCCCACGGCTTGGATTTGGAATTCCTCTTTTGGTGGGACACCTGAGGTAACAAACCTGAAAGGAGACCTCCCATCCCACAGAATGACGAAAAGCAATTGGAAATCGGGCCAATCCTCAGAGTGGAAGATTCGTCCATGGCCCATGAGGCCTGCCCAGCATTCCACGGCCATCGCTGATACAAAATCCAGAGACAAAAGCCTGAGCAAGCGCCTCAGACTCGCACTGTCTTCATATCCTGAAGAGTTCTTCTCATGGTTTGTCGATCGGGCCTGCCATAACTATGTCCCCAAACCTAAGCTGAGTTTGTGTTTTCAGACTTCTGTCCTCAAAGTCTTGGTCCACACACCCTCCAGGCTGGGCGCCTGAAGCCACACATTAGGACTGTGCCTACCAATCCATGGGAATTCTGCCCATTCCATGGTCCAAAATCGTCCAAATTAGGAGAAAACTCCAACGACCCTGAGGCCATCCCAATAGTGTGGGTCGCCCGGAACAAACAAGGGGTGTCTGACACCAGCTGATAATCGACCTCCACTCATACCATAGATGGATGTACCCAGAAAAGTGGATTGAACCAGACAGGACCCAAGGCCATAATAGGATCCATTGCTTTGGGTTACAGGCATGTGTCCTCAAAAGCCTGATTCCAATACGAGCATAGGGGTTTTCCTGAGGCACCCATCAGAACTCATCTCGTCTCCACAAGGAAACCTGTGCATGGGAGCCATGTCCAAAGCTTAGGAGAGTACTTCAGGGTCCCGGTGCCACCGCCCCATTCCAAGGCCCTCATGGACACAAAAACACATTAGGGCACATCCTCAGGAAAGTCCATTTCAACTCAGCCACCCAGGTTGCTCCCGCAGAGCCATCAGTTCTAAACTGTCTTGTTGCTAGGAGACAATTGGAATGCGAGGCGGGCTTCCCAGGCATCCATCCCCGAACGGTGCTCTGGAGTCATTCCATATGGGATGTCCTGGAGCTGTCCAACAGGTCTCAATTGTCCCGCAGAAGGAATCCTTGAAGGGGGCATCCCACAACTCCCAACGTGGGAAAACCTCAATGGCCTCGAGATTCCGCTCCCTTCATGAAGCGGCCGTCATGCTCAGAAACTCCAACCTGAGCCAACGTCTGATCCTCGCCCTGACTTCAGATGCATGAGATATTGGTTCAGATCTGCAGGGGTACCTGCCGTGCCCTCGCCCTGAAACCCAAGTCTAGCTTGTCTTCTCAGACTTCCGTCCTCACACTCCTGGCCCCAAAGCCCTCAAGTTTGGCAATTCCGGACCCACAATGCAGCACTCTGCCTGCCCTCTAGAAAAAAAATTATTGCCTCATGAGCTGCCCAGGCACCTTAAATGAGTGTAAACCTACACAGCTCTCGACTTTACCCAAATTATATAGTCTAACCTGGGCACTAATGCACTGTCGAACACAACCTGAGCCCGGAACTCCTGACCAACACCCAGAAAGCTGACCGCACACTGAGCACATAAAACCCGCCATGGCCTTAGGTCATCATCTCTTCCCTACCTCAGTTTTCAGGCTTCAGAACCGAGACGTTATCTCCAATCACTGCCCAGGGGTGAGTCTGATGCAGAAATCAGTACTCCTCCTTACCCATGGCAAGAACCCTTGTGGTTGGCACGTTGTCCAACGATCAGTGTAGGAGAAACCCTGAGGCCCCGCCCATTCTTGAGTGCGAGGAGGGCATACACACGCATTGAGACCCTCAGCATGAGTCCTGTCCTTTAGTAAGTCCTCTCAGTGGCTGGACCTTTAGATGTCATAATGGGCTTGAAATGTCACTCGGGCCCAATTTTTAAACAGATTTCTGACTGTCCAGTCGCCCCTCCCCAGGTCTCTACTCCGGAATCCCTCATTTGGTGGGACACCTGAGGTTAAAAAAGAAAACAACAACAACAACAACAACAAAATAAAACGGACTTCTTCCAGCCCACAGAATGAACCCAAACTCTTTGGACGAGGCCAAACCACCAGAGAGTAAAACTCGTCCATTTTCCATGAAGTCACCCAGAAATTCCACGACCATGAGTGACACGATATCCCGAGACAAAAACTTGAGCAGGAGCCTCACACTCGCCCTTCTTTCAACCCGAAGAGTTCTCCTCATGGTATGTAGATCAGTTCTGCCATACCTATGACCCGAAAAATAAGCCGAGTTTGTGTTTTCAGACAACTGTCCAAACAGCCCTGGCCTACACAACCTACAGGCTCGGGCCCCTGGAGCCAAACCTGAGGACTGTACTTGCCCTCTCCAAGGGAATTGTGTGTGCCCATTCCAATGGCCACAACCCTTCTAATAAGTTAAACCTCCAAAGTCCCTGTTATATCTCAATAGTGGTGGCTTCCCAGGAAAAACAGGGGCAATCTGAGCCCAAATGAGCCCCTACCTGCACTCAGACCCATAGAGAGATGTCCTCAGAGGTAAAAAGGAAAGAACAGGCCCCTAGGCACTAATCAGATCCATTGCTTTGCTTTCCAGGCATCTCTCCTCAGAGGCCTGGATTTCAAAAGCAGCATATAGCTGTTTCAGGACTCACCCATCAGAAAACATCTCATCTACACATGGGAAACTTGCACGTTGGAGCTGTGTCAAAGCCTCTGTTTAGGAGAACCCTTTAGGGCCCAAGTGCCACCGCTTCATTCCAAGGTCTCCATAGACACAAAAGCACATTCGGACCCATCCCCAGGGGTGTGCATTTCAACTCAGCATCCTCGGTAGCTCCCCACAGATCCAGGAGATCTAACCTGTCTTGTTGCTAGGAGACAATTGGAATGCGAGGTGGGCTACCCAGCCATCCATCCTTAGAACCCTGCTCAGAATCATTGGCCTGGAGCCAAACAACAGGTCTCAATTGTCCTGCCAAAGACTCTCTGCAGTTTGGAGCTTCTCACAACTCCCATCATGGGAAAACCCCCATGGCCTCGTGATGCCCCCCCCATTCATGAAGGGGCCATCAGGGACAGAAACTCCAACCTGAGCGATCGTTTGATTCTCGCCCTGACTTCAGATGCACGAGATCTCGATTCAGGTCTGTAGATTGTGCCTGCCATGGCCTCACCCAGAAACCTAAGCCTAGCTTGTGTTCTCAGACTTTTGTCGTCAGACTACTGGCCCACAAGGCCTCCAGTTTGGCAATCCAGAAGTACAATGCAGCACTCTGCCTGCCCTCCAGATAAAAAACATTGTCCTCTGGGGCTAACCAGTAACCCCAAATGAGGATCAACCTGCACCGACCGGGCTGTACCCCAAATACATAGGCTGACCAGGGCACTAATGCCCTTTCTGACACAGCCTGAGCCTGGACCCCCTGGACCCTCCCAGAGAGCTGGACGCACACTGAGCACATCAAGCCGCCATGGCCTTAGGTCGTCATCGATTCCCAACCTCGGTTTTCAGGTACAGAACTTAGACCTTATCTCCAATCACTGTCCATGTTGAAGGTGATGCAGAAATCAGAACTCCTTCCCCATGGCAAGAAACCTTGTGGTTGGCATGTTGTCCAACGTTCAGTGTCGTTGAAACCAGTGGCCCATGAAGCCCCGCCCATGAACGCGGGCCACATTGGTCACAAACACATTGTGATGCTCAGGCTGAGCCCAGTCCTCAAGTAAGGCCACTCAGTGGCTGGATGAAGAGATAGCATATGGGCTTGCCATGCCCCTAGGCCCCAATTTTTAACCATATTTCGGATTGTCCCTTCAGTCTTCCCCACGGCTTTGCTTTGGAATTCCTCTTTTGGTGGGACACCTGAGGTAACAAAACTGAAATGAGTCCTCCCATCCCACAGATTGACGAAAAGCAATTGGGAATCGGGCCAAATCCTCAGAGAGGAAGATTCGTCCATGGCCCATGAGGCCTCCCCGACATTCCACGGCCATCACTGATACAAAATCCAGAGACAAAAGCCTGAGCAATCGCCACAGACTCGCACTTTCTTCATATCCTGTAGAGTTCTTCTCATGGTTTGTAGATCGGGCCTGCCATACCTACGTCGCAAACCTAAGCTGAGTTTGTGTTTTCAGACTCCTGTCCTCAACGTCTTGGGCCACACACCCTCCAGGCTGGGCCCCTGTAGCCACACATTAGGACTGTGCCTACCAATCCATGGTTATTCTGCCCATTCCATGGTCCAAAATCATACAAATTAGGAGAAACCTCCAACGAACCTTAGGCCATCCCAATAGTGTGGGTCACCCGGAACAAACAAGGGGTGTCTGACACCAGCTGATAATCGACCTCCACTCATACCATTGATGGATGTCCCCAGAGAAGAAGATTGAACCAGACAGGATCCTAGGCCATAATAAGATCCATTGCTATGGGTTACAGGCATGTGTCCTCAAAAGCCTGATTCCAATTCGAGCATAGGGGTTTTCCTGAGGCACCCATCAGAACTCATCTCGTCTCCACAAGGAAACCTGTGCATGGGAGCCATGTCCAAAGCTTAGGAAAGTACTTCAGGTTGCCGGTGCCACCGCCCCATTCCAAGGCCCTCATAGACACAAAAACACATTAGGGCACATCCTCAGGAAAGTCCATTTCAACTCAGCCACCGAGGTTGCTCCAGCAGAGCCATCAGATCTAAACTGTCTTGTTGCTAGGAGACAATTGGAATGCGAGGCGGGCTTCCCAGGCATCCATCCGCGAATGGTGCTCTGGAGTCATTCCGTATGGGATGTCCTGGAGCTGTCCAACAGGTCTCAAATGTCCCGCAGAAGGAATCCTTGAAGGGGGCATCCCACAACTCCCAACGTGGGAAAACCTCAATGGCCTCGAGATTCCGCTCTCTTCATGAAGCGGCCGTCATGCAGAGAAACTCCAACCTTTGCCAATGTCTGATCCTTGCCCTGACTTCAGATGCATGAGATATTGGTTCAGATCTGCAGGGGGTACCTGCCGTGCCCTCGCCCTGAAACCCAAGTCTGGCTTGTCTTCTCAGACTTCCGTCCTCACACTCCTGGCCCCGAAGCCCTCAAGTTTGGCAATTCCAGACCCACAATGCAGCACACTGCCTGCCCTATAGAAAAAAAAATTATTGCCTCATGAGCTGCCCAGGCACCATAAATGAGGATCAACCTACACAGCACTCGACTTTACCCAAATTATATAGTCTAACCTGGGCACTAATGCACTGTCGAACACAACCTGAGTCCAGACCTCCTGACCAACACCCAGAAAGGTGACCGCACACTGAGCACATAAAACCCTCCCTGGCCTTAGGTCATCACCTCTTCCCTACCTCAGGTTTCAGGCTACAGAACCGAGACCTTATCTCCAATCACTGCCCAGGGGTGAGTGTGATGCAGAAATCAGAACTTCACCTTACCCATGGCAAGAACCCTTGTGGTTGGCATGTTGTCGAAAGTTCAGTGTAGGAGAAACCAGCATTCACCCTGAGGCCCCGCCCATTCTTGAGTGCGATGAGGGCATACACATGCATTGTGACCCTCAGCATGATTCCTGTCCTCTAGTAAGTCCTCTCAGTGGCTGGACCATTAGGTGTCATAATGGGCTTGACATGTCCCTAGGCCCCAATTTTTAATCAGATTTCTGATTGTCCAGTCGCCCCTCCCCAGGGTTCTACTCTGGAATCCCTCATTTGTTGGGACACCTGAGGTTAAAAAAAAGAAAAAAAAGAGAGAGGGAGAGAGACAAGAATGAAAGGTGAGATAAAAGAGAAGGTTCAGCCCAAATGGGTTCCAAGGTAAGATTTATGAAGTTTACAAACAAAAACAGACAAACAAAAAGACTGATAAAAGTATATGAGAAGAGAAAATTATATATATATATATATATATTTGCATATATAAATGCAAATAAAGGAATAACCTCATCAGAAAGAACCCCGAGTGTAAGATTTATATACTATTAGGACAAACACAAAAACACAGAAATAGGGGCGCCTGGGTGGCTCAGTGGTTTAAGCCGCTGCCTTCGGCTCAGGTCATGATCTCAGGGTCCTGGGATCAAGTCCCACATCGGGCTCTCTGCTCAGCAGGGAGCCTGCTTCCTCTCTCTCTCTCTCTCTCTGCCTGCCTCTCTGCCTACTTGTGATCTCTCTCTGTCAAATATATAAATAAAAAACAACACAGAAATACTGGTGGAAGAAAAAGATTGTAGAGTGGTTGTAAATTCTCAGTGTGGGTGAGGAAGGTTTTTTGTTTTTTGTTTTTTTGTTTTTTTTTTCCGGATGTATCTTGATGTATTTGTTAAAGACTCCACTTTCCTAAGATAAATGGGGATTAGGAATTGTTTTACCTATAGGGGTGGCTTTGATTGGGAAAAGGGGATTACCTTGAAGTTTAATTCTATATGAATATTAGAAAATAAAAATTAAAAAAAGGAATAAACTAGACTAAACTAAACTAAAATTAAAAAAAATAAATTTAAAAAACAGAAATGCAAAAGGAAAACACAGGTGTATGTATCAAAAAGTTCAGGTTAGAAGGTTATTATGGAATTTGATGTACTGGACATCTCACTGTGACGGTAAATAGGTTAAAAAATTTTCTATATAATAATAAAAAATTATCTTTAATAAAATGAGCCAGGATAGTGGGAACAAATTAATAATAAAAATTGTCCTATGAAGTAGTGGTGGTTGATCTCTTGTTGTCTTTTTTTTTTTTTTTCCTTTCCCGGTTGGTTTTCTGGGGGAGGGGCCTGCCACGTGGGATTTCAGTCAATGATGTTCTCTGAGTTAAGTCCTCCCACCCCCCTCAAGGGGGTGTGCTCTTAGGAAACTGTTTTTTTCAGGCTTTTGTTCTCTGGAGGTTTTTATATTTGTTCACTTTTGTTTTTCTCTTGCCTTGAGGGCTTTTGATGGTTTTTGTAGGTTTAGAGGAAAGCAAACTGTACCCTGTCCTTCGTCTCAGAGAGAAGCCTCAATCTGTCCGAAGAGCCCAAATAAAATCCCCCTTCAACACTGGCAGAGCAGGTTCCCAGTCGCGGTCCCTGGGGACTCAAGATTTTTTGCTTGTACCAAAACCACAGCAGTGGCCGCTGTCTGGGCAGCTCCAGACTGCCAGAGAAGTTCCAAGCAGCAATCGCAAACTGAGATTTTCCCCCTGGCACAAGCTGGGAGTGCCTGGTATTTCCAGGTCCGAGAGCACCAGGCTGGTGCCTGTGCCACCTCTCTCTCTGGAGGGCGCAGGGCATGACTCGGACTCTGATGGCATGGCAGGGCACTTGCATGGGGACTGCAAAAAAGCTGTGCTTCTGTTGGCTGGCGAGGCTCCCAGCCCCTCATGGGAGCTGGGAGCCACACGCTCTCAGGCGAGCTTGCTGGTGGTTCAGGGACCAAGACCTGGTTTCTCTGCCGCACTCTTTCTGGCTCTGCACCAGGGGTGGTTGTCCTGGGTCTGGGGACTTAAGCCCCTGACCCTAACACCCCGATTCCTGCAATTTCTTCCCAGTGATCCCTTGCTCTTCTTGAGTGCTTTCTACCATACTTCTGAGATAATGCTGGTCCCCAGACACAGGGCACTCTCGTATTGGGATATTACTTTCCAGTGGGTCACCTCTGGTAGCACCCTCCCACTTTTGTTTATCTTCCGATATCAGTCCGACTTTCCCACTCTGCTTTACCTGCCCACTGGCGTTTTCTGCTCTGGTAGAGATCCAGATGTGTATAATTCGGGTCTCAGGCTGATTTTGTCGGTGAGTGGAGTTCAATAGAAGTAGGGTTCAGGTTGAAAGGGAGCCTCCTCCTACTTCTCCGCCATCTTGTCTCCAGTATAACATTTTAACAATGTTTTTTTTTAATTAAATTAATTTCTTTATTTTCAGAAAAACAGTATTCATTATTTTTTTCACCAACCCAGTGCTCCATGCAATCTGTGCCCTCTATAATACCCACCACCTGGTACCCCAAGATCCCACCCCCCCGCCACTTCAAACCCCTAGGTTGTTTTTCAGAGTCCATAGTCTCTCATGATTCACCTCCCCTTCCAATTCCCCCAAACTCCCTTCTCCTCTCTAAGACCCCTTTTTCTCCATGATATTTGTTATGCTCCACAAATAAGTGAAACCATATGATAATTGATTCTCTCTGCCTTTCTTCATTCAGCAAAATCTCTTCCAGTCCCGTCCATGCTGCTACAAAAGTTGGGTATTCATCCTTTCTGATGGAGGCATAATACTCCATAGTGTATATGGACCACATCTTCCTTATCCATTCGTCCGTTGAAGGGCATCTTGGTTCTTTCATAGTTTGGCGACCATGGCCATTGCTGCTATAAACATTAGGGTACAGATGGCCCTTCTTTTCACGACATCTGTATCTTTGGGGTAAATACCCAGGAGTGCAATTGCAGGGTCATAGGGAAGTTCTGTTTTTAATTTCTTGAGGAATCTCCACACTGTTCTCCAAAGAGGCTGCACCAACTTGCAATCCCACCAACAGTGTAAAAGGGTTCCCCTTTCTCCACATCCTCTCCAACACATGTTGTTTCTTGTTTTGTTAACTTTGGCAATTCTAACTGGTGTAAGGTGATATCTCACTGTGGTTTTATTTTGAATCACCCTGAGGGCTAGTGATGATGTACATTTTTTCATGTGTCTGATTGCCATTTGTATGTCTTCATTAGAGAATTGTCTGTTCATATCTTCTGCCCATTTTTTGATATGTTTGCCTATTTCCTATGTGTTGAGTTTGAGGAGTTCATTATAGATCCTGGATATCAACCTTTTGTCTGTACTGTTATTTGCAAATATCTTATCACATTCCATGGGTTGCATCTTTGTTTTTTTGACTTTTTCCTTTGCTGTGCAGAGGCTTTTGATTTTGATGAAGTCCCAAGAGTTTATTTTGGCTTTTGTTTCCTTTGCCTTTGGAGACATATCTTGAAATAAGTTGCTGTGGCTGATATAGAAGAGATTACTGCCAATGTTCTCCTCTAGGGTTCTGATGGATTCCTGTCTTACATTGAGGTCTTTTATCCATTTTACCAATGTTTATTCTTCTGATCCTTGAGCATGGAATGGTCTTCTGTCTTTTTTGTTTTCTTCAATTTTTTTCATGAGTGTTCTGTAGTTCCTCAAGAAAAATCCTTTACTTCTTTGGTATGGTTTATTCCCAGGTATCTTATGGTTTCAGTGCTGTAGTAAATGGAATTGATTCTCTAATGTCCCTTTCTGTATTTTCATTGATAATGTAGAAGAAGGCCACTGATTTCTGTACAATGATTTTGTATCCTGCCACATTATTGAGTTGCTGTATGAGTTCTGGTAGTTTGGAGGTGGGGTGTTTTGAGTTTTCCATATAAATTATGTCATCTGTGAGGAGAGAGTGTTTGACTTCTTCATTACCAATTTGGATACCTTTTATTTCTCATTGTTGTCTGATTGCTGTTGCTAGGATTTCAAATAGTTTGTAGAACAAGAGTGGTGAGAGTGGGCATCCTTGTCATGTTCCTGATCTCAAAGGGAAGCCTGTCAGCTATTACCCATCGAGGATAATATTCACTGTGGGTTTTTCATAGACATTTTATGAAGTTGACTAATGTTCCCTCTATCCCTATAATTTGAAGCATTTTAATCAGGACCGGATGCTGGATTTTGTATAATGCTTTTTCTTCTTCAATGGAGAGGACCATGTGGTTCTCCTCTCCACGCTTCATAATTTGTTCTATGACATTGATTGATTTGTGAATGCTGAACCATCCTTGCAACCCAGGGATAGATCCCACCTGGTCATGGTGGATCATCTTTTGAATGTACTGTTGGATCCTGTGAGCTAGGATCTTGTTGAGAATCTTAGTATCCATATTCATCAGTGATATTGGTCTGAAATTCTCCTTTTGGTGAGGTCTTTGCCTGGTTTGTGGAGCAGGGTAATGCTGCCTTCATAAAAAGGGTCTGGAAGTTTTCTTTCTGCTTAATTTTTGGAACGAGCTTCAGGAGAAGACATGTTATTTCTTCTATTAAAGTCTGGTAGATTTCTCCTGTGAATCCATCAAGTCCTGGGCTCTTGTGTATTGGGAGGTTTTTGAACACTGCTTCAATCTTGTTACTGGGTAAAAGTCTATTTATGTAGTGAATTTCTTCCCGGTTCAATTTTGGGATTATACTTTTCTAAAAATGCATCTATTTCACAAAGTTTGCTTAGCATATTGGCATACAACTGTTTAATTTTTTAAATTATTTTCAGTGTAACCATATTCAATGTTTTAGTACAACTCCCAGTGTTCCATGCACTCCATACCATCTCTAATAAGCACCACTTGGTTCCCCCAAACTCCCACCCAACCCATGCAAAGACCTCAGATTCTTTTACAGAGTCCATAGTCTCTCATGGTTCACCTCCGCTTCCAGTTTCCCTCAACTCCCTTCTCCTCTCCATCTCCCCTTGTCCTCCATGGTATTGTTTATGCTCCACACTTAAGTAAAACAATATGATAACTGACTCTGTCTGCTTATCTTATTCCACTAAGTATAATCTCTTTCAGTCCTGTCCATGTTGCTGCAAAATTTGGGTATTCAACCTTTCTGATGGAGGCATAATACTCCATTGTGTATATGGACTACATCTTCCTTATCCATTCATCTTTTGAAGTTCATCTTCGTTTTTTCCACAGTTTGTTGACCATGGCCATTGCTGCTATAAACATTGGGGTACAGATGACCCTTCGTTTCACTCCATCTGTATCTTTGGGGTAAATACCCAGTAGTGCAATTGCAGGGTCATAGGATAGCTCTGTTTTTAATTTCTTGAGGAATCTCCACACTGTTTTCCAAAGTAGCTGCACCAACTTGCATCCCCACCAACAGTGTAAGAGGGTTTCCCTTTCTCCACATCCTCTCCAACACATGTTGTTTCCTGTCTTGCTTATTTTGGCTGTTCTAACTGGTGTAAGGTGGTATCTCAATGCGGTTTTAATGTGCATCAGTCTGATGGCTAATGATGATGAACCTTTTTTTTTTCATGTGTCTGATAGCCATTTGTATGTCTTCATTGGAGAAGTGTCTCTTCATATCTTCTGCCCATTTTTAAAATATGATTGTCTGTTTTGTGTGTGTTGAGTTTGAGGAGTTCTTTATAGGTCCTGGATATCAACCATTTGTCTGTCCTGTCATTTGCAAGTATCTTCTCGCAATCCTTGGGTTGCTCTTTGTTTTGTTGACTGTTTCCTTTGCTATGCAGAAGGTTTAGATTTTGACGAAGTCCCAGAAGTTTATTTTGGCTTTTGTTTCCTTTCCCTTTGGAGACATATCTTGAAAGAAGTTGCTGTGGCTGACATCGAAGAGATTACTGCTTATATTCTCCTCTATGATTCTGATGGATTTTGTCTCACATTGAGGTCTTTTATCCATTTTGAGTTTATCTTTGTGTGCGGTGTAAGACAATGGTCCAGTTTCATTCTTCTACGTATAGTTGCCCAGTTTTCTCTGCACCATTTATGGAAGAGACTGTCTTTTTTCCACTGTATATTTTTTCCTGTTTTGTCTAAGATTATTTGACCATAGAGTTGAGGGTCCATATCAGGGCTCTCTACTCTGTTCCACTGGTCTATATGTCTATTTTTTTGCCAGTACCATGCTGTCTTGGTTATCATAGCTTTGTAGTAAAGCTTAAAGTCCGGAAATGTGATGCCCCCATTTGCTTTTTTTTTTCTTTTCCAATTGATTTATTTTCAGAAAAAAAGTACTTATTATTTTTTCACCACACCCAGTGCTCCATGCAATTTGTGCTCTCTATAATGCCCACCACCTGGTACCAACCTCCCACACCCCCGCCACTTCAAAACCCTAAGATTGTTTTTCAGAGTCCATAGTCTCTCATGGTTCACCTCCCCTTCCAATTTCCCCAAACTCCCTTTTCCTCTCTAACTCCCCTTGTCCTCCATGCTATTTGTTATGCTCCATACATAAGTGGAACCTTATGATAATTGATTCTCTCTGCTTGACTTATTTAACTTATTTCACTCAGCAGAATCTTTTCCAGTCCCATTCATGTAGCTACATATGTTAGGTATTCATCCTTTCTGATGGAGGCCTAATACTCTGTAGTGTATATGGACCACATATTCCTTATCCAATCATCCATTGAAGGGCATCTTGGTTCTATCCACTCTTTGACGACCATGGACATTGCTTCTATAAATTTGGGGGTAGAGATGGCCCTTCTTTTCACTCCATCTGTTTCTTTGGGGGTAAATACCCAGTAGTGCAATTGCAGGGTCTTAGGGAAGTTCTATTTTTAATTTCTTGAGTAATCTCCACACTGTTCTCCAGAGTGGCTGCACCGACTTGCTTTCCCACCATCAGTGTAAGAGGGTTCCCCTTTCTCTACATCCTCTCCAACACATGTTGATTCCTATCTTTCTAAGGCCATTCTAACTGGTGTAAGGTGATATCTCAATGTGGTTTTAGTTTGCATCTCCCTGATGGCTAGTGATGACAAACATTTTTTAATGTGTCTGATAGCCATTTGTATGTCTTCATTGGAGAAATGTCTCTTTGTATCTTCTGCCCATTTTTTAATAGGATTATCTGTGTTGTGTGTGTTGAGTTTCAGGAATTCTTTATAGATCCTGGATAAAAGGTTTTGTCAGTACTGTCATTTGCAAATATCTACTCGAATTCCGTGGGTTGCCTCATTGTTTTGTTGACTGTTTCCTTTGCTGTGTAGAAGCTTTTGATCTTTATGAAGTCCCAAACGTTCATCTTCACATTTTTTTCCTTTGCCTTTGGAGACACATTTTGAAAGAAGTTGCTATGGCCAATGTTGAAGAGGTTTCTGCCTATTTTCTCCTCCAAGATTCTGATGGATTCCTGCCTCAGGTTGAGGTCTTTTATCCATTTCGAGTTTCTCTTTGTGTATGGTGTCAGAGAATGGTCTAGTTTCATTCATCTACACAAAGCTGTCCCAATTTTCTCAGCAGCATTTATTGAAAAGACGTTTTTTTTCCTTTGTATATTTTTTCCTGCTTTCTTGAAAATTATTTGACTATAGATTGATGGTCCATATCTGAGCTCTCTACTCTGTTACACTGGTCTAATGGCCTGTTTTTATGCCAGTCCCCTGCTGTCTTGGTGGTCACAGCTTTGTAGTAACCCTTGAAACCAGGCAACAGGGTGCACCCAGTTTTGTTCTTTCCTTTTTGCCATTTCCTTAGCAATACGGGATCTCCTCTGATTCCACACCAATTTTAGGCTTCTGTTTGCTCCAGCTCTTTGAAAAATACCGGAGGAATTTTGATCAGAATGGCATTAAAAAGATAGATTTCTCTAGGTTGTATAGACTTTTAAAGACTGTTTATTCTTCTGATCCACGAGTATGGAATGGTCTTCCATCTTTATGGTTTTCTTCCATTTATTTCATGAGTGTTCTGTAGTTCCCTGAGTATAGATTGCTTATCACTTTGGTTTGGATTATTCCCAGGTATCTTATGGTTTTGGAGCTGTAGTAAATGGAATTGATTCTCTAATTTCCCTTTCTGTATTTTCATTGTTAAAGGATAAGAAAACCACTGATTTTTGTACAAAGATTTTGTATCCTCCCACATTATTGAAGTGCTGTATGCGTTCTAGTAGTTTTGGGGTGGATTCTTTTGGGTTTTCCATATAAAGTATGTCATCTGTGAAGAGAGAGTTTGACTTCTTCATTGCCAATTTGGATACATTTTATTTCTCCTTGTTGTCTGATTGCTGTTGCTAGGACTTCAAATACTATGTTGAATAAGAGTGGAGAGAGTGGGCAACCCTGTCATGATATCCCATGGACCCATGAGATCACACCTGTATTCCGAGGCCATCCTGGACACACAATTCAGATAGAAAAGCCTGTGCTACCGCCTTTGAGTCACCCTAATAACAATTCCTCACAAGCTGCCCTCAAGGTCTATGCATTGGGCCTGTG
Source organism: Mustela nivalis (assembly GCF_964662115.1). Lineage (NCBI taxonomy): Eukaryota > Metazoa > Chordata > Mammalia > Carnivora > Mustelidae > Mustela > Mustela nivalis. Next base: position 497,019 of record NW_028136538.1, read on the forward strand.
ATCACCGTGCCACTAACCCTAACCGGAATTTGTGTTTGAAGACTTCATTCCCAAAACCATGGCTCACCTGCCCTCCAGGATGGTGTCTCTGGAGCCACACCAGAGGACTGTGCCTGCCATCCCCATGGAAGCTCTGACGGTCACAATTGCCCAACCCCTCCAGATTAGGAGAAACCTGTAAGGCCCCTGAGCCAATCAGCATATTGGTGAAACCTCTGAATGCAATGCCCAGTCTGATACACCCTCATCACCTACATCCAGGCAGGAAGCCATGTCAATGGTCCTGAGTCAGAAGTTTTACACTGACATGTCCCTAGGACCTCATTGGAACCCTAGATGAGGTTTTCAGGCACCTGTCCTCAGTGACCTGTTCTGGAATACCAACCTATGATAAAACATGTCATCCCTGAGCCCCACAAAAGAACATCTAGTGTCCCCAGAAGAAAGACTTGCTCTTGGACCTGTGTCAAACTGTCAGGGTAGATGAACTCTGCATGGCCCCTTAGCCACCAGCACATTCTAAGATCTCCCTGGTAACAAACCAGCATTGTGCCCAATTTACATGAGACTCCATGTCAACTCAAGGCCTTGGAACTACACCCCATAGCCACCACAACAAACCTGCCATGTTCCTCAGCTGCAATGGTCAATGCAGGTGTGCTTTCCAGGAATCCATGAGGGAGTGCTCTGCTACACAAAGTTCCCTCATGGGGGACCCTGGAGAAAAAAAAAAAACAGACTCCCCCTGTCTGGTAGAAGGAAACCTTGCTGTTTGGATCATCTCAGAAGCCCTAGCGTGGTAAATCCTCCATTGCCTCTTGACGCCACCCCTCCATTTGTTGGTCATCATAGACAAAAACTCCAGTGTGAGCAAACATCTGACATCCGCCCTTACTCAGGTGTTGGATATCTCCAATCAGCCACTGCACATTGGAACTGTTTTTCGCTTGGCACTGAATTTAACATTAGCGTGTGTTTACCATTCCATCCTCATGCTCCTGGTCCACAAACACTCTTGATAGGAAATTCTGTAGCCACAACGCAGCATTCTGCCTCCCACAAGAAAGAAGAATAGCCTGGTAAGTCTGCCCAGTAACCCCACATGAGGATCCACCTGCAGGGCCCTTGACGACACCCTAATGTCATAGGCCACCATGGGAACTAAGGCTCTGTCTGACACAGCCTGCACCACGATCTTTAGTCAGCCACCCAGACAGTGGGTCCCATATACTACAGATGGGACTTGTTGTGGCCCAAAGCCGTCATCTCTACTCAACCTGGATATTCAGGCATCTGTGCCTAGCACTTAGCTCAAATCCTACCCTATGAGGGAACCTGAAGAACAAGGGTACACCTCCTTCCTAATGGCAGGAAATCTGGCTGGTGAGATGGGTGTTTCACCCTCAGAGTGGGAACCAGCTGCATGGACATGAGACCACGACCACACATGGGAGCCGCCCTGGGCACAAACAGGCTTTGTGATCCTCAGCATGAGCCTGTTTCCAACAAACCCCCATGGTAGCTGGACCAGGAGCCGGCAGAGTGGGCCTTCCAGGTGCCTAGAGGCAAATCTTCACACTTGGTGGTGTTTTCTGGCGCTGAGACCCGGAAACTGTCTCTGGAATCGCTCTAGTGGGGATCCATTGAGACGGAAAACAGCAGTCTTCCCTTCCCCCAGAGACACAAAGTCTTGGGAGCTGGGCAGAAACCCCAGAGATGAAGAATGTTCCATGGCCCCATGAAGCCATCCCTACATTTGGCCACCGTTCTGGACACACAATCCAGACAGAAAAGTCTACCCACCGCCTCCATGATACCTTAATTTCACTACACAATGAGCTGCCCTCAGATCCTACAGATCAGGGCTGTGATCACCTCGGGCCTGACCCTAACCCTAGTTCGCATTGGCAGATTTCTGTCTCCAAAATCCTGCCCTCATGCCATCCAGACTTGGGCCTCTGGTGCCACACCAGAAGACTGTGACTACCCTCCCAAAGGAAACTCTGCCTTTCACTGTTGCCCAAACCCTGAAGATTAGGAGCAAAGTACAAAGCCCCTGAGCCCACCTCAAATTCAAAGAAAGCTCTGGAACCAAATGCACATTCTGACACACAATGAGCACTTGTCTCCAGGCAGACATTCAAGTCAAAAGCCCTGAGTAGAAGTTTGAATCTGACATACACCAAGGACTTCATTGACCCTAGCTTAGGTTTTCAGGCGCCCATCCTGAGAGGCCTGTTCTCTAATACCAACTTATATTCCAACATGTGGTCCCTGAGAAACACAACAGAACCCCTGCTGTTCCCAGAAAGATACCTTGCTCTTGGTAGCTGTGTCCAAGACTCAGTGTAGGAGAATCCTGCATGGCCCCTGACCACCCCAACTTTCTAACGTCTCCCTGGATACAAACCAGCATTGTGATCCAACAGCATGAAACTCCATGTCAACTCAGCCCCCTTGGAACTTGGCTCCAGGGCCAGCAGATCGAACCTGCCATGTTCCTCAACTACAATGGTCAATGAAGGTGTGCTTTCCAGTCATCCATGAGGGAGTACTCTGCTACCCAACCTTTCCATATTGGGGACCCTGGAGCAAACAAACCAGACTCCTCTGTCTGGTTGAAGGAGACCTTGCTGTTTGGAGCATCTCACAAGCCCCAGTGTGGGAAATCCTCCATGGCTTCTTGATGCCATTGCTCCATTTCTTGGTCATCATAGACACAATCTCCTGCATGAGCAAACATCTGACATCTGCCCTTATTCAGGAGCTAGATGTCTCGAATCAGCCACTGCAAACTGGAAGTGCCTTCTGTTTGTCACTGAATTGAACCATAGCTTGTGTTTACAATTCCATCCTCAACTTCCTGGTCCCCAAGCCCTCTTGATAGGGAATTCTGGAGCCATAACACAGCATTCTGCATGCCCCACAGAAAGAAGAAGTGGCTGGTGAGTCTGACCAGAAATCCCACATGAGGAACCACCTGCATGACCCTCGACAGCACCATAATAAATAGGCTGCCATGGGCACTAAGACTCTGTCTGACACAGCCTGAGCCACGACCTCCAGTCAGCCACGCAGAGAGTGGGCCCCATATCCTGCAGCTGGACCTGCCATGGCCCGAAGCCATCATCTCTACACAACCTGGGTATTCAGGCATCTGTCCCCAGACCGTAGCTCAAATCTCAAATCCCTGCCTATGGTGTAACCTGAAGCACAGAATGAGTCCTCCTTTCTGATGGCAGGAAACCTGGCTGATGGGATGGGTGTCTAACCCTCAGAGTGGGAACTAGCTGCATGGCCCATGAGACCATGGCCATTCATGGGAGCCGCCCTGGGCACAAACAGTCATTGTGATCGTCAGTGGGAGTCTGCTTTCAAACAAACCCCCTCGGAACCTGGCCCAGGAGCCCGCAGAGTGGGGCTTCCAGATCCCTAGGGCCAAATTCTCACCATCGTTCGTGTTTTCCTGGCGACCAGACCAAGAACCTGTCTCTAATCCCTCTTTTGGGGGTGCCCTGAGACAGAAAACAGCAGTCTTCCTTTCTCCCAGAGACACAAAACACTTGGGAGCTGAGAAGAATCCCTAGCGACGAAGAATTTACCATGGCCTCATGAAGCCACCCCTACCTTTTGTGACTGTCCTGGACACATACCTGACAGAAAAGCCTGCACTACCGCCTCCATGATAGTGTAATTTCAGTACACTATGAGCTGCCCTCGGGCCTGCATGTCGGGCCTGTGATCAACTTGGCCCTCACATTAACCCTAATTCCCAAAGCCCTGGACCAGAAGCCCTCCAGGATGGGGTCTCTGGAGCCAAACCAGATGATTGTGCCTACGTACTCAAAGGAAACTCTGCCCTTCACTGTTGCCCAAACCCTGAAGTTTAGTAGCAATATGCAAAACCCCTGAGCACACCTCAATTCTGAGGAACACTCTGGACCCAAATGCGCATTCTGATACACCATGAGCACCTATTTCCAGGCAGATATCCACGTCAAAGGCCCTGAGTCAGATGACTGAACCTGACATGCCCATAAGACTTCATTGATACCATAGCTTATATTTTCAGGCGCCTGTCCCCAGAGGCCTTTTTTCCAAAACCAACTTATATTCCAACATATGGTCTGTGAGCCACACAACAGAACCCCTCCTGTCCCCTGTAAAAAACATTGCTCTTGGTAGATATGTCCAAGACTCAGTGGATGAGAATCCTGCATGGCCCCTACCACTCAAACATTCTAACGTTTCCCTGGATACAAACCATCATTATGATCCAACAGCATGGAACTCCATGTCAACTCAGGCTGCTTGGAATTTCACCCCAGAGCCACCAATGGAACCTGCTTTGTTCCTCAGCTGCAATGGTCAATGGAGGTGTGCTTTCCAGGCATCCATGTGAGAGATCTCTGCTACCCAAACTTTCACTATGGGGATCCTGGAGCCAACAAACCAGACTCCCCCTGTCCAGTACAAGGAAACCTTGCTGTTTGGAGCATCCCACAAGCCACAGTGTGGGAAATCCTCCATGGCATCTTGCGCCCCCACTCCATTAGTCGGTCATCATAGTCACAAACTACAGTGTGAGCTAACTTCAGACATCTGCCCTTACTCAGGTGCTGGATATCTCGAATCAGCCACTGCACACGGGAACTGCCTTCTGCTTCGCACTGAATTTAACCGTAGCTTGTGTTTACAATTCCATCCTCAATTTCATCCATCCCCAAGGCCTCTTGATAGGGAATCTGGTAACAAAATGCAGAATTTGCCTGCCCAACAGAAAGAAAAGTGCCTGGTGATTCTGCCCAGAAACTCCATATGAGGATACAGCGGCATGGCCCTCGACGGTACCCTAATATCATCGGCCACCATGGGCAATCAGGCTTGGTCTGACACATCCTGAGCCACGACCTCTAATCAGCCACACAGACAGTTTGCCCCATATCCTGCAAGTGGGACCTGTTGTGGCCAGAAGCCATCACATATACTCAACCTGGATATTCAGTCATCTCTCCTTCATACTGTAGCTCAAATCCCTGCTTATGGGGGAACCTGAAGCACAAGAGTACTCCTCCTTCCCCATGGCAGGAATCCTGGCTGTTGAGATGGGTTTCCAACCCTCAGAGTGGGAACCAGCTGCATGGCCCATGAGACCACGGCCACTCATGTGAGCTGCGCTGGGCATTATGACCCTCAGAGTGAGCCTGCTTTCAAACAAACCCCCTTGGTAGCTGGACAGAAAGGACACAGGGCGGGCCTGCCAGGTCCCTAGGGCCAAATCCTCACCCTCATTCGTGTTGTTCAGGGGCCCTGAAAAATCCCAGAAACTGTCTCTGAAATCCCTCTTTTGGGAATCTGCTGAGACGGAAAACAGCAGTCTTCTTTTCCCCAGAGACACCAAACTCTAGAGAGCTGGGCAGAATGCCCAGAGATGAAGAATCTCCCGTGGCCCAATGAAGACTCCCCTACATTTTGCGACCATCCTAGACACACAATCCAGACAGAAAAGCCTGTGATACTGCCTCCATGACACCTTAATTTCAGTACACTATGAGGTGCACTCAGGCCTGCAGATTGGGCCTGTGATCGCCTCCGCCCTCACCATAAACCTAGTTTGCATTTGCAAATTTCTGTCCCCAAGGCCCTGGACCACATGCTTTCCAGGATGGGGCCTCTGGTGCCACACCAGATGAGTATGCTTACCACCCAAAAGAAAACTCTGCCCTTCACGGTTGCTCAAACCCTGAAGATTAGAAGCAAAGTACAAATTCCCTGTGCCGACCTTAATTTCAAACAACACTCTGGACTCAAGTGCGTATTATTATTATTATTTTTTATTTTCAGCATAACAGTATTCATTATTTTTTCACCAAACCCAGTGTTCCATGCAATCCGTGCCCTCTATAATACCGGCCACCTGTGTACCCCAACCTCCCACCCACCCGCCAATTCAAACCCCTCAGATTGTTTTATAGAGTCCATAGTCTCTTATGGTTCACCTCCCCTTCCAATTTCCCCAACTCCCTTCTCTCTAACTCCCCATGTCCTCCATGCTATTTGTTATGCTCCACAAATAAGTGAACCATATGATAATTGACACTCTCTGCTTGACTGATATCACTCAGCATAATCTCTTCCAGTCCCGTCCATGTTGCTAAAAAGTTGGGTATGCATACATAGTGTATATGGACCACATCTTCCTTATCCATTCGTCCGTTGAAGGGCATCTTGGTTCTTTCCATAGTTTGTCTACCGTGGCCATTGCTGCTGTACACATTGGGGTACAGATGGCCCTTCTTTTCATGACGTCTGTATCTTTGGGGTAAATATCCAGAAGTGAAATTGCAGGGTCATAGGGAAGTTCTATTTTTAATTTCTTGAGACATCTCCACACTGTTCTCCAAAGAGGCTGCACCAACTTACATTCCCACCAACCATATCCCCTCCAACACAAGTTGTTTCCTGTCTTGCTAATGACCATTCTAACTGCTGAAACATGATATCTCAATGTGGTTTTAATTTGAATCTCCCTGAGGGCTAGTGATGATGAACATTTTTTTCATGTGTCTGATAGCCATTTGTATGTCTTCATTGGAGAAGTTTATGTTTATATCTTCTGCCCATTTTTTGATATGATTGCCTGTTTTGTGCATGTTGAATTTGAGGAGTTCATTATAGATCCTGGATATCAATCTTTTCTCTGCACTGTCATTTGCAAATATCTTCTCTCATTCCGTGGGTTGCACCTTTGTTTTTTTGACTGTTTCCTTTGCTGTGCAGAAGCTTTTGATTTTGATGAAGTCTGAAAGGTTTATTTTCGCTTTTGTTTCCTTTGCCTTTGGAGACATAACTTGAAAGAAGATTGTGTGGCTAATATCGAAGAGATTGCTGCCTATGTTCTCCTGAAGGATTCTGATGGATTCCTGTCTCATGTTGAGGTCTTTTATCCATTTTGAGTTTATCTTTGTGTACGGTGTTAGAGAATGGTCGAGTTTCATTCTTCTACACATAGCTGTCCAGTTTTCCCAGCACCATTTATTGAAGAGACTGTCTTTTTTCCATTGTATATTTTTTCCTGTTTTCTCGAGGATTATTTGCCCATAGAGTTGAGGGTCCATATCTGGGCACTCTACTCTGTTCCACTGTTTTAATGTCAGTACCATGCTGTTTTGGTGTCACAGCATTGTAATAAAGCTTGAAATCAGGTAATGTGATGCCCCCGTTTTATTTTTGTTTTTCAACAATTCCTTAGCGATTCAGAGTCTCTTCTGATTCCATACAAATTTTTGGATTATTTGCTCCAGCTCATTGAGGAATACCGGTGGAATTTTGATCAGAATGGCATTAAAAGTATAGATTGCTCTAGGCAGTATAGACAATTTACCAATGTTTATTCTTCCGAACCAAGAGTATGGAATGGTCTTTCATCTTTTTGTGTCTTCTTCAGTTTCTTTCATGAGTGTTCTGTAGTTCCTCAAGTACGGATCCTTTACCTCTTTGGTAAGGTTTATTCCCAGGTATCTTATGGTTCTGGTGCTATAGTAAATGAAATTGATTCTCTAATTTCCCTTTCTGTATTTTCATTGTTAGTGTATAAGAAAGCCACTGATTTCTGTACATTGACTTTGTATCCTGCCACGTTGCTGAATTGCTGTATGAGTTCTAGTAGTTTGGGGGTGGAGTCTTTTGGGTTTTCCGTATAAAGAATCATGTCATCTGCGAAGAGAGTTTGACTTCTTCATTGCCAGCTTGGATACATTTTATTTCTCTTTGTTGTCATTGCTGTTGCTAGGACTTCTAATACTATATTGAACAAGAGTGGTAAGACAGGGCATCCTTGACTTGTTCCTGATCTCAACGGGAAGGCTGCAAGCTTTTTCCCATTGAGGATGATATTTGCTGTGGGTCTTTCATAGTTAGATTTGATGACGTTCAGGAATGTTCTTTCTATCCCTATACTTTGAAGGGTTTTTGTCAGAAACGGATGCTGGATTTTTTCAACTGCTTTTTCTGCATCGATTGAGAGGACCATGTTGTTCTTCTCTCGTCTCGTATTCATTTGTTTTATCACATTGATTGATTTGCGAATGTTGAACCATCCTTGTAGCCCAGGGATGAATCCCAACTGGTCATGTCGGATAATCTTTTTAATGGGCTGTTGGATCCTGTTTGCTAGGATCTTGTTGAGAATCTTAGCATCCGTATTCATCAGTGATTTTAGTCTGAAATTCTCCTTTTTTTAAGGGTCAATGCCTGGTTTAGGGGTCAGGGTAATGCTGGCTTCTGCTTCAATTTTTTGAAACATCTTCAGGATAATTGGTCTTATTTCTTCTTTGAAAGTTTGATAGAATTCCCCAGGGAATCCGTCAGGTCCTGGGCTCTTGTTTTTTTGGAGATTTTTGATCACTGCTTCAAACTCGTTACTAGATATTGGTCTATTCAAGTTGTCAATTTCTTCCTGGTTCAATTTTGGGAGTTTATAGTATTCCAGGAATGCATCCATTTCATCTAGGTTGCTATGCTTATTGGCATATAACTGTTGATAAAAACTTCTGATGATTATTTCTACTTCCTTGGTGTTACTTGTGATCTCTCCCTTTTCATTCATAATTTTATGAATTTGGGCTTTCTCTCTTTTCTTTTGGATTAGTGTGTCCAGTGGTCTATTGATTTTATTGATACTTTCAAAAAACCAACTTCTAGATTTATTAGTACGTTCTATTGTATCTCTGGTTTCTACCTCATTGATCTCAGCTCTAATCTTGATTATTTCTCTTCTTATGTGTGGAGTTGGTTTGATTTGTTGTTGATTCTCCAGTTCTTGAAGGTGTAGAGTCAGCTGCTGTGTTCTGGATTTTTCAATTTTTTTGAGGGAGGGCTGGATGGCTATATATTTCCCCCTTAGGACCGCCTTTGCTCTATCCCATAAATTTTGGACCGAAGGGTCTTCATTCTCATTGGTTTCCATGATTTTTTTTCAGTTATTCTTTGATCTCCTGCTTGATCCAAGCATACTTAAGCAAGGTGGTCTTTAGCTTCCATGTGTTTGAGTTCCTTCTGAACTTTTCCTTGTGATTGAGCTCCAGTTTCAAAGCATTGTGATCTGAGAAAATGCAGGGAATATTCTCAGTCTTTTGTATCGGTTGAGTCCTGATTTGTAACCCAGTTTGTGGTCTATTCTTGAGAAGGTTCCATGTGCACTTGAGATGAATTAGTATTCTGTTGTTTTAGGGTGGAATGTTCTGTATATATCTATGAGGTCCATCTGGTCCAATGTGTCATTCAATGCTTTTGTTTCTTTATTGATTTTCTGCTTTGATGATCTGTCTATTTCTGAGGGAGACCTGTTAAGATCTCCTACAATTAGTGTATTTATATCAATATGACTCTTTATCTTGATTAACAGTTTTATTATTGCCTGCTCCCATATTGGGGGCATAGATATTTACAATTGTTAGATCAACTTGGTGGATAGTCTCTTTAAGAATGATGTAGTGTCCTTCTGTATCTCTGACTACAGTCTTTAGTTTAAAGTCTAATTTATCTGATACAAAAATTGCTACCCCAGCCTTCTTTTGAGGCCCATTGGCATGAAAGATGCTTCTCCATCCCTTCACTTTCAGTCTGCATGTATCTTTAGGTTCAAAATGGGTCTCTTGTAGACAATACATGGATGGGTCCTGTCGTTTTATCCAATCTGCAACCCTGTGTCATGTTATGGGCGTATTTAGGCCATTCACATTGAGAGTGATTATTTATAGATACATTTTTATTGACATCGAGTTACCTTTGAAGTCTTTCTTTCTGTAGACTGTCTCTATATTTCTGTTCAATGCTATTATTAGGATTTTTTCCTCTTTTATAGAACCCCCTTTAATATTTCCTGCAGTGTCGCCTTGGAGGTTGCATAGTCTTTTAAGCCTTGCCGGTCTTGGAAACTCTATATCTCCCCATCCATTTTGAATGTCAGTCTTGCTGGATAAAGTATTCTTGGCTGCATATTCTTCTCATTTAATGCCCTGAATATATCTTGCCAGCTCTTTCTGGCTTGCCAGGTCTCTGTGTACAGGTCTGATGTTATTCTGATGGGCTTTCCTCTGTAAGAAAGGAGCCTCTTTGTCCTAGCGGCTTTCATGAGATTATACCTACAATTATGATTCCTCAATTTGACTACCAGGTGTTGTGATGGTTTTTTGGAATGGATAATCTTGGGTGGAGACCGTTCAGACTCTAGTACATGAACGCAGATTCCATTCAGGAGTTTGGGAAATTTTTCCTGAAGAACTTGTTCCACTATATCTTCTAGACTTCTTTCTTTCTCCTCCCCTTCAGGGATTCCAATAATTCTGACTTTGGAAGGTTTCGTGGCATCATTTATTTCCCTGATTCTGTTTTCATGGTTTCTAGGCTGTTTGTTCCAGCCCTCCTCCTGATCCCCTCTGTCTATCTGTTTGTCCTCCAGATCACTAATTCTAACTTCTGTCTCAGTTACCCTAGCTTTGAGAGAATTTAGATTAGATTGGAACTCATTGAGAGCATTGTGAACCTCAGCCCTGGTAGCTTTAAGCTCCACCCTAACATTGTGAACATCATCTCTCTTCACGTTCAGCTCAGCCCTAATCAATTCCATTTGGTGATCCATGGCTTTCTCTAGCTAGGTTGGAGAGGATCCTCCTGCACGGCCCTCAATGGCACCCCAATATAATAGACCGACCTCTGCATAAATTGGCTATCTGACACCGCCTGATCCCCGACCTCCTGTCAGCCACCCAGATAGTGGGCCCCATATCCTCCAGGTGGGTCCAACCTTGGCCCGAGGCCATCATCTTGAAGCAACCTGGATATTCAGGTACCTGTCCCAGACTTAGCTCAAATTCCTGCCCATAGGGGACTCGGAAGCAGAAAAGAGTGCTCCTCCTTCCCCATGGCCAGAAAACTGAATGTTGAGATGGCTGTACAACCCTGAGTGGGAACCAGGTGCATGGTCCATGAGACCATGCCTACACAGGATGGGCAGCTGGGCACAAATAGGCATTGTGACCCTCAGAATGAGACCCCTTTCCAAAGATCCCCCTTGGGATCTGGACCAGGGTCCCAAATCGAAGCTTTGGTTAAGTTTTCCCAGTGTCTGGACCCAGAACCCATCTCTGGAATCCCTGTTTGGACAGGATCCCAGAGATGGAATACAGTCTTTTCCTCTTCCCCAGAAAGAAATCAAACTCTTGGGTGCCAAGCAGAATCACCAGAGTGGAAGAATATCCCATGGACACATGAGGTCACCCCTCCATTTAGTGGCCATCCTAGACACAAAATCCAGACAGAAAAGCCTGTGCTCCACCCTCCCAGCCACCTGAATTACAAATCCCGAGGAGCTTCCCTCAGGGTCTTCAGATTCGGACTGCCATCACCTCACTCCTATCTCTTATCCGAGGTTGTGTCTAAAGTCTTTGGTCCCAAAGTCCTGACACACATGACCTCCAGGATGGGGCCTCGAGAAACACATGACATCACTGGCCCTGCTATCCTGAGGAAACCCTGCCCATCTCAGTTTCCCAAAATGTCCAGATTAGGAGAAAACTGCAAGGCCCCTGACTGCACCCCAATATCATAGGCCACTCTGGAAAAAGTGCACAGCCTGACACAGCCTCAGCACCTACCTCCAGGATGACATGCAGGCCAATGGCACTTAGTCCGAAGATTGAAACTTCCATGGCCCTAAAACCTCATCAGAACCCTAGCTTATGTTTTGAGGTCTCTCTTCCTAGAGGTCTGTTCTGGAAATTCAAGCATATGGTCCAACCTGTGGTCCGTGAGCCATACAAGAGCACACCTCCTGTCCCAAGAAGGAAACCTGGCTCCTGGGTACTGGGTCTAATCCTAAGGATAGAGAATCCTCAATGGTCAGAGAGCTGCCACCACATTCTAAGGTCTCCCTGGACACCAAGCAGCATTGGGAACTGTTAGACTGAGAACTTCCATCAACGCAAATCACTTGGAACTTGGAATCAGTGTCATTGGTTCAAGCTTACCCTGTTCCTCAGCTGCAATGGTAACACGAGATTGGCTTCCCAGGCCTCCATTCAGAGAGCATTGCTATCGAATCTTCCATATGGGGGACCCTGGAGCCCTGTAAGAAGACTTCTGCTGCCCCTTAGTAGGACACCTTGATGTTTGGAGAAGCTCACAAGCTCCAGCTTGGAAAAACCTCCAAGAATTCTTGAGGCCTCCCCACCATTTGTTGGCCATCATGGATACAAACTCCAGCGTGAGCAGACATCTTCCCCTCGCCCAGGTGCTGGAGATCTCGAAACAACTGCTGTACATTGGAATAGACAGGTGCTCGGCACTGAGCGTAACTGTAGCTTATGTTTTCATACTTCTGTCCTCACACTCCTCGCCTGCAAACCCTCCAACTTGGATATTCTGGAGCCGTAATGCAGCCATCTGCCTGCTCACCAGATAGAAGAAGTGAAGAAAGGGTCTGTGCAAAAATCCCCCATGAGGATCCAGTTGCACAGCTCTCAAAAGCACCCCAATATCATAGGCCGAACTATCCACGAATGTTCTGTCTGACACAGCTCGAGCCCGAGCTCCTGACAGGCACCCAGAAAGCAGGCCTCATTTTCTGCAGGTGGTTCCTGCCTTGGCCCGAGGACCTCATCTCAAAGTGAACTGGGTATTCAGGCACCTGTCCCAGAACTTAGCTCAAATTCCTGCCCATGGGGGAACCTGAAGCATAAAAAAGTACACCTCCTTCCCCATGGCAGGAAAACTGAATGTTGAGATGGCAGTCCAACCCTCAGAGTGGGAGCCAAGTGCATAGCCCATGAGGTCACACCCACTCAGCATGGGCATCTGGGCAAAAACAGGCATTGTGACCCTCAGAATGATACCCATTTCCAACAAGAACACTCGGGAGCTGTACCAGGAAAACATAGAGCAGGACCCTAGGCCCAAATCCTAAGCCTTGTTGCGGTGATCCAGGCTCCAGAACCCAGGACCCATCTCTGGAATGGCTGTTTGGACGGGATCCCTGACTCATAAAACTGCGCTCCTCCCATCCCCCGGAAATACACCAAACTCTTGGGTGCCGAGCAGAATTCCCAGAGAGGTAGAATCTCACATGGACCCATGAGGCCACCCCTCCATTTCGTGGCCATCATAGACAAACAAGTCAGACAGAAAAGACTGTGCTCCTGCCTCACAGCCGTCCGAATTTCATATCTGGAGATGCTTCGCTCAGGGTCTGCAGATTGGGTCTGCCATCACCTCGAGCTTAACTCTTACCCGAGTTTGTGTCTGAAGACTTTGGACCCAGAGTCCTGACCCATATGCCCTCCAGGATGGGGCCTCCAGGAACACACAACAGCACTGGGCCAGCTCTCCCAAGGAATGTCAGCCTGTCTCAGTTTCCCAACCCACCAGATTAAGAGAAAATTGCAAGGCCCCTAATACCACCCCAATTCAATAGGAAGCTCCAGAAAAAATGCATAGTCTGACACAGCCTCAGAATATACCTCCAGGAAGACACCCAGGTCAATGGGAAGGGATGAAATGGCCTAACCCATGGCAGGTTCGATGTGCTGGGTGTGAAGCCAACTGTCTCAATGTCTCTCACAAGGTCTGGGCTCAGGCTATGTAAGACAGAGCATAGTGTTTAGGGTAGCCTATGCAATTGGGGTGTTGCCGAGGGCTGAGCAGGTTGATTTTCATTTGGAGTTTCTGAGCAATGCCATAGACAATGTTTTTCTTGGGGGGCAGGCAGAGTGCTTCGTTCTGGAACCAGAATTCCCAATCATGAGGGCTTTTGGGCCAGGAGTGCTAGGGTAGAGTCTGAAAACAAAAGATAGGGTGAGGTTGGGAGCAGGCCCACTCTGCAAAGGCTGAAAGGATATCTCATGCATCTGAAGTCAGGCTGAGGATCAGACGTTGGCTGAGGTTGGATTGTGCCCTTGATAGCACCTTCATGAAGCAGGTGCCTCATGAGGCCAACGAAATTTTCCCACGCTGAGTTTGGAGGTTGCCACAAACCACAAGGTTTCCTTCTGCAAGACAGTCGAGTCCTGTTGAGTGGCTCCAGTACATACCATACGGAAGGACTGAAGAGGAGGGTTCAAAGGATGGATCCCTGAACAGCATGCCTCGCATTCCCTTTGGCCATTAACGACAAGATATGTTTGATCTGCTGGCTCTGGGGCAAGCTAACCAGCGGGCTGAGTTGAAATGGCCTCTCCTGAGGATGCGTCATAATGTGTGTTTCTGTCCATGGAGACCTTGGAATGTGATGGTTGTACTGTGGCCCTGCGGAATTCTCCGACCAGAAGGGTTTGATACAGATCCAGTAAGAAAGCACTCCATGTGGAGACGAGAGAGGTTTGGTTTGGAGCCTCAGAAAAACCTAATATGCTGGTATATGAAACCAGTCCTCTGAGGACAGACACATGAAAACTAAAGCTAAGGTTCATATTAGGGCCTAAGGGCCTGTCCATTTCAATCTTCTGTCTCTGGGGACACTGTCTGAGAGTCTAAGTGGTGATAATGGCTCAGCTGGTGTCAGAGTGCCCCTTTTAGTCCAGGGCAGCCTACACTATCAGGATGGCCTCATGGGCCTTGGAGCTTTTCCCTAACCTGTAGGGTTGTGGTCAATGGATTGGGCACATTTTCCTTGGAGAGGGCAGGCACAATCTTTCGCTGTGGCTCCAGATGCCCTAGCCTGGAGGGTGTGTGGGTCCAGGCTGTGGGCACAGAAGTCTGAAAACACAAACTCAGCTTATGAGTGGCGCCGAGGGTATGGCAGGCCAGATGTACAGATAGAGAGTGAGCTCCTTGGCTTGTGAATCAAGGGCGAGATTCCTTCAGGCTTTTGTCTCTGGATGCGTCCAGGATAGCCATAGATTGTAGGGGGTGGCCTCAGTGACTGTGGATAAGTATCCCTCCCTGGGGATTTGTCCCAGCTAACAGGAGTTTGGGGTCATTTTGTGGGAAGGGTGGAGTCCTGTTGTCTGGCTCATGTTTCTCTCCAAGAAAGTGATTCCAGAGCAGAGCTCCAGGAACGGGGGGGAGACTGGAAAACTCAAACACTGGTGAGGATTGGGTGTATAGGGGCATGGCACGCCCCATATGCGGGCTCTTGGTCAAGGCCCTGACAGGCCTTTCTTTGATATTGGGCTCATGCTGAGGGTCACAGAGTGAATTTGTGCCCAAGGCAGCACTCAAGTTTGGGCGTGGTTTCAGGGGAAATGAAGATTTCTCCCACCCTGAAGGTGTGACTCCATGCCAAGAGCAAGCCTTACAGCCATGGGGAAGAAGGAGTTCTGATTTGTGATTCAGATGCCCAACCGTGTGGGGAATTGATATAATATCTGGGTTTAGATATCTGGAAACCAAGGTTAGGAAGAGATAACGGCATAAGACCATGGCGTGTCAGAAGTGCTAGGTGTGTGGCCAGCTGTCTCCTTGCCTGTCTGGACGTCAGGAATCAGGCTGTGAAAGGCAGAGCATTAGTGCCCAGAGCAGCCTATCAAATCTGAGTGCCGTCGAGGCAAGAGCAGGTTGATCCTCATCTGGGATTTATGGAGAGCCCCACAAGGAAACGTTTTCTACCGGTGGGCAGTCACTGGGCTGGCTTGTGGTTCTGCAAATCCTACTCTGGAGGAATTGTTTGCCAGGAGTGTGAGGAAGGAAGTCTGAAAACACAAGCTAGCGTGAGGTTTGGGACCGAGGGCACGGCAGGCCACTCTGCAGAGGCTGAATCAAGATCTCCTGCATTGCGGTCATATCTACTATGAGACGTGCTTCAAGCAAGAGTTTTTGTCCATGATGGCCTCTCCCTGAAAGATATGGGGGGCTTCATGAGGCCCGGCAGGTTTGCCGTTTTCTCCTACACTGAAGGTTTGACTCACGGCCAGCAGCAAGGTTTCTTGCCATGGGGAAGGAGGGGTTCTGACTTGTGCATCAGGTTCCCCCTGTGCAGGGATTGGAGATAAGGTCTAGGTTCCGATGACTGAAAACCCAGGTTGGGAATGGATGGTGGCCTAAGGCAGTGGCGGGTCCAATGTGCTGGGTGTGCAGCCAGCTGTGTCGGTGTCTGTTGGAAGGTCTGGGCTCAGGCTATTTGCGACAGAGCATCAGTGTTTAAGGTAGCCTATGCAATTGGGGTGTTGCCGAGGGCCAAGCAGTTTGATCCTCATTTGGGGTTTCTGGGCAGCACCATAGACAATGTTTTTCTCCTGGGAGGCAGGCAGAGTGCTTCAGTGTGGCCCCAGAATTCCCAGTAGGGAGGGATTGTGGGCCAGGAGTGTGAGGACGGAAGTCTGAAAACACAAGCTAGGGTGAGGATTGGAGCCAAGGGCAGAGCAGGCCCAATCGGCAGAGGCTGAATCAAAATCTCCTGCATCTGAAGTCAGGCTGAGGATCAGAAGTTGGCTGAGGCTGGAGTATGTGTCCATGATGGCACCTTCATGAAGCGGGGGCCTCATGAGTTTGGGGTCATTTTGTGGGAAGGGTGGAGTCGTGTTGTCTGGCTCATGTGTCTCTCCAAGAAAGGGTTTCCAGAGCAGAGCCCAGGTACAGGTGGGGCGACTGGAAAACTCAAACACTGGTGAGTATTGGGTGCATAGGGGCTTGGCAAGCCCCATATGCGGGCTCTTGGTCCAGGTCCTGACAGGCCTTTCTTTGACATGGGGCTCATGCTGAGGGTCACAGTGTGAATTTGTGCCCAAGCAGCACTCAACTTTGGGCGTGGCATCAGGGGCCATGAAGGTTTCTCCCACCCTGAAGGTGTGACTCCATGCCAAGATCAAGCTTGACAGCCATGGGGAAGGAGGAGTTCTGTTTTGTGCTTGCGATACCCAGCTGTGTGGAGAATTGATATAATGTCTAGGTTCAGATATCTGAAAACCAAGGTTAGGAAGAGGTGATGGCATAAGACCATGGCGTGTCCGAAGTGCTGGGTGTGCGGCAAGCTGTCTCTTTGTCTGTCTGGACGTCTGGCTTCAGGCTGTGTCAGACAGAGCATGAGTGCCCAGAGCAGCATATCCAGTTCGGGGACCATCGAGGCCTGAGCAGGTTGATCCTCATCTGGGTTTTCTGAAGAGCCCCACAGGGAAACGTTTTTCTTCCGTTGGGCAGACACTGGGCTGGGTTGTGGTTCTGGAGTTCCTAGTCCGTAGGGCTTGTTTGCCAGGAGTGTGAGGAAGGAAGTCTGAAAACAAAAGCTAGTGTGAGGTTTGGGACCGAGGGCATGGCAGGGCCACTCTGCAGAGGCTGAATCGAGATCTCCTGCACTGAGGTCATGTCAACTATGAGACGTGCCTCAGGCTAGAGTTTTTGCCCAGCATGGCCTCTTCCTGAAGGGTGTGGGGGCTTCATGAAGCCAGGGAGGTTTGTCTACGATGGGATTTGTGAACTACTCCAAACCTCAAGCTTTCCTTCTGCACGACAGTCGAGTCCTATTGGATGGTTCCAGGGGCCCCATACGGAAAGACTCGAGAGCAGGTGTCTAAGCATGGATGCCTCGGAACGCCACCTCATATTCCCACTCTTTAGTCAGGACAAGGCAGGCTCAATCTGCAGGCTCCTGGGTGAGCTACCCAGTGGGGAGAGTTGAAATGGACTCTCCTGAAGATGAGTCCTACTGTGGCTTGGTGGCCTGGGAGACCTTGGAATGTGGAGGTGGCTCAGGGACTCTGCAGGGTTCTCCAAACTGAGGTGTTTGACACAGCTCCAACAGGGAAGCTTCCCATGTGGAGACGAGAGGAGTTCTGTTCAGTGCCTCAGGAAAGCCCCATATCCTGTTCTTTGAACCAAAGCCTCTGAGGAGTAACACCTGGAACCCAAAGCAAGAGTTGAGACTACGGCCTAAGGGCCTGTCCGGCTCAACCTTCTATCTCTGTTGACATCTGTGGGCATGCCTTCGTGGAGGTAGCTGCTCAGCTTGTGTCCGAATGCCCCTGTGTGTCCAGGGAGCCTCCCAGTAGTGGGATGTCCTCGGGGGCCTTGAGGTTTCTCATATTCTGGAGGTGTGTGTCCAAAGGAATGGACACAGTTTCCCAGGAGAGAGCAGGCACGGTCCTGTGGTATGGCTCCAGAAGACCCAGCCTAGAGGCTGTGTTTGCCAGGGCTGTGGGGACAGATGTCTGAAAAAGCAAACTTGGCTCAGCTAGTGGCCAAGGTAATGGCAGGACTGATCTCCAGTCCGTGAGGGGAGATCCTCTGGATATCAAAGGAGGACAAGTGGGAGGCAGTCACTCAGGATTTTGTCTCTGGGTGTTGCGTTTACAGTGTCCAGTCAGGGTAGGGGTTGTCTCAGAGGCCGAGGAAGAGACTTCCTCTCGGGGGATTGTCCAAGCTCCCAAGTGTTTGTGTTCATTCTGTGGGAATGAAGAGTACTGTTTTCTGCCACAGGGGACCCCCCAGGAGAGGGACTCTAGAGCACAGCAGTGGGTTCCTTCAATTGGAATACACACCATCTAGTTAGTCCTGGGTGCCTATGGGCATGGCAAGCCACATATGCGGGCTCTTGGTCCAGTCACTGAGAGGCGTTACTTGAATAAGGTACTCACGCTGAGGGTCACAATGTGTGTTTGTGCCCAAGGCGGCCCTAACGCTTGGGCGTTGCCTCATGGGCCATGTCGTTTTTCCTACACTGAAGGTTTGACTCACTGCCAGCAGCAAGTTTTCTTGCCATGGGGAAGGAGGGGTTCTGATTTGTGCATCAGGTTCCCCCCTGTCCAGGGATTGGAGATAAGGTCTAGGATCCGATGACTGAAAACCCAGGTTGGGAATGGATGCTGGCCTAAGGCAGTGGCAGGTCCAATGTCCTAGGAGTGCAGCCAGCATTGTCGGTGTCTGTTGGAAGGTCTGGGCTCAGGCTATTTGCGACAGAGCATCACTGTTTAAGGTAGCCTATGCAATTGGGGTGTTGCCGAGGGCCAAGCAGTTTGATCCTCATTTGAGGTTTCTGCGCAGCACCATAGACAATGTTTTTCTCCTGGGAGGCAGGCAGAGTGCTTCAGTGTGGCCCCAGAATTCCCAGTAGGGAGGGTTTGTGGGCAAGGAGTGTGAGGACGGAAGTCTGAAAACACAAGCTAGGGTGAGTATTGAGCCAAGGGCAGAGCAGGCCCACTCTGCAGAGGCTGAATCAAAATCTCCTGCATCTGAAGTCAGGCTGAGGATCAGACGTTGGCTGAGGCTGGAGTATGTGTCCATGATGGCACCTTCATGAAGTGGGGGCCTCATGAGGCCAAGGAAGTTTTCCCACGCTGAGTTTGGAGGTTGCCCCAAACCACAAGGTTTCCTTCTGCGGGACATTCGAGTCCTGTTGCATGGCTCCAGGACATACCATATGGAAGGACTGGAGAGCAGGGTTCAAAGGATGGATCCCTGTACAGCATTCCTCGCATTTCAATTGGCCATTAGCGACAAGATATGTTTGATCTGCTGCCTCTGGGTCACGCTACCCAGGGGGCTGAGTTGAAATGGCCTCTCCTGAGGATGCGTCATAATGTGAGTTTGGGTCCATGGAGACCTTGGAATGTGCTGGTTGTTCGGTGGCCTTGCGGAACTCTCCTACCTGAAGGGTTTGATACATCCCCAGTAAGAAAGCTGCCCATGTGGAGACGAGAGATGCTTGGTTTGGTGCCTCAGAAAAGCCCCATGTGCTGGTCTACGAAAACAGTCCTCTGATAAAGGAAACATGGAAACCAAAGCTAAGGTTCAGATTAGGGCCTGGGGGCCTGTCCATTTCAACCTTCCGTCTCTGGGGACACTGTCTGAGAGTCTAAGTGGAGATAGTTGCTCCGCTGGTGTCAGAGAGCCCCTCTTAGTCCAGGGTGGACTACACTATTGATGGCCGCAGGGGCCCTGGAGCTTTTTCATAACCTGTAGGGTTGTGGACAATGAATTGGGCACACTTTCCTTGGAGAGGGCAGGCACAATCTTTCGCTTTGGCTCCAGATGCCCTAGCCTGGAGGTTGTGTGGGTCCAGGCTGTGGGCACAGAAGTCTGAAAACAAAACTAAGCTTATGAGTGGCGCCTAGGGTATGGCAGGCCGGATGTACAGCCCGAGAGGGAGCTCCTGGGCCTCTGAAACAAGGGCGAGTGGGAGGCGTTCCTTCAGGCTTTTGTCTCTGGATGTTGTGTCCGGGATAGCCGTGGATTGGAGCGGTGGCCTCAGGTACTGTGGACGAGTATCCCTCTCTGGGGATTTGTCGCAGCTCCCAAGAGTTTGGGGACATTTTGAAGGAAGGGTGGAGTCGTGTTGTCTGGCTCATGTGTCTCTCCAAGAAAGGGATTCCAGAGCAGAGCCCAGGTACAGGTGGGACGACTGGAAAACTCAAACACTGGTGAGGATTGGGTGCATAGGGGCTTGGCAAGCCCCATATGCGGGCTCTGGGTCCAGGTCCTGACAGGCCTTTCTTTGACATGGGGCTCATGCTGAGGGTCACAGTGTGAATTTGTGCCCAAGCAGCACTCAAGTTTGGGCGTGGCATCAGGGCCATGAAGGTTTCTCCCACCCTGAAGGTGTGACTCCATGCCAAGATCAAGCTTGACAGCCATGGGGAAGGAGGAGTTCTGTTTTGTGCTTGCGATACCCAGCTGTGTGGAGAATTGATATAATGTCTAGGTTCAGATATCTGAAAACCAAGGTTAGGAAGAGGTGACGGCATAAGACCATGGCGTATCCGAAGTGCTGGGTGTGCGGCCAGCTGTCTCCTTGTCTCTCTGGACGTCTGGTTTCAGGTTGTGTCAGACAGAGCATGAGTGCCCAGAGCAGCATATCCAGTTCGGGTACCGTCGAGGCCCGAGCAGGTTGATCCTCATCTGGGTTTTCTGGAGAGCCCCACAGGGAAACTTTTTTCTTCCGTTGGGCAGACACTGGGCTGGGTTTTGGTTCTGGAGTTTCTGGTCCGGAGGGCTTGTTTGCCAGGAGTGTGAGGAAGGAAGTCTGAAAACACAAGCTAGCGTGAGGTTTGGGAATGAGGGCACGGCAGGCCCACTCTGCAGAGGCTGAATCGAGATCTCCTGCACTGAGGTCATGTCAA
Organism: Mustela nivalis; assembly: GCF_964662115.1. Taxonomy (NCBI): domain Eukaryota; kingdom Metazoa; phylum Chordata; class Mammalia; order Carnivora; family Mustelidae; genus Mustela; species Mustela nivalis. The sequence continues at coordinate 518,063 of NW_028136538.1, forward strand.
CTATGAGACGTGCCTCAGGCTAGAGTTTTTGTCCAGCATGGCCTCTTCCTGAAGGGTGTGGGGGCTTCATGAAGCCAGAAAGTTTTGCCTACGATAGGATTTGTGAACTACTGCAAACCTCAAGCTTTCCTTCTGCACGACAGTCGAGTCCTATTGGATGGTTCCAGGAGGCCCCATACGGAAAGACTCGAGAGCAGTAGTCTAAGCATGGATGCCTGGGAACGCCACCTCATATTCCCACTCTTTAGTCAGGACAAGGCAGGCTCAATCTGCAGGCTCCTGGGTGAGCTACCCAGAGGGGAGAGTTGAAATGGACTCTCCTGAAGATGAGTCCTACTGTGGCTTGGTGGCCTGAGAGACCTTGGAATGTGGAGGTGGCTCAGGGACTCTGCAGGGTATTCCAAACTGAGGTGTTTGACACAGCATCAAGAAGGAAGCTTCCCATGTGAAGACGAAAGGAGTTCTGTTCAGTGCCTCAGGAAAGCCCCATATCCTGTTCTTTGAACCAAAGCCTCTGAGGAGTAACACCTGGAACCGAAAGCAAGAGTTGAGACTACGGCCTAAGGGCCTGTCCGGCTCAACCTTCTGTCTCTGGGGACACTGTCTGAGAGTCTAAGTGGAGATAGTTGCTCCGCTGGTGTCAGAGAGCCCCTCTCAGTCCAGGGTGGCCTACACTATTGATGGCCTCAGGGCCTTGGAACTTTTCCCTAACCTGTAGGTTTGTGGTCAATGGATTGGGCACACTTTTTTTGGAGAGGGCAGGCACAATCTTTCGCTGTGGCTCCAGAGGCCCTAGCCTGGAGGTGTGTGGGTCCAGGCTGTGGGCACAGAAGTCTGAAAACACAAAGTCAGCTTATGAGTGGCGCCTAGGGTATGGCAGGCCGGAGGTACAGCACAAGAGGGAGCTCCTGGGCCTCTGAAACAAGGGCGAGTGGGAGGCGTTCCTTCAGGCTTTTGTCTCTGAATGTTGTGTCCTGGATAGCCATGGATTGGAGGGGTGGCCTCAGGGACTGTGGACGAGTATCCCTCTCTGGGGATTTGTCCCAGCTCCCAAGAGTTTGGGGTCATTTTGTGGGAAGGGTGGAGTCGTGTTGTCTGGCTCATGGGTCTCTCCAAGAAAGGGATTCCAGAACAGAGCCCCAGGTACGGGCGGGGCGACTGGAAAACTCAAACACTGGTGAGGATTGGGTGCATAGGGGCTTGGCAAGCCCCATATGCGGGCACTTGGTCCAGGCCCTGACAGGCCTTTCTTTGACATGGGGCTCATGCTGAGGGTCACAGTGTGAATTTGTGCCCAAGCATCACTCACGTTTGGGCGTGGCATCAGGGGCCATGAAGGTTTCTCCCACCCTGAAGGTGGGACTCCATGCCAAGGCAACCTTGACAGCCATGGGGAAGGAGGAATTCTGTTTTGTGCTAGGTATACCCAGCTGTGTGGAGAATTGATATAATGTCTAGGTTCAGATATCTGAAAACCAAGGTTAGGAAGAGGTGACGGCATAAGACCATGGCGTGTCCGAAGTGCTGGGTGTGCGGCCATCTGTCTCCTTGTCTGTCTGGACGTCTGGCTTCAGGCTGTGTCAGACAGAGCATGAGTGCCCAGAGCATCCTATCCAGTTCGGGTACCGTCGAGGCCCGAGCAGGTTGATCCTCATCTGGGTTTTCTGGAGAGCCCCACAGGGAAACGTTTTTCTTCCTTTGGGCAGACACTGGGCTGGGTTGTGGTTCTGGAGTTCCTAATCCGGAGGGCTTGTTTGCCAGGAGTGTGAGGAAGGAAGTCTGAAAACACAAGCTAGCATGAGGTTTGGGACCGAGGGCACGGCAGTGCCAGTCTGCAGAGGCTGAATTGAGAACTCCTGCACTGATGTCATGTCAACTATGAGACGTGCCTCAGGCTAGAGTTTTTGTCCAGCATGGCCTTTTCCTGAAGGGTGTGGGGGCTTCATGAAACCAGGGAGGTTTGCCTACGATGGGATTTGTGAACTGTTCCAAAACTGAAGGTTACCTTCTGCACGACAGTCGAGTCCTATTGGATGGTTCCAGGAGGCCCCATACGGAAAGACTCGAGAGCAGATGTCTAAGCATGGATTCCTGGGAACTCCACCTCATATTCCCACTCTTTAGTCAGGACAAGGCAGGCTCAATCTGCAGGCTCCTGGGTGAGCTACCCAGAGGGGAGAGTTGAAATGGACTCTCCTGAAGATGAGTCCTACTGTGGCTTGGTGGCCTGGGAGACCTTGGAATGTGGAGGTGGCTCAGGGACTCTGCAGGGTTTTCCAAACTGAGGTGTTTGACACAGCTCCAACAAGGAAGCTTCCCATGTGGAGACGAGAGGAGTTCTGTTCAGTGCCTCAGGAAAGCCCCATATCCTTTTCTTCGAACCAAAGCCTCTGAGGAGTAACACCTGGAACCCAAAGCAAGAGTTGAGATTATGGCCTAAGGGCCTGTCCGGCTCAACCTTCTATCTCTGTTGACATCTTGTGCATGCATTCGTGGAGGTAGTTGCTCAGCTTGTGTCGGAATGCCCCTGTGTGTCCAGGGAGGCTCCCAGTAGTGGGATGTCCTCGGGGGCCTTGAGGTTTCTCATATTCTGGAGGTTTGTGTCCAAAGGAATGTACACAGTTTCCCAGGAGAGAGCAGGCACGGTCCTGTGGTATGGCTCCAGAGGACCCAGCCTAGAGGCTGTGTTTGCCAGGGCTGTGGGGACAGATGTCTGAAAAAGCAAACTTGGCTCAGGAAGGGGCCAAGGTAATGGCAGGCCTGATCTCCAGTCCGTGAGGGGAGATTCTCTGGATATCAAAGGAGGGCAAGTGGGAGGCAGTTGCTCAGGCTTTTGTCTCTGGGTGTTGCATTCACAGTGTCCGGTCAGGGTAGGGGTTGCCTCAGGGGCCGAGGAAGAGCCTTCCTCTTGGGGGATTGTCCAAGCTCCCAAGTGTTTGGGTTCATTCTGTGGGAAGTGAAGAGTACTGTTTTCTGCCAGAAAGGACCCCCCAGGAGAGGGACTCTAGAGCACAGCAGTGGGTTCCTTCAATTGGAATACACACCATCTAGTTAGTCCTGGTTGCCTATAGGCATGGCAGGGATTATATGCAGGATCTTCCTCCCGAACCTGACAGGCCTTTCTTTGACATGGGGCTCATGCTAGGGTCACAGTGTGAATTTGTGCCCAAGCAGCACTCATGTTTTGGCGTGGCATCAGGGGCCATGAAGGGTTCCCCACGTGAAGGTGTGACTCCATGTGAAGAACAAGCATTACAGCCATGTGGAAGGCAGAGTTCTGATTGTGATTCCGATACACAAACTCAGCTTTTTTTGGGGACGTCGGTATGGCAGGACCAATATACAAACCATGAGAAGAACTCATGAAGATTTGAATATAGAGCGAGTCTGAGGTGCTTGCTCAGGCATTTGTCTCTGGAATTTGTATCAGCAATGGCCGTAGAATGTCGGGGATGCTTCATGGGCCATGGACGAATCTACCTCTATGAGGATTTCGCCCGATTCCCAATTTTTTTTCGTCAAACTGTGGGATGGGAGGACTCTTTTCAGTTTTGTTACATCAGGTGTCCCTCGAAAAGAGGAATTCCAAAGTAAAGCCGTGGGGAAGACTGAAGGGACCACCAGAACTATGGTTCAAAATTGGGACTAGGGGCATGGCAAGCCCAATATGCTATCTCTTCATCCAGCCACTGAGAGGCCTTACTTGAGGACTTTGGTCAGGCTGAGGGTCACAATGTGTGTTTGTGACCAATGTAGCCGGCGAGCATGGCAGGGCCTCATGGGCATAACTGGATTCAACTACACTGAAAGTTGGACAACATGCCAAACACAAGGTATCTTGCCATGGGGAAGGAGTTCTGATTTCTGCATCCCGTTCAACCCTGGGCATGATTGGAGGTAAGTTCTAGAATCTAAAGCCTGAAATCCGAGGTAGGGAAGAGATGACGACCTAAGGCCATGGCGGCTCGATGTGCTCAGTGTGCGGCCAGCTGTCTGGGACGGGCCAGGGAGTCCAGGCTCAGGCTGTGTCAGAAAGGGCATTAGTGCCCTGGTCAGCCTATGTATTTGGGGTACAGCCAAGGTCGGTGCAGGTTGATCCTCATTTGGGGTCACTGGGTAGCCCCAGAGGACAATGTTTTTCTACTGGAGGGCAGGCAGAGTGCTGCATTGTAGTTCTGGATTGCCAAACTGGAGGGCTTGTGGGCCAGTAGTCTGACGACAAAAGTTTGAGAACACAAGCTAGGCTTAGGTTTCTGGATGAGGCCATGGAAGGCCCAATCTACAGACCTGAATCGAGATCTCATGCATCTGAAGTCAGGGCGAGGATCAGACGATCGCTCAGGTTGTAGTTTCTGTCCCTGATGGCCCCTTCATGAATGGGGGGGGGATCACCAGGCCATGGGGGTTTTCCCACGATGGGAGTTGTGAGAAGCTCCAAACTGCAGAGAGTCTTCTGCAGGACAATTGAGACCTGTTGTTTGGCTCCAGGCCAATGATTCTGAGCAGGGTTCTAAGGATGGATGGCTGGGTAGCCCACCTCGCATTCCAATTGTCTCCTAGCAACAAGACAGGTTAGATCTCCTGGATCTGTGGGGAGCAACCAAGGACGGTGCATTGAAATGGACACCCCTGGGCATGGGTCCTAATGTGCTTTTGTGTCTAAGGAGACCTTGGAATGAAGCGGTGGCACTTGGGCCCTAAAGAGTTCTACTAAACAGAGGCTTTGACACAGCTCCAACGTGCAAGTTTCCCATGTGTAGATGAGATGTTTTCTGTTGGGTGAGTCAAGAAACAGCTATATGCTGCTTTTGAATTCCAGGCCTCTGAGGAGAGATGCCTGGAAACGAAAGCAATGGATCTGATTAGTGCCTAGGGGCCTATTCTTTCCTTTTTACCTCTGGGCACATGTGTCTATGGGTCTGAGTGAAGGTAGGTGCTCTGTAGTGCTCAGATTGCCCCTGTTTTTCCTGGGAAGCCACCACTAATAGATGGATCAGGGACTTTGGAGGTTTATCCTATTAGAAAGGTTGTATCCATTGGAAAGGGGACACACAATTCCCTTGGAGAGGGCAAGTACAGTCCTCAGGTTTGGCTCCAGGGGCCTTAGCCTGTAGGTTGTGTAGGCTAGGGCTGTTTGGACAGTTGTCTGAAAACACAAACTCGGCTTATGTTTCGGGTCATAGGTATGGCAGGACTAATCTACAGACCATGAGGAGAACTCTTTGGGATTTGAAAGAAGGGCGAGTGTGAGGCTCCTGCTCAAGTTTTTGTCTCTGGATATCGTGTCACTCATGGTCGTGGAATTTCTGGGTGACTTCATGGGAAATGGACGAGTCTTACTCTCTGGTGGTTTGGCCCCGTCCAAAGAGTTTGGGGTCATTCTGTGGGCTGGAAGAAGTCCGTTTTTTTTTTGTTGTTGTTGTTGTTTTCTTTTTTAACCTCAGGTGTCCCACCAAATGAGGGATTCCAGAGTAGAGCCCGGGGGAGGGGCGACTGGACAATCAGAAATCTGGTTAAAAATTGGGGCCTAGGGACATGTCAAGCCCATTAACATCTAATGGTCCAGCCAAGGAGAGGACTTACTAGAGGACAGGACTCATGCTGAGGGTCACAATGCGTGTGTATGCCCTCGTCGCACTCAAGAATGGGCGGGGCCTCAGGGTGAATGTTGGTTTCTCCTACACTGAACGTTGGACAACTTGCCAACCACAAGGGTTCTTGCCATGGGTAAGGAGGAGTTCTGACTTCTGCATTACACTCACCCCTGGGCAGTGATTGGAGATAAGGTCTCGGTTCTGAAGCCTGAAAACTGAGGTAGGGAAGAGATGATGACCTAAGGCCATGGCGGGTTTTATGTGCTCAGTGTGCGGTCAGCTTTCTGGGTGTTGGTCAGGAGTTCCGGGCTCAGGTTGTGTTCGACAGTGCATTAGTGCCCAGGTTAGACTATATAATTTGGGTAAAGTCGAGTGCTGTGTAGGGTTACCCTCATTTAAGGTGCCTGGGCAGCTCATGAGGCAATAATTTTTTTTCTAGAGGGCAGGCAGAGTGCTGCATTGTAGGTCCGGAATTGCCAAACTTGAGGGCTTCGGGGCCAGGAGTGTGAGGACAGTAGTCTGAGAAGACAAGCTAGACTTGGGTTTCAGGGCGAGGTCACGGCAGGTACCCCCTGCAGATCTGAACCAATATCTCATGCATCTGAAGTCAGGGCGAGGATCAGACGATGGCTCAGTTTGGAGTTCCTGTGCATGCCGGCCGCTTCATGAAGGGAGCAGAATCTCGGGGCCATTGAGGTTTTCCCACGTTGGGAGTTGTGGGATGCCCCCTTCCAGGATTCCTTCTTCCGGACAATTGAGACCTGTTGGACAGCTCCAGGACATCCCATATGGAATGACTCCAGAGCACCGTTCGCGGATGGATGCCTGGGAAGCCCGCCTCACATTCCAATTGTCTCCTAGCAACAAGACAGTTTAGATCTGATGGCTCTGCCGGAGCAACCGGGGTGGCAGAGTTGAAATGGACTTTCCTGAGGATGTGTCCTAATGTGTTTTTGTGTCCATAGGGCCTTGGAATGGGGCGGTGGCACCGGGAATCTGACGTTCTCTCCTAAGCTTTGGACATGGCTCCCATGCACAGGTTTCCTTGTGGAGACGAGATGAGTTCTGATGGGTGCCTCAGGAAAACCCCTATGCTCGTATTGGAATCAGGCTTTTGAGGACATATGCCTTTAACCCAAAGCAATGGATCCTATTATGGCCTTGGGTCCTGTCTGGTTCAATCTTCTTCTCTGGGGACATCCATCTATGGTATGAGTGGAGGTCGATTATCAGCTGGTTTCAGACAGCCCTTGTTTGTTCCGGACGACCTACACTATTGGGATGGCCATAGGGATATTGGAGGTTTCTCCTAATTTGTACGATTATGGACCATGGAATGGGCAGAATTCCCATGGATTGGTAGGCACAGTCCTAATGTGTGGCTCCAGGGTCCCAGCCTGTAGAATGTGTGGCCCAAGACTTTGAGGACAGAAGTCTGAAAACACAAACTCAGCGTAGGTTTGGGGACTTAGGTATGGCAGGCCCGATCTACAAACCATGAGAAGAACTCTTCAGGATATGAAGAAAGTGCGAGTCTGAGGCACTTGCTCAGGCTTTTGTCTCTGGATTTTGTATCAGCGATGGCCGTGGAATGTCGGGGAGGCCTTATGGGCCATGGACGAATCTTCCTCCGAGGATTTGGCCCGATTCCCAATTGCTTTTCGTCAATCTGTGGGATGAGAGGACTCATTTCAGTTTTGTTACTCAGGTGTCCCACCAAAAGAGGAATTCCAAAGCCAAGCCGTGAAGAAGACTGAAGGGACAACCGGAACTATGGTTAAAAATTGGGGCCTACGGGCATGGCAAGCCCAATATGCTATCCTTTCATCCAGCCACTGAGTGTCCTTACTTGAGGACTGGGCTCAGCCTGAGGGTCACAATTTGTGTTTGTAAACAATGTGGCCCGTGAGCATGGGCGGGGCCTCATGGGCCACACTGGTTTCAAAGACACTGAACGTTTGACAACATGCCAACCACAAGGTTTCTTGCCATGGGGAAGGAGTTCTGATTTCTGCATCACCTTCAACCTGGGCAGTTATTGGAGATAAGGTCTAGGTTCTGAAACCTGGAAACCGAGGTTGGGAAGAGATGACGACCTAAGGCCATGGGGGCTCGATGTGCTCAGTGAGCGGCCAGCTGTCTGGGAGGGGCCAGGGGTCCAGGCTCAGTCTGTGTCAGAAAGGGCATTAGTGCCCTGGTCAGCCTATGTATTTGGGGTACAGCCAAGGTCGGTGCAGGTTGATCCTCATTTGGGGTTACTGGTTAGCCCCAGAGGACAATGTTTTTTTATCTGGAGGGCAGGCAGAGTGCTGCATTGTAGTTCTGGATTGCCAAACTGGAGGGCTTGTGGGCCAGTAGTCTGACGACAAAAGTCTGAGAACACAAGCTAGGCTTAGGTTTCTGGGTGAGGCCATCGCAGGCACAATCTACAGACCTGAATCGAGATCTCGTGCATCTGAAGTCAGGGCGAGGATCAGACGATCACTCAGGTTGTAGTTTCTGTCCCTGATGGCCCCTTCATGAATGGGGGGGCGATCACGAGGCCATGGGTTTTTCCCACGATGGGAGTTGTGAGAAGCTCCAAACTGCAGAGAGTCTTCTGCAGGACAATTGAGACCTGTTGCTTGGCTCCAGGCCAATGATTCTGAGCAGGGTTCTAAGGATGGATGGCTGGGTAGCCCACCTCGCATTCCAATTGTCTCCTAGCAACAAGACAGGTTAGATCTCCTGGATCTGTGGGGAGCAACCGAGGACGCTGCATTGAAATGGACACCCCTGGGCATGGGTCCTAATGTGCTTTTGTGTCTAAGGAGACCTTGGAATGAAGCGGTGGCTTATGGGCCCTAAAGAGTTCTACTAAACAGAGGCTTTGACACAGCTCCAACGTGCAAGTTTCCCATGTGTAGATGAGATGTTTTCTGATGGATGAATTAAGAAACAGCTATATGCTGCTTTTGAAATCCAGGCCTCTGAGGAGAGATGCCTGGAAACCAAAGCAATGGATCTGATTAGTGCCTAGGGGCCTGTTCTTTCCTTTTACCTCTGGGGACATCTGTCTATGGGTCTGAGTGCAGGAAGGTGCTCTGTAGGGCTCAGATAGCCCCTGTTTTTCCTGGGAAGCCACCACTATTGAGATGGATCAGGGATTTCGGAGGTTTATCCTATTAGAATGTTTGTGGCCATTGGAATGGGCACACACAATTCCCTTTGAGAGGGAAAGTACAGTCCTCAGGTTTGGCTCCAGGGGCCTGAGCCTGAAGGTTGTGCAGGCCAGGGCTGTTTGGACAGTTGTCTGAAAACACAAACTCGGCTTATGTTTCGGGTCATAGGTATGGCAGGACTGATCTACAGACCATGAGGAGAACTCTTCTGGATTTGAAAGAAGAGCGAGTGTGAGGCTCCTGCTCAAGTTTTTGTCTCTGTATATCGTGTCACTCATGGTCGTGGAATTTCTGGGTGACTTCATGGGAAATGGACGAGTCTTACTCTCTGGGGTTCCGGCACCGTCCAAAGAGTTTGGGGTCATTCTGGGGATGGAAGAAGTCCGTTTTTTTTTTTTTTTTTTTTTTTTTTTCTTTTTTAACCTCTGGTGTCCCACCAAATGAGGGATTCCAGAGTAGAGTCCTGGGGAGGGGCGACTGGACAGTCAGAAATCTGGTTAAAAATTGGGGTTAGGGACATGTCAAGCCCATTATGACATCTAAAGTTCCAGCCACTGAGAGGACTTACTAGAGGACAGGACTCATGCTGAGGGTCACAATGCGTGTGTATGCCCTCGTCGCACTCCAGAATGGGCGGGGGGTCAGGGTGAATGCTGGTTTCTCCTACACTGAACGTTGGACAACATGCCAACCACAAGGGTTCTTGCCATGGGTAAGGAGGAGTTCTGATTTCTGCATAACATTCACCCCTGGGCAGTGATTGGAGATAAGGTCTCGGTTCAGAAGCCTGAAAACTGAGGTAGGGAAGAGATGATGACCTAAGGCCATGGCGGGTTTTATGTGCTCAGTGTGCGGTCAGCTTTCTGGGTGTTGGTCAGGAGTTCCCGGCTCAGGTTGTGTTCGACAGTGCATTAGTGCCCAGGTTAGACTATATAATTTGGGTAAGGTCGAGTGCTGTGTAGGTTTACCCTCATTTAAGGTGCCTGGGTAGCTCATGAGGCAATAATTTTTTTTTTTCTAGAGGGCCGGCAGAGTGCCTCATTGTGGGTCCGGAATTGCTAAATTTTAGGACTTCGGGGCCAGGAGTTTGAGGACGGAAGTGTGAGAAGACAAGCTAGACTTGGGTTTCAGGGCGAGGGCACGACAGGTACCCCCTGCAGATCTGAACCAATATCTCATGCTTCTGAAGTCAGGGCGAGGATGAGACGTTGGCTCAGTTTGGAGTTCCTGTGCATGCCGGCCGCTTTATGAAGGGAGCGGAATCTCGGGGCCATTGAGGTTTTCCCACGTTGGGAGTTGTGGGATGCCCCCTTCAAGGATTCCTTCTGCGGGACAATTGAGACCTGTTGGACAGCTCCAGGACATCCCATATGGAATGACTCCAGAGCACCGTTCGCGGATGGATGCCTGGGAAGCCCGCCTCACATTCCAATTGTCTCCTAGCAACAAGACAGTTTTGATCTGATGGCTCTGCCGAAGCAACCGGGGTGGCTGAGTTGAAATGGACTTTCCTGAGGATGGGTCCTAATGTGTTTTTGTGTCTATGAGGGCCTTGGAATGGGGCGGTGGCACCGGGACCCTGAAGTACTCTCCTAAGCTTTGGACATGGCTCCCATGCACAGGTTTCCTTGTGGAGACGAGATGAGTTCTGATGGGTGCCTCAGGAAACCCCTATGCTCGTATTGGAATCAGGCTTTTGAGGACACATGCCTGTAACCCAAAGCAATGGATCCTATTATGGCCTAGGGTCCTGTCTGGTTCAATCTTCTTCTCTGGGGACATCCATCTATGGTATGAGTGGAGGTCGATTATCAGCTGGTGTCAGACAGCCCTTGTTTGTTCCGGGCGAACTACACTATTGGAATGGCCTCAGGGACTTTGGAGGTTTCTCCTAATTGGTAAGATTTTGGACCATGGAATGGGCAGAATTCCCATGGATTGGTAGTATCAGTCCTAATGTGTGGCTCAAGGCGCCCAGCCTGGAGGGTGTGTGGCCCAAGACTTTGAGGACAGAAGTCTGAAAACAGAAACTCAGCTTAGGTTTGGGGACGTAGGTATGACAGGCCCGATCGAACAACCATGAGAAGAACTCTTCAGGATATGAAGAAAGTGCGAGTCTGAGGCACTTGCTCAGGCTTTTGTCTCTGGATTTTGTATCAGCGATGGCCGTGAAATGTCGGGGTGGCCTCAAGGGCCATGGACGAATCTTCCTCTCTGAGGATTTGGCCCGATTCCCAATTGCTTTTCGTCAATCTGTGGGATGGGAGGTCTCCTTTCAGGTTTGTTACCTCAGGTGTCCCACCAAAAGAGGAATTCCAAAGCCAAGCCGTGGGGAAGACTGAAGGGACATCCCGAACTATGGTTAAAAATTGGGGACTAGGGGCATGGCAAGCCCAATATTCTATCTCTTCATCCAGCCGCTGAGTGGCCTTACTTGAGGACTGGGCTCAGCCTGAGCGTCACAATGTGTGTTTGTGACCAATGTGGCCCGCGAGCATGGGCGGGGACTCATGGGCCACACTGGTTTCAACTACACTGAACGTTGGACAACATGCCAACCACAAGGTTTCTTGCCATGGGGAAGGAGTTCTGATTTCTGCATCACCTTCAACCCTGGGCAGTGATTGGAGATAAGGTCTAGGTTCTGAAACCTGAAAACCGAGGTTGGGAAGAGATGACGACCTAAGGCCATGGCGGCTCGATGTGCTCAGTGTGCGGCCAGCTGTCTGGGAGGGTCCAGGGGGTCCAGGCTCAGGCTGTGTCAGAAAGGGCATTAGTGCCCTGGTCAGCCTATGTATTTGGGGTACAGCCAAGGTCGGTGCAGGTTGATCCTCATTTGGGGTTACTCGGTAGCCCCAGAGGACAATGTTTTTCTTCTGGAGGGCAGGAAGAGTGCTGCATTGTAGTTCTGGATTGCCAAACTGGAGGGCTTGTGGGCCAGTAGTCTGACGACAAAAGTCTGAGAACACAAGGTAGGCTTAGGTTTCTGGGTGAGGCCATGGCAGGCACAATCTACAGATCTGAATCGAGATCTCGTGCATCTGAAATCAGGGCGAGGATCAGACGATAACTCAGGTTGGAGTTTCAGTCCCTGATGGCCGCTTCATGAATGGGGGGGCATCACGAGGCCATGGGGGTTTTCCCACTATGGGAGTTGTGAGAAGCTCCAAACTGCAGAGAGTCTTCTGCAGGACAATAGAGACCTGTTGTTTGGCTCCAGGCCAATGATTCTGAGCAGGGTTCTAAGGATGGATGGCTGGGTAGCCCACCTCGCATTCCAATTGTCTCCTAGCAAAAAGACAGGTTAGATCTCCTGGATCTGTGGGGAGCTAACGAAAATGCTGAGTTGAAGTGGACACCCCTGGGGATGGGTCCTAACGTGCTTTTGTGTCTATGGAGACCTTGGAATGAAGCGGTGGCACTGGGGCCCTAAAGGGTTCTCCTAAACAGAGGCTTTGACACAAGTCAAACGTGCAAGATTCCCATGTGTAGATGAGATGTTTTCTGATGGGTGAGTCAAGAAACAGCTATATGCTGCTTTTGAAATCCAGGCCTCTGAGGAGAGATGCCTGGAAACCAAAGCAATGGTTCTGTATAGTGCCTAGGGGCCTTTTCTTTCCTTTTTACCTCTGGGGACATCTGTCTAGGGGTCTGAGTGCAGGTAGGTGCTCATTTGGGCTCAGATTGCCCCTGTTTTTCCTGGGAAGCCACCACTATTGAGATGGATCAGGGAGTTTGGAGGTTTATCCTATTAGAAGGGTTGTGGCCATTGGAATGGGCACAAACAATTCCCTTGGAGAGGGCAAGTACAGTCCTCAGGTTTGGCTCCAGGGGCCTGAGCCTGTAGGTTGTGTAGGGCAGGGCTGTTTGGACAGTTGTCTGAAAACAAACTCAGCTTAGGTTTGGGGAAGTAGGTATGGCAGCCCCGATCTACAAACCATGAGAAGAACTCTTCAGGATATGAAGAAAGTGCGAGTCTGAGGCGCTTGCTCAGGCTTTTGTCTCTGGATTTTGTATCAGCGATGGCCGTGGAATGTCGGGGAGGCCTCATGGGCCATGGACGAATCTTCCTCTCTGAGGATTTGGCCCGATTCCCAATTGCTTTTGGTCAATCTTGGGATGGGAGGACTCATTTCAGTTTTGCTACCTCAGGTGTCCCACCAAAAGCGGAATTCCAAAGCCAAGCCGTGGGGAAGACTGAAGCGACATCCCGAACTATGGTTAAAAATTGGGGCCTAGGGGCATGGCAAGCCCAATATTCTATCTCTTCATCCAGCCGCTGAGTGGCCTTACTTGAGGACTGGGCTCAGCCTGAGCGTCACAATGGGTGTTTGTGACCAATGTGGCCCGAGAGCATGGGCGGGGCAACATGGGCCACACTGGTTTCAACTACACTGAACGTTGGACAACATGCCAACCACAAGGTTTCTTGCCATGGGGAAGGAGTTCTGATTTCTGCATCACCTTCAACCCTGGGCAGTGATTGTAGATAATGTCTAGGTTCTGGAACCTGAAAACTGTTGTTGGGAAGAGATGACAACCTAAGGCCATGGCGGCTCGATGTGCTCAGTGTGCGGCCAACTGTCTGGGAGGGTCCAAGGGGTCCAGGCTCAGGCTGTGTCAGAAAGGGCATTAGTGCCCTGGACAGCCTATGTATTTGGGGTACAGCCAAGGTCGGTGCAGGTTGATCCTCATTTGGGGTTACTGGGTAGCACCAGAGGACAACGTTTTTCTTCTGGAGGGCCGGCAGAGTGCTGCATTGTAGTTCTGGAATGCCAAACTGGAGGGCTTGTGGGCCAGTAGTCTGACGACAAAAGTCTGAGAACACAAGCTAGGCTTAGGTTTCTGGGTGAGGCCATGGCAGGCACAATCTACAGATCTGAATCGAGATCTCGTGCATCTGAAGTCAGGGCGAGGATCAGACGATCACTCAGGTTGGAGTTTCTGTCCCTGATGGCCCCTTAATGAATGGGGGGGCATCACGAGGCCATGGGGGTTTTCCCACTATGGGAGTTGTGAGAAGCTCCAAACTGCAGAGAGTCTTCTGCAGGACAATTGAGACCTGTTGTTTGGCTCCAGGCCAATGATTCTGAGCAGGGTTCTAAGGATGGATGGCTGGGTAGCCCACCTCGCATTCCAATTGTCTCCTAGCAAAAAAAAAGGTTAGACCTCCTGGATCTGTGGGGAGCTAACGAGGATGCTGATTTAAAGTGGACACCCCTGGGGATGGGTCCTAACGTGCTTTTCTGTCTATTGTGACCTTGGAATGAAGCGGTGGCACTGGGGCCCTAAAGGGTTCTCCTAAACAGATGCTTTGACACATCTCCAACGTGCAAGTTTCCCATGTGTAGATGAGATGTTTTCTGATGTGTGAATCAAGAAACAGCTATATGCTGCTTTTGAAATCCAGGCCTCTGAGGAGAGATGCCTGGAAAACAAAGCAATGGATCTGATTAGTGCCTAGGGGCCTTTTCTTTCCTTTTTACCTCTGGGGACATCTGTCTAGGGGTCTGAGTGCAGGTAGGTGCTAATTTGGGCTCAGATTGCCCCTGTTTTTCCTGGGAAGCCACCACTATTGAGATGGATCAGGGACTTTGGAGGTTTATCCTATTAGAAGGGTTGTGGCCATTGGAATGGGCACACACAATTCCCTTGGAGAGGGCAAGTACAGTCCTCAGGTTTGGCTCCAGGGGCCCGAGCCTGTAGGTTGTAGGCCAGGGCTGTTTGGACAGTTGTCTGAAAACAAACTCAGCTTAGGTTTGGGGAAGAAGGTATGGCAGGCCCGATCTACAAACCATGAGAAGAACTCTTCAGGATATGAAGAAAGTGCGAGACTGAGTCGCTTGTTCAGGCTTTTGTCTCTGGATTTTGTATCAGCGATGGCCGTGGAATGTCGGGGAGGAGTCATCATGGGCCATGAACGAATCTTCCTCTCTGAGGATTTGGCCCGATTCCCAATTGCTTTTCGTCAATCTGTGGGATGGGAGGACTAATTTCAGGTTTGTTACCTCAGTTGTCCCACCAAAAGAGGAATTCCAAAGCAAAGCCGTGGGGAAGACTGAAGGGACAACGCGAACTATGGCAAGCCCAATATGCTATCTCTTCATCCAGCCACTGAGTGGCCTTACTTGAGGACTGGGCTCAGCCTGAGGGTCACAATGTGTGTTTGTGACCAATGTGGCCGATGAGTTTGGGCGGGGCCTCATGGGCCACACTGGTTTCAACCACACTGAACGTTGCACAACATGCCAAACACAAGTTTCTTGCCATGGGGAAGGAGTTCTGATTTCTGCATCACCTTCAACCTTGGGCAGTGTCTGGATATAAGCTCTAGGTTCTGAAACCTGAAAACCGAGGGTGGGAAGAAATGACGACCTAAGGCCACTAAGGCTCGATGTGCTCAGTGTGCGGCCAGCTGTCTGGGACGGGCCAGGGAGTCCAAGTTCAGGTTGTGTGAGAAATGGCATTAGTGCCCTGGTCAGCCTATATATTTGGGGTACAGCCAAAATCGGTGCAGGTTGATCCTCATTTGGGGTTTCTGGGTAGCCCCAGAGGACAATGTTTTTCTTCTGGAGGGCCGGCAGAGTGCTGCATTGTAGTTCTGGATTGCCAAACTGGAGGGCTTGTGGGCCAGTAGTCTGACGACAAAAGTCTGAGAACACAAGCTAGGCTTAGGTTTCTGGGTGAGGCCATGGCGCGCACAATCTACAGACCTGAATCGAGTTCTCGTACATCTGAAGTCAGGGCGAGGATCAGACGATCGCTCAGGTTGGAGTTTCTGTACCTGATGGCCCCTTCATGAATGGGGGGGGGCATCACGAGGCCATGGGTGTTTTCCCACGATGGGAGTTGTGAGAAGCTCCAAACTGCAGAGAGTCTTCTGCAGGACAATTGAGACCTGTTGTTTGGCTCCAGGCCAATGATTCTGAGCAGGGTTCTAAGGATGGATGGCTGGGTAGCCCACCTCGCATTCCAATTGTCTCCTAGCAACAAGACAGGTTAGATCTCCTGGATCTTTGGGGAGCAACCGAGGACCCTGAGTAGAAATGGACACCCCTGAGAATGGGTCCTAACGTGCTTTT
Source organism: Mustela nivalis (assembly GCF_964662115.1). Lineage (NCBI taxonomy): Eukaryota > Metazoa > Chordata > Mammalia > Carnivora > Mustelidae > Mustela > Mustela nivalis. Next base: position 533,900 of record NW_028136538.1, read on the forward strand.
GTGTCTATGGAGACCTGGAATGAAGCGGTGGCACTGGGGCCCTAAAGGGTTCTCCTAAACAAAGGCTTTGACACAGCTCCAACGTGCAAGTTTCCCATGTTTAGATGAGATGTTTTCTGATGGGTGAGTCAAGAAACAGCTATATGCTGCTTTTGAAATCCAGGCCTCTGAGGAGAGATGCCTGGAAAGCAAAGCAATGGATCTGATTAGTGCCTAGGCGCCTGTTCTTTCCTTTTTACATCTGGGGACATCTGTCTATGGGTCTGAGTGCAGGTAGGTGCTCATTTGGGCTCACATTGCCCCTGTTTTTCCTGGGAAGCCACCACTCTTGAGATGGATCAGGGACTTTGGAGGTTTATCCTATTAGAAGGGTTGTGGCCATTGGAATGGGCACACACAATTCCCTTGGAGAGGGCAAGTACAGTCCTCAGGTTTGGCTCCAGGGGCCTGAGCCTGTAGGTTGTGCAGGCCAGGGCTGTTTGGACAGTTGTCTGAAAACATTAACTCGGCTTATGTTTCGGGACATAGGTATGGCAGGACTGATCTACAGACCATGAGGAGAACTCTTCGGGATTTGAAAGAAGGGCGAGTGTGAGGCTCTGCTCAAGTATTTGTCTCTGGATATCGTGTCACTCATGGTCGTGGAATTTCTGGGTGACTTCATGGGAAATGGAGGAGTCTTACTCTCTGGTGGTTTGGCCCCGTCCAAAGAGTTTGCGGTCATTCTGTGGGGTGGAAGACGTCCGTTTTTTTTTTTTTTTTTGTTGTTGTTGTTGTTGTTGTTTTCTTCTTTAACCTCAGGTGTCCCACCAAATGATGGATTCCAGAGTAGAGCCCTGGGGAGGGGCGACTGGACAATCAGAAATTTGGTTAAAAATTGGGGCCTAGGGACATGTCAAGCCCATTATGACATCTAATGGTCCAGCCACTGAGAGGACTTACTAGAGGACAGGACTCATGCTGAGGGTCACAATGCGTGTGTATGCTCTCGTCGCACTACAGAATGGGCGGGGCCTCAGGCTGAATGCTGGTTTCTCCTACACTGAACTTTGGACAACGTGCCAACCACAAGGGTTCTTGCCATGGGTAGGAGGAGTTCTGATTTCTGCATCACACTCACCCCTGGGCAGTGATTGGAGATAAGGTCTCGGTTCTGAAGCCTGAAAACTGAGGTAGGGAAGAGATGATGACCTAAGGCCATGGCGGGTTTTATGTGCTCATTGTGCGGTCAGCTTTCTGGGTGTTGGTCAGGAGGTCCGTGCTCAAGTTGTGTTCGACCGTGCATTAGTGCCCAGGTTAGACTATATAATTTGGGTAAAGTCGAGTGCTGTGTAGGTTTACCCTCATTTAAGGTGCCTGGGCAGCTCATGTGGAAATAATTTTTTTTCTAGAGGGCAGGCACAGTGCTGCATTAAGGGTCCGGAATTGCCAAACTTGAGGGCTTCGGGGCCAGGAGTGTGAGGACGGAAGTCTGAGAAGACAAGCTAGACTTGGGTTTCAGGGCGAGGGCACGGCAGGTACCCCCTGCAGATCTGAACCTAATTCTCATGCATCTGAAGTCAGGGCGAGGATCAGACGTTGGCTCAGGTTGGAGTTTCTGAGCATGACGGCCGCTTCGTGAAGGGAGCGGAATCTCGAGGCCATTGAGGTTTTCCCAGGTTGGGAGTTGTGGGATGCCCCCTTCAAGGATTCCTTCTGCGGGACTATTGAGACCTGTTGGACAGCTCCAGGACATCCCATATGGAATGACTCCAGAGCACCGTTCGCGGATGGATGCCTGGGAAGCCCGCCTCGCATTCCAATTGTCTCCTAGCAACAAGACAGTTTAGATCTGATGGCTCTGCCGGAGCAACCGGGGTGGCTGAGTTGAAATGGACTTTCTTGAGAATGGGTCCTAATGTGTTTTTGTGTCCATGAGGGCCTTGGAATGGGGCGGTGGCACCGGGACCCTGAAGTACTCTCCTAAGCTTTGGACATGGCTCCCGTGCACAGGTTTCCTTGTAGAGACGAGATGAGTTCTGATGGGTGCCTCAGGAAAACTCCTATGCTCGTATTGGAATCAGGCTTTTGAGGACACATGCCTGAAACTTAAAGCAATGGATCCTATTATGGCCTAGGGTCCTGTCTGGTTCAATCTTCTTCTCTGGGGACATCCATCTATGGTATGAGTGGAGGTCGATTATCAGCTGGTGTCAGACAGCCCTTGTTTGTTCCGGGCGACCTACACTATTGGGATGGCCTCAGGGACTTTGGAGGTTTCTCCTAATTTGTACGATTTTGGACCATGGAATGGGCAGAATTCCCATGGATTGGTAGGCACAGTCCTAATGTGTGGCTCCAGGGGCCCAGCCTGGAGGGTGTGGGGCCCAAGACTTTGAGGACAGAAGTCTGAAAACACAAACTCAGCTTAGGTTTGGGGACGTAGGTATGGCAGGCCCGATCGACAAACCATGAGAAGAACTCTTCAGGATATGAAGAAAGTGCGAGTCTGAGGCGCTTGCTCATGCTTTTGTCTCTGGATTTTGTATCAGCGATGGCCGTGGAATGTCGGGGAGGCCTCATGGGCCATGGACGAATCTTCCTCTCTGAGGATTTGGCCCGATTCCCAATTGCTTTTCTTCAATGTGTGGGATGGGAGGACTCATTTCAGTTTGGTTACCTCAGGTGTCCCACCAAAAGAGGAATTCCAAAGCCAAGCCGTGGGGAAGACTGAAGGGTCAACCCGAACTATGGTTAAAAATTGGGGCCTAGGGGCATGGCAAGCCCAATATTCTATCTCTTCATCCATCCGCTGAGTGGCCTTACTTGAGGACTGGGCACAGCCTGAGCGTCACAAAGTGTGTTTGTGACCAATGTGGCCCGTGAGCATGGGCGGGGCCTCATGGGCCACACTGGTTTCAACTACACTGAACTTTGGACAACATGCCAACCACAAGGTTTCTTGCCATGGGGAAGGAGTTCTGATTTCTGCATCACCTTCAACCCTGGGCAGTGAATGGAGATAAGGTCTAGGTTCTGAAACCTGAAAACCGAGGTTGGGAAGAGATGAGGACCTAAGGCCATGGCGGCTCGATGTGCTCAGTGTGCGGCCAGCTGTCTGGGAGGGTCCAGGGAGTCCAGGCTCAGGCTGTGTCAGAAAGGGCATTAGTGCCCTGGTCAGCCTACGTATTTGGGGTACAGCCAAGGTCGGTGCAGGTTGATCCTCATTTAGGGTTACTGGGTAGCCCCAGAGGACAATGTTTTTCTTCTGGAGGGCCGGCAGAGTGCTGCATTGTAGTTCTGGATTGCCAAACTGGAGGGCTTGTGGGCCAGTAGTCTGACGACAAAAGTCTGAGAACACAAGCTAGGCTTAGGTTTCTGGGTGAGGCCATGGAAGGCACAATCTACAGACCTGAATCGAGATCTCGTGCATCTGAAGTCAGGGCGAGGATCAGACGATCGCTCAGGTTGGAGTTTCTGTCCCTGATGGGCCCTTCATGAATGGGGGGGGCCATCACGAGGCCATGGGTGTTTTCCCACGATGGGAGTTGTGAGAAGCTCCAAACTGCAGAGAGTCTTCTGCAGGACAACTGAGACCTGTTGTTTGGCTCCAGGCCAATGATTCTGAGCAGGGTTCTAAGGATGGATGCCTGGTAGCCCACCTTGCATTCCAATTTTCTCCTAGCAACAAGACAGGTTAGATCTCCTGGATCTGTGGGGAGCAACCGAGGACGCAGTGTTGAAATGGACACCCCTGGGGAAGGGTCCTAACGTGCTTTTGTGTCTCTGGAGACCTTGGAATGAAGCGGTGGCACTGACGCCCTAAAGGGTTCTCCAAAACAAAGGCTTTGACACAGCTCCAACGTGCAAGTTTTCCATGTGTAGATGAGATGTTTTCTGATGGGTGAGTCAAGAAACAGCTATATGCTGCTTTTGAAATCCAGGCCTCTGAGGAGAGATGCCTGGAAACCAAAGCAATGGATCTGATTAGTGCCTAGGGGCCTGTTCTTTCCTTTTTACCTCTGGGGACATCTGTCTATGGGTCTGAGTGCAGGTAGGTGCTAATTTGGGCTCAGATTGCCCCTGTTGTTCCTGGGAAGCCACCACTATTGAGATGGATCAGGGACTTTGGAGGTTTATCCTATTAGAAGGGTTGTGGCCATTGGAAAGGGCACACACAATTCCCTTGGAGAGGGCAAGTACAGTCCTCAGGTTTGGCTCCAGGGGCCTGAGCCTGTAGGTTGTGTAGGCCAGGGCTGTTTTGACAGTTGTCTGAAAACAGAAACTTGGCTTACGTTTCGGGTCATAGGTATGGCAGGACTGATCTACAGACCATGAGGAGAACTCTTCGGGATTTGAAAGAAGGGCGAGTGTGAGGCTCATGCTCAAGTTTTTGTCTTTGGATATCGTGTCACTCATGGTCGTGCAATTTCTGGGTGACTTCATGGGAAATGGACGAGTCTTACTCTCTGGTGGTTTGGCCCCGTCCAAAGAGTTTGGGGTCATTCTGTGGGCTGGAAGAAGTCCGTTTTTTTTTTTTTTTTTTTTTTTTGTTGTTTTCTTTTTTAACCTCAGGTGTCCTACCAAATGATGGATTCCAGAGTAGAGCCCTGGTGAGGGGCGACTGGACAATCAGAAATATGGTTAAAAATTGGGGCCTAGGGACATGTCAAGCCCATTATGACATCTAATGGTCCAGCCACTGAGAGGACTTACTAGAGGACAGGACTCATGCTGAGTGTCACAATGCGTGTGTATGCCCTCGTCGCATTCAAGAATGGGCGGGGCCTCAGGTTGAATGCTGGTTTCTCCTACACTGAACGGTGGACAACGTGCCAACAACAAGTGTTCTTGCCATGGGTAAGGAGGAGTTCTGATTTTTGCATCACACTCACCCCTGGGCAGTGATTGGAGATAAGGTCTCGGTTCTGAAGCCTGAAAACTGAGGTAGGGAAGAGATGATGACCTAAGGCCATGGCGGGTTTTATGTGCTCAGTGTGCGGTCAGCTTTCTGGGTGTTGTTCAGGAGGTCCGGGCTCAGGTTGTGTTCGACAGTGCATTAGTGCCCAGGTTAGGCTATATAATTTGCGTAAAGTCGAGTGCTGTGTAGGTTTACCCGCATTTAAGGTGCCTGGGCAGGTCATGAGGCAATAATTTTTTTTCTAGAGGGCAGGCAGAGTGCTGCATTGTGGGTCCGGAATAGCCAAACATGAGGGCTTCGGGGCCAGGAGTGTGAGGACGGAAGTCTGAGAAGACAAGCTAGACTTGGGTTTCAGGACGAGGGCACGGCAGGTACCCCCTGCAGATCTGAACCAATATCTCATGCATTTGAAGTCAGGGCGAGGATCAGACGTTGGCTCAGGTTGGAGTTTTTGTGCATGACGGCCGCTTCATGAAGGGAGCGGAATCTCGAGGCCATTGATGTTTTCCCACGTTGGGAGTTGTGCGATGCCCCCTTCAAGGGTTCCTTCTACGGGACAATTGAGACCTGTTGGACAGCTCCAGGACATCCCATATGGAATGACTCCAGAGCACCGTTCGCGGATGGATGCCTGGGAAGCCCGCCTCGCATTCCAATTGTCTCCTAGCAACAAGACAGTTTAGATCTGATGGCTCTGCGGGAGCAACCGGGTTGGCTGAGTTGAAATGGACTTTCCTGAGGATGGGTCCTAATGTGTTTTTGTGTCCATGAGGGCCTTGGAATCGGGCGGTGGCACCGGAACCCTGAAGTACTCTCCTAAGATTTGGACATGGCTCCCATGCACAGGTTTCCTTGTGGAGACGAGATGAGTTCTGATGGGTGCCTCAGGAAAACCCCTATGCTCGTATTGGAATCAGGTTTTGAGGACACATGCCTGTAACCCAAAGCAATGGATCCTATTATGGCCTAGGGTCCCGTCTGGTTCAATCTTCGTCTCTGTGGACATCCATCTATGGTATGAGTGGAGGTCGATATCAGCTGGTGTCAGACACCCCTTGTTTGTTCCGGGCGACCTACACTATTGGGATGGCTTCAGGGACTTTGGAGGTTTCTCCTAATTTGTACGATTTTGGACCATGGAATGGGCAGAATTCCCATGGATTGGTAGGCACAGTCCGAATGTGTGGCTCCAGGGGCCCAGCCTGGAGGGTGTGAGGCCCAAGACTTTGAGGACAGAAGTCTGAAAACACAAACTCAGCTTAGGTTTGGGGACGTAGGTATGGCAGGCCCGATCTACAAACCATGAAAAGAACTCTTCAGGCTATGAAGAAAGTGCGAGTCTTAGGCGCTTGCTCAGGCTTTTGTCTCTGGATTTTGTATCAGCGATGGCCGTGGAATGTCGGGGAGGCCTCATGGGCCAAGGACGAATCTTCCTCTCTGAGTATTTGGCCTGATACCCAATTGCTTTTCGTCAATCTCTGGGATGGGAGGACTCATTTCAGTTTTGTTACCTCAGGTGTCCCACCAAAAGAGGAATTCCAAAGCCAAGCCGTGGGGAAGACTGAAGGGACAACCCGAACTATGGTTAAAAATTGGGGCCTAGGGGCATGGCAAGCCCAATATGCTATCTCTTCATCCAGCCACTGAGTGGCCTTACTTGAGGACTGGGCTCAGCCTGAGCGTCATACTGTGTGTTTGTGACCAATGTGACCCGTGAGCATGGGCGGGGCCTCATGGGCCACAGTGGTTTCAACTACACTGAACGTTGGACAACATGCCAACCACAAGGTTTCTTGCCATGGGGAAGGAGTTCTGATTTCTGCATCAACTTCAACCTTGGGCAGTGATTGGAGATAAGGTCTAGGTTCTGAAACCTGAAAACCGAGGTTGGGAAGAGATGAGGACCTAAGGCCATGGCGGCTCGATGTGCTCAGTGTGCGGCCAGCTGTCTTGGAGGGTCCAGGGGGTCCAGGCTCAGGCTGTGTCAGAAAGGGCATTAGTGCCCTGGTCAGCCTATGTATTTGGGGTACAGCCAAGGTCGGTGCAGTTTGATCCTCATTTGGGGTTACTGGGTAGACTCAGAGGACAATGGTTTTCTTCTGGAGGGCCGGCAGTGTGCTGCATTGTAGTTCTGGATTGCCAAACTGGAGGGCTTGTGGGCCAGTAGTCTGACGACAAAAGTCTGAGAACACAAGCCAGGCTTAGGTTTCTGGGTGAGGCCATGGCAGGCACAATCTACAGACCTGAATCGAGATCTCGTGCATCTGAAGTCAGGGCGAGGATCAGAGGATCGCTCAGGTTGGAGTTTCTGTCCCTGATGGCCCCTTCATGAATGGGGGGGGGCATCACGAGGCCATGGGTGTTTTCCCACGATGGGAGTTGTGAGAAGCTCCAAACTGCAGAGAGTCTTCTGCAGGACAATTGAGACCTGTTGTTTGGCTCCAGACCAATGATTCTGAGCAGGGTTCTAAGGATGGATGGCGGGGTAGCCCACCTCGCATTCCAATTGTCTCCTAGCAACAAGACAGGTTAGATCTCCTGGATCTGTGGGGAGCAACCGAGGACGCTGAGTTGAAATGGACACCCCTGGGGATGGGTCCTAACGTGCTTTTGTGTCTATGGAGACCTTGGAATAAAGCGGTGGCACTGGGGCCCTAAAGGGTTCTCCTAAACAGAGGCTTTGACACAGCAACAACGTGCAAGTTTCTCATGTGTAGATGAGATGTTTTCTGATGGGTGAGTCAAGAAACAGCTATATGCTTCTTTTGAAATCCAGGCCTCTGAGGTGAGATGCCTGGAAAGCAAAGCAATGGATCTGATTAGTGCCTAGGGGCCTGTTCTTTCCTTTTTACCTTTGGGGACATCTGTCTATGGGTCTGAGTGCAGGTAGGTGCTCAGTTTGGCTCAGATTGCCCCTGTCTTTCCTGGGAAGCCACCACTATTGAGATGGATCAGGGACTTTGGAGGTTTATCCTATTAGAAGGGTTGTGGCCATTGGAATGGGCACACACAATTTCTTGGAGAGGGTAAGTACAGTCCTCAGGTTTGGCTCCAGGGGCCCGAGCCTGTAGGTTGTGTAGGCCAGGGCTGTTTGGACAGTTGTCTGAAAACACTAACTCGGCTTATGTTTCGGGTCATAGGTATGGCAGGACTGATCTACAGACCATGAGGAGAACTCTTCGGGATTTGAAAGAAGGGAGAGTGTGAGGCTCCTTCTCAAGTTTTTGTCTCTGGATATCGTGTCACTCATGGTCGTGCAATATCTGGGTGACTTCATGGGAAATGGACGAGTCTTACTCTCTGGTGGTTTGGCCCCGTCCAAAGAGTTTGGGGTCATTCTGTGGGCTGGAAGAAGTCCGTTTTTTTGTTGATGTTGTTGTTTTTGTTTTCTTTTTTAACCTCAGGTGTCCCACCAAATGATGGATTCCAGAGTAGAGCCCTGGGGAGGGGCGACTGGACAATCAGAAATCTGGTTAAAAATTGGGGCCTTAGGGACATGTCAAGCCCATTATGACATCTAATGGTCCAGCCACTGAGAGGACTTACTAGAGGACAGGACTCATGCTGAGGGTCACAATGTGTGTGTATGACCTCGTCGCACTCAAGAAAGGGCGGGGCATCAAGGTGAATGCTGGTTTCTCCTACACTGAACGTTGGACAACGTGCCAACCACAAGGGTTCTTTCCATGTGTAAGGAGGAGTTCTGATTTCTGCATCACACTCACCCCTGGGCAGTGATTGGAGATAAGGTCTCGGTTCTGAAGCCTGAAAGCTGAGGTAGGGAAGAGATGATGACCTAAGGCCATGGCGGGTTTTATGTGCTCAGTGTGCGGTCAGCTTTCTGGGTGTTGGTCAGGAGGTCCGGGCTCAGGTTGTGTTCGACAGTGCATTAGTGCCCAGGTTAGACTATATAATTTGGGTAAAGTCGAGTGCTGCGTAGGTTTACCCGCATTTAAGGTGCCTGGGCAGGTTGAGGCAATAATTTTTTTTCTAGAGGGCAGGCAGAGTGCTGCATTGTGGGTCCGGAATTGCCAAACTTGAGGGCTTCAGGGCCAGGAGTGTGAGGACGGAAGTCTGAGAAGACAAGCTAGACTTGGGTTTCAGGGCGAGGGCACGGCAGGTACCCCCTGCAGATCTGAACCAATATCTCATGCATCTGAAGTCAGGGCGAGGGTCAGACTTTGGCTCAGGTGGGAGTTTCTGAGCATGACGACCGCTTCATGAAGGGAGCGGAATCTCGAGGCCATTGATGTTTTCCCACGTTGGGAGTTGTGGGATGCCCCCTTCAAGGATTCCTTCTGCGGGACAATTGAGACCTGTTGGACAGCTCCAGGACATCCCATATGGAATGACTCCAGAGCACCGTTCGCGGATGGATGCCTGGGAAGCCCGCCGCGCATTCCAATTGTCTCCTAGCAACAAGACAGTTTAGATCTGATGGCTCTGCGGGAGCAACTGGGTTGGCTGAGTTGAAATGGACTTTCCTGAGGATGGGTCCTAATGTGTTTTTGTGTCCATGAGGGCCTTGGAATGGGGCGGTGGCACCGGGACCATGAAGTACTTTCCTAAGCTTTGGACATGGCTCCCATGCACAGGTTTTCTTGTGGAGACGAGATGAGTTCTGATGGGTGCCTCAGGAAACCCCCTATGCTCGTATTGGAATCAGGCTTTTGAGGACACATGCCTGTAACCTAAAGTAATAGATCCTATTATGGCCTAGGGTCCTGTCTGGTTCAATCTTCTTCTCTGGGGACATCCATTTATGGTATGAGTGCAGGTCGATTATCAGCTGGTGTCAGACAGCCCTTGTTTGTTCCGGGCGACCTACACTATTGGGATGGCCTCAGGGACTTTGGAGGTTTCTCCTAATTTGTACGATTTTGGACCATGGAATGGGCAGAATTCCCATGGATTGGTAGGCACAGTCCTATGTGTGGTTCCAGGGTCCCACCCTGGAGGGTGTGGGGCCCAAGATTTGAGGACAGAAGTCTGAAAACACAAACTCAGCTTAGGTTTGGGGACGTTGGTATGGCAGGCCCGATCTACAAACCATGAGAACAACTCTTCAGGATATGAAGAAAGTGCGAGTCTGAGGCGATTGCTCAGGCTATTGTCTCTGGATTTTGTATCAGCGATGGCCGTGGAATGTCGGGGAGGCCTCATGGGCCATGGAGGAATCTTCCTCTCTGAGGATTTGGCCTGATTCCCATTGCTTTTCGTCAATCTGTGGGATGGGAAGTCTCCTATCAGTTTTGTTACCTCAGGTGTCCCACCAAAAGAGGAATTCCAAAGCCAAGCAGTGGGGAATACTGAAGGGACAACCCGAACTATGGTTAATAATTGGGGCCTAGGGGCATGGCAAGCCCAATATTCTATCTCTTCATCCAGCCACTGAGTGGCCTTACTTGAGGACTGGGCTCAGCCTGAGCGTCACAATGTGTGTTTGTGACCAATGTGGCCCGCGAGCATGGGCGGGGCCTCATGGGCCACACTGGTTTCAACTGCACTGAATATTGGACAACATGCCAACCACAAGGTTTCTTGCCATGGGGAAGGAGTTCTGATTTCTGCATCACCTTCAACCCTGGGCAGTGATTGGAGATAAGGTCTAGGTTCTGAAACCTGAAAACCGTGGTTGGGAAGAGATGACGACCTAAGGCCATGGCGGCTGGATGTGCTCAGTGTGCGGCCAGCTGTCTGGAAGGGTCCAGGGGGTCAAGGCTCTGGCTGTGTCAGAAAGGGCATTAGTGCCCTGGTCAGCCTACGTATTTGAATTACAGCCAAGTTCGGTGCAGGTTGATCCTCATTTGGGGTTACTGGGTAGCCCCAGAGGACAATGTTTTTTCTTCTGGAGGGCCGGCAGAGTGCTGCATTGTAGTTCTGGATTGCCAAACTGGAGGGCTTGTGGGCCAGTAGTCTGACGACAAAAGTCTGAGAACACAAGCTAGGCTTAGGTTTCTGGGTGAGGCCATGGCAGGCACAATCTACAGACCTGAATCGAGAACTCGTGCATCTGAAGTCAGGGCGAGGATCAGACGATCGCTAATGTTGGACTTTCTGTCCCTGATGGCCCCTTCATGAATGGGGGGGGGCATCACGAGGCCATGGGTGTTTTCCCACGATGGGAGTTGTGAGAAGCTCCAAACTGCATAGAGTCCTCTGCAGGACAATTGAGACCTGTTGTTTGGCTCCAGGCCAATGATTCTGAGCAGGGTTTTAAGGATGGATGGCGGGGTAGCCCACCTCGCATTCCAATTGTCTCCTAGCAACCAGACAGGTTATATCTCCTGGATCTGTGGGGAGCAACCGAGGACGCTGAGTTGAAAGGGACACCCCTGGGGATGGGTCCTAACGTGCTTTTGTGTCTATGGAGACCTTGGAATGAAGCGGTGGCACTGGGGCCCTAAAGGGTTCTCCTAAACAAAGGCTTTGACACAGCTCCAACGTGCAAGTTTCCCATGTGTAGATGAGATGTTTTCTGATGGGTGAGTCAAGAAACAGCTATATGCTGCTTTTGAAATCCAGGCCTCTGAGGAGAGATGCCTGGAAACCAAAGCAATGGATCTGATTAGTACCTAGAAGCCCGTTCTTTCCTTTTTACCTCTGGGGACATCTGTCTATGGGTCTGAGTGCAGGTAGGTGCTCAGTTGAGCTCAGATCGCCCCTGTTTTTCCTGGGAAGCCACCACTATTGAGATGGATCAGGGACTTTGGAGGTTTATCCTATTAGAAGGGTTGTGGCCATTGGAATGGGCACACACAATTCCCTTGGAGAGGGCAAGTACAGTCCTCAGGTTTGGCTCCAGGGGCCTGAGCCTGTAGGTTGTGTAGGCCAGGGCTGTTTGGACAGTTGTCTGAAAACACAAACTCGGCTTATGTTTCGGGTCATAGGTATGGCAGGACTGATCTACAGACCATGAGGAGAACTCTTCGGGATTTGAAAGAAGGGCGAGTGTGAGGCTCCTGCTCAAGTTTTTGTCTCTGGATATCGTGTCACACATGGTCGTGCAATTTCTGGGTGACTTCATGGGAAATGGACGAGTCTTACTCTCTGGTGGTTTGGCCCAGTCCAAAGAGTTTGGGGTCATTCTGTGGGCTGGAAGAAGACCGTTTTTTGTTGTTGTTGTTGTTGTTGTTTTCTTTTTTAACCTCAGGTGTCCCACCAAATGATGGATTCCAGAGTAGAGCCCTGGGGACGGGCGACTGGACAATCAGAAATCTGGTTAAAAATTGGGGCCTAGGGACATGTCAAGCCCATTATGACATCTAATGGTCCAGCCACTGAGAGGACTTACTAGAGGACAGGACTCATGCTGAGGGTCACAATGCGTGTGTATGCCCTCGTCGCACTCAAGAATGGGCGGGGCCTCAGGGTGAATGCTGGTTTCTCCTACACTGAACGTTGGACAACGTGCCAACCACAAGGGTTCTTGCCATGGGTAAGGAGGAGTTCTGATTTCTGCATCACACTCACCCCTGGGCAGTGATTGGAGATAAGGTCTCGGTTCTGAAGCCTGAAAACTGAGGTAGGGAAGAGATGATGACCTAAGGCCATGGCGGGTTTTATGTGCTCAGTGTGCGGTCAGCTTTCTGGGTGTTGGTCAGGAGGTACGGGCTCAGGTTGTGTTCGACAGTGCATTAGTGCCCAGGTCAGACTATATAATTTCGGTAAAGTCGAGTGCTGTGTAGGTTTACCCTCATTTAAGGTTCCTGGGCAGCTCATGAGGCAATAATTTTTTTTCTAGAAGGCAGGCAGAGTGCTGCATTGTGGGTCCGGAATTGCCAAACTTGGGGGCTTCGGGGCCAGGAGTGTGAGGACAGAAGTCTGAGAAGAAAAGCTAGACTTGGGTTTCAGGGCAAGGGCACGGCAGGTACCCCTGCAGATCTGAACCAATATCTCATGCATCTGAAGTCAGGGCGAGGATCAGACGTTGGCTCAGGTTGGAGTTTCTGTGCAAGACGGCTGCTTCATGAAGGGAGCGGAATCTCGAGACCATTGAGGTTTTCCCACGTTGGGAGTTGTGGGATGCGGGACAATTGAGACCTGTTGGACAGCTCCAGGACATCCCATATGGAATGACTCCAGAGCACCGTTCTCGGATGTATGCCTGGGAAGCCCGCCTCGCATTCCAATTGTTTCCTAGCAACAAGACAGTTTAGATCTGATGGCTCTGCTGGAGCAACAGGGGTGGCTGAGTTGAAATGGACTTTCCTGAGGATGGGTCCTAATGTGTTTTTGTGTCCATGAGGGCCTTGGAATGGGGCGGTGGCACCGGGACCCTGAAGTACTCTCCTAAGCTTTGGACATGGCTCCCATGCACAGGTTTCCTTGTGGAGACGAGATGAGTTCTGATGGGTGCTTCAGGAAAACACCTATGCTCGTATTCGAATCAGGCTTTTGAGGACAGATGCCTGTAACCTAAAGCAATGGATCCTATTATGGCCTAGGGTCCTGTCTGGTTCAATCTTCGTCTCTGTGGACATCCATCTATGGTATGAGTGGAGGTCGATTATCAGCTGGTGTCAGACAGCCCTTGTTTGTTCCGGGCGACCTACACTATTGGGATGGCCTCAGGGACTTTGGAGGTTTCTCCTAATTTGTACGATTTTGGACCATGGAATGGGCAGAATTCCCATGGATTGGTAGCCACAGTCCTAATGTGTGGCTCCAGGGGCCCAGCCTGGAGGGTGTGGGGCCCAAGACTTTGAGGACAGAAGTCTGAAAACACAAACTCAGCTTAGGTTTGGGGACGTAGGTATGGCAGGCCCGATCTACAAACCATGAAAAGAACTCTTCAGGATATGAAGAAAGTGCGAGTCTTAGGCGCGTGCTCATGCTTTTGTCTCTGGATTTTGTATCAGCGATGGCCGTGGAATGTCGGGGAGGCCTCATGGGCCATGGACGAACCTTCCTCTCTGAGGATTTGGCCTGATTCCCAATTGCTTTTCGTCAATCTCTGGGATGGGAGGACTCATTTCAGTTTTGTTACCTCAGGTGTCCCACCAAAAGAGGAATTCCAAAGCCAAGCCGTGGGGAAGACTGAAGGGACAACCCGAACTATGGTTAAAAATTGGGGCCTAGGGGCATGGCAAGCCCAATATGCTATCTCTTCATCCAGCCACTGAGTGGCCTTACTTGAGTACTGGGCTCAGCCTGAGCGTCATAATGTGTGTTTGTGATCAATGTGACCCGTGAGCATGGCCGGGGCCTCATGGGCCACACTGGTTTCAATTACACTGAATATTGGACAACATGCCAACCACAAGGTTTCTTGCCATGGGGAAGGAGTTCTGATTTCTGCATAAACTTCAACCTTGGGCAGTGATTGGAGATAAGGTCTAGGTTCTGAAACTTGAAAACCGAGGTTGGGAAGAGATGACGACCTAAGGCCATGGCGGGTTTTATGTGCTCAGTGTGCGGTCAGCTTTCTGGGTGTTGGTCAGGAGGTCCGTGCTCAGGTTGTGTTCGACAGTGCATTAGTGCCCAGGTTAGACTATGTAATTTGGGTAAAGTCGAGTTCTGTGTAGGTTTACCCTCATTTAAGGTGCCTGGGCAGCTCATGAGGCAATAATTTTTTTTCTAGAGGGCAGGCAGTTGTGGGTCCGGAATTGCCAAACTTGAGGGCTTCGGGGCCAGGAGTGTGAGGACGGAAGTTTGAGAAGACAAGCTAGACTTGGGTTTCAGGGCGAGGCCACGGCAGGTACCCCCTGCAGATCTGAACCAATATCTCATGCATCTGAAGTCAGGGCGAGGATCAGACGTTGGCTCAGGTTGGAGTTTCTGAGCATGACGGCCACTTCATGAAGTGAGCGGAATCTCGAGGCCATTGAGGTTTTCACACGTTGGGAGTTGTGGGATGCCCCCTTCATGGATTCCTTCTGCGGGACAATTGAGACCTGTTGGACAGCTCCAGGGTATCCCATATGGAATGACTCCAGAGCACCGTTCGCCCATGGATGCCTGGGAAGCCCGCCTCGCATTAAAATTGTCTCCTAGCAACAAGACAGTTTAGATCTGATGGCTCTGCGGGAGCAACCGGGTTGGCGGAGTTGAAAGGGACTTTCCTGAGGATGGGTCCTAATGTGTTTTTGTGTCCATGAAGGCCTTGGAATGGGGCGGTGGCACCGGGAACCTGAAGATCTCTCCTAAGCTTTGGACATGGCTCCCATGCACAGGTTTCCTTGTGGAGACGAGATGAGTTCTGATGGGTGCCTAAGGAAAACCCCTATGCTCGTATTGGAATCTGGCTTTTGAGGACACATGCCTGTAACCCAAAGCAATGGATCCTATTATGGCCTAGGGTCCTGTCTGGTTCAATCTTCTTCTCTGGGGACATCCATCTATGGTATGAGTGGAGGTCGATTATCAGCTGGTGTCAGACAGCCCTTGTTTGTTCTGGGCGACCTACACTATTGGGATGGCCTCAGGGACTTTGGAGGTTTCTCCTAATTTGTACGATTTTGGACCATGGAATGGGCAGAATTCCCATGGATTGGTAGGCACAGTCTTAATGTGTGGCTCCAGGGGCCAAGCCTGGAGGGTGTGTGGCCCAAGACTTTGAGAACAGAAGTCTGAAAACACAAAATCAGCTTAGGTTTGGGGACGTAGGTATGGCAGGCCCGATCACAAACCATGAGAGAAACTCTTCAGGATATGAAGAAAGTGCGAGTCTGAGGCGCTTCCTCAGGCTTTTGTCTCTGGATTTTGTATCAGCGAAGGCCGTGGAATGTCGGAGAGGCCTCAGGGGCCACGGACGAATCTTCCTCTCTGAGGATTTGGCCCGATTCCCAATTGCTTTTCGTCAATTTGTGGGATGGGAGGACTCATTTCAGGTTTGTTACCTCAGGTGTCCCACCAAAAGAGGAATTCCAAAGCCAAGCCGTGGGGAAGACTGAAGGGACAACCCGAACTATGGTTAAAAATTGGGTCTAGGGGCATGGCAGGCCCAATATGCTATCTCTTCATCCAGCCACTGAGTGGCCTTACTTGAGGACTGGGCTCAGCCTGAGCGTCACAATGTGTGTTTGTGACCAATGTGGCCCGCGAGCATGGGCGGGGCCTCATGGGCCACACTGGTTTCAACTACACTGAACGTTGGACAACATGCCAACCACAAGGTTTTTTGCCATGGGGGGAAGGAGTTCTGATCTCTGGATCACCTTCAAGCCTGGGCAGTGATTGGAGATAAGGTCTAGGTTCTGAAACCTGAAAACCGAGGTTGGGAAGAGATGACGACCTAAGGCCATGGCGGCTCGATGTGCTCAGTGTGCGGCCAGCTGTCTGGGAGGGTCCAGGGAGTCCAGGCTCAGGCTGTGTCAGAAAGGGCATTAGTGCTGGTCACCCTATGTATTTGGGGTACAGCCAAGGTCGGTGCAGGTTGATCCTCATTTGGGGTTACTGGGTGCCCCAGAGGACAATGTTTTTCTTCTGGAGGGCCGGCACAGTGCTGCATTGTAGTTCTGGATTGCCAAACTGGAGGGCTTGTGGGCCAGTAGTCTGACGACAAAAGTCTGAGAACACAAGCCAGGCTTAGGTTTCTGGGTGAGGCCATGGCAGGAACAATCTACAGACCTGAATCGAGATCTCGTGCATCTGAATTCAGGGCGAGGATCAGACGATCGTTAAGGTTGGAGTTTCTGTCCCTGATGGCCCCTTCATGAATGGGGGGGGGCATCACGAGGCCATGGGTGTTTTCCCACGATGGGAGTTGTGAGAAGCTCCAAACTGCAGAGAGTACTCTGCAGGACAATTGAGACCTGTTGTTTGGCTCCAGGCCAATGATTCTGAGCAGGGTTCTAAGGATGGATGGCGGGGTAGCCCACCTCGCATTCCAATTGTCTCCTAGCAACAAGACAGGTTAGATCTCCTGGATCTGTGGGGAGCAACCGAGGACGCTGAGTTGAAATGGACACCCCTGGGGATGGGTCCTAACGTGCTTTTGTGTCTATGGAGACCTTGGAATGAAACGGTGGCACTGGGGCCCTAAAGGGATCTCCTCAACAGAGGCTTTCACACAGCTCCAACGTGCAAGTTTCTCATGTGTAGATGAGATGTTTTCTGATGGGTGAGTCAAGAAACAGCTATATGCTTCTTTTGAAATCCAGGCCTTTGAGGTGAGATGACTGGAAACCAAAGCAATGGATCTGATGAGTGCCTAGGGGCCTGTTCTTTCCTTTTTACCTCTGGGGACATCTGTCTATGGGTCTGAGTGCAGGTAGGTGCTCAGTTTGGCTCAGATTGCCCCTGTCTTTCCTGGGAAGCAACCACTATTGAGATGGATCAGGGACTTTGGAGGTTTATCCTATTAGAAGGGTTGTGGCCATTGGAATGGGCACACACAATTCCCTTGGAGAGGGCAAGTACAGTCCTCAGGTTTGGCTCCAGGGGCCTGAGCCTGTAGGTTGTGTAGGCCAGGGCTGTTTGGACAGTTGTCTGAAAACACAAACTCGGCTTATGTTTCGGGTCATAGGTATGGCAGGACTGATCTACAGACCATGAGGAGAACTCTTCGGGATTTGAAAGAAGGGCGAGTGTGAGGCTCCTGCTCAAGTTTTTGTCTCTGGATATCGTGTCACTCATGGTCGTGCAATTTCTGGGTGACTTCATGGGAAATGGACGAGTCTTACTCTCTGGTGGTTTGGCCCCGTCCAAAGAGTTTGGGGTCATTCTGTGGGCTGGAAGAAGTCCTTTTTTTTTTTTTTTTTGTTGTTGTTGTTGTTTTCTTTTTTAACCTAGGTGTCCCACCAAATGATGGATTCCAGAGTAGAGCCCTGGTGAGGGGCGACTGGACAATCAGAAATCTGGTTAAAAATTGGGGCCTTAGGGACATGTCAAGCCCATTATGACATCTAATGGTCCAGCCACTGAGAGGACTTACTAGAGGACAGGACTCATGCTGAGGGTCACAATGCGTGTGTTTGCCCTCGTCGCACTCAAGAATGGGCGGGGCCTCAGGGTCAATGCTGGTTTCTCCTACACTGAACGTTGGACAACGTGCCAACCACAAGGGTTCTTGCCATGGGAAAGGAGGAGTTCTGACTTCTGCATCACACTCACCCCTGGGCAGTGATTGGAGATAAGGTCTCGGTTCTGAAGCCTGAAAACTGAGGTAGGGAAGAGATGATGACCTAAGGCCATGGTGGGTTTTATGTGCTCATTGTGCGGTCAGCTTTCTGGGTGTTGGTCAGGAGGTCCGGGCTCAGGTTGTGTTCGACAGTGCATTAGTGCCCAGGTTAGACTATATAATTTGGGTAAAGTCGAGTGCTGCGTAGGTTTACCCGCATTTAAGGTGCCTGGGCAGGTTGAGGCAATAATTTTTTTTCTAGAGGGCAGGCAGAGTGCTGCATTGTGGGTCCGGAATTGCCTAAACTTGAGGGCTTCAGGGCCAGGAGTGTGAAGACAGAAGTCTGAGAAGACAAGCTAGACTTGGGTTTCAGGGCGAGGGCACGGCAGGTACCCCCTGCAGATCTGAACCAATATCTCATACATCTGAAGTCAGGGCGAGGATCAGACGTTGGCTCAGGTGGGAGTTTCTGAGCATGACGGCCGCTTCATGAAGGGAGCGGAATCTCGAGGCCATTGAGGTTTTCCCACGTTGGGAGTTGTGGGATGCCCCCTTCAAGGATTCCTTCTGCGGGACAATTGAGACCTGTTGGACAGCTCTAGGACATCCCATATGGAATGACTCCAGAGCACCGTTCGCGGATGGATGCCTGGGAAGCCCGCCTCGCATTCCAATTGTCTCCTAGCAACAAGACAGTTTAGATCTGATGGCTCTACGGGAGCAACCGGGGTGGCGGAGTTGACAGGGACTTTCCTGAGGATGGGTCCTAATGTGTTTTTGTGTCCATGAGGGCCTTGGAATCGGGCGGTGGCACCGGGACCCTGAAGTACTCTCCTAAGCTTTGGACATGGCTCCCATGCACAGGTTTCCTTGTGGAGACGAGATGAGTTCTGATGGGTGCCTCAGGAAAACCCCTATGCTCGTATTGGAATCAGGCTTTTGAGGACACATGCCTGTAACCCAAAGAAATGGATCCTATTATGGCCTAGGGTCCTGTCTGGTTCAATCTTCTTCTCTGGGGACATCCATCTATGGTATGAGTGGAGGTCGATTATCAGCTGGCGTTAGACAGCCCTTGTTTGTTCAGGGCGACCAAATATATTGGGATGGCCTCAGGGACTTTGGAGGTTTCTCCTAATTTGTACGATTTTGGACCATGGAATGGGCAGAATTCCCATGGATTGGTAGGCACAGTCCTAATGTGTGGCTCCAGGGGCCCAGCCTGGAGGGTGTGTGGCCCAAGACTTTGAGGACAGAAGTCTGAAAACACAAACTCAGCTTAGTTTTGGGGATAGGTATGGCAGGCCTGATCTACACACCATGAGAAGAACTCTTCAGGATACGAAGAAAGTGCGAGTCTGAGGTGCTTGCTTAGGCTTTTGTCTCTGGATTTTGTATCAGCGATGGCCGTGGAATGTCGGGGAGGCCTCATGGGCCATGGACGAATCTTCCTCTCTGAGGATTTGGCCCGATTCCCAATTGCTTTTCGTCAATCTGTGGGATGGGAGGACTCATTTCAGTTTTGTTACCTCAGGTGTCCCTCCAAAAGAGGAATTCCAAAGCCAAGCAGTGGGGAAGACTGAAGGGACAACCCGAACTATGGTAAAAAATTGGGGCCTAGGGGCATGGCAAGCCCAATATGCTATCTCTTCATCCAGGCACTGAGTGACCTTACTTGAGGACTGGGCTCAGCCTGACGGTCACAATGTGTGTTTGTGACCAATGTGGCCCGCGAGATGGGCGGGGCCTCATGGGCCACACTGGTTTCAACTACACTGAACGTTGGACAACATGCCAACCACAAGGTTTTTTGCCATGGGGGGAAGGAGTTCTGATTTCTGCATCACCTTCAACCCTGGGCAGTGATTGGAGATAAGTTCTAGGTTCTGAAACCTGAAAACCGATGTTGGGAAGAGATGACGACCTAAGGCCATGGCGGCTCGATGTGCTCAGTTTGCGGCCAGCTGTCTGGGAGGATCCATGGGTTCCAGGCTCAGGCTGTGTCAGAAAGGGCATTAGTGCCCTGGTCAGCCTAAGTATTTAGGGTACAGCCAAGGTCGGTGCTGGTTGATTCTCATTTGGGGTTACTGGGTAGCCCCAGAGGACAATGTTTTTCTTCTGGAGGGCCGGCAGAGTGCTGCATTGTAGTTCTGGATTGCCAAACTGGAGGGCTTGTGGGCCAGTAGTCTGACGACAAAAGTCTGAGAACACAAGCTAGGCTTAGGTTTCTGGGTGAGGCCATGGCAGGCACAATCTACAGACCTGAATCGATATCTCATGCATCTGAAGTCAGGCGAGTATCAGACTATCGCTCAGGTTGGAGTTTCTGTCCCTGATAACCCCTTCATGATTGGGGGAGGCATCAAGAGGCCATGGGTGTTTTCCCACGAGGGGAGTTGTGAGAAGGTCCAAACTGCAGAGAGTCTTCTGCAGGACAATTGAGACCTGTTGTTTGGCTCCAGGCCAATGATTCTGAGCAGGGTTCTAAGGATGGATGGCTGGGTATCCCACCTCGCATTCCAATTGTCTCCTAGCAACAAGACAGGTTAGATCTCCTGGATCTGTGGGGAGCAACCGAGGACGCTGAGTTGAAATGGACACCCCTGGGGATGGATCCTAACGTGCTTTTTTGTCTATGGAGACTTTGGAATGAAGCGGTGGCACTGGGGCCCTAAAGGGTTCTCCTAAACAGAGGCTTTGACACAGCTCCAACGTGCAAGTTTCCCATGTGTAGATGAGATATTTTCTGATGGGTGAGTCAAGAAACAGCTATATGCTGCTTTTGAAATCCAGGAATCTGAGGAGAGATGCCTGGAAACCAAAGCAATGGATCTGATGAGTGCCTAGGGGCCTGTTCTTTCCTTTTTACCTCTGGGGACATCTGTCTATGGGTTTGAGTGCAGGTAGGTGCTCATTTGGGCTCAGATTGCCCCTGTTTTTCCTGGGAAGCCACTACTATTGAGATGGATCAGGGACTTTGGAGGTTTATCCTATTAGAAGGGCTGTGGCCATTGGAATGGGCACACACAATTCCCTTGGAGAGGGCAAGTACAGTCCTTAGGTTTGGCTCCAGGGGCCTGAGCCTGTAGGTTGTGTAGGCCAGGGCTGTTTGGACAGTTGTCTGAAAACACAAACTCGGCTTATGTTTCGGGTCATAGGTATGGCAGGACTGATCTACAGACCATGAGGAGAACCCTTCGGGATTTGAAAGAAGGGCGAGTGTGAGGCTCCTGCTCAAGTTTTTGTCTCTGGATATCGTGTCACTCATGGTCGTGCAATTTCTGGGTGACTTCATGGGAAATGGACGAGTCTTACTCTCTGGTGGTTTGGCCCCGTCCAAAGAGTTTCGGTTCATTCTGTGGGCTGGAAGAAGTCCGTTTTTGTTGTTGTTGTTGTTGTTGTTTTCTTTTTTAACCTCAGGTGTCCCACCAAATGATGGATTCCAGAGTAGAGCCCTGGGATGGGGCGACTGGACAATAAGAAATCTGGTTAAAAATTGGGGCCTAGGGACATGTCAAGCCCATTATGACATCTAATGGTCCAGCCACTGAGAGGACTTACTAGAGGACAGGACTTATGCTGAGGGTCACAATGCGTGTGTATGCCCTCGTAACACTCAAGAATGGGTGGGGCCTCAGGGTGAATGCTGGTTTCTCCTAAACTAAACGTTGAACAACGTGCCAACCACAAGGGTTCTTGCCATGGGTAAAGAGGAGTTCTGATTTCTGCATCACACTCACCCCTGGGCAGTGATTGCAGATAAGGTCTCGTTCTGAAGCCTGAAAACTGAGGTAGGGAAGAGATGATGGCCTAAGGCCATGGCGGGATTTATGTGCTCAGTGTGCGGTCAGCTTTCTGGGTGTTGGTCAGGAGGTCCGGGCTCAGGTTGTGTTCGACAGTGCATTAGTGCCCAGGTTAGACTATATAATTTGGGTAAAGTCGAGTGCTGTGTAGGTTTACCCTCATTTAAGGTGCCTGGGCAGCTCATGAGGCAACAATTTTTTTTCTAGAGGGCAGGCAGAGTGCTGCATTGTGGGTCCGGAATTGCCAAACTTGAGGGCTTCGGGGCCAGGAGTGTGAGGACGGAAGTCTGAGAAGACAAGCTAGACTTGGGTTTCGGGGGGGCATGGCAGGTAGCCCCTGCATATCTGAACCAATATCTCATCCATGTGAAGTCATGGCGAGGATCAGACGTTGGCTCAGGTTGGAGATTCTGAGCATGACGGCCGCTTCATGAAGGGAGCAGAATCTCGAGGCCATTGAGGTTTTCCCACGTTGGGAGTTGTGGGATGCCCCCTTCAAGGATTCCTCCTGCGGGACAATTGATACCTGTTGGACAGCTCCAGGACATTCCATATGGAATGACTCCAGAGCACCGTTCGCGGATGGATGCCTGGGTAGCAGGCCTCGCATTCCAATTTTCTCCTAGCAACAAGACAGTTTAGATCTGATGGCTCTGCGGGAGCAACCGGGGTGGCGGAGTTGAAAGGGACTTTCCTGAGGATGGGTCCTAATGTGTTTTTGTGTCCATGAGGGCCTTGGAATCGGGCGTTGGCACCGGGACCCTGAAGTACTCTCCTAAGCTTTGGACATGGCTCCCATGCACAGGTTTCCTTGTGGAGACGAGATGAGTTCTGATGGGTGCCTCAGGAAAACCCCTATGCTCGTATTGGAATCAGTCTTTTGAGGACACATGCCTGTAACCCAAAGCAATGGATCCTATTATGGCCTAGGGTCCTGTCTGGTTCAAACTTCTTCTCTGGGGACATCCATCTATGGTATGAGTGGAGGTCGATTATCAGCTGGTGTCAGACAGCCCTTGTTTGTTCAGGGCGACCAAATATATTGGGATGGCCTCAGGGTCTTTGGAGGTTTCTCCTAATTTGTACGATTTTGGACCATGGAATGGGCAGAATTCCCATGGATTGGTAGGCACAGTCCTAATGTGTGGCTCCAGAAGCCCAGCCTGGAGGGTGTGTGGCCCAAGACTTTGAGGACAGAAGTCTGAAAACACAAACTCAGCTTAGTTTTGGGGACGTAGGTATGGCAGGCCTGATCTACAAACCATGAGAAGAACTCTTCAGGATACGAAGAAAGTGCGAGTCTGAGGTGCTTGCTCAGGCTTTTGTCTCTGGATTTTGTATCAGCGATGGCCGTGGAATGTCAGGGAGGCCTCATGGGCCATGGACGAATCTTCCTCTCTGAGGATTTGGCCCGATTCCCAATTGCTTTTTGTCAATCTGTGGGATGGGAGGACTCATTTCAGGTTTGTTACCTCAGGTGTCCCACCAAAAGAGGAATTCCAAAGCCAAGCCGTGGGGAAGACTGAAGGGACAACCCGAACTATGGTTAAAAATTGGGGCCTAGGGGCATGGCAAGTCCAATATGCTATCTCTTCATCTAGCCACTGAGTGGCCTTACTTGAGGACTGGGCTCAGCCTGAGCGTCACAATGTGTGTTTGTGACCAATGTGGCCCGCGAGCATGGGCGGGGCCTCATGGGCCACACTGGTTTCAACTACACTGAACGTTGGACAACATGCCAACCACTAGGTATCTTGCCATGGGGAAGGAGTTCTGATTTCTGCATCACCTTCAACCCTGGGCAGCGATTGGAGATAAGGTCTAGGTTCTGAAACCTGAAAACCGAGGTTGGGAAGAGATGACGACCTAAGGCCATGGTGGCTCGATGGGCTCAGTTTGCGGCCAGCTGTCTGGGAGGGTCCACGGGATCCAGGCTCAGGCTGTGTCAGAAAGGGCATTAGTGCCCTGGTCAGCCTATGTATTTGGGGTACAGCCAATGTCGGTGCAGGTTGATCCTCATTTGGGGTTACTGGGTAGCCCCAGAGGACAATGTTTTTCTTCTGGAGCGCCGGCAGAGTGCTGCATTGTAGTTCTGGATTGCCAAACTGGAGGGCTTGTGGGCCAGTAGTCTGACGACAAAAGTCTGAGAACACAAGCTAGGCTTAGGTTTCTGGGTGAGGTCATGGCAGGCACAATCTACAGACCTGAATCGAGATCTCGTGCATCTGAAGTCAGGGCGAGGATCAGACCTTCGCTCAGGTTGGAGTTTCTGTCCCTGATGGCCCCTTCATGAATGGGGGGGGGGCATCACGGGGCCATGGGTGTTTTCCCACGATGGGAGTTGTGAGAATCTCCAAACTGCAGAGAGTCTTCTGCAGGACAATTGAGACCTGTTGTTTGGCTCCAGACCAATGATTCTGAGCAGGGTTCTAAGGATGGTTGGATGGGTAGCCCACTTCGCATTTCAATTGTCTCCTAGCAACAAGACAGGTTAGATCTGGATCTGTGGGGAGCAACCGTGGACGCTGAGTTGAAATGGACACCCCTGGGGATGGGTCCTAATGTGCTTTTGTGTCTATGGAGACCTTGGAATGAAGCGGTGGCACTGGGGCCCTAAAGGGTTCTCCTAAACAGAGGCTTTGACACAGCCCCATCGTGCAAGTTTCCCATGTGTAGATGAGATGTTTTCTGATGGGTGAGTCAGAAACAGCTATATGCTGCTTTTGAAATCCAGGCCTCTGAGGAGAGATGCCTGGAAACCAAAGCAATGGATCTGATTAGTGCCTAGGGGCCTGTTCTTTCCTTTTTACCTCTGGGGACATCTGTCTATGGGTCTGAGTGCAGGTAGGTGCTCAGTTGGGCTCAGATTACCCCTGTTTTTCCTGGGAAGCCACCACTATTGAGATGGATCAGGGACTTTGGAGGTTTATCCTATTAGAAGGGTTGTGGCCTTTGGAATGGGCACACACAATTCCCTCTGATGGGACAAGTACAGTCCTCAGGTTTGGCTCCAGGGGCCTGAGCCTGTAGGTTGTGTAGGCCAGGGCTGTTTGGACAGTTGTGTGAAAACACACACCCTCCATGCTAGGGCCCCTGGAACCACACATCAGGATTGTTTTTGCCCTCTCTTAGGGAATTCTTCATATTCCATTGGCCACAACCATATAAATCAGGAGAAATCTCCAATGTCCCTGGGACCATCCCAATATTGTAGGCTGCTTTGAACAAACAGGGGTGATCTGACACTAGCTGAGCAACTAGCTCCACACAGACTCGGAGACAGATGTCCCCAGAGAAGAACATTGAACTGGACAGGCCCCTAGGCCCTAATCAGATCCATTGCTTTCGTTTCCAGGCATCTCTTCTAAGAGGCCTGGTTTCCAATACCAGCCTATGGGGTTTCCATAGGCTCCTTCAGAGCCAGTCTTGTCTGCACATTGGAAACTTGCTCGAGGAGCTATGTCAGAACCTCAGAGGCCTGGTTTTCAATACCACCATATGGGGGTTTCCTGAGGCATCAGTCAGAACAAATGTCTTCTCCACATGGGAAACGTGCTCTTTCAAGATGTGTCAAAACCTCCGGCTAGGAAAATCCTTCAGGGCCCCGGTGCCACCACCTCTTTCCAAGGTCTCCATGGACACAATCCCACATTAGGACCCATCTGCAGGAGAGTCTATTTCAACTCAGTGCCCTTGGGTGCTCCCCTGGAGCCAGCAGATCGAACCTATCTTGTCACTAGGAGACAATTGGAATGTGAGGCGGGCTGGCTAGGCATCCATCTGTAGAAAACTACTCTGAAGTAATTCCATATGGGACCTCCTGGAGCCATCCAACAGGTCACAGCTGTCCTGCAGAAGGAATCCTTGCGCTTTGGAGCACCTCACAACTCCCATCATGGGAAAAGCTCTGTGGCCTCGTGGTGCACTGTCCCCTTCATGAAAGAGCCATCTTGGACAGAAACTCCAACCTGAGCCAACGTCTAATCCTCGCCCTGACTTCAGATGCACGAAATCTTGATTCAACTCTGCAGAGTGTGCCTGCCGAAACCCCGCCCCGAAGCAAAACCTAGCTATTGTTCTCAGACTTCGTCCTCACACTCCGAGCCCACCAGCCCTCCAGTTAGGGAATTCTGGAGAGACACAATGCAGCACTCTGACTGCCCTCCAGAAGGGAAACGTTGTCCTATGGGGCTAACCAGAAACACCAAATGAGGATCAACCTGCATGCCACTTGACTCTACCCCAATTATACAGTTTCGCTTCGGCGTTAATGCCCTGTCTTGCACAGCCTGAGGTCTGAATTTTCAACCGACACCCAGACAGCTGGCTGTACACTGAGCACATCAGACCCGCCATGGCTTTAGGTCATCATCTCTTTTCAACCTTGGTTTTCAGGCTTCAGAACCTAGACCTTATATATACTCACTACCCAGGGGTGAACGTGATGCAGAAATGAAACTCCTTCTTCCTCAAGGCAAGAAACCTTGTGGTTGGCATGTTTTCCAACGTTCAGTGTAGGAGAATCCAGTGTATCCCATGAGTCCCCGCCCATGCTTGAAAAACCGCAATGGGCACAAACACATTGGGACCCTCAGTGTGAGCCCTGTCCTCAAGTAAAGCCTCTCAGGGTCTGGACCAAGAACCCGCATTGCCATCCCTAGTCCCCCAATATTAATGAGAGGTTGAGAGTTCTAATCACCCCTATTCAGGTCTCTGCTCTGGAACCCCTGAGGAAAAAAAAATATTGAAGGGTCTCCTCCATCCCCTGAATGAGCCCCAAAACGTGAGATCTGACCAAATCTTAAAAGAGAAAGAATCATCCATGGCCAAAGAGGCCATCCCGTCATTCCATGGCCACCATTGACACAAAATCTAGAGACAAAAGCCTGGAGATATGCCTCACACTTGCCCTTTGTTCATAGCCTGATAAATTCTTCTCACGGTCTATAGATCAGGCATGTCATACCTACGTCCCCAAATCTAAGCTGAGTTTGGGTTTTCAGGTTTCTGTCCCCACTGTCCTGGCCCACACACCCTCCAGGCTGGGGCCCCTGGAGCCATGCCTCAGGACTGTGCCTGCCTTCTCCAAGCAAATTCTGCCTATTCCATTGGCCACAACCCTAAAGATTAGGAGAACACTCCAACGTCCCTGAGGCCTTCCCAATAGTGTTGGCCACTCAGGGCAAACAGGGTGATCTGTCCCAAGATGAGCAACTACCTCAACTCAGATCCATAGACAGATAACCCCAGAGAAGAAGATTGAACCGGACAGGCACCTAGGCCCTAATCAGATTCATTGCTTTTGATTCCAGGCATCTCTCCTCAGAGGCCTGGTTTCCAATACCAGCATATGTGTTCTTCAAGAGGTACCAGTCTGAACAAATCTCATTTCCACATGGGAAACATGCATTTTGGAGCTGTGTCACAACCTCCAGTTAAGGGAAACCTTCAGGTCCCAGCAGCCAACACCCCATTCCAAGGTCTCCATGGACACAAACCCGCATTATGACCCATCCGCAGGCGAGTCCATTTCAACACATCCCCTTTGGTTGCTCCCCAAAAGAAGCAGATCGAACCTGCCTTGTCACTAGGAGACAATAGGAATGTGAGGC
The DNA here is from genome assembly GCF_964662115.1 of Mustela nivalis. NCBI lineage: Eukaryota > Metazoa > Chordata > Mammalia > Carnivora > Mustelidae > Mustela > Mustela nivalis. The sequence goes on from NW_028136538.1 coordinate 561,278, forward strand.
GGGCACTCCAGGAATCCATCCTTAGAACCCTGCACTGCCGTGGTTCCGCATGGGACGTCCTGGAGCAATCTGACCGGTCTCGACTGTCCTGTAGAAGGAATCCTTGCCGATTGGAGCAACTTACAATGCCAATCGTGGGAAAGTCTCCATAGCCCCATGATGCCCCCCACCATCATGAAGGGGCCATCCTGAACAGAAACTTCAACCTGAGCCTACGTCTGATCCTCGCCCTGACTTCAGATGCATGAGATTTAGATTTAGCTCTACAGAGTGTGCCTGCCATGATCTTGACCCAAAACCTAAGCCTAGCTTGTGTTCTCTCACTTCCTTCCTCACAATTCTGGCCCACAAGCCCTCCAGTGTGAGAATTCCGTCGCCACAATGCAGCACTCTTCCTTCCCTCCAGAAGAAAAACGTTGCCCCTGGGGCTACCCAGAAACGCCAAATGAGGATCAACCTGCATGCCACTCAACTTTACTCCAATTATACAGTCTAAGCTTGGCACTAATGCCCTGTCTGACACAGCCTGAGCCTGGACCTCCTGGATGACACCCAGAAAGGTGGTGTCACACCTAAGGACTGTGCCAGTGCTCTCCAAGGGAACTCTGCCCGTTTCATTTGCCACAACCTTACAGATTAGGAGAAACCTCCAATTCCCAAGACGGGCCCAATAGTGTTGGCCTCCCCCAACAAACATGGGTGATCTGACACAAGCTGAGCAGTGACCTCCATTCTGAATCTTAGACAGAGACACTCAGAGGAGAATATTGAAAAGGACAGGCCCCTAGACCGTAATCAGATCCATTGCTTTGGATTCCAGGCATTGTTCCCCAGATGCTTGGTTTCCAATACCAGGTTGTGGGGGTTTCAGAACAAATCTCGTCTCTACATGGGAAACTTGCTCTTTGGAGCTGCATCAAAACCTCAGGTTAGGAGAATTCTTCAGGGCAACAGAGCCACTGCCCCATTCCAAGGGATCCATGGACACAAATCCACATCATGACTGATCCTCATGAGAGTCCATTTCAATTCAGCCCCCTCGGTTGTTCCCCCAGTGACAGCAGATCGAATCCTCCTTTTCACTAGGACACAACTGGAATGCAAGTTGGACTGCCCAGGCATCCATCATTAGAACTGTGCTTTGGAGCATTTCTTATGGGACGTCCTTGATCCATCCAAAAGGTCGTGACTGTCCCGCTGACGGAATCCTTGTGGTTTGGAGCATCACACACTCACAAAGTTGGAAATCTTCCATGGTTTCCTGATGCCCCCCCACCTTCATGAAGGGGACATCATGTACAGAAACTCCAACCTAAGCCAACATCTGATCCTCGCCCTGACTTCAGATGCACGAGATCTCATTTCAGGTCTGTAGAGTGTGCCTGCCATGTCACCGCTGCGAATTCTAAGCTGAACTTGTGTTCTCAGACTTCTGTCCAAAAACACCTGGCCCACAAGCCCTGAAGTTGGCATTTCTGGAGCCAGAATGCAGCACTCTGCCTGCCCTCCAGAAGAAAATCTTTGCCCTATGGGGCCAACCAGAAACCCCAAATGAGGACCAACCTTCACATCACTCGACTGTACCCCAATTATACAGTCTAGCCTGGGGACTAATGCCCTGCATGACACAGCCTGAGCCCAGACCTCATGATGGACACAGACATCTGGCCGCACACTAAGTGCATCGGACCCACCATGGCCTTAGGTCGTCATCTCTTACCAACCTCGGTTTTCAGGCTTCAGAATCTAGACCTTATCTCTACTCACTGCCATGCCGTGTACGTGATGCAGAAATCAGAACTCCTCCTTCCCCATGACCAGAAACCCTGTGGTTGGCATGTTGTCCAACGTGCAGTGTAAGAGAAACCAGCATGGCCCATGAGGCCTCAGACATGCTTGAGGGCTGCGATGGGCACAAACACACATTAGGACCCTAAGCATGAACCCTGGCCTCAAGTAAAGCCTCTCCGGGGCTGGACCAAGAGCCCATATATGGAGATTACCATGCCCCTACTCCCCAAACCTTAACCAGTGCTTGAGAAGTCTAGTCACCCCTACTCAGATCTCTTCTCTAGAATCCCTCCTTGGTGGGACACATGAGGTTAAAAAAAAAATAGAGAAAGGACTCCTACCGTCCAAAGAATGACCGCAAACACTTGGAATTGGGCCAAATGCACAGAGAGAAATACTCGTCCATGGCTGATGAGGCCATCCTGACATTCCACGGCCACCATTGACACAAAATCCGGAGACAAAAGCCTGAAAAAGCGCCACACACTCGCCCTTTGTTCAAAGCCTGAAAAATTATCACGGTCTGTAGATCGGGCCTGCCATACCTATGTCCCCAAACCTAAGACAAGTTTGTGTTTTCAGACTTCTGTCTCCATTGTCCTGGCCCACACACCCTCAAGGCTTGGCCCCATGGAGCCACACCTCAGGACTGTGCCTGCCCTCTCCATGGGAATTCTGCTCATTCCTTTGGCACAACCTGACAGATTAGGAGAAACATCCGAAGTCCCCGAGGCCACCCCAATATTGAAGGATGTCCGGGACAAACAGGGACCATCTGCCACAAGCTGAGCCACTACCTCCAATCAGACCTGTAGATAGATATCCATAGAAAAGAAGATTGAACAGGACAGGCACCTAGGCCCTAAACGAATTCATTGCTTTTGTTTTCATGTATCTCTCCTCAGAGGCCTGGATTCCAATACCAGCACATGGGGGTTTCTGGAGCTACCAATCAGAACAAATCGCATGCCACATGGGAATCATGCTATATGGAACTGTGTCAAAACCTCCAGTTAGGAGAAAATTTCACGTCACTGGAGCCACCGCCCCATTCCAATGTCTCAATGGACACAATCCCACATTATGACCCATCCTCAGGAGAGTCCATTTCAACACAAACCTGGCGGTTGCTCACCCAGTGCCAGCAGATCAAACCTGCTTTGTCACTAGGAGACAATTGGAATGCGAGTTCGTTGCCCAGGTATCCATGTTAGAACTCTGCTCTGGAGAAATTCCTAATGGGGTGTCCTTGATCCATTCAACAGGTCTCAACTGTCCTGAAGAAGGAATCCTTGTGGTTTGCAGCATCACACACTCGCACCGTGGGAAAACCTCCATGGCCTCGTGATGCCTCCACCTTCAGGTAGAGGACATCATGGACAGAAACTCCCGTCTGATCCTCGCCCTGACCTCAGATGCATGAGATCTCAATTCAGCTCTGCAGAGTGTGCCTGCCTTGCCCTCGCCCCAAAACCTAAGCCAGCTCGCATTCTCAGACTTCCATCCTCACACTCCTGGCCCACAAGCCTTCCACTTTGGGAATTCTGGAGACAAAATGCAGCACTCTGCCTGCCCTCCAGAAGAGAGACTTTGCCCTAGGGGTCTACCCAGAAACATCAAATGAGGATCAACCTGCAATTCTCTAGACTGTACCACAAGTATACAGTCTAGCCTGGGCACTAATGCCCTGTCTGAAACAGCCTGACCCCAGACCTCGTGACCGACACCCAGACACCTGGCCTCACACTGAACACATCGAACATGCCATGGCCTTAGGTCATCATCTCTTCCCAACCTTGGTCTTCAGGCTTCAGAACCTAGACATTATCTCCACTCACAACTAAGTGATGTACGTGATGCAGAAATCAGAACTTCACCTTCACCATGACCAGAAACCTTGTGGTTGGCATGTTGTCCAACGTTCAGTATATGAGAACCCAGCATGGCCCATGAGGCCTCAGACACGCTTGAGGGCTGCGATGGGCACAAACACACATTAGGACCCTAAGCATGAACCATGGCCTCAAGTAAAGCCTCTGCGGGGCTGGACCAAGAGCCTGCATATGGGACTTGCCATGCCCCTACTCCCCCAATCCTAGCCAGAGCTTGAGAAGTCTAGTCAACCTTATTCAGAGCTCTTTTCTGGAATCCCTCTTTGGTGGGACACATAAGGTAAAAAAAAAAAAAAAAAAAAAAAAAACAAGATAAAGAAAAAAAAAAAAAGTAAGGACTCCTACCATCCAAAGAATGACCCCAAACAATTGGAATCTGGCCAAATCCACAGAGAGAAATACTCGTCCATGGTCGATGAGGCCAGCCTGACATTCCACGGCCACCATTGACACAAAATCCGGAGACAAAAACCTGAAAAAGCGCCAAACACTTTCCCTTTGTTCAGAGCCCCCAAAATTCTCAAGGTCTGTAGATCGGGCCTGCCATACCTATGTCCCCAAACCTAAGCCGTTTGTGTTTTCAGATTTCTGTCTCCATTGTCCTCACCCACACATTCTAAAGGCTGGGCCCCATGGAGCCACACCTCAGGACTGTGCCTGCCCTCTCCAAGGGAATTCTGCTCATTCATTTGGCACAACCTGACAGATTAGGAGAATCATCCAAAATCTCTGAGGCCATCCCAATAGTGTAGGATGTCCTGGACATACAGGGACCCTCTGGCACAAGCTGAGCCACTACCTCCAATCAGAACCTTAGACAGATATCCATAGAAAAGAATATTGAACAAGACAGACACCTAGGCCCCAATTGGATCCATTGCTTTTGTTTTCAGGCATCTCTCCTCAGTGGCCTGGATTCCAATACCAGCATAAGGGGGTTTCCAGAGCTACCTATCAGAAAAAATCTCGTCTCCACATGGGAATCTTGCTCTATGGAGCTGTGTCATAACCTCCAGTTAGGAGAAAACTTCAGGTCACTGGAGCCACTGCCCCATTTGAATATCTCCATGGACACAATCCCAAATTATGACCCATCCTCAGGAGAGTCCATTTCAACTAAACCCCCTCGGTTGCTACTCCAGAGCCAGCAGATTGAACCTGCCTTGTCGCTAGGAGACAATTGAAATGCGAGTTGGGCTCTTCAGGCATCCATCCTTAGAACCCTGCTCTTGCGTCGTTCCTTATGGGACATCCTTGAGCCATCCAACAGGTCTCGACTGTCCCACAGGAGTCCTTGTGCATGGACCACCTAACAACTCATATCATGGAAAGCTTCCAAGGTCACATGATGCCCCCAATCTTCATGAAGGCAGATCATGGAAAGAAACTCCAACCTGAGCCAACAGCTGATCTTCGCCTTGACTTCAGATGCACGAGATCTTGATTCAGCTCTTCAGAGTGTACCTGCTGTGCCCTCACCCCAAAACCTAAGCGTAGCTAGTGTTCTCCGACTTCCGTCCTCACTCTCCTGGACCACACGCCCTCTATTTTGGGATTTCCGATGACACAGTGCTGCACTCTGCCTGCCCTCTAGAAGAAAAATATTGCCCTATGGGTCTACCCAGAAACCTCAAATGAGGATAAACCTGCACGTCACTCAACTGTACACCAATTATATAGTCTGCCCTGTCTGACAGAACCTGAGGCCTGAATTCCCAACCGACACCCAGACAGCTTGCAGTACACTGAGAACATCAGAACCGCCATGGCCTTAGGTCGCCATCTCTTTCCAACTTCGGTTTTCAGGCTACAGAATCCTAGACCTTATCTCTACTCACTTCCCATGGGTGAACGTGATGCAGAAATCAGAACTCCTCTTTCCCTCTCGCCAGAATCTTGTGGTTGGCATCTTGTCCAACGTTCAGTGTAGGACCCCTGTAGGGCCTACAGGGGTAGTAGTAGGGCCCCTGAGGGTAGTGTAGGGTCCCTGAGGCCCTGCCTATGCTTAAGAGCTGCGGTGGGCTCAAACACACATTGGGACCCTCAGTTTGAGCCCTGTCCTCAAGTAAAGCCTCTCAGTGGCTGGACCATGAGCCCGCATATGGGGCCTGCCATGCCCCAAGTCACCCAATCTTAACCAGAGGTAGAGACATCTAGTCACCCCTACTCAGGGCTCTGCTCTGGAATCCCTCTTTGGTGGGACATTTGAGGTAAATAAACACAGAAAGGACTCCTGCCACTCACAGAATGACCCCAATCACTTGGGATTGGGCCATTCCAAGTGATTGGGGTCCAGAGAGAAAGACTCGTCCATGGCCCATGAGGCCAGCCCGACATTCCACGGCCACTATTGACACAAAATCCAGAGACATAAGCTTCAGCAAGCTTTCACACTCACCCTTAGGTCATAGCCCAAAAAATTCTCCTCATAGTCTGTAGATTGGGCCTGCCATACCTACTTCCCCAAACCTAAGCCGAGTTTGTGTTTTCAGACTTCTATCCTGACATCCCTGTCCCACACACCCTCCAGACTGAGGCCCCTGGAGCCACACCTCAGGACTGTGCCTGCCCTCTCCAAGGAAATTCTTCCCATTCCATTGGCCACAACCCTACAGATAAGGAGAAACCTCCAAACTCCCAGAGGCCATTCCAATAGTGTAGGCCACCCAGGGCAAAGAGGGGCGATCTCTCACAAGCTGAGCAACGACGTCAACTCACCCATAGACAGATAACCCAAGAGAAGAAGATTAAACTGGACTGGCCCCTAGAATGTAATTGGTTCCATTGCTTTTTTTTCTAAGCATCTCTCCTCAGAGGCCTGTTTTCCAATACCAGCATATGGGGGATTCCAGAGATACCAATCAGAACAAATCTTGTCTTCACATGGGAAACTTATCCTTTGGAGCTCTGTAAAAGCCTCCAGTTAGGAGAAACCTTCAGGTAGCCGGAGCAACCGTCCTATTCCAAGGTCTCCATGGACACATACCCGCATTATGACCATTCGGCAGGAGAGTACATTTCAACTCAGCCCCGTCGATTACTCCCCCAGAGGCAGAATATCAAACCTGCCTTGTCGCTAGGAGACAACTGGAATGCAAAGCAGACTCTCTAGGCATCCATCCTTGGAATCCTGCTCTGGCGCCGTTCCATATGGGATGTCCTGGAGCCTTCCAACAGGTCTTGACTGTCCCACAGAAGGAATCCTTGCAGATTGGAGCATCTCACAACTCCTATCGTGGGAAAACCTACATGGCCTCATGAGATGCTCCCCTTTATAAAGGGGCCATCATGGACAGAAACTCCAACCTGAGCAAACTTCTGATGCATTGCTTTGGTTTCTAGGTATCTCTCCTCAGAGGCCTGGTTTCCAATATCATAATATGGGGGTTTTCTAAGGAAACAATCAGAACAGATCTCATCTCCACATGGGAAACTTGCTCTTTGGAGCTGTGTCAATACCTCAGGTTAGGAGGATCCTTCAGGGCGCTGGCACCATGGCCCAATCCCAAAGGTCTCCAAGGACACAAACTTACATTATGATCCATTCTCAGGAGAGTCCATTTCAAATCAGCCCCCTCGGCTGCTCACCCAGAGCCAGCAGATCAAACCTTCCTTGGCACTAGGAGACAGTTAGAATGGGAGGCGGGCTTCCCAGGCATCCATCCTTAGAACCCTGCTCTGGAGAACTTCTTTATGGGACGTATTGAATCCAACCAACCTGTCTTGACTGTCTCGCAGAATGAATCCTTGTGGTTTGAATCATCACACAATAACACTGTGAGAAAACCTCCATTTCCTCATGATGCCCCACACCTTCATAAATGGGCCATCACGGACAGAAACTCCATCCTAAGCCAAAGTCTGATCCTCGCCCTGAATTCAGAAGCATGAGATCTCGATTCAGCACTTGAGAGTGTGCCTGCTGGGCCCTCGCCCTGAAACCTAAGCCTAACTTGTGTTCTCAGACTTCCGTCCTCAGAATCCTGGCCACACCCTTCCAGTTTGGAAATTCTGGAGACACAATGCAGCACTCTGCCTGCCCTCCAGAAGAAAAATGTTGCCCTATAGGGCTAACCAGAAACGCCAAATGAGTAACAACCTGCATGCCACTCGACCATACCCCAATTATACAGTCTAGCCTGTGCACTAAAGCCCTGTCTGACACAGCCTGAGGGCAGACCTCCAGTCCAACACCCAGACAGTTGGCCGTACACTGAGCATATCAAACCCACAATGGCTTTAGGCCATCATCTCTACCCCACCTCAATTTTCACCTTCAGAACCTAAACCTTATCTCCACTCACTGCTCAGGAGTGAACGGGATGCAAGAATCAGAACTTCTCCTTCGCCTTGGCAAGAAACCTAGTGGTTGGCATGTTGTCCAATGTTCATTGTAGGAGAAAGCAGCATGGACTATGAGGCCCCACCTATCCCAGAGGGCCACAATGTGCACAAACACACATTGTGACCCTCAGCGTGAGCCCTATCCTCATGTAAAGCCTCTTAGTGACTGGAACAACAGCCCACATATGGGGCTTGCCAAGCCCCTAGTCCCCCAATCTCAACCAGAGTTCGAGATGTCTAGTCACCCCTACTCAGGGCTCTACTCGGGTATCCCTCTTTGGTGGGACACCTGAGGTAAAAAAAAAAAAAATACAGAAAGGACTCTTCGCATTCACAGCATGATCCCAACCACTTGGGATCAGGCCAAATCACCAGAGAAAGAATTGTCCATGGCCCTTGAGGACACCCCGACATTCCACGGCCACCATTGACACAAAATCCAGAGACAAAACCCTGAGCAAGCGCCACATACTCGCCCTTTGTTCATAGCCCGGAAAATTCTCACGGTCTGTAGATCGAGCCTTCTTACATACATCCCCAAACCTAAGCTGAGTTTGTGTTTTCAGACTTCTGTCCCCACAGTCCTGGCCCACACACCATCCAAGCTGGGGCCCTTGGAGCCACACTTCAGGACTGTGGCTTCCCTCTCCAGGGGAATTCTGCCATTTCCATTGGCCACAACCCTATAGATTAGGAGAATCCTCCAAACTCCCCCAGGCCATCGGAATTGTGTTGGCTGCCCAGGACAAACAGGGATGATCTTTCACAAGTTAGGAAACCAACTCCACTCAGACCCAGAGACAGATATCCCCATAGAATAAGATTGAACTGGAAGGGCACTTAGGCCCTAATCAGATCCATTGCTTTTGATTCCAGTCATCTCTCCTCAGAGACCTGCTTTCCAATACCAGCATATGGGAGATTCCTTAGGCACTCATCAAAACAATTCTCTTCTCTACATAGGAAACATACTCTTTAGAGCTCCATCAAAACCTCCGGTTATGAACATCCCTCAAGGCCCTGGATCAAGCACCCCATTCCAAGGTCTACATGGACACAAATGCACATTATGACCAATCCTCAACTCACCCATTTCAACACACCCACCTCGGTTGCTCCCCTATTTCCAGCAGATCGAACTTGCCTTGGCTCTATGAGACACCTGGAATGGGAGGCAGGCTGCCCAGGCATCCATCCTTAGAACCCTGCTCTGGATAACTTCCTTATGGGATGTCCTGGAGCCATCCAACAGGTCTCGACTGTCCCACAGAAGGAATCATTGTGGTTTGGAGCATCTCACAATTCCCATCGTCAGAAAACCTCCATGTCCTCGTGACACCCTCCCCTTCATGAAGGGGCCGTCATGGACAGAAACTCTGACCTAAGCCAACGTCTGATCCTAGATCTGTCTTCAGGTATACGGGATCTCGAATCATCTCTGCAGAGGGTGCCTGCCGTCCCCTCACCCCGAAATCTAAGTCTGGCTTGTGTTCTCAGAATTTTTTCCTCACACTCCTGGCCCACAAGCCTTCCAGTTTGGGAATGCTGGAACCACTATGTGGCACTGTGTCTTCCCTCCAGAAGAAAAACGTTGCCCTCTGGGGCTACCCAGTAACCACAAATGAGTACCATCCTGCACGAAACTCGACTGCACCCCAATGATACAGTCTAGCCTGGGCACTTATTCCCTGTCTGCCACAGCCTGAGCCTGCACCTCCCAACCCACACTCAACAGCTGGCCGAACACTGAGCACATCAGACACACCATGGCCTTAGGGCTTCATCTCTTCCCAACCTCAGTTTTCAGGCTTCAGAACCTAGACCTTAAATCCAATCACAGTCCAGGAGTGAAAGTGTTGCAGAAATTAGAACTCCATCTTCCCCATGGCCAGAAAACTTGTGGTTCCCATACTGTGCAACGTTCAGTGTAGGAGGAACCAGCATTGTACTTTAGGCCACGCCCTGACTTGAGGGGATCCTTGGGCACAAAACCACATTGTGAAACTCAGTGTGAGACCTATCCTCAAGGAAGGCCTTTCAGTGTCTGGACCAAGAGCCCACATATGGGGCTTGCCATGTTCTTAGGTCCCAATGTTAACCAGAGGTCTGGTTGTCCACTTGCCCCCACCCACGACTCTGCTCTGGAATCCCTTTTTTGGTGGTCCAACTGAGGTAAAAAAAAAAAAAAAAAACAAAAAAAAAAACAAAAAAAAAGTAAACAAAAAAACCAGAAAGGCCTCCTCCCTTCCCACAGAATGACCCCAAACTTTTAGGATCGGGTCAAATCCCCAGAAAGGGAGCCTCATCGATGGCCCATGAGGACACCCCGACATTCCATGGCAATCGGTGACACATTTCCAGAAAAAAAAAAAAAAAGCATGAACAAGCACCTCACATTCGCCCTTTGTTCATATCCCGAAGAGGTCTCCTCACGGTCTATAGATCGGGCCGGCCATACCTACATCCCCCAACCTAAGTGGAGTTTGTGTTTTCAGACTTTTGTCCAAATAGCCCTGGACCACACACGCTCCACACTTGGGTCCCTGGAGCCACACCTCAGGACTGTGCTTCCCTTTCAAGGGAATTCTTCCCATTCCATTGGCCACAACCTTGCAAATGAGGAAAAACCTCCAAAGTCACCGAGGCCATCCCAATAGTGTAGGCCGCCCAGGACAAACAGGGGTGATCTCAAACCAGCTAAGCAACTACCTCCACTCAGACAACAGATGTCCCCAGAGAAGAATATTGAACGGACAGGCCCCTAGGCCCTAATCAGATCCATTGCTTTGGTTTCCAGGCATCTGTCCTCAGAGGCCTCGTTTCCAATACCAGCATATGGTGGTTTCCTGAGGCACCAATAAGAACAAATCTCGTCTCCCCATGGAAAACTTGCTCATTGGAGCTTTGTCATAACCTCTGGTTAGGAGAATCCTTCAGGGCCCTGGTGCCACTGCCCCATACCAAGGTCTCCATGGACTCAAACCAACATTAAGACCATCCTCAGGAAAGTCCATTCCAACTCAGTCCCCTCTGTTGCTACCCCAAGCCAGCAGATCAAACGTTTCTTGTTGCTAGGAGACAATTGGAATGTGAGGCTGGCTGCCCAGGCATCCATACTTAGAAACCTGTTCTGGAAAAATACCTTATAAGACGTCCTGGAGCCATCCAACAAATCTTAATTGTCCCACAGAAGGAATCCTTGCGGTTTGGAGCTTCTCACAACTCCAATAGTGGGAAAACCCCCATGGCCTCATAATGCCCCCCCTTCCTGAAGGGGCCAACATGGACAGAAACTCAAACCTGAGCCAATGTCTGAAACTCGACCTGACTTCAGACGCATGAGATCTCAATTCAGCTCTGCAGAGTGTGCCTGCCATATCCTTGCCCCGAAACCTAAGCCTAGCTTGTGTTCTCAGACTTCCGTCCTCACTCTCCTGGCCCACAAGCCCTCCAGTTTGGGAATTCCGAAGCCACAATGCAGCACTCTGCCTGCCCTTCAGAAGAAAAACTTTGCCCTATGCTGCTAATAAGAAACCCCAAATGATTTTCTAATGCATGCCACTCGATTGTAAAGCAATTATACAGCCCACCCTGTATACTAATGCCCTGTCTGGCACAGCCTGAGACAAGACATCCCAAACGACACCCAGACACCTGGCCCCAACCTGGACACATAGGACCCGCTATGGCTGTAGGTCGTCATCTCTTCCCAACCTCGGTTTTCAGGCTTCAGAACCTAGACCTTATCTCCAATCACTGCCCAGGGGTGAACGTGATGCAGAAATTAGAATTCCTCCTTCCCCATGGCCAGAAACCTTGTGGTTGGCATGTTGTCCAACGTTCAATGTGGGAAAACCTGCATTGTCCGAAAGGCCACGCCAGTGCTTGAGGGCCGCCTAGGGCACAGACATGCATTGTGACCTGCAGCGTGAGTCCCGTATTAAAGTAACGCCTCTCAGTGGCTGGACCAACATCCTGCATATGGGGCTTGTCATATCCATAGGCCCCCAGGCTTAACCAGAGGGCGAGTATTCCAGTTGTCAGTACCCACTGCTATGCTCTAGAATCCCTCTACTGGGGGGACACATGAAGCAGAAAACAGGACACTTCCCTTCCCACAGAATGACCCCAAACTCTTGGGGGCTGGACATACTACCAGAGAGGGAGACTTCTACGACCCATGAGGCAACTCCTACATTAAACGGCCATTGTGGACAAAACATCCAGAGACAAAAGCCTGAGCGTCTGCCTCCCTCTCACCCTTCTTTCATATCCAGAGGAGCTCCCCTCATGGACTGTAGATCAGGCCTGCCGTAACCTCGGCCCCAAACCTGAGCTGAGTTAGGGTTTTTGGATGTCTGTCTGCACAGCCATGGCCCACACAGCCTCCAGGCTGGGGTCTCTGGAGCCACACCACAGAACTGTGCCTGCTCTCTCCTAAGAAACTGCCCATTCCATTGGCCACAACTCTACAAAATAGTAGAAACCTCAAGGTCCCCAAGGACATCCCACAACCGCAAGCCGCACTGGACAAATAGGGGCATTATGACACAAGCTGAGCAACTACTACCTCCATGCAGACACACAGACAGATATCCGCAGAGACAGAAGATTGAACCAGACAGGCCCCTAGGCCCTATTATGAACTCTTGCTTTGGTGTCCAGGTATCACTCCTCAGAGGCCTGGGTTCGAAGACCAGCATACGGGGCTTTCCTGAGGCACCAGACAGAAGACCTCTCATCTCCACATGGGAAGCTTCCTTGTTGGAGTTGTGTCAAGCCCTTCGGGTTGGAGAATCCTGCAGAGTCCCTTAGCTACTGCCACATTCCAAGGTCTCCATGGCCACCAACCCACATTATGACTCATCCTCAGGAGAGTCCATTTAAACTCAGCCTTCTGGGTAGCTCACCCAAGAGCCCGCAGATTGAGCGTGCCTTGTCTCGACCAGGCAATGGGAAGGTGAGTTGGCGTTTCTCGGCATCCATGCTTAGGGCCCTGCTCTCGAGTCTTTCTGTATGGGGCATCCTGGAACCATCCAATAGTACTCGACTGTCCTGAAGAAGGAAACTTTGAAGTATGGAGCAGCTCACAACTCCCAGCGTAGGGAAATCTCCCTGGCCTCATGACGCCCCCACCCCCTTCAGGAAGGGGCCGTCATGGACACAAACTCCAGCTTGAGGCAACATCTGATAATCGCCCTGACCTCACCTGCAGGAGATCTCGATTCAGCCTCTGCAGAGTGGGCCTGCCATGCTCTTGGCCCCAAAACTCGTGCTAGCTTGTGTTTTCAGACTTCCTTCCTCACAATCCTGGCCACACCCCTCCAGTTTGTCAATTCTGGAGACACAATGCAGCACTCTGCCTGCCCTCCAGAAGAAAAATGTTGCCCTATAGGGCTAACCAGAAACGCCAAATGAGTAACAACCTGCATGCCACTCGACCATACCCCAATTATACAGTCTAGCCTGTGCACTAAAGCCCTGTCTGACACAGCCTGAGGGCAGACCTCCAGTGCAACACCCAGACAGCTGGCCATACACAGAGCATATCACACCCACAATGGCTTTAGGCCATCATCTCTACCCAACCTCAGTTTTCACCTTCAGAACCTAGACCTTATCTCCACTCACTGCTCAGGAGTGAACGGGATGCAAGAATCAGAACTTCTCCTTCGCCTTGGCAAGAAACCTAGTGGTTGGCATGTTGTCCAATGTTCATTGTAGGAGAAAGCAGCATGGACTATGAGGCCCCACCTATCCCAGATGGCCACAATGTGCACAAACACACATTGTGACCCTCAGAGTGAGCCCTATCCTCATGTAAAGCCTCTTAGTGACTGGAACAACAGCCCACATATGGGGCTTGCCAAGCCCCTAGTCCCCCAATCTCAACCAGAGTTCGAGATGTCTAGTCACCCCTACTCAGGGCTCTACTCGGGAATCCTCTTTGGTGGGACACCTGAGGTAAAAAAAAAAAAAAATACAGAAAGGACTCTTCCCATTCACAGCATGATCCCAACCACTTGGGATCAGGCCAAATCACCAGAGAAAGAATTGTCCATGGCCCTTGAGGACACCCCGACATTCCACGGCCACCATTGACACAAAATCCAGAGACAAAAGCCTGAGCAAGCGCCACATACTCGCCCTTTGTTCATAGCCCGGAAAATTCTCACGGTCTGTAGATCGAGTTTTCATACATACATCCCCAAACCTAAGCTGAGTTTGTGTTTTCAGACTTCTGTCCCCACAGTCCTGGCCCACACAAAATCCAAGCTGGGGCCCCTGGAGCCACACCTCAGGACTGTGGCTTCCCTCTCCAGGGGAATTCTGCCATTTCCATTGGCCCAACCCTATAGATTAGGAGAATCCTCCAAACTCCCCCAGGCCATCGGAATTGTGTTGGCTGCCCAGGACAAACAGGGATGATCTTTCACAAGTTAGGAAAACAACTCCACTCAGACCCAGAGACAGATATCCCCATAGAATAAGATTGAACTGGAAGGGCACTTAGGCCCTAATCAGATCCATTGCTTTTGATTCCAGTCATCTCTCCTCAGAGGCCTGGTTTCCAATACCAGCATATGGGAGATTCCTTAGGCACTCATCAAAACAATTCTCTTCTCTACATAGGAAACATACTCTTTAGAGCTCCATCAAAACCTCCGGTTATGAACATCCCTCAAGGCCCCGGATCAAGCACCCCATTCCAAGGTATACATGGACACAAATGCACATTATGACCAATCCTCAACTCACCCATTTCAACACACCCGCCTCGTTTGCTCCCCTATTTCCAGCAGATCGAACTTGCCTTGGCTCTATGAGACACCTGGAATGGGAGGCAGGCTGCCCAGGCATCCATCCTTAGAACCCTGCTCTGGATAACTTCCTTATGGGATGTCCTGGAGCCATCCAACAGGTCTCGACTGTCCCACAGAAGAAATCATTGTGGTTTGGAGCATCTCACAATTCCCATCGTCGGAAAACCTCCATGTCCTCGTGATACCCTCCCCTTCATGAAGGGGCCATCATGGACAGAAACTCCGACCTAAGCCAACGTCTGATCCTAGCTCTGTCTTTAGGTATACGGGATCTCGAATCATCTCTGCAGAGGGTGCCTGCCGTCCCCTCACCCCGAAATCTAAGTCTGGCTTGTGTTCTCAGAATTTTTTCCTCACACTCCTGGCCCACAAGCCTTCCAGTTTGGGAATGCTGGAACCACTATGTGGCACTGTGTCTTCCCTCCAGAAGAAAAACGTTCCCCTCTGGGGCTACCCAGTAACCACAAATGAGTACCATCCTGCACGAAACTCGACTGCACCCCAATGATACAGTCTAGCCTGGGCACTTATTCCCTGTCTGCCACAGCCTGAGCCTGCACCTCCCAACCCACACTCAACAGCTGGCCGAACACTGAGCACATCAGACACACCATGGCCTTAGGGCTTCATCTCTTCCCAACCTCAGTTTTCAGGCTTCTGAACCTAGACCTTAAATCCAATCACAGTCCAGGAGTGAAAGTGTTGCAGAAATTAGAACTCCATCTTCCCCATGGCCAGAAAACTTGTGGTTCCCATACTGTGCAACGTTCAGTGTAGGAGGCACCAGCATTGTACTTTAGGCCACGCCCTGACTTGAGGGGATCCTTGGGCACAAAACCGCATTGTGAAACTCAGTGTGAGACCTATCCTCAAGGAAGGCCTTTCAGTGTCTGGACCAAGAGCCCACATATGGGGCTTGCCATGTTCTTAGGTCCCAATGTTAACCAGAGGTCTGGTTGTCCACTTGCCCCCACCCACAACTCTGCTCTGGAATCCCTCTTTTGGTGGTCCAACTGAGGTAAAAAAAAAAACAAAAAAAAAGTAAACAAAAAAAACAGAAAGGCCTCCTCCCTTCCCACAGAATGGCCCCAAACTTTTAGGATCGGGTCAAATCCAGAAAGGGAGCCTCATCGATGGCCCATGAGGACACCCCGACATTCCATGGCAATCGGTGACACATTTCCAGAAAAAAAAAAAAAAAGCATGAACAAGCACCTCACATTCGCCCTTTGTTCATATCCCGAAGAGGTCTCCTCACGGTCTATAGATCGGGCCGGCCATACCTACATCCCCCAACCTAAGTGGAGTTTGTGTTTTCAGACTTTTGTCCAAATAGCCCTGGACCACACACGCTCCACACTTGGGTCCCTGGAGCCACACCTCAGGACTGTGCTTCCCTTTCAAGGGAATTCTTCCCATTCCATTGGCCACAACCTTGCAAATGAGGAAAAACCTCCAAAGTCACCGAGGCCATCCCAATAGTGTAGGCCGCCCAGGACAAACAGGGGTGATCTCAAACCAGCTAAGCAACTACCTCCACTCAGACAACAGATGTCCCCAGAGAAGAATATTGAACGGACAGGCCCCTAGGCCCTAATCAGATCCATTGCTTTGGTGTCCAGGCATCTGTCCTCAGAGGCCTCGTTTCCAATACCAGCATATGGTGGTTTCCTGAGGCACCAATAAGAACAAATCTCGTCTCCCCATGGAAAACTTGCTCATTGGAGCTTTGTCTAACCTCTGGTTAGGAGAATCCTTCAGGGCCCTGGTGCCACTGCCCCATACCAAGGTCTCCATGGACTCAAACCAACATTAAGACCATCCTCAGGAAAGTCCATTTCAACTCAGTCCCCTCTGTTGCTACCCCAAGCCAGCAGATCAAACGTTCTTGTTGCTAGGAGACAATTGGAATGTGAGGCTGGCTGCCCAGGCATCCATACTTAGAACCCTGTTCTGGAAAAATACCTTATAAGACGTCCTGGAGCCATCCAACAAATCTTAATTGTCCCAAAGAAGGAATCCTTGCGGTTTGGAGCATCTCACAACTCAAATAGTGGGAAAACCCCCATGGCCTCATAATGCCCCCCCTTCCTGAAGGGGCCAACATGGACAGAAACTCAAACCTGACCAATGTCTGAAACTCGACCTGACTTCAGACGCATGAGATCTCAATTCAGCTCTGCAGAGTGTGCCTGCCATATCCTTGCCCCGAAACCTTAACCTAGCTTGTGTTCTCAGACTTCCGTCCTCACTCTCCTGGCCCACAAGCCCTCCAGTTTGGGAATTCCGAAGCCACAATGCAGCACTCTGCCTGCCCTCCAGAAGAAAAACTTTGCCCTATGCTGCTAATAAGAAACCCCAAATGATTTTCTAATGCATGCCACTCGATTGTAAAGCAATTATACAGCCCACCCTGTATACTAATGCCCTGTCTGGCACAGCCTGAGACAAGACATCCCAAACGACACCCAGACAGCTGGCCCCAACCTGGACACATAGGACCCGCTATGGCTGTAGGTCGTCATCTCTTCCCAACCTCGGTTTTCAGGCTTCAGAACCTAGACCTTATCTCCAATCACTGCCCAGGGGTGAACGTGATGCAGAAATTAGAATTCCTCCTTCCCCATGGCCAGAAACCTTGTGGTTGGCATGTTGTCCAACGTTCAATGTGGGAAAACCTGCATTGTCCGAAAGGCCACGCCAGTGCTTGAGGGCCGCCTAGGGCACACACATGCATTGTGACCTGCAGCGTGAGTCCCGTATTAAAGTAACGCCTCTCAGTGGCTGGACCAACATCCTGCATATGGGGCTTGTCATATCCATAGGCCCCCAGGCTTAACCAGAGGGCGAGTATTCCAGTTGTCAGTACCCACTGCTATGCTCTAGAATCCCTCTACTGGGGGGACACATGAAGCAGAAAACAGGACACTTCCCTTCCCACAGAATGACCCCAAACTCTTGGGGGCTGGACATACTACCAGAGAGGGAGACTTCTACGACCCATGAGGCAACTCCTACATTAAACGGCCATTGTGGACAAAACATCCAGAGACAAAAGCCTGAGCGACTGCCTCCCTCTCACCCTTCTTTCATATCCAGAGGAGCTCCCCTCATGGACTGTAGATCAGGCCTGCCGTAACCTCGGCCCCAAACCTGAGCTGAGTTAGGGTTTTTGGATGTCTGTCTGCACAGCCATGGCCCACACAGCCTCCAGGCTGGGGTCTCTGGAGCCACACCACAGAACTGTGCCTGCTCTCTCTTAAGAAACTGCCCATTCCATTGGCCACAACTCTACAAAATAGTAGAAACCTCAAGGTCCCCAAGGACATCCCACTACCGCAAGCCGCACTGGACAAATAGGGGCATTATGACACAAGCTGAGCAACTACTACCTCCATGCAGACACACAGACAGATATCTGCAGAGAGAGAAGATTGAACCAGACAGGCCCCTAGGCCCTATTATGAACTCTTGCTTTGGTGTCCAGGTATCACTCCTCAGAGGCCTGGGTTCAAAGACCAGCATACGGGGCTTTCCTGAGGCACCAGACAGAAGACCTCTCATCTCCACATGGGAACTTCCTTGTTGGAGTTGTGTCAAGCCCTTCGGGTTGGAGAATCCTGCAGAGTCCCTTAGCTACTGCCACATTCCAAGGTCTCCATGGCCACCAACCCACATTATGACTCATCCTCAGGAGAGTCCATTTAAACTCAGCCTTCTGGGTAGCTCACCCAAGAGCCCGCAGATTGAGCGTGCCTTGTCTCGACCAGGCAATGGGAAGGTGAGTTGGCGTTTCTCGGCATCCATGCTTAGGGCCCTGCTCTCGAGTCTTTCTGTATGGGGCATCCTGGAACCATCCAAGTACTCGACTGTCCTGAAGAAGGAAACTTTGAAGTATGGAGCAGCTCACAACTCCCAGCGTAGGGAAACCTCCCTGGCCTCATGACGCCCCCACCCCCTTCAGGAAGGGGCCGTCATGGACACAAACTCCAGCTTGAGGCAACATCTGATAATCGCCCTGACCTCAACTGCAGGAGATCTCGATTCAGCCTCTGCAGAGTGGGCCTGCCATGCTCTTGGCCCCAAAACTCGTGCTAGCTTGTGTTTTCAGACTTCCTTCCTCACAATCCTGGCCACACCCCTCCAGTTTGGCAATTCTGGAGACACAATGCAACACTCTGCCTGCCCTCCAGAAGAAAAATGTTGCCCTATAGGGCTAACCAGAAACGCCAAATGAGTAACAACCTGCATGCCACTCGACCATACCCCAATTATACAGTCTAGCCTGTGCACTAAAGCCCTGTCTGACACAGCCTGAGGGCAGACCTCCAGTCCAACACCCAGACAGCTGGCCGTACACAGAGCATATCCCACCCACAATGGCTTTAGGCCATCATCTCTACCCAACCTCAGTTTTCACCTTCAGAACCTAGACCTTATCTCCACTCACTGCTCAGGAGTGAACGTGATGCAAGAATGAGAACTTCTCCTTCGCCTTGGCAAGAAACCTAGTGGTTGGCATGTTGTCCAATGTTCATTGTAGGAGAAAGCAGCATGGACAATGAGGCCCCACCTATCCCTGAGGGCCACAATGTGCACAAATACACATTGTGACCCTCAGCGTGAGCCCTATCCTCATGTAAAGCCTCTTAGTGACTGGAACAACAGCCCACATATGGGGCTTGCCAAGCCCCTAGTCCCCCAATCTCAACCAGAGTTCGAGATGTCTAGTCACCCCTACTCAGGGCTCTACTCGGGAATCCCTCTTTGGTGGGACACCTGAGGTAAAAAAAAAAAAAAAAATATATATATATATATATATATATATATATATATATATATATATATACAGAAAAGACTCTTCCAATCCACAGAATGATCCCAACCACTTGGGATCAGGCCATATGACCAGAGAAAGAATTGTCCATGGCCCTTGAGGACATCCCGAAATTCCACGGCCACCGTTGACACAAAATCCAGAGACAAAACCCTGAGCAAGCGCCACATACTCGCCCTTTGTTCATAGCCCGGAAAATTCTCACGGTCTGTTGATCGAGCCTTCATACATACATACCAAAACATAAGCTGAGTTTGTGTTTTCAGAATACTGTCCCCACAGTCCTGGCCCACAGACCATCCAAGCTGGGGCCCCTGGAGCCACACCTCAGGACTGTGGCTTCCCTCTCCAGGGGAATTCTGCCATTTCCATTGGCCACAACCCTATAGATTAGGAGAATCCTCCAAACTCCCCCAGGCCATCTGAATTGTGTTGGCTGCCCAGGACACACAGGGATGATCTTTCACAAGTTATGAAACCACCTCCACTCAGACCCAGACACAGATATCCCCATAGAGTAAGATTGAACTGGACGGGCACTTAGGCCCTAATCAGATCCATTGCTTTTGATTCCAGTCATCTCTCCTGAGAGTCCTGGTTTCCAATACCAGCATATGGGAGATTCCTTAGGCACTCATCAAAACAATTCTCTTCTCTACATAGGAAGCATACTCTTTAGAGCTCCATCAAAACCTCCGGTTTTGAACATCCCTCAAGGTCCCGGATCAAGCACCCCATTCCAAGGTCTACATGGACACAAATGCACATTATGACACATCCTCAACTCACCCATTTCAAAACACCCGCCTCGGTTGCTCCCCTAGATCCAGCAGATCGAACTTGCCTTGACACTATGAGACACCTGGAATGGGAGGTAGACTGCCCAGGCATCCATCCTTAGAACCCTGCTCTGGATAACTTCCTTATGGGATGTCCTGGAGCCATCCAACATGTCTCGACTGTCCCACAGAAGGAATCATTGTGGTTTGGAGCATCTCACAATTCCCATCGTGGGAAATCCTCCATGTCCTCGTTACACCCTCCCCTTCATGAAGGGGCCGTCATGGACAGAAACTCCGACCTAAGAAAACGTCTGATCCTAGCTCTGTCTTCAGGTATACGGGATCTCAAATCATCTCTGCAGAGGGTGCCTGCCGTCCCCTCACCCCGAAATCTAAGTCTGGCTTGTGTTCTCAGAATTTTTTCCTCACACTCCTGGCCCACAAGCCTTCCAGTTTGGGAATCCTGGAGCCACTATGTGGCACTGTGTCTTCCCTCCAGAAGAAAAACGTTGCCCTCTGGGGCTACCCAGTAACCACAAATGAGTACCATCCTGCACGAAACTCGACTGCACCCCAATGATACAGTCTAGCCTGGGCACTAATTCCCTGTCTGCCACAGCCTGAGCCTGCACCTCCCAACCCACACTCAACAGCTGGCCGAACACTGAGCACATCAGACACACCATGGCCTTAGGGCTTCATCTCTTCCCAACCTCAGTTTTCAGGCTTCAGAACCGAGACCTTAAATCCAATCACAGTCCAGGAGTGAAATTGTTGCAGAAATTAGAACTCCATCTTCCCCATTGCCAGAAAACTTGTGGTTCCCATACTGTGCAACGTTCAGTGTAGGAGAAACCAGCATGGTACATTAGGCCACGCCCTGACTTGAGGGGCTCCTTGGGCACAAAAACACATTGTGAAACTCAGTGTGAGACCTATCCTCAAGGAAGGCCTCTCAGTGTCTGGACCAAGAGCCCACATAAGGGGCTTGCCATGTTCTTAGGTCCCAATGTTAACCAGAGTTCTGGTTGTCCAGTTGCCCTCACCCACGGCTCTGCTCGGGAATCCCTCTTTTGGTGGTCCACCTGAGAGTAAAAAAAAAAATAAACAAAAAAAAAAAAAAAAAACAGAAAGGCCCCCTCCCTTCCCACAGAATGACCCCAAACTCTTGGGATCGGCTCAAATCCCCAGAATGGGAGCTTCATCAATGGCCCATGAGGACACCCCGACATTCCATGGCAATCGGTGACACATTTCCAGAAAAAAAAAAAAAAGCATGAGCATGCACATCACATTCGCCCTTTGTTCATATCCCGAAGAGGTCTCCTTACGGTCTATAGATCGGGCCGGCCATACTTACATCCCCCAACCTAAGAGGAGTTTGTGTTTTCAGACTTTTGTCCAAATAGCGCTGGACCACACACGCCCCACA
Organism: Mustela nivalis; assembly: GCF_964662115.1. Classification (NCBI taxonomy): domain Eukaryota; kingdom Metazoa; phylum Chordata; class Mammalia; order Carnivora; family Mustelidae; genus Mustela; species Mustela nivalis. The sequence continues at coordinate 583,180 of NW_028136538.1, forward strand.
CTTGGGTCCCTGGAGCCACACCTCAGGACTGTGCTTCCCTTTCAAGGGAATTCTTCCCATTCCATTGGCCACAACCTTGCATATTAGGACAAACCTCCAAAGTCACCGAGGCCATCCCAATAGTGTAGGCGGCCCAGGACAAAAAGGGGTGATCTCAAACCAGCTGAGCAACTACCTCCACTCAGACAACAGATGTCCCCAGAAAAGAATATTGAACCGGATAGGCCCCTAGGCCCTAATCAGATTCATTGCTTTGGTTTCCAGGCCTCTCTCCTCAGAGGCCTCGTTTCCAATACCAGCATATGGTGGTTTCCTGAGGCACCAATAAGAACAAATCTCGTCTCCCCATGGAAAACTTGCTCATTGGAGCTTTGTCATAACCTCTGGTTAGGAGAATCCTTCAGGGCCCTGGTGCCACTGCCCCATACCAAGGTCTCCATGGACTCAAACCAACATTAAGACCATCCTCAGGAAAGTCCATTTCAACTCATCCCCCTCTGTTGCTACCCCCAGCCAGCAGATCAAACGTTTCTTGTTGCTAGGAGACAATTGGAATGTGAGGCTGGCTGCCCAGGCATCCATACTTAGAACCCTGTTCTGGAAAAGTACCTTATAAGACGTCCTGGAGCCATCCAACAAATCTTAATTGTCCCACAGAAGGAATCCTTGCGGTTTGGAGCATCTCACAACTCCAAAAGTGGGAAAACCCCCATGGCCTCATAATGCCCCCCCTTCCTGAAGGGGCCAACATGGACAGGAACTGAAACCTGAGCCAAAGTCTGAACCTCGACCTGACTTCAGACGCATGAGATCTCAATTCAGCTCTGCAGAGTGTGCCTGCCATGTCCTTGCCCCGAAACCTAAGCGTAGCTTGTGTTCTCAGACTTCCGTCCTCACTCTCCTGGCCCACAAGCCCTCCAGTTTGGGAATTCCGAAGCCACAATGCAGCACTCTGCCTGCCCTCCAGAAGAAAAACTTTGCCCTATGCTGCTAATAAGAAACCCCAAATGATTTTCTAATGCATGCCACTCGATTGTAAAGCAATTATACAGCCCACCCTGTATACTAATGCCCTGTCTGGCACAGCCTGAGACAAGACATCCCAAACGACACCCAGACACCTGGCCCCAACCTGGACACATAGGACCCGCTATGGCTGTAGGTCGTCATCTCTTCCCAACCTCGGTTTTCAGGCTTCAGAACCTAGACCTTATCTCCAATCACTGCCCAGGGGTGAACGTGATGCAGAAATTAGAATTCCTCCTTCCCCATGGCCAGAAACCTTGTGGTTGGCATGTTGTCCAACGTTCAATGTGGGAAAACCTGCATTGTCCGAAAGGCCACGCCAGTGCTTGAGGGCCGCCTAGGGCACAGACATGCATTGTGACCTGCAGCGTGAGTCCCGTATTAAAGTAACGCCTCTCAGTGGCTGGACCAAGATCCTGCATATGGGGCTTGTCATATCCATAGGCCCCCAGGCTTAACCAGAGGGCGAGTATTCCAGTTGTCAGTACCCACTGCTATGCTCTAGAATCCCTCTACTGGGGGGACACATGAAGCAGAAAACAGGACACTTTTCTTCCCACAGAATGACCCCAAACTCTTGGGGGCTGGACAAACTACCAGAGAGGGAGACTTCTACGACCCATGAGGCAACTCCTACATTAAACGGCCATTGTGGACAAAACATCCAGAGACAAAAGCCTGAGCGACTGCCTCCCTCTCACCCTTCTTTCATATCCAGAGGAGCTCCCCTCATGGACTGTAGATCAGGCCTGCCGTAACCTCGGCCCCAAACCTGAGCTGAGTTAGGGTTTTTGGATGTCTGTCTGCACAGCCATGGCCCACACAGCCTCCAGGCTGGGGTCTCTGGAGCCACACCACAGAACTGTGCCTGCTCTCTCCTAAGAAACTGCCCATTCCATTGGCCACAACTCTACAAAATAGTAGAAACCTCAAGGTCCCCAAGGACATCCCACTACCGCAAGCCGCACTGGACAAATAGGGGCATTATGACACAAGCTGAGCAACTACTACCTCCATGCAGACACACAGACAGATATCCGCAGAGACAGAAGATTGAACCAGACAGGCCCCTAGGCCCTATTATGAACTCTTGCTTTGGTGTCCAGGTATCACTCCTCAGAGGCCTGGGTTCGAAGACCAGCATACGGGGCTTTCCTGAGGCACCAGACAGAAGACCTCTCATCTCCACATGGGAATCTTCATGTTGGAGTTGTGTCAAGCCCTTCGGGTTGGAGAATCCTGCAGAGTCCCTTACCTACTGCCACATTCCAAGGTCTCCATGGCCACCAACCCACATTATGACTCATCCTCAGCAGAGTCCTTTTAAACTCAGCCTTCTGGGTAGCTCACCCAAGAGCCCGCAGATTGAGTGTGCCTTGTCTCGACCAGGCAATGGGAAGGTGAGTTGGTGTTTCTCGCCATCCATGCTTAGGGCCCTGCTCTCGAGTCTTTCTGTATGGGGCATCCTGGAACCATCCAATCGTACTCGACTGTCCTGAAGAAGGAAACTTTGAAGTTTGGAGCAGCTCACAACTCCCAGCGTAGGGAAACCTCCCTGCCCTATGACGCCCCCACCCCCTTCAGGAAGGGGCCGTCATGGACACAAACTCCAGCTTGAGGCATCATCTGATACTCGCCCTGACCTCACCTGCAGGAGATCTCGATTCAGCCTCTGCAGAGTGGGCCTGCCATGCTCTTGGCCCCAAAACTCGTGCTAGCTTGTGTTTTCAGACTTCCTTCCTCACAATCCTGGCCACACCCCTCCAGTTTGGCAATTCTGGAGACACAATGCAGCACTCTGCCTGCCCTCCAGAAGAAAAATGTTGCCCTATAGGGCTAACCAGAAACGCCAAATGAGTAACAACCTGCATGCCACTCGACCATACCCCAATTATACAGTCTAGCCTGTGCACTAAAGCCCTGTCTGACACAGCCTGAGGGCAGACCTCCAGTCCAACACCCAGACAGCTGGCCGTACACAGAGCATATCACACCCACAATGGCTTTAGGCCATCATCTCTACCCAACCTCAGTTTTCACCTTCAGAACCTAGACCTTATCTCCACTCACTGCTCAGGAGTGAACGTGATGGAAGAATCAGAACTTCTCCTTCGCCCTGGCAAGAAACCTAGTGGTTGGCATGTTGTCCAATGTTCCTTGTACTAGAAAGCAGCATGGACTATGAGGCCCCACCTATACCTGAGGGCCATAATTTGCACAAACACACATTGTGACCCTCAGCGTGAGCCCTATCCTCATGTAAAGCCTCTTAGTGACTGGAACAACAGCCCACATATGGGGCTTGCCAGGCCCCTAGTCCCCCAATCTCAACCAGAGTTCGAGATGTCTAGTCACCCCTACTCAGGGCTCTTCTCTGGAATCCCTCTTTGGTGGGACACCTGAGGTAAAAAAAAAAAAAAAAAAAAAAAAAAAATATATATATATATATATATATATATATATATATATATATATACAGAAAGGACTCTTCCAATCCACAAAATGATCCCAACTGCTTGGCATCAGGCCATATCACCACAGAAAGAATTGTCCATGGCCCTTGAGAACATCCTGAAATTCCACGGCCACCGTTAACACAAAATCCAGAGACAAAACCCTGAGCAAGCGCCACATACTCGCCCTTTGTTCATAGACCGGAAAATCCTCACGGTCTGTTGATCGAGCCTTCATACATACATACCCAAACATAAGCTGAGTTTGTGTTTTCAGAATTCTGTCCCCACAGTCCCGGCCCACAGACCATCCAAGCTGGGGCCCCTGGAGCCACACCTCAGGACTGTGGCTTCCCTCTCCAGGGGAATTCTGCCATTTCCATTGGCCACAACCCTATAGATTAGGAGAATCCTCCAAACTCCCCCAGGCCATCCGAATTGTGTTGGCTGCCCAGGACAAACAGGGATGATCTTTCACAAGTTAGGAAACTACCACCACTCAGACACAGAGACAGATATCCCCATAGAATTAGATTGAACTGGACAGGCACTTATGTCCTAATCAGATCCATTGCTTTTGATTCCAGTCATCTCCCCTCAGAGGCCTGGTTTCCAATACCAGCATATGGGAGATTCCTTAGGCACTCATCAAAACAATTCTCTTCTCTACATAGGAAACATACTCTTTAGAGCTCCATCAAAACCTCCGGTTATGAACATCCCTCAAGGCCCCGGATCAAGCACCCCATTCCAAGGTCTACATGGACACAAATGCACATTATGACCCATCCTCAACTCACCCATTTCAAAACACCCGCCTCGGTTGCTCCCCTGATCCAGCAGATCGAATATGCCTTGGCTCTATGAGACACCTGGAATGGGAGGCAGGCTGCCCAGGCATCCATCCTTAGAACCCTGCTCTGGATAATTTCCTTATGGGATGTCCTGGAGCCATCCAACAGGTCTCGACTGTTCCACAGAAGGAATCATTGCGGTTTGGAGCATCTCACAATTCCCATCGTGGGAAAACCTCCATGTCCTCGTTACACCCTCCCCTTCATGAAGGGGCCGTCGTGGACAGAGACTCCGATCTAAGCCAACGTCTGATCCTAGCTCTGTCTTCAGGTATACGGGATCTCTAATCATCTCTGCAGAGGGTGCCTGCCGTCCCCTCACCCCGAAATCTAAGTCTGGCTTGTGTTCTCAGAATTTTTTCCACACACTCCTGGCCCACAAGCCTTCCAGTTTGGGAATTCTGGAGACACTATGTGGCACTGTGTCTTCCCTCCAGAAGAAAAACTTTGCCCTTGGGGCTACCCAGTAACCACAAATGAGTACCATCCTGCACGAAACTCGACTGCACCCCAATGATACAGTCTAGCCTGGGCACTAATTCCCTGTCTGCCACAGCCTGAGCCTGCACCTCCCAACCCACACTCAACAGCTGGCCGAACACTAGGCACATCAGACACACCATGGCCTTAGGGCTTCATCTCTTCCCAACCTCAGTTTTCAGGCTTCAGAACCGAGACCTTAAATCCAATCACAGTCCAGGAGTGAAATTGTTGCAGAAATTAGAACTCCATCTTCCCCATTGCCAGAAAACTTGTGGTTCCCATACTGTGCAACGTTCAGTGTAGGAGAAACCAGCATGGTACATTAGGCCACGCCTTGACTTGAGGGGCTCCTTGGGCACAAAACCACATTGTGAAACTCAGTGTGAGACCTATCCTCAAGGAAGGCCTCTCAGTGTCTGGACCAAGAGCCCACATATGGGGCTTGCCATGTTCTTAGGTCCCAATGTTAACCATAGTTATGGTTGTGCAGTTGCCCCCACCCACGACTCTGCTCTGGAATCCCTCTTTTGGTGGTCCACCTGAGGTAAAAACACAAAAAACAAAAACAAATAAAATAAACAAAAAAAAACAGACAGGCCTCCTCCCTTCCCACAGAATGAACCCAAACTCTTGGGTTCGGGTCAAATCCCCAGAAAGGGAGCCTCATCGATGGACCATGAGGACACCCCGACATTCCATGGCAATCGGTGACACATTTCCAGAAAAAAAAAAAAAAAAAACATGAGCATGCACATCACATTCGCCCTTTGTTCATATCCCGAAGAGGTCTCCTCACAGTCTATAGATCGGGACGGCCATACCTACATCCTCCAACCTAAATGGAGTTTGTGTTTTCAGACATTTGTCCAAATAGCCCTGGACCACACACGCTCCACACTTGGGTCCCTGGAGCCACACCTCAGGACTGTGCTTCCCTTTCAAGGGAATTCTTCCCATTCCATTGGCCACAACCTTGCAAATGAGGAAAAACCTCCAAAGTCACCGAGGCCATCCCAATAGTGTAGGCCGACCAGGACAAACAGGGGTGATCTCAAACCAGCTGAGCAACTAGCTCCACTCAGACAACAGATGTCCCCAGAGAAGAATATTGAACCGGACAGGCCCGTAGGCCCTAATCAGATCCATTGCTTTGGTTTCCAGGCATCTCTCCTCAGAGGCCTCGTTTCCAATACCAGCATATGGTGGTTTCCTGAGGCACCAATAAGAACAAATCTCGTCTCCCCATGGAAACTTGCTCATTGGAGCTTTGTCATAACCTCTGGTTAGGAGAATCCTTCAGGGCCCTGGTGCCACTACCCCATACCTAGGTATCCATGGACTCAAACCAACATTAAGACCATCCTCAGGAAAGTCCATTTCTACTCAGTCCCCTCTGTTGCTACCCCAAGCCAGCAGATCAAACGTTTCTTGTTGCTAGGAGACAATTGGAATGTGAGGCTGGCTGCCCAGGCATCCATACTTAGAACCCTGTTCTGGAAAAATACCTTATAAGACGTCCTGGAGCCATCCAACAAATCTTAATTGTCCCACAGAAGGAATCCTTGCGGTTTGGAGCATCTCACAACTCCAATAGTGGGAAAACCCCCATGGCCTCATAATGCCGCCCCTTCCTGATGGGGCCAACATGGACAGAAACTCAAACCTGAGCCAAAGTCTGAAACTCGACCTGACTTCAGACGCATGAGATCTCAATTCAGCTCTGCAGAGTGTGCCTGCCATGTCCTTGCCCCAAAACCTAAGCATAGCTTGTGTTCTCAGACTTCTGTCCTCACTCTCCTGGCCCACAAGCCCTCCAGTTTGGGAATTCCGAAGCCACAATGCAGCACTCTGCCTGCCCTCCAGAAGAAAAACTTTGCCCTATGCTGCTAATAAGAAACCCCAAATGATTTTCTAATGCATGCCACTCGATTGTAAAGCAATTATACAGCCCACCCTGTATACTAATGCCCTGTCTGGCACAGCCTGAGACAAGACATCCCAAACGACACCCAGACACCTGGCCCCAACCTGGACACATAGGACCCGCTATGGCTGTAGGTCGTCATCTCTTCCCAACCTCGGTTTTCAGGCTTCAGAACCTAGACCTTATCTCCAATCACTGCCCAGGGGTGAACGTGATGCAGAAATTAGAATTCCTCCTTCCCCATGGCCAGAAACCTTGTGGTTGGCATGTTGTCCAACGTTCAATGTGGGAAAACCTGCATTGTCCGAAAGGCCACGCCAGTGCTTGAGGGCCGCCTAGGGCACAGACATGCATTGTGACCTGCAGCGTGAGTCCCGTATTAAAGTAACGCCTCTCAGTGGCTGGACCAAGATCCTGCATATGGGGCTTGTCATATCCATAGGCCCCCAGGCTTAACCAGAGGGCGAGTATTCCAGTTGTCAGTACCCACTGCTATGCTCTAGAATCCCTCTACTGGGGGGACACATGAAGCAGAAAACAGGACACTTCCCTTCCCACAGAATGAACCCAAACTCTTGGGGGCTGGACAAACTACCAGAGAGGGAGACTTCTACGACCCGTGAGGCAACTCCTACATTAAACGGCCATTGTGGACAAAACATCCAGAGACAAAAGCCTGAGCGACTGCCTCCCTATCACCCTTCTTTCATATCCAGAGGAGCTCCCCTCATGGACTGTAGATCAGGCCTGTCGTGACCTCGGCCCCAAACCTGAGCTGAGTTAGGGTTTTTGGATGTCTGTCTGTACAGCCATGGCCCATACAGCCTCCCGGCTGGGGTCTCTGGAGCCACACCACAGAACTGTGCCTGCTCTCTCCTAAGAAACTGCCCATTCCATTGGCCACAACTCTACAAAATAGTAGAAACCTCAAGGTCCCCATGGAAATCCCACTACCGCAAGCCGCACTGGACAATTAGGGGCATTATGACACAAGCTGAGCAACTACTACCTCCGTGCAGACACACAGACAGATATCCGCAGAGACAGAAGATTGAACCAGACAGGCCCCGAGGCCCTATTATGAACTCTTGCTTTGGTGTCCAGGTATCACTCCTCAGAGGCCTGGGTTCGAAGACCAGCATACGGGGCTTTCCTGAGGCACCAGACAGAAGACCTCTCATCTCCACATGGGAAGCTTCCTTGTTGGAGTTGTGTCAAGCCCTTCGGGTTAGAGAATCCTGCAGAGCTCCTTAGCTACTGCCATATTCCAAGGTCTCCATGGCCACCAACCCACATTATGACTCATCCTCAGGAGAGTCCATTTAAACTCAGCCTTCTGGGTAGCTCACCCAAGAGCCCGCAGATTGAGCGTGCCTTGTCTCGACCAGGCAATGGGAAGGTTAGTTGGCGTTTCTCGGCATCCATGCTTAGGCCCCTGCTCTCCAGTCTTTCTGTATGGGGCATCAAGGGACCATCCAATAGTACTCGACTGTCCTGAAGAAGGAAACTTTGAAGTTTGGAGCAGCTCACAACTCCCAGCGTAGGGAAACCTCCCTGGCCTCATGACGCCCCCACCCCCTTCATGTAAGGGCCGTCATGGACACAAACTGAAGCTTGAGGCAACATCTGATACTCGCCCTGACCTCACCTGCAGGAGATCTCGATTCAGCCTCTGCAGAGTGGGCCTGCCATGCTCTTGGCCCCAAAACTCGTCCTAGCTTGTTTTTTCAGACTTCCTTCCTCACAATCCTGGCCACACCCCTCCAGTTTGGCAATTCTGGAGACACAATGCAGCACTCTGCCTGCCCTCCAGAAGAAAAATGTTGCCCTATAGGGCTAACCAGAAACGCCAAATGAGTAACAACCTGCATGCCACTCGACCATACCCCAATTATACAGTCTAGCCTGTGCACTAAAGCCCTGTCTGACACAGCCTGAGGGCAGACCTCCAGTCCAACACCCAGACAGCTGGCCATACACAGAGCATATCACACCCACAATGGCTTTAGGCCATCATCTCTACCCAACCTCAGTTTTCACCTTCAGAACCTAGACCTTATCTCCACTCACTGTTCAGGAGTGAACGTGATGCAAGAATCAGAACTTCTCCTTCGCCTTGGCAAGAAACCTAGTGGTTGGCATGTTTTCCAACGTTCAGTGTAGTTGAAACCAGTGTGGCCCATGAGGCCCCGCCCATGTTTAAGGGCCACATTGGTCACAAACACACATTGTGTCCCTCAGCCTGATCCCAGGCCTCAGGTATGGCCTTTCAGTGGCTGGATGAAGAGACAGCATATTGGGCTTGCCATGCCCCTATGCCCCAAATTTTACCCATAGTTCGGGTTCTCCCTTCACTTTTCCCCAGGGCTCTTCTTTGGAATTACTCTTTTGGCGGGACACCTGAGGTAACAAACCTGAAAGGAGTCCTCCCATTCCACAGATTGATGAAAAACAATTGGGATCAGGCCAAATCCACAGAGTGGAAAATTCGTCCATGGCCCATGAGGCCTCCCCGACATTCCACGGCCATCTCTGATACAAAATCCAGAGACAAAAGCCTGAGCAAGCGCCTCAGACTCGCTCTCTCTTCATATCCGGAAGAGTTCTTCTCATGGTTTATAGATCGGGCCTGCCATACCTACGTCCCCAAACCTAAGCTGAGTTTGTGTTTTCAGACTTCTGTCCTCAAAGTCCTGGGCCACACACCCTCCAGGCTGGGGCCCCTGGAGTCACACATTAGGACTGTGCCAACCCAATCCATGGGATTTCTGCCGATGCCATTGTCCAAAACAGTAAAATTTGGAGAACCCTACAAATCCCTGAGGCCATCCAATAGTGCAGGTCGCCCGGGACAAACAAGGGCGGTCTGATACCTGCTGAGCTCTACCTCCACTCATACCATAAATGGATGTCCCCTGAGAAGAAGATTGAACCAGACTGGACCCTAGGCCATAATCGGATACATTGCTTTGGATTACAGGCATGTCTCCTCAAAAGCCTGGATTCCAATACCAGCATAGAAGTTTTCCTGAGGCAGCCATCATAACAAATCTCGTCTCCACAAGGAACCTTGTGCATTGAGCTATGTCAAAAGCTTAGGAGAATACTTCAGGGTCCCGGTGCCACCGCCCCTTTTTAAGGCCCTCATGGACACAAACACACATTAGGACCCATCCTCAGGAAAGTCCATATCAAGTCAGCCGCCCCGGTTGCTCCCGCAGAGCCATCAGATCTAAACTGTCTTGTTGCTGGGAGACATTTGGAATGCGAGGCCGGCTTCCCAGGCATCCATCCTCGAACAGTGCCCTGATGTCCTGAAGCTGCCCAACAGGTCTCAATTGTCCCGCAGAAGGAATCTTGATGGGGGCATCCCACAATTCCCAACGTGGGAAAAACTCCATGGCCTTGAGATTCCGCTCCCTTCATATAGGGTCCGTCATGCACAGAAACTCCAACCTGAGCCAACGTCTGATCCTCGCCCTGACTTCAGATGCATGAGATATTGGTTCAGATCTACAGTGGTACCTGCCGTGTCCTCGCCCTGAAAACCAAGTCTAGCTTGTGTTCTCAGACTTCCGTCCTCACACTCCTCTACACGAAGCCCTCAAGTTTAGCAATTCCGGACTGACAATGAAGCACTCTGCCTGCCCTCTAGAAAAAAAAATTGGCCTAATGAGCTGCCCAGACAACTTATATGAGGATAAATCTACATGGCACTCGACTGTACCCAAATTATATAGTCTAACCTGGGCACTAATGCACTGTCTGACACAACCTGAGCCCGGACCTCCTGACCAACACCCAGACAGCTGACCGCACACTGAGCACATCAGACCCGCCATGGCCTTAGGTCATCATCTCTTCCCTACCTCAGTTTTTAGGCTTCAGAACCTAGACCTTATCTCCAATCACTGCCCAGGGGTGCCTGTGATGCAGAAATCAGAACTCTTCCTTACCCATGGCAAGAAACCTTGTGGTTGGCATGTTGTCCAACGTTCAGTGTAGGAGAAACCAGGATTCACCATGAGGCCCTGCCCATTCTTGTTTGCGAAGTGGGCATAGACACGCATTGTGACCCTCAGCGTGAGTCCTGTCCTCTAGTAAGTCCTCTCAGTGGCTCGACTATTAGATGTCATAATGGGCTTGACATGTCCCTAGGCCACGATTTTTAACCAGATTTCTGGTTGTCCGTTCGGCCCTCCCCAGGGCTCTACTCTGGAATCCCTCATTTGGTGGGACACCTGAGGTTAAAAAACAAAACATGGCAAATCAACAACAACAACAAAACGGACTTCTTCCATCCCACAGAATGACCCCAAACTCTTTGGACGGGGCCAAACCCCCAGAGTGTAAGACTCGTCCATTTCCCATGAAGTCACCAGGGAATTTCACGACCATGAGTGACACGATATCCAGAGACAAAAACTTGAGCACGAGCCTCACACTCGCCCCTTATTCATATCCCGAAGAGTTCTCCTCATGGTCTGTAGATCAATCCTGCCATATCTATGACCTGAAACATAAGCTGCGTTTGTGTTTTCAGACGACTGTCCAAACAGCTCTGCCTACACACCCTACAGGCTCAGGCCCCTGGAGCCAAACCGGAGGAGTGTACTTGCCCTCTCCAAGGGAATTGTATGTGCCCATTCCAATGGCCACAACCCTACTAATAGGATAAACCTGCAAACTCCCTGAGGCCATCCCAATAGTGGTGGCTTCCCAGAACAAACTCGGGCAATCTGAGCCCATCTGAGCACCGACATGCACTCAGACGCATAGACTGATGTTCCCAGAGGTAAAAAGGTATGAACAGGCCCCTAGGCACTATTCGGATTCATTGTTGTGGTATCCAGTCATCTCTCCTCAGAGGCTTGGATTTCAATACCAGCATATGGCTGTTTCCTGACTCATCCGGCATAAAAAATCTCATCTATATATGGGAAACTTGCACGTTGGAGCTGTGTCAAAGCCTCTGTTTGAAAAAACCCTTCAGGACCCCAGTGCCACCGCTTCATTCCAAGGTCTCCATAGACACAAAAACATATTAGGATCCATCCACAGGAGAATCCATTTCAACTCAGATCCAGATTGCTCGCCCAGATCCAGCAGATATAACCTGTCTTGTTGCTAGGACACAATTGGAATGCAAGGTGGGCTACCCAGGCATCCATCCTTAGAACCCTGCTCGGAATCGTTGGCCTGGAGCCAACCAACATGTCTCAATTGTCCTGCACAAGAATCTTTGCAGTTTGGAGCTTCTCACAACTAAAATCGTGGGAAAACCCCCATGGCCTCTTGACCCCCCCGCCCCTTCATGAAGGGGCCATCAGGGACAGAAACACCAACCTGAGCGATCTTCTGATCCTCGCCCTGACTTCAGAAGCACGAGATCTCGATTCAGGTCTGTAGATTGTTCCTGCCTTGTCCTCACCCAGAAACCTAAGCCTAGCTTGTGTTCTCAGATTTCCGTCTTCAGACTACTGGCCCACAAGCCTCCAGTTTGCAAACCAGAACTATAATGCAGCACTCTTCCACCCTTCAGGAAGAAAAACATTGCCCTGTGGGGCTACCCAGAAACTCCAAATGAGGATCAACCTGCACGCCATTCGACTGTACCCCAAATATATAGGCTGACCTGGGCACTATTGCCCTTTCTACACAGCCTGAGCCTGGACTTCCTGGCCCCACCCAGAAAGCTGGTCGAACACTGAGCACGCCGGACGAGCCATGTCCTTAGGTCGTCATCTCTTCCCAACCTCGATTCTCAAGTTTCAGAACCTAGACCTTATCTCCAATCACTGCCCAGGCTTGTAAGTGATGCAGAAATCACAACTCCTTCCCCGTGGCTAGAAACCATGTGGTTGGCATGTTTTCCAATGTTCATTGTAGTTGAAACCAGTGTGGCCCATGAGGCCCCGCCCATGTTTATGGGCCACATTGGTCACAAACACACATTGTGACCCTCAGCCTGATCCCAGTCCTCAGGTAAGGCCTCTCAGTGGCTTGATGAAGAGACAGCATATTGGGCTTGCCATGCCCCTAGGCCCCAAATTTTACCCATAGTTCGGGTTGTCCCTTCGCTTTTCCACAGGGCTCTTCTTTGGAATTCCTCTTTTGGCGGGACATCTAAGGTAACCAACCTGAAAGGAGACCTCCCATTCCACAGATTGACGAAAAAGAATTGGGATCGGGCCAATTCCACAGAGAGGAAGATTCGTCAATGTCCCATGAGGTTTCCCAGACAATCCACGGCCATCACGGATACCGAATCTAGAGACAAAAGACTGAACAAGCACCTCAGACTCGCTCTTTCTTCATATCCTGAAGAGTTCTTCTCATGGTTTATAGATCGGGCCTGCCATACCTACGTCTCCAAACCTAAGCTGAGTTTATGTTTTCAGACTTCTGTCCTCAAAGTCCTGGGCCACACACCCTCCACGCTGCGGTCCCTGGAGCCACACATAAGGACTGTGCCTACCCAATCCATGGGAACTCTGCCCATTCCATTGTCCAAAACCGTAAAATTAGGAGAACCCTCCAAATCCCTGAGGCCATCCCAATAGTGCAGGTCGCCCGTGACAAACAAGCGTGGTCTGATAGCAGCTGAGCATCAACCTCCACTCATACCATAGATGGATGTCTGCAGAGAATAATATTGAACCAGACAGGACCCTGGCCATATCGGATCCATTGCTTTGGTTACAGGCATGTCTCCTCAAAAACCTGGATTCCAATACCAGCATAGGGGTTTTCCTGAGGCAGCAATCAGAACAAATCTCGTCTCCACAAGGAAACATGTGCATGGGAGCTATGTCAAAAGCTTAGGAGAATACTTCAGGGTCCTGGTGCCACGGCCCCATTCCAAGGCCCCATGGACACAAACACACATTAGGACCCATCCTCAGGAGAGTCCATATCAAGTCAGCCACCCCGGTTGCTCCTGCAGAGCCATCAGATCTAAACTGGCTTGTTGCTAGGAGACAATTGGAATGCGAGGCTGGCTTCCCAAGCATCCTCCCTCGAACGGTGCTCTGGAGTCATTCCATATGGGATGTCCTGGAGCTGCCCAAAGGTCTCAATTGTCCCGCAGAAGGAATTCTTGAAGGGGGCAACCCACAACTCCCACGTGGGAAAAACTCCATGGACACGAGATTCCAGCTCCCTTCATGAAGGGGCCGTCAGGCACAGAAACTCCAACCTAAGCCAAAGTCTAATTCTCTCCCTGACTTGAAATGGATGAGATATTGGTTCAGATCTGCAGGGGGTACCTGCCGTGCCCTTGCCCTGAGCCCAAGTATAGCTTTTGTTCTCAGAATTCCGACCTCACTCTCCTGGCCTCAAAGCCCTCATGATTGGTAAATCCGGTCCCACAATGCAGCACATGGCCTGCTTTCTGGAAAAAAAATATTGCCTAAAGAGCTGCCAAGGCACCTTATATGAAGATAAACCTACACGGTACTCGACTTTGCCCGAATTATATAGTCTAACCTGGGCACTAATGCACTGTCTGACACAACCTGAGCCCGGACTTCCTGACCAACACCCAGACAGCTGACCGCACACTGAGCACATCAGAACCGCCATGGCCTTAGGTCATCATCTCTTCCCTACCTCAGTTTTCAGGCCTCAGAAACTAGACTTTATCTCCAATCACTGCCCAGGGGTGAGTGTGATGCAGAAATCAGAACTTCTCCTTACACATGGCAAGAAACCTTGTGGTTGGCATGTTGTCCAACGTTCATTGTAGGAGAAACTAGCATTCACCCTGAGGCCCGCCTATTCTTGAGTGCGACGAGGGCATAAATATGCATTGTGACCCTCAGGGTGAGTCCTGTCCTCTAGTAAGTCCTCTCAGAGCCTGGATCACTAGATGTCATAATGGGCTTGACATAGCCCTAGGCCCCAATTTTTAACCAGATTTCTGGTTGTCCAGTCACCCCTCCCCAGAGCTCTACTCTGGAATTCCTCATTTGGTGGGACAACGGAGGTTAAAAAATGAAACAAAACAAAGCAACAACAACAAAAAAAAACGACTTCTTCCATCCCACAGAATGACCCCAACCTCTTTGGAAGGGGCCAAATCCCCAGAGAGTAAGACTCGTCCATTTCCCATGAAGTCACCCGGAAATTTCACGACCATGAGTGACATGATATGCAGAGACAAAAACATGAGCAATAGCCTCACACTCGCTTTTTTTTCATATACCAAAATGTTCTCCTCATGGTCTGTAGATCAGTCATTCCCTACCTATGACCCGAAACAGAAGTCGAGTTTGTGTTTTCAGACAACTGTCCAAACAGCCCTGGCTTACACACCCTATAGGCTTCAGGCCCCTGAAGCCAAACCTGAGGACTGTTCTTGCCCTCGCAAGGGAATTGTGTGAGCCCATTCCAATGGTGACAACGCAACTAAAAGTATAAACCTTTAAATTCCCTGATGCCATCCCATAGTGTTGGCTTCCAAGGACAAACACGGGCAATCTGAGTTCATCTGAGCACCTACCTGCACTCTGACCCATAGATAGATGTCGCCCGAGGTAAAAAGAAACCAACAGGCCCCTAGGCACTAATCGGATTCATTGCTTTGGTTTCCAGGCATCTCTCCTCAGAGGCCTGGATTTCAATACCAGAATATGGCTGTTTCTTGACTCACCCATCAGAACAAATCTCCTCTACACATCGGAAACTTGCATGGTGGATCTGTGTCAAACCTCTGTTTAGGAGAAGCCTTCAGGGCCCTAGTGCCACCGCTTAATGCCACAGTCTCCATAGACACAAAAACATATTAGGACACATCCACAGGAGAGTCAATTTCAACTCAGCCTCCTCGGTTGCTCCCCGAGATCCAACAGATCTAGCCTGTCTTGTAGCTAGGAGAATATTGGAATGCGAGGTGGGCTACCCAGCCATCCATCCTTAGAACCCTGCTCAGAATCGTTGGCCTGGAGCCAACCAACTGGTCTCAATTGTCCCACAGTAGAATCTTTGCAGTTTGGAGCTTCTCACAACTCCCATGGTGGGAAAACCCCCACGGCCTCGTGATTCCCCCCCTTTATGAAGGGGCCATCAGGGACAGAAAGTCAAACCTGAGGCATCGTCTGATGCTCAACCTGACTTCAGGTGCACGAGATCTCGATTCAGGTCTGTAGATTGTGCCTGCCATGTCCTCACCCATAAAACCTAAGCCTAGCTTGTGTTCTCAGAGTTCCGTCCTCAGACTACCGGCCCACAAGCCCTCCAGTTTGGCAATCCGGAAGTACAATGCAGCACTCTGTGGGCCCTCCAAGAGAAACATTGCCCTCTGGGGCTACCTAGAAACCCCAAATGAAGATCAACCTGCACGCCATTTGGCTGTACACCAAATATATAGGCTGATCTGGGCATCATTGCCTTCTCTGACACAGCCTGAGCTGGACCTCCTGGCCCCACCCAGACAGCTGGCCGCACACTAGGCACATTGGAACCGCCATGGCCTTAGTTCGTCATCTCTTCCCAACCTCGGTTTTCAGGCTTCAGTACCTAGACCTTATCTCTAATCACTGCCCAGGTTTGAAAATGTTGCAGAAATCAGTACTCGTTCCCTTGGCAAGAAACCTCGTGGTTGGCATGTTGTCCAACGTTCAGTGTAGTTGAAACCAGTGTGGCACATGAGACCCAGCCCATGCTTGAGGGCCACATTGGTCTCAAACACACATTGTGACCCTCAGCCTGAGCCCGGTCCTCAGGCAAGGCCTCTCAGTGGCTGCATGAAGAAACAGCATATTGGGCTTGCCATGCCCCTAGACCCCAATTTTTAACCATAGTTCGGGTTGTCCCTTCGCTCTTGCCCAGGGCTCTGCTTTGGAATTCCTCTTTTGGTGGGACACCTCAGGTAACAAACCTGAAAGGAGTCCTCCCATCCCACAGATTCACGAAAAAGAATTGTGATCGGACCAGATCCACAGAGATTAAGATTCGTCCATGGCCCAGGAGGCCTCCCCGACATTCCTCGGCCATCGCTGATACAAAATCCAGAGACAAAAGCCTGAGCAAGCGCCTCAGACTCGCTCTTTCTTCATATCCTGAAGAGTTCTTCTCCTGGTTTGTAGGTCGGGCTTGCCATACCTACGTTCCCAAACCTAAGATGAGTTTGTGTTTTTTGTTTTCTGTCCTCAAATTCCTGGGCCACATACCCTCCAGACTGAGCCCCTGGAGCCACACATTAGTACTGTGCCTACCCAATCCATGGGAATTCTGCCCATGCCATTGTCTCAAACCGTTCAAATTAGGAGAACCCTCCATAGTCCCTGAGGCCATCCCAATGGTGTAGGATGTCCCGGACAAACAAGGGCCGTCTGACACCAGCTGAGCATCAACCTCCACTCATACCATAGATGGATGTCCCCAGAGAAGAAGATTGAACCAGGCAGGACCCTAGGACATAATGGGATCCATAGATTTGGTTTACAGGCATGTCTCCTCAAAAGCCTGGATTCCAATACCAGCATAGGGCTTCTCCTGAGGCACCCATCAGAACAAATTTCGTCTCCACAAGGAAACTTGTGCATGGGAGCTATGTCAAAGGCTTAGGAGAATACTTCAGGGTGCCGGTGCCACCGCCCCATTCCAAGGCCCTCAGGGACACAAACAAACATTAGGACCCATCCTTCGGAAAGTCCATTTCAACTCAGCCACCCCGGTAACACCTGCTGAGCCATCATATCTATACTGTCTTGTTGCTAGAAGAAAATTGGAATGCGAGGCGGGCTTCCCAGGCATTCATCCTCGAATGGTGCTCTCGAGTCATTCCATATGTGATGTCCTGGAGCTGTCCAACAGGTCTCAATTGTCCCGCAGAAGGAATCTTTGAAGGGCCATCTCACAACTTCCAACGTGGGAAAACCTCCATGGCCTAGAGATTCCACTCCCTTCATGAATGGACCGTCATGTACAGAAACTCCAACCAGAGCCAATGTCTGATCCTCGCCCTGAATTCAGATGCATGAGATATTGGTTCAGATCTGCCGAGGTACCTGCCGTGCCCTCGACCTGAAACCCAAGTCTAGCTTGTGTTCTCAGACTTCCGTCCTCACACTCCTGGCCCAGAAGACCTCAAGTTTGGCAATTCCGAACCCACTGTGCAGCACTCTGCCTGCCCTCTAGAAAAAAAATATTGCCTCATGAGCTGCCCAGGCACATCATATGAGGATAAACCTACACGCCACTTGACTGTACGTAAATTATATACTCTAAGCTGTGCACTAATGCACGGTCTGACACACCTGAGCCCGGTCCTCCTGACTAACACACAGACAGCTGACCACACACTGAGCACAACAGTCCAGCCATGGCCCTCGGACATCATCTCTTCCATACCTTAGTTTTCAGGCTTCAGAACCTACCTTTTCTCCAATCACTGCCCAGGGGTGATGGTATGTAGAAATCAGAACTCCTCCTTACCCATGGCAAGAAACCTTGTGGTTGGCATGTTGTCCAACGTTCAGTGTAGGAGAAACCAGCATTCACCCTGAGGCCCAGCCCATTCTCAAGTGCAACGAGGGCATAAACACACCAAACTCTTTGGATGAGGCCAACCTTCTAAAGAGTAAGACTCGTCCATTTTCCATGAAGTCACCCGGAAATTTCACGACCATGAGTCACACGATATCCAGAGATAAACTTGAGCAAGAGCCTCACACTCGCCCTTTTTTCATATCCCGAAGAGTTCTTCTCATGTTCTGTAGATCAGTCCTGCCTTACCTATGACCCGAAACATAAGCCGAGGTTGTGTTTTCAGACAACTGTCCAAACAGCCCTGGCCTACACACCCCAAAGGCTCAGGCCCTTGGAGCCAAACCTGAGGACTGTACTTGCCCTCTCCAAGGGAATTGTGTGTACCCATTCCAATGGCCACAATCCTACTAATAGGATAAACCTCCAAAGTTCCTGAGGCCATCCCAATAGTGGTGGCTTCCCATGACAAACAGGAGCAATCTGAGCACATCAGAGCACCTACCCGCACTCAGACCCATAGACTGATGTCCCCAGAGGAAAAAAGGAATGAACAGACCACTAGGCACTAATCGGATCCATTGCTATGGTTTCCAGGTATGTCTCCTCAGAGGCCTGGATTTCAATACCAGCATATGGCTGTTTCTTGACTCACCCATCAGAACAAATCTCATCTACATATGGGAAACTTGCACGGTGGAGCTGTGTCAAAGTCTCTGTTTAGAAGAACCCATCAGGGACCCAGTGCCACCGCTTCATTCCAAGGTCTCCATAGACACAAAAACATATTAGGACACATCCACAGGAGAGTCAATTTCAACTCAGCCTCCTCAGTTGCTCCCCCAGATCCAGCAGATCTAACCTTTCTTGTAGCTAGGAGAAAATTGGAATGCCAGGTGGGGTACCCAGCCATCCATCCTCAGAACCATGCTTGGAATCCTTGGCCTGGCGCCAACTAACAGGTCTCAATTGTCCTGGAGAAGAATCTTTGTAGTTTGGAGCTTCTCACAACTCCCATCGTGCGAAAACCCCCATGGCCTCTTGATTCCCCCCCTTCATGAAGGGGCCATCAGGGACAGAATGTCCAACCTGAAGATCGTCTGATCCTCACCCTGACTTCAGATGCACGAGATCTCGATTCAGGTCTGTAGATTGTGCCTGCCATGTCCTCACGCATAAAAACTAAGCCTAGCTTGTGTTCTCAGACTTCAGTCCTCAGACTACTGGCCCACAAGCCCTCCAGTTTGGCAATCCAGAAGTACAATGCGGCACTCTGCCTTCTCCCTGGAAGAAGAACATTGCCCTCTGGGGCTACCCAGAAACCCCAAATGAGGATCAATCTGCACGCCATTTGGCTGTACACCAAATATATAGGCTGAAGTGGGCACAATTGCCCATTCTGACACAGCCTGATCCTGGAACTCCTGGCCCCACCCAGACAGCTGGCCGCACACTGAGCACATCGGACCCGCCATGGCCTTAGGTCGTCATCTCTACCCAACCTCGGTTTTCAGGCTTCAGAACCTTGACCTTATCTCCAATCACTGCCCAGGTTTGAAAATGTTGCAGAAATCCGAACTCGTTCCCTTGGCAAGAAACCTCGTGGTTGGCATGTTGTCCAACGTTCAGTGTAGTTGAAACCAGTGTGGCACATGAGACCCAGCCCATGCTTGAGGGCCACATTGGTCTCAAACACACATTGTGACCCTCAGCCTGAGCCCGGTCCTCAGGCAAGGCCTCTCAGTGGCTGCATGAAGAAACAGCATATTGGGCTTGCCATGCCCCTAGACCCTAATTTTTAACCATATTTCGGGTTGTCCCTTCACTCTTGCGCAGGGCTCTGCTTTGGAATTCCTCTTTTGGTGGGACACCTCAGGTAACAAACCTTAAAGGAGTCCTCCCATCCCACAGATTCACGAAAAAGAATTGGGATAGGGCCAAATCCACAGAGAAGAAGATTCGTCCATGGCCCATGAGGCCGCCTCGACATTCCACGGCCATCGCTGATACAAAATCCAGAGACAAAAGCCTAACTAAGCGCCTCAGACTCGCTCTTTCTTCATATCCTGAAGAGTTCTTCTCATGATTTGTAGTTCGGCCGTGCCATACCTACGTTCCCAAACCTAAGCTGAGTTTGTGTTTTTGAGTTCTGTCCTCAAAGTCCTGGGCCACACACCCTCCAGGCTGGGCCCCTGGAACCACACATTAAGACTGTGCCTAACCAATCCATGGGAATTCTGCCCATTCCATTATCCAAAACCGTACAAATTAGGAGAAACCTCCAAATTCCCTGAGGCCATACCAATGGTGTAGGTTGTCTGGGACAAAAAAGGGCCGTCTGACACCAGCTGAGCATCTACCTCCACTCATACCATAGATGGATGTCCCCAGAGAAGAAGATTGACCAGACAGGACCCCAGGCCATAATGGGATCCATAGCTTTGGTTTACAGGCATGTCTCCTCAAAAGCCTGGTTTCCAATACCAGCTGAGGGCTTCTCCTGAGGCACCCATCAGAACAAATCTCGTCTACACATGGGAAACTTGCATGTTGGAGCTCTCTCAAAGCCTCTGGTTAGAAGGACATTTCAGGTTCCCGGTGCCAGCGCCTCATTCCAAGGTCTCCATGGAGACACACCCACATTAGGACCCATCCACAGGAGAGTCCATTTCAACTCAGCCCCCTCAGTTGCTCCCCCTGATCCAGCAGATCTAACCCGTCTTGTCGCTAGGAGATGATTGGAATGAGAGGCAGGCTTCCCAGACATCCATACTTAGAATCATTCTCAGAATTATGCTGTATGGGAAGTCCTGGAGCCAACCAACAGGTCTCAATAGTCCCTCAGAAGAATCTTTACTGTTTGGAGCATCTCACAACTCCCATCGTGGGCAAACCTCCATGGCCTCGTGATCCCGCCCCCTGTGCTTCATGAAGGGGCCATCAGGGACAGAAGCTCCAACCTGAGCGATCGTCTGATCCTCGCCCTGACTTCAGATGCAGGACATCTTGATTCAGCTCTGCAGAGTGTGTCTGCCGTGCCCTTGCCCAGAAACGTAAGTCTAGTTTGTGTTCTCAACTTCCATCCTCACATTCCTGGCCCACAAGCCCTCCAGTTTGGCAATTCCAGAACTACAAGGCAGCACTCTGCCTGCTTTCCGGAAGAAAAACATTGCCCTCTGGGGCTACCCAGATTCCCCAAATGAGGATCAACCTGCATGCCACTTGACTGGACCCCAATTATACAGGCTGCCCTGGGCACTACTGCCCTTTCTGGCACAGCCTGAGACTGAACCTCCTGGCTCGCACCCACCCAGCTAGCTACACACTGAGCACATCAGACCCGCCATGGCCTTAGGTCATCATCTCCTTCCAACCTCGGTTTTCAGGCTTCAGAACCTAAACCTTATCTCCAGTCACCACCCAGGGTTGAACATAATGCAGGAATCAGAACTCCTTCCCCATGGCAAGAAACCTTGTGGTTGGCATGTTGTCCAACGTAAAATGTATTTGAAACCAGTGTGGCCCATGAGGCCCTGCAGATGCTTGAGGACCAAGTCGTTAACAAACATGCATTCTGACCCTCAACGTGAGCCCAGTTCTCAAGTAAGGCCTCTCAGTGGCTGGACCAAAAGACAGCATATTGGGCTTGTCATGCCCCTAGGCCCCAATTTTTAACCAGATTTCTGGTTGTCCAGTCTCCCCTCCCCAGGGCTCGGCTTTGGAATCCCTCTTTTGGTGGGACACCTGAGGTAACAAAACTGAAAGGACTCCTCCCATCCCACAGTTTGACCCAAAACAATTGGAATCGGGCCAAATCCACTGAGCGGAAGACTCGTCCATGGCCCATGAGGCCTCCCGGACATTCCACGCCCATCGTTGACACAAAATCCAGAAACAAAAGCCTGAACAAGTGCCTCACAATCTCTCTTTCTTCATATCTGGAAGAATTCTCCTCACGGTCTGTAGATCGGGCCTGCCATACCTACGTCCCTAAACCTAAACTGAGTTTGTGTTTTAGACTTCTGTCTCCACAGTCCTGAGGCACACACCCTGCAGGCTGGGGCCCCTGGAGCCACATCAAAACTGTGCCTTCCCTCTCCACGGGAATTCTGCCCATTCCATTGTCCATAATCATAAAATTAGGAGAAACCTCCAAAGTCCCCAAGGCCTTCACAATAGTGTAGGCCGCCTGGGACAAACAAGGGCCATCTGACACCAGCTGAGCATCTAACTCCACTAATACCTTAGATGGATGTACACAGAGAAGAAGATTCAACAGGACATGCCCCTAGGCTCTAAATGGAGCCATTGCTTTGGTTTCCAGTTATCTCTCTTCAGAGGCCTATATTCCAATAACAGTATATGGGGGTTTCCTGAGGCACCAATCAGAACAAATCTCGTCTCCACATGGGAAACTTGTCCTTTGGAGATGTCTCAAAACCTCCGGTTAGGAGAATCCTTCAGGGCCCATGCACCAACGCCCCATTCCAAGGTCTCCATGGACACAAACCCACATTAGCATCCATCCTCAGGAGAGTCCATTTCAACTCAGCCCCCTTGGTTGCTCTGACAGAGCCAGCATATCAAACCTGTCTATTTGCTAGGAGACAACTGCAATGTGAGGTGGGCTTCCCATGCATCCATCCTAAGATCCCTGCTCTGGTGTCATTCTGTATGGTATGTACTGGAGTGATACAAAAGGTCTCAATTGTTGATCAGAAGGAATCCTTGTTGTTTGGAGCATCTCACAACTCCCATTGTGGGTAAACCTCCATGGACGGGAGATGCTGTCCCCTTCATAAAGTGGCCAGAATGGACATAAATTCAAACCTAAGCCTAGGTTTGAACCTTGCCCTGACTTCAGATTCATGATATCCCGATTCAGATCTGCAGAGGGTGCCTGCCGTGCCCTCGCCCAGAACCTACGCCTAACATGTGTTCTCAGACTTCCGTTCTCACACTCCCCGTCCACAAGGCATCCACTTTGGAAATTCCGGAGCCACAATGCAGCACTCTGCCTGTTCTCCAGAAGAAAAACATTGCCCTTGGGGCTACCCAGAAATGCCAAATAAAGATCAACCTGCACGGCACTCAGTTGTACCCCAATTATACAATCTACCCTGGGCACTAATGCCCTGTCTGACACAGCCCAAGCTTGGACCTCCCGACCAACACCCAGACAGCTGGCTCCACGCTGAGCATATCGGACCCGACATGGTCTTAGGTCGTCATCTCTTCCCAACCTCGGTTTTCAGACTTCACAACCTAGACCTTATCTCCAATCACTGCCCAGGGGTGAATGACATGCAGAAATCAGAATTAATACTTCCCCATGGCAAGAACTCATGTGGTTGACATGTTGACTATCATTCAGTGTAGGAGAAACAAGCATGCACCATGAGTCCCCACCCATGCTTGAGTACCACGAGGGCATAAACACGCATTGTGACCCTCAGCATGAGTTCTGTCCTCAATGAAGGCCTCTCAGTGGCTGGACCATTAGAAGGCATATTGGGCTTGCCATGCCCCTAGGCCCGTATTTTTAGTTAGATTTCTTGTTGTCCAGGGCTCTGCTCTGGAATCCCTCTTTTGGTGGGACACCTTAGTTAACAAAACTGAATCCCACAGATTAACCCAAAACAATTGGGATCTGGCCAAATCCACAGAGAGAAAGACTCTTCCATGGCCCATGAGGACTCCTCGACATTCCACAGCCATCATTGACACAAAATCCAGGGGCAAAAGCCTGACAAGTGTCACACTTTCACCCTTTATTCATATCCCAAAAAGTTCTCCTCATAGTCTGTAAATCGGTCCTGCCATACCTACGTCCCAAAACCTAAGCTGAGTTTGTGTTTTCAGACATCTGTCCCCACAGTCCTTGCCCACACACCCTCAAGGCTGGGCCCTTGGAGCCACACATCAGGTCTGTGCCTGCCCACTCCACAGGAATTCTGCTCATGCCATTGTCCATAATCATACAATTTAGGAGAAACCTCCAAAGTCCCCGAGGCCATCCCTATAGTGTAGGCCGCCCGGACAAACAGGAGCGGTCTGACACCAGCTGAGCAACTACCTCCATTTCATAAAATAGACAGATGTCGACAGAGAAGAAGATTGAACCAGAGAGGCTCCTAGGACCTAATTGGATGCATTGCTGTGGTTTCTATGTATCTCTCCTCAGAGGCCTGGTTCTAATACCAGCATATGTGGGTTTCCTGAGGCACCAATTAGAACAAATCTTGTCTCCACATGGAAAACTTGCTCTTTCGAGTTGTTTCAAAATCTCCGGTTAGAATCCTTTAGAGCCCTCGGGCCACCACCCCATTCCAACGTCCTCATGGACACAAACACACATTAAGACCCATCTTCAGGAGAGTCCATTTCAACTCAGCTCCCACGATTGCTCCTGCATAGCCATCAGATCGTACCTGTCTTGTGGCAGGGAGACAATTGGTGTAAGAGGCAGTCTGCTCAGGCATCCATCCTTAGAACCCGGCTCTGGAGTCATTCCATATGGGATGTCCTGGAGCCATCCAACAGGTCTCAATTTTCCCGCAGAAGGAATCCTTGCAGTTTGGAGCATCCCACAACTCCCAACGTGGGAAAACCTCCATGGCCTCGAGATTCCACCCCTTTGATGAAGAGGCCATCATGGACAGAAACTCCAACCTGCGCCTAAGTCTGATCCTCGTCCTGACTTCAGATGAATGAGATTTTGATTCGGATCTGCAGAGGGTGCCTGCCGTGCCCTCGCCCTGAAACTTAAGTCTAGCTTATGATCTCAGACTTACGTCCTCACACTCCTGGTCCCGACGCCCTTAAGTTTGGCAATTCTGGACCCACAATGCTGCACTCTGCCTGCCCACCAGAAGAAAAATGTTGCCCCAGTGAGCTTCCCTGACACAATAAATGAGGATGAACCTACATGGAACTCAACTGTACCCAAATTATACAGTCTAACCTGGGCACTAATGCACTATCTGACACAGCCTGAATCCATACCTCCTGAACAACACCCAGAAAGCTGACCGCACACTGAGCACATCGGACCCTCCATGACCTTAGGTTATCATCTCATTCCAACCTCGATTTTCTGGATTCAGAACTTAGATATTATCTCCAGTCACTGCCCAGGGGTGAACATGATGCAGAAATCAGAATTCCTCCTTCCCCATGGAAAGAAACCTTGTGGTTCGTATGTTGTCCAAAGTTCAGTGTAGGAGAATCAAGCATGGCCCATGAGTCCCCGCCCATTCTTGATGCCTACATTGGGCACAAACATGCATTGTGACCCTCAGTGTGAGCACTGTACTCAAGTAAGACCTCTCAGTGGCTGGACCAAGGTACCCCATATGGGGATTGCCATGCCCTTAGGCCCCCAATCTTATACAGAGTTCGGGTTGTCCAGTCGCCCCTTCCCAGGGTTCTGCTCTGGAATCCCTCTTTAGTGGCACACCTGAGGTAAAAAAAAAAAAAAAAAAAAAAAAAAAAAACAGAATGGACTCCTCCCATCCCACGGAATGACCCCAAAATATTGGGATCATCCAAATCCCCATAGAGGAACTCGCACCCATGGTCCATGAGGACGCCCCTACATTCCACGGCCATCAGTGACACAAAATCCAGAGTCAAAAGCCTGAGCAAGTGCCTCACACTCACTCTTTGTTCATATCCTGAAGAGTTCTCCTCAAGGTCTGTAGATCGGACCTCCCATACCTATGTCCCCAAACCTAAGACGAGTTTCTGTTTTCAGACTTCTGTCCCCACAGCTCTGACCCACACACCCTCCATGCTTGAGCCCCTAGAGCCACACCTCAGGATTGTGCCTTCCCTCCCCAAAGGAATTCTGCCCATTTCATTGGCCACAAACTTGCAAATTAGGAGAAACCTCCAAAGTCAAAGTGGCCATCCCAATAGTGTAGACTGCCCAGGACAAATAGGGGCAATCTGACACCAGCTGAGGAACTACCTCCACTCAATCCCATAGACAGATGAACCGAGAGAAGAAGATTAAACCAGACAGGCCCCAGGCCCTAATCAGATCCATTGCCTTGGTTTCCAGGCATCTCTCCTCAGAGTTCTGGTTTCCAATACCAGCATATTGGGGGTTACTGAAGCACCAATGAGAACAAATCTTGTTTCCCCATGGGAAAAATGCTTCTTGGAGCTGTGTCTAAACCTCTGGTTAGGAGCATCCTTCAGAGCCCTGGTGCCACTGCCCCATTCCAAGGTCTCCATGGACACAATCCCACATTATGACCGAACCTCAGGAGAATGCATTTCAACTCAGCCCCCTCGGCTGCTACATCATAGGCAGCAATCAAACGTGCCATTTCGCTAGGAGACAATTGGAATGCAAGGCCGGATGCCCAGGCATCCATCCTTAGAACCCTGCTCTGCAATTGTTCCATATGGGATGCCCTGGAGCCATCCAACAGGTTTCAACTGACCCGCAGAAAATCCTTGTGGTTTGGAGCATTTCACTACTGCCATCATGGGAAAACACCAATGGCGGTGTGATGACCCCCCTTCATGAAGGGGCCATCATGGACAGAAACTCCAACCTGAGCCAACATATGAACCTCGCCCTGACCTCAGATGCATGAAATCTCAATTTAGCTCTGCAGAGTGTGCCTGCCATGTCCTCGCCCTGAAACCAAAGCAAAGCTTCAGTTCTCAGACTTACATCCTTGCATTCCTGGCCCCAAGGACTCCAGTTTGGCAGTTCCGGAGCCAGAATGCAGCACTCTGCCTGCCCTCCAGAAGAAAGACTTTGCCCTATGGGGCTACGGAGAAACCCCAAATAATTATCTTCTGCATGCCACTCAACTGTACCCCAATTATACAGCGTATCTGGGCACGAATGCCCTGTCTGGCACAGCCTGAGTGCAGACCTCCTGAACGACACCTAGAAAGCTGGCCCCAAACTGAACACATCGGACCCGCCATGGCCTTAGGTCGTCATCTCTTCCAAACCTCGGTTTTCAGGCTTCAGAACCTAGACCTTATCTCCAATTAGTGCCTAGAGGTGAACGTGATGCAGAAATCAAAACTCCTCCTTCCCCATGGCAAGAAACCCTGAGGTTGGCATGTCCAAGGTTCAGTGTAGGAGAAACCTGCAAGCTCAATGAAGTCCCGCCCAATATTGGGGACCACCTTGGGCACAAACACACATTGTGACCCTCAGCATGAGTCCACTATTCAAGTAACGTCTCTCAGTGGCTGGACCAAGAATCTGCATATGGGCTTGCCATGCCCATAGGACCCCAGGCCTAACCAGAGGGTGGGTATTTCAGTTGTATGTACCCAGTGCTCTGCTCTAGAATCCCTCTATTGTGGGAACACATGAGGCAGAAAACAGGACTCCTCCCTTCCCACAAAATGACCCCAATCTCTTGGGAGCCGGACAAATCACCAGAGAGGGAGACTTCCATGGCCCATGAGACCATGCTTACATTAAATGACCATCATGAATACAACATCCAGAGACATAAGCTTGAACGACCGCCTCTCACTCGCCTTACTTTCTAATCACAATTAACTCCCCTCACGGACTGTAGATCACTTCTGCCATAACCTCAGCCCCAAACCTCAGCCGAGTTTGTGTTTTTGGATGTCTGTCCCCACAGCCCTGGCCCACACAGCCGCCAGGCTGGGGCCTCTGGAGCCACACCACAGGACTGTCCTGCTCTCTCCAAGGAGACTATGCCCATTCCATTGCCCATAACCCCACAGAATAGGAGAAACCTCAAGGCCCCCGAGGACATCCCACTACTATAAGCCTCTCTGGACAAAGGCATCCTGACACTAGCTGAGCAACTACCTCCATGCAGAAACACAGACAGATGTCGGCAGAGACAGTAGATTGAACCAGACAGGCCCCTGGGCCCTAATCTGAACTCTTGCTTTGGTTTCCAGGTGTCACTCCTCAGAGGCCTGGGTTTGAAGACCAGCATCTGGGGCTTTCCTGAGACACCAAACAGAACAACTATCGTCTCCACATGGGAAGCTTCATTGTTGGAGCTGTGTCAAACCCTTCGGTTTGGAGAAACCTGCAGAGTCCCTGAGCCACCGCCACATTCCAAGGTCTCCATGGCCACCAACCCACAGTATGACTCATCCTCAGGAGAGTCCATTTCAACTCAGCCCTCTGAGAAACCCGCCCAAGAGCCTGCAGATTGAGCCTGCCTTGCCCCAAGCAGCCAGTGGGAATGTGAGGTGGCATTTGCAGACATTCATGCTTAGACCCCTTCTCTCGAGTCTTTCTGTAGGGGTCATCCTAGAACCATCTCATAGTACTCGACTGTCCTACAGAGGAAACCTTGATGTTTGGGGCAGCTCATAACTCCCAGCGTTGGGAAACCTCCCTGGCCTCATGACGCCCCAACCCCCTTCAGGAAGGGGCCATAATGGACACAAACTCCAACCTGAGGCAACGTCTGATACTCGCCCTGACCTCAGATGCAGGAGATCTTGATTCAGTCTCTGCAGAGTGGGCCTGCCATGCCCTCGGCCCCAAACCTAACGCTAGCTTGTGTTTTCAAACTACCCTCTTCACAAACCTGGCAAACAAGCCCTCCAGACTGGGAATTCCAGAACCACAACACAGTTTTCTGCCTGCCCACCAGGAGAAAAACGTTGCCCTATGGGGCTCTCCAGAAACCACAAATGAGAACCAACCTGCTCTGGCCTCGACCGCACCCTAACTGGAAAAGCTACCCTGGTCAGTAATGCTCTGTCTGACACAGCCTGACGTCCCGACAGACAAGGAAACAGCTGGCTGCACACTAAGCACATCAGACAGGCCATGGCCTTATGCTGTCATCTCTTCCCAACCTGGGTTTTCAGACATCTGACCCTAGATATTATATCAAATCCTGGCAAACGTGGGTAACTGAAGCACAAATCAGATCTTCTCCTTCCCCATGGCTGGAAAGCTTGCTGTTGGCATGGAGTCATACCTTCAGTGTAGGAGAAACCTTCATGGCCCCTGAGGCCAAGCCTAAACTTGAGTGCCTCCTTGGGTACAAACTCGCATTGGGACCATCAGCATGGGCCCCATGTCGAAGTAAGGTCTCTCAGGGCCTGGACCAAGAGCCCGCATATGGCGCTTGCCAAGCCCCTATGATCCCAATCTTCACAAGAGCTCGAGTATTCCATTTGCTCGAACCCAGGACTGTGATCTGGAGTCCCTCTCCTGGAAGAACACCTGAGCCAGACAGCAGGACTCCACCCTTCCCACAAAATGTCCCCAAAATCTTAAGAGCTGGACCAACTCCTCAGAGAGGGAGACTCTTCCATAGCCCCTGAGGTCACCCCTACATTCCACGGCTATGGGAGACAAAACATCCAAAGACAAAAGCTTGCGTGACTGCCTCCCATTTGCCCTTCTTTCATAAGCTGAGGATCTCCTCTCACGGTCTGTGGGTCCATCCTGCCATGCTCTCGGCTCCGCACCCAAGCCGAGTTTGTGTTTTCAGACTTCTGTGCCCACAGCCCGGACCCACACACCCTCCAGGCTAGGGCCTATGGAGACACACTGAAGGACTGTGCCAGTCCTCTCCAAGAAAACTGTACCCAATCCATTGGCCACAACCCTAGAGATTAGGAGAATCCAATAAGGTCTCCAAGGCCATGCCTCGGCCATGGACTAAGAGGGACACTCTGACACCAGCTGAGCAACTATCTCCACTTAGATACTCAGACAGTGTCCCCAGAGACAGAATATTGAAACGGACAGGCATCTAGGCTCTAATCTGAACCCTAGCTTTGGTTTCCAGGTGTCTCTACTCAGAGAACTGGTTTGAAGACCAGTATCTGGGGCTTTTCTGAGGCACCAAAGAGAACCTGTCTCATCTCCACATAGGGATCTCTTTTTAATTGGAGCAATATTACACCCTTCGGTTAGGCGAATACTTCATGGCCCCTGAGCTGCCAACATATTCCAAGGTCTCCATGCACACAAACCCACATTATGACCCATCCGCAGGAGAGTCCATTTCAATTCAGCACCTTAGTTAGCTCGCCCCAGAGCCAGTAGTTCAAACATGTCTTGTCACAAAGAGCCAATGGGAATGTGAGGTATGCTGTACAGGCATCCATCCTTCGAATCCTGCTCTCCAGTCTTTCCGTATGGGACATCCTGGAGCCATTCAACAGGACTCGACTGTCCAGCAGATGGAAAGCTTGTGGTATGGGTCAACGCACAAACTAGAGTTTGTGCTGGTGTCTAAGGTGCTGTGCAGGATTCTCCAATCTTGAGGGTTTGGCACAGGTCGAAGGGCATGGTTTCCTACTGGGGACAGGAGATATTCTATTGTGTGGCTCAGGGACCACATGTTGTATCCTAAGTTGGTATTTCAGAACAGGACCCTGAGGACAGATGCCTGAAAACCTAATCTAGTGTTCCAATGACGTCCTAGGAGCATGTCAGGTACAATCTTCTGACCCAGGAACATTGAAATGGCTGTCTGCTTGGATGTAGGTGATCAGGGCGTTTCAGACTGGCATTTGTGTCCAGTGCTGCCGACAATATTGGGTCGGGCTCAGGGCTCTTGCGTGTTTCTCCTAAACTGGAAGGTTTGGGCAGGTTTGACGGGCACAGTTTCCTTGGGGATGGCAGGCCTAGTCATGTGTTGTGGATCCAGAGACCCTGTCCTGGAGGGCATATGAGCCATGGTTTTGGGAGAGAAGTCTGCAAACACAAATGTGGGTTATGGTTAGTGGAAAGGTGATCACAGGCCCAATGAGTAGATCTGGAGTGCAGCTTGTCAGGAGTTGTAATTAGGGTGACTGGAAGGCAGTAGCACAGGCTTTTCTCTCTATATTGTGTGTCCAGGATGGCCTCGGAATGCAGGTATAGTCTCATGGGTCCATGGGAAACTTTTCCTCTCTATGGATCTGTGCAGCTCATAGTTTGGTGGCTTTTTTGGGGAAGGGAAGAGTGTTGTTTTCCATCTTATGGGTGCCCCAAAACAGGGATTCCAGATACAGGCTCTTTTTCTGGGCATCTGGGACTTCCCACCAAGGGTTAGGATTTGCACCTTGGGGTGTATGAGGCCTGCAATGCGGGATCATGATGGTGCAACTGAGAGGGATTGTTTGAAAGCTTGCTCAGGCTGAGTCTCACAATGCCTGTTTGCTCCCATGGCGGCCCTCAGGAGTGGGAGTGGTCTCATTGGTCATATATCTGGCTCCCTCTTAGAGAGTTGGACACCCAACCCAACAGCCAAATGTCCTGCCATGAGGAAGGATGAGTTCTCTTCTGTCAGGTTCCTCTGTGCTTCAGGTTGCCCCATTGGCAGGGTTTCCAGCAAGGTCTCGAGATAGGTGCCTGAATACCAAGGATGGGTGGAGATGACGTACTTGGGCCATAGCAATCCCAAATGCTAGATATGAGGCCTAAAACTCGGTCGGGGCTCAGGCTCTGTCAGACACAGCGCTAGTGGCCATGGCAGCCTTTATATCAGAGTAGATTCGAGGGCGGAGCAGATTGATCCTCATGTGGAGTTTCTTGGGAAGATTCCCAGGCATTTGTTCATTCAATAGGAAAGGCAGAATGCTGTGTTGTGGCTCCAGATTTCCCAATCACGAGAGCTTGGGGACCAGTCAGTTTTGGGTGGAATTGTAAACAAAAGCTATGGTTCAATTCAGTGCCAAGCAGAAGGCAGTTCCAATTTGTAGCAGTTTACTCGAGACATCCAGCACTGGAATAAGGGTGGATGTCAGATGCTTGCTCACACTAGAGTTTTTGTCTATGATGACCGACAAGTGGAGGGGTGTATAAAGAGGCCATGGAGGAGTTCACATGCTGAGGCCTGTGAACTGCTGCAAAAAGTAACATTTCTTTGTACAGAGTAGTTGAAGTCTGGTTTGTTTACTCTAGGTTTCCCCATGTGGAAAGTTTGTGAAGAAGAGCTCTCCGGCATGGATGCCAGGAAAGCACACCTCCATTGACAATTGCAGCTGAGGAACATGGCAGATTCGTTCTGGTGGCTCTGGGACAAAGTGCCAAGGCCTTGAGTTGACATGGGATCTCTTGCAGATGGGTCACAATGCTTGTTTGTTACCAGGGAGAACTTAGAATGTGCTGGTTGCTAAGGTGCCATGCAGGATTCTCCTACCCTGAGGGTTTGGCACAGGTCGAAGAGCATGGTATTCTTTTGGGGACAGGGGATGTTCTGTCGTGTGGCTCAGAGAAAACATGATGTGTCATAGATTGGTATTTTAGAACAGGCCCCTGAGGACAGATGCCTGAAAACCAAATGGGGTTCCATTGAGAGCCTAGGGGCATTTTAGGTTCAATCGTCTATCTCACGATCATTGACTTGGCTATTTCCCTGGATGTAGGTGATAAGGGTGTTTCAGACTGCGCATTTCCAACCCGACTGGCCGGCAATATTGGTGTGGGCTCAGGGGCCACACAGGTTTCTCCTAATCTGGAAGGTTTGGGCAAATCTGATATGCACAGTGTCCTTGGGGTTGGCAGCCGGGGTTCTGTGGTGTGGCTCCAGAAATCACATTCTGGTGGGCATGAGAGCCATGGTTTTGGGAGAGAAGTCTGCAAACACAAATACAAATTAGGGTGAGTGGCGAGGTGATCACAGGCCCAATGCGTAGACCTGGAGGGAAGCTCGTCATGAACTATAATTAGGGAGACTGGAAGGCAGTAGCACAGGCTTTTCTCTCTGGATTGTGTGTCCAGGATGGC
Source organism: Mustela nivalis (assembly GCF_964662115.1). Lineage (NCBI taxonomy): Eukaryota > Metazoa > Chordata > Mammalia > Carnivora > Mustelidae > Mustela > Mustela nivalis. The sequence continues at coordinate 616,123 of NW_028136538.1, forward strand.
CTTGGAATGCAGGTGTGGTCTCATGGGTCCATGGGAGTCTTTTCCTCTCTATGGATCCTGGTGGCTCTCCATAGTTTGGTGGCTTTTTCGGGGAAGGGGAGAGTGATGTTTTCCACCTTATGGGTGCCCCAAAACAGGGATTCCAGAGACGGGCTCTGGTTCATGGCATCTGGGACATCACAACAAGTGCTAGGATTTGGGCTTAGGGCATATTAGGCCTGCAATGCGGGTTCATGGTGGTGCAACAGAGAAGGATTGTTTGAAAGCATGCTCAGGCTGAGGGTCACAAGGCCTGTTTGCCTCCAGGGCATCCCTGAGGCGTTTGTGTGGTCTCACTGGACTTGTAAATGACTCCCCCTTTCAGGGTTGAACACCCATCCTAACAGCCAAGTTTCCTGATATGAAGAAGGAGGAGTTCTCTATTGTGCTTCAGGATGCCCCATTATCAGGGATTCCAGCAAAGGTCTGGGGACAGGTGCCTGAATACCAAGGATGGGTAGAGATGAAATACTTGAGCCATGGCATTCCCAAATACTAGATGTGGGGCTCAAACTCTGGTGACTGACACTAGGTCTGGGCTCAGGCTCTGTCAGACACAGCACTAGTGGCCAGGGCAACCTATAAATCAGGGTCCCTCCGATATAGGGCCGAGCAGATTGATCCTCATGTGGGGTTTCTGGCCAGACTCACCAGGCACTTGTTTCTATCGGGAAGGCAGAATGCTGTGTTGTGTCTCCATAATTCGCTATCAAGAAGGCTTGGGGACCAGTCGGGTGAGGAAGGAATTGTAAACACAAGCTACAGTTCAATTCACTGCCAAGCGGAAGGCAGTTCCTGTGTCCAGCAGCTTTTTCGAGATATCCAGCACCTTAGTAAGGGAGGACGTCGGATATTTGCTCACACTGGAGTTTGTGTCTATGATCACTGACAAATGTAGGGGTGGCGTCAAGAAGCCATGGAGGGATTTTCACGTTGAGACTCATGAGCTGCTCCAAATAGCAAGGTTTTGTTCTACTGGACAGGTGGAGTGTGGTTTATTTGCTCCAGGGTCCCCCATGTGGAAAGTTTGGGTAGCAGAGCTCTACCGCATGGATGCCTGGAATGTTCAACTTCATTGACCATTGCAACTGAAGAACATGGCAGCTTTATTCTGGTGTCTCTGTAGCAAAGTACCAAGTCCTTGATTTGACATGGAATCTCTTGAAGATGGGCCACACAGCTGGTTTGTTACCAGGTAGATCTTAGAATGTGCTGGTGGCTTAGTAGTTGTGCAGGAATCTACTACTCTGGGATTTTGCACAGATTGTAGGGCACGGTTTCCTTCTGGGGACAGGAGATGTTCTGTTGTGTGGCCCAGCCACCACATGTTGTATCATAATTTCGCATTCTAGAACAGGCCTCTGAGGACACATGTCTGAAAACCGAATCAATGGTTCCAATGACGTCCTAGGGGCATGTTAGGTTCATTATTCTGACTCAGGACCATTGACTTGGCTGTGTTCCTGGATGTAGGAGATCAGGGTATTTCAGACTGTGCATTTGGGTTCAGAGCGGCCGCCGAAATTGGGGTAGGCCCAGAGGCCTTGTAGGTTTCTCCTAATCTAGACAGTTTGGGCAACTGTGATGGAAACAGTTTCCTTGTGGATGGCAGGGACAGTCCTGCAGTGTGGATCCAGAGACCCCATCCTGGAGGGCATGTGTGCCATGGTTTTGGTAGATAAGTCTGCAAACACAAATTCGAATTAGGGTGAGTGGCGAGGTGATCACAGGCCCAATGCATATACCTTGAGAGCAGCTCATCTGGAACTGTAATTAGGGTGAATGGAAGGCAGTAGCACAGGCTTTTCTCTCCGGATTGTGTGTCCAGGATGGCCTCGGAATGCAGGTGTGTTCTCATGGGTCCATGGGAGACATTGCCTCTCTATGGATCCTGGTGGCTCCTCATAATTTGGTGACATTTTTGGGGAAGGGATGAGTGCTGTTTTCCATCTGAAGGGTGCACCAAAACAAAAATTCCAGAGATGGTCTCTGGGTCTGGGCACCTCGAAAATCCCACCAAGTTTTATGATTTGAACCTACAGGCATACCAGGCCTGAAATGAGGGATCATTGTGGTGAATCTGAGAGGGATTTTTTGAAAGCATGCTCAGGGTGAGGGTCACAATGCCTGTTTGTGCCAAGGGTAGTCCTCAGGAGTGTGTGTGGTGTCATTGATGTTGTAACTGGCTCCCCCTTTGAGGGTAGAACACCCATCCCAAAAGCCAGGTTTATTGCCATGGGGAAAGAAGAGTTCTCTATTGTGCTTCAAGTTCCCTAATTGGCAGGGATCCCTGCCAAGGTCTGGGGACAGGTGCCTGAATATCAAGGATGGGTAGAGATGACATACTTTGGCCATGGCAATCCCAAATGCTAGATATGGGGCCTGCTCTTTAGTGGCTGAAACTCAGTCGAGCTCAGGCTCTGTCAGACACGGCACTAGTGGCCATGGCAGCCTATAAATCGGTGTTGACTCGAGGGCCGACCTGATTGATCCTCATGTGGGTTTTCAGGGCAGACTCACCAGGCATTTCTTCATTCGATGGGGAAGGCAGAATGCTGCGTTGTGGCCCCAGATTTCCCTATCAAGAGGGCTTAGGGACCAGTCAGGTGAGGATGGAATTGTAAACACAAGCTATGGTTCAATTCAGTGCCAAGTGGAAGACAGTTCCAATGTACAGTGGTTTATTCAAGACATCCAGCACCGGGATAAGGGTGCATGTCAGATGTTTGCTTAGACTGGAGTTTGTGTCTATGATGACCGACCAATGGAGTGGTGGCATCAAGAGGCCATGGAGCAGTTTACACGCTGAGGCCTGTGAGTTGATCCAAACATAAGGTTTCCTTCTACTGGACAGGGGAGGTCTGGTTTGTTTACACCAGGTTCCCCCATGTGCAAAGTTTGGGTAGCATAGTAGTCGCACGTGGATACTGGAAAGCACACCTACATTGACCATTGCACCTAAGGAACATGGCAGGTTCTTTCTGGTTGCTCTAGGGCAAAGTACCAAGGCCTGGATTCTAATAAAGTTGGGTCACAATGCAGTTTTGTTACCACGAAAATCTTACTATGTGCTGGTGGCTAAGGGGCCATGTATGATTAGTCTATCCTGATGGTTTGACACCGGTCGAAGAACATGGTTTCTTTCTGGGTATCGGAGATGTTCTGTTGTGGGGCTCACGGACCAAATGTTGTATCATAAGTTGGTATTCCAGAACAGGCCTCTGAGGACAGATGCCTAAAAACTTCATCTAGGGTTCCAATGAAGTCCAAGGGGAATTTCAGGTTGAATCATCAGACTCAGAAACATTGACTTCGGTGTCTGCCTATATGTAGGCAACCAGGGTGTTTCTGACTGTGCCTTTGTGTACAGAGTGGCCTCCAATATTGGGGTGGGCTCTGGGGCCTTGCAGGTTTCTCCTAATCTTGAAGGTTTAGGCAAATTTGTGGGCACGGTTTCCTTGGGGGTGGCAGGCACAGTCCTGTGGTGTGGCTCCAGAGACTCCATCGTGGAGGGCATGTAAGCCATGGTTTTGGGAGAGAAGTCTGCAATCACAAACTCGGATTAGGTTGAGTTGCGAGGTGATCGTAGGCCCAATGCATAGACCTGGAGGGCAGATCGTCAGGAACTGTAAATCACGTACCTCGAAGGCACTAGCACTGGCTTTTGTATCTGGATTGTGTGTCCATGATAGCCTTGGAATGCAGGTGTGTTCTAATGTTTCCATGAGAGTATTTTCCTCTCTACGGATCCTGGAAGCTCCCAATAGTATGGTGGCTTTCTCGTTTGAATGGAAGAGTGCTGTTTTCAATCTTAGATGTTCCCCAAAAAGGGATTCCAGAGAAGGGCTGTGAGTCTGGGTGCTTGGAAAATCCCACCAGGACTAGGATTTGGGCCTAGGGGAGTACCAGGCCTACAATGTGTGACTTGGAGGTACAACTGAGAGCGTTTGTTTGAAAGCATGCTAGTCTGAGTGTCACAATGCCTGATGTGATTAGGGCAGCCCTTATGAGTGGGAGTTGTCTCCTTGGCCATGCAGCTGGCTACCACTTTAATGTAGGACACCCATCCCAACTACCAGGATTCCTGCCATGGAAAAGGAAGAATTCTCTATTGTGCCTCAGGTTCCCCCATTAGCAGGTATTCTAGCAAATGTCTGGGGACAGATGCCTGAATACCAAGGATGGGTAGAGATGAGGGACCTGAGACATGGCCAGTCTCACATGCCTGACTCTCTGAGTAGCTGACATGAATTGAGCACTCAGGCTCTGTCAGAAACAGAACTAGTGGTCAGGGCTGAGTATGAATCAGGGATCCCTCAAGGGCTGAGCAGATTGATCCTCATGCAGAGTTTCTGTGCAGAATCACCATGCCCTTCTTCTTTCTAAGGGGAAGGCAAAAAGCTGCGTTGTGGCCCCAGAATTCCCTATCAAGCGGGCTTGGGGACCAGTAGGGTGAGGATGGAATTGTAAACTCAAGCTAAGGTTCAATTCAGTGCCAAGCAAAAGGCAGTTCCATTGTGCAGTGTCTGATTCCAGATATCCAGCACCTGAGTAAAGGTGAAAGTCAGACATTTCCTCATGCTGGAGTTTATGTCTATGATGACCGATGAATGGAGGGGTGGCGTCAAGAGGCCATGGAGGATTTCACATGCTGGGGCTTGTGAGATGCTTCAAACAGCAAAGTTTCCTTCTACCACACAGGGGGAGACAGGTTTATTTGCTCCAGGGTCCCCCATGTGGAAAGTTTGGGTAGCAGAGCACTCCCACGTGGATGCCTGAAAAGCACACCTCCATTAAAATTGCAGCTGAGAAACATGGCCAATTCGTTCTGGTGGCTCTTGGGCGAATTACCAAGGCCTGGAGTTGACATGAAGTCTCATGAAGATGGGTCATAATGCAGGTTTGTTACCATGGAGACCTTAGAGTGTGCTGGTGGCTAAGGGACCATGTAGGATTCATCTACCCTGAGGGTTTGACACTGGTCAAAGGGCACGGTTTCCTTCTCGGACCAGAGATGTTCTGATGTGGGGCTAACGGACCAAATGTATCATAATTTGGTATTGCAGAACAGGCCTCTGAGGATAGATGCCTGAAAATTTAATCTAGGGTTCCAATAAAATCCTAACGGAATGTCAGGTTCAATCCTCTGACTCAGTATCATTGACTTCAAAGTCTGCCTAGATGTAGGTGATCAGGGTGTTCCAGACTGTGCATTTGTGTACAGAGTGGCAACCAGTATTGGGGTGGGCTCAGGGGCCTTGCAGGTTTCTCCTAATCTGGAAAGATAGGGCAATTTGATGGGCACAGTTTCCTTGGCAATGGTGGGCACAGTCCCGTGGTGTGGCTCCAAAGACCCCATGCTGGAGGGCATGAGAGCCATGGTTTTCGGAGGGAAGTCTGCAAACACAAATGCGGGTTAGGTTTAGTGGCGAAGTGATTGTAGGCCCAATGCATACTCCTGGAGGGAAGCTCCGTGTGAAATGTAAATCGCATGCCTCAAAGGAGGTAGCACAGTCTTTTTTATCTGGATTGTGTATCCATGATGGACTAAGAATGCAGGTGTGGTCTCAGGTGTCCATGGGTGATATTTCCTCTCAAGTATCCTGGCGGCTCCTTATAATGTGGTGGCTTTCTCAGAGAGGAAAGAGTTCTGTTTTCCATATTAAGGGTGTCCCATAACAGGGATTGCAGAGAAGTGCTCTGGCTCTGGGCACCTGGAAATACCCACCAAGGGTTATGATTTGGGCATAGGGGCTTACCAGGCCTCCAATGCAAGTCCTGGAGATACAACTGAGAGCGTTTGTTTGAAAGCATGCTCAGGTTGAGGGTCACTATGCAAGCTTTTGCATAGGGTGGCCCTCAGGAATGGGGGTGGTCTCAATGGCCATTCAGTAGGCTAACACTCTGAGTGTTGGACACCCTTCCGAACTTACAGGAATCCTGCCATGGGGAATGAGGATTTCTCTATTGTGATTCAGGTTCCCTCATTGGTAGGGATTCCAGGGAAGGTCTGGGGACACATGCCTGAATACCAAGGATGGGTAAAGATGAGGGCTCTGTTCCGTGGCCAGTCTAACATGCGGGATATGGGCCCCGCCTTCTAGGTGGCTGACACGAGGTCGGGGCTTAGGCTCTGTCAGACACAACACTAGGGGCCAGGGCTGTCTATAATTCAGGGTTCCCTCAAGGGACAAGTAGATTGATCATAATGTGGAGTTTCTGGGCAGACTCACCAGGCCCTTCTTCTTTCTATTGGGAAGGTAGAATGCTGTGTTGTGGCTGCAGAATTCCCTATCATGAGGGCTTGTGGACCAGTAGGGTGAGGATGGAATTGTAAACCCAAGCTATGAATAAATTCAGTGACAAGCGAATGGCATTTCCAGTGTGCAGCGGCTGATTCGAATATCCAGCACCTGAGTAAGCGCAGACGTCAGATGTTTGCTCAAGCTGGAGTTTGTGTCTATAATGACCGACAAATGGAGAGGAGTTGAAAAGAGGTCATAGAGGATTTCCCACACTTGAGCTTGTGAGATGCTCCAAACAGCCAGGTTTCCTTCTACAGGACAGGGCAGTCAGATTTGTTTGCTCGAGAGTCCCCCATGTGGAAAGTTTGGGTAGCAGAGCACTCCCACATGGATGCCTGGAAAGCACACTTCCACTGAACATTGCAGCTGAGGAACATGACAGGTTCTTTCTGAAGGCTCTGGGGTGAAGTACCAAGGCCTGTAGTTGACATGGAATCTCATGAAGATGGCTCACAATGCTGGCTTGTTACCAGTGAGATCTTAGAATCTGCTGGTGGCTACGGGCCAAGTAGGATTCATCTACCCTGAGGGTTTGACACAGTTCCAAGAGCACGGCTTCCATCTAGAGAAAGGAGATGTTCTGTTGTGGGGATCAGGGACCATATGTTGTATCTTAAGTTGGTACTCCAGAACAGGTCTCTGATTATAGATGCCTGAAAACCTAATCAGGGGTTACAATGAGGTCATAGGAGCATGTCAGGTTCAATCTTCTGACTGAGAAACACTGACTTGGGTATCTGCCTGGATTCAGGTGATCAGCGTATTTCAGACTGCACATTTGTGTCCATAGGGGCCTCCAGTATTGGGGTGGGCTCAGGGGCCTTGCAGGTTTCTCCTTATCTCGAAGTTTTAGGCAAATGTGACGGACACATTTTCCTTGGGGATGGCAGGCACAGTCCTTTGGTGTGGCTCCAGAGACCCCATCCTGGAGGAAATATGAGCCATGGTTTCGGGATAGAAGTCTGTAAGCACAAACTCGGGTTAAAGTTAGCGGTGAGGTGATCGCAGGCCCAATGCATAGACCTGGAGGGCAGCTCGTCTGGAACTATAAATTAGTTGCCTTGAAGGTGGTAGCACAGGCTTGTGTATCTGGCTTTTGTGTCCAGGATGGCCTCGGAATACAGGTGTGGTCTCATGGATCCATGGGAGATTTTTCCTCTCAAGGATCCTAGCGGCTCCCTATACTATGGTGGCTTTCTTGGCGAAGGGGAGAGTGCTATTTTCCATCTTAGGGGTGTCCCAAAACAGGGATTCCAGAGACAGGCTGTGTTTCTGGGCCCCTGAAAAATCCCACCAGGTGTTATGATTTGTGCTTAGGGGCATATCAGGCCTGCAAATTTGGATTCTGGAATGCAACTGAGAGTGTTTGTTTGAAAGCATGCTCATGTTGGGGGTCACAATGCCTGCTTGTGTCCAGGGCGGCCCTCATGAGTGGGCGGGTTATCATTGGCCATTCAGCTGGCTACCACTCTGAGGTCTGGAAACCCATCCCAAGAGCCATCATTCATGCCATGGGGAAGGAGGATTTCCCTATTGTGCTTCTGGTTCCCCCATTGGCAGGGATTTCAGCAAATGTCTGGGGACAGATGCCTGAATCAAGAATGGGTAGAGATGACAGCCCTGGGACATGGCTGGTCTCACTATAAATGGGGTTCACTCGAGGGTCGAGTAGATTTATCCTCATGTAGGGTTTCTGGGCAGTCTCTCCAGGCTGTTTTTTCTTGCTATGGGGAAGGCAGAATGCTGTGTTGTGGCTTCAGAATTCCCTATCAAGAGAGCTTACTGAACACCAGGGTGAGGATGGAATTGCAAACCCAAGCTACTTTTTTTTTTTCAAGATTTTATTTATTTGTCAGAGAGCGAGCGAGAGCAAGCACAGGCAGACAGAGTGGAAGGCAGAGTCAGACGGAGATGCAGGCTCCCTGCGGAGCAAGGAGCCTGATGTGGGACTCGATCCCAGGACGCTGGGATCATGACCTGAGCCGAAGGCAGCTGTTTAACCAACTGAGCCACCCAGGAGTCCCGCCAAGCTACTTTTAAATTCAGTGCCAAGCATAAGGCAATTCCAGTGTGTAGCAGCTGATTCAAATATCCAGCACTTGAATAAGTGCAGATGTCAGTTGATTGCTCACGCTGGAGTTAGTGTCTATGATGACCAACAAATGGATGGGTGGCCTCAAGAGGCCATGGAGGATTACCCACCCTCAGCCTTGAGATACTCCATACAGCAAAGATTCCTTTTACCGTACAGGGGAGTCTGGTTTGTTTCCTCCAGGGTTCCCCATGTGGAAAGTTGGTATCAGAGCACTCCTGCTGGATGCCTGGAAAGTACACCTACATTGACCATGGCAGCAGAGGAACATGGCAGTTTCATTCTGGTGGCTCTGGGCCGAAGTACCAAGGGCTGGAGTTGTCATGGAGTCTCATGAAGATGGGTCACAATGCTGGTATGTTGTCAGGGAGATCATAGAATGTGCTGGTTGTCAGGGGGCCTTGAAGGATTCATCTACCCAGAGTGTTTGACACAGGTCCAGAGCACAGCTTTCTTCTAAGGACAGGAGATGTTCTTTTGTGTGGCTCAGTGACCATATTGTATCATACATTGATATTCAGAACAGCCTTCTGAGTACAGATACCTGAAAACCTATTCTAGTGTTCCAGTGAATCCTAGGAGCATGTCAGGTTCAATCTTCTGTCTGAGGACCATTGACTTGGATATCAGCCTGGATGTAGGTGATATGGTGTGTCAGACTGTGCATTTGCGTCCAGAGTGGCCTCCAATATTGGGCTGGGCTTAGGGGCCTTGCAGGTTTCTCCTAATCTAGAGGGTTTGTTTAATAGTGACAATCACAGTTTCCTTTGGGAAGACAGGTACAATCCCGTGGTGTGGCTCCAGTTATCACAAACTGGAGGGCATGTGAGCCATGGTTTTGGGAGGGAAGTCTGAAAACACAAACTTGGGTTAGGGTTAGTGGCAAGGTTATCACAGGCCCAATGCATAGACATGGATGGCAGCTCTTCAGGAACTGTTAATCGGGTGACTCAAAGGCAGAATCACAGGCTTTTTTCTCTGTATTGTGTGCAGGATGGCCTCAGAATGCAGTTGTGGCCTCATGGGTCCATGGGAGATTTTTCCTCTCTAAGGATCCTGGTGGCTCCCAATAGTTGGTGGCTTTTTCGGGGAAGGGAAGAGTGCTGTTTTTCATGTTAGGGGTGCCCCAAAATATGGATTCCAGAGACGGACTCTGGGTTTGGTCCCCTGGAAAATCCCACCAAGTGTTAGGATTTGGGCCTAGTGGCTTACCAGGCCTGCATGCAGGATCCTGGAGGTGCAACTGAGAGGTCTTGTTTGAAATCATTCTCAGGCTGAGGGTCACAATACTTGCTTATGCCCAGGTGGCCCTCATGAGTGGGCGTGGTCACATTGGCCATGCAGCTGGCTCCCACTTTGAGGGTTGGAAAACCATCCCAACAGCCAGAATCCTGCCATGGGGAAAGAGGAGTTCTCTATAGTGCTTCAGGTTCCCCCATTAGCGGGGATTCCAGCAAAGGTCTGGGGACAGAGGCCTGAATACCAAGGATGGGTAAAGATGATAGACATGGGCCATGGCCAGTATCAAATCGTGGATATTGGCCCCGATCACTGGGTGGCTGACACTAGGTCTTGGCTCAGGCTCTGTCAGACACAGCACTAGTGCCCAGGGCAGCCTATAAATTGGGGTTCCTCAAGTGCCGAGCAGATTGATCCTCATGTATGGTTTCTGGGCAGACTCACCAGGCCCTTCTTGTTTGTAAGGGGAAGGCAGAATGCTGCTTTGTGGCTCTAGAATTCACTATCAAGAGGGCTTGTGGACCAGGAGGCTGAGGATGGAATTGTAAACCTAAGCTATGGTTACATTCTGTATCAAGCAAAAGGAATTTCCAGTGTGCAATGTTTGAATCCAATATTCAGCACTTGAGTGAGGGTGGATGTCAGATATTTGCTCATGCTGGAGTTTGTGTCTATGATGACACAAAAATGGAGGGGTGGCGTCAAGAGGTTATGGAGGATTTCCCAATCTGGTGTTTTTGAGATGCTCCAAACAGCAAGGTTTCCTTCTACCAGACAGGGGCAGTCTGATTTGTTTCCTCCATGGTTCCCCATGTCGAAAGATCGGATAACATAGATCTCCCACATGGGTGACTGGAAAGCACACCTTCATTGACCATGACAGCGAAGGAACATGGCATCTGGTGGCTTTGAGGCGAAGAAATAAAGACTGGATTGGACATGGAACCTCATGAAGATGGGTCAAAATGTTGGTTTGTTACCAGGGAGATCTTAGAATGTGCTGGTGGTTAATGGGCCATGCAGGATTCATCTAGCCTGAGGATTTGACACAGGCCCAAGAGCCCGGATTGCTTCTGGGGGCAGGAGATATTCTGTTGTGGGGCTCAGCGGCCATATGTTGTATCATAAATTGGTAATCCAGAACAGGTCTCTGAGGACAGAAGCCTGAAAACCTAATAAAGGGTTTGAATGAGGCCCTAGGGGAATGTCATTCAATCTTCTGACTCAGGATCATTGACTCTGGTGTCTGACTGAATGCAGGTGATGAGGGTGTTTCAGACTGTGCATTTGTGTCCAGAGTGGCATCCAATACTAGGGTTGGCTCATGTTTCTTGCAGGTTTCTCCTTATATGGGGTTTTTGGACAACTGTGATGGGCAGTTTCCTTGGGGATTGCAGGAACTGTCCTGTGGTGTGACTCCAGAGACCCCATCCTGGAGGACATGTGCGCCATGATTTTGAGAGAGAAGTCTGCAAACACAAACTTAGGTTAGGGTTAGTGGCAAGGTGATCATAGTCCCAATCCATAGACCAGGAGGGCAGCAAGTCTGGAACTGTAAATCACGTAACTCAAAGGTGGTAGCACAGGTAATTGTATCTGGATTTAATTTCCAGAATGGCCTTTATTGCAGGTGTTGTCTCAAGGGTCCATGGGAGATTTCTCCTCTCAAGGATCCTGGCGGTTCTCAATAGTTTGTTGGATTTCTCTGGGAAGGGATGAGTACTGTTTTCCAGCTTAGGTGTGCCCCAAAACAGGCATTCCAGAGATGAGCTCTGGGTCTAAGTGCTTGGAAAATCCCACCAAGGGTTAATATTTAGGCCTAGGGCCATACCAGGCCTGCAATGAGGGATCCTGGAGGTGCAACTGAGAGCGTTTGTTTGAAAGTATGGTCAAGCTGAGGGTCCCAATGCCTGCTTGTGCCCCGGAGGCCATCAGGATTGGGCGATGTCTACTCAGCCATGCAGCCAGTTCCCATTCCTAGGGTTGGACACCCATCCAAAAGCCAGGATTCCTGCCATGGCGAAGGATGAATTCTCTATTGTGCTTCAGGTCCCCCCATTGGTAGGGATTCCAGCTAAGATCTAGGGGACAGATGCCTGAATACCAAGGATGGGTAGTAATGACAGCCCTGGGCCATGGCCGGTCTCACATGGTTAATGTGGGCCCCACCCTCTGGGTTGCTGACATGAGGTAGGGGCTCAGGCTCTGTCAGACACAGCACTAGTGGCTAGGGCAAACTATAAATAGGGGTTCCCTCCTGGGCTGAGTATATTGATCTTAATGTGCAGTTTATGGGCAGACTCACCAGGTCCTTCTATCTATGAAGAAGGCAGAATGTTGCGTTGTGGCTCCAGAATTCCCTATCAAGAGATATGGCAGACCAGTAGGGTGAGGATGAAATTGTAGTCTGAAGCTAGGCTTAAATTCATTGCAAAGCGAAAGGCAGTTCCAGTGTGCAGCAGCTGATTCCAATATCAGCGCCTGAATATGGGCGGATGTCAGATGTTTGCTCAGGCTGGAGTTTGTGTCTATGATGACCAACAAATGGAGAGGTGGCGTCAAGAGGCCATGGAGGATTTCCCACCCTGGGGCTCAGGGGCCATAATTTGTATCATAAGTTGGTATTCCAGAAGAGGCCTCTGAGGACAGGTGCCTGAAAAGTTAATCCCTCTTCCAATGAGGTCCTAGGGCCATGTCAGGTTCAATTATCTGACTCAGGACCATTGATTTGGGTGTCTGCCTGGATGGAGGTGATCAGGGTGTTTCAGACTGTGCATTTGCATCCAGAGCAGCCTCCAATATTGGGATGTGCTCAGGAGCCTTCCAGGTTTCTCCTAATCAGGAGGGTTTGGGCAACTGTGATGGGCCCAGTTTCCTTGGGGATGGCAAGCACAGTCTTGTGGTGTGACTCTAGGGGCCCCATCCTGGAGGACATGTGAGCAATGGTTTTTAGAGAGAGATCTTCAAACACAAACTCGGGATAAGGTTAATGGAGAGGTGTTCACAGCCCCAATCCAAAGATCTGGAGGGCAGCACGTCAGGAACTGTAAATCAGGTGACTCGAAGCCAGTAGCACAGTCTCTTGTATCTGGATAGCATATCCACGCTGGCCTCGGAATACAGGTGTGGACTCATGGGACCATGGGAGATTCTTCTTCTCAAGGATCCGGCGGGATCCCATTAGTTTGGTGGCTTTCTCAGGGAAGTGAAGAGTGCTGTTGTCCATCTTAGGGGTGCCTCAAAACAGGGATTCCAGTGACGGGCTCTGGGTATGTGCACATGGAACATCCCACGATGTGTTAGGATTTGGGCTTAAGGGCATATCAGGCCTGCAATGAAGGATCCTGGAGGTGCAACTAAGAGCATTTTTTTGAAGGCTTGATCAAGCTGAGGGTTACAATGGCTACTTGTGCCCAGGGCAGCCCTCATGAGTGGGCATTGTCTCCTTGGCCATGCAGCTGGCTCCCACTTTGAGGTTTGGACACCCATATCAACAGCCAGGATTCCTACCATGGGGAAGGAGGAGTTCTCTATTGTGCTTTAGGTTACCCCATTGGTAGGGATTACATAAAAGGTCTGGGGACAGGTGCCTGAATACCAAGGATGGGTAGAGATGAAGTAATTGGGCCCTGGCCAATCTCACATGCTGGATATGGGCTCATATCTCTGGGTGCCTGAAACTAGGTCTTGGCTCAGGCTCTGTCAGACACAGTACTAGTACTAGTACTAGTACTAGTGCCCAGGACAGCCTATAAATCAAGGTTCCATCGAGTGCCAAGTAGATTGAACCTCATGTGGAGTTTCTGGGAAGATTCACCAGGCCCTATTTCTTTCTAGTGGGAATGCAGAATGTTGCCTTGTGGCTCCAAATTCCCTCTCTAGAGGGCTTGCAGACCAGGAGGCTGAGGATGGAATTCTAAACCCAAGCTATTGTTAAATTCAGTGTCAAGTGAAACGCAGTTCCAGTGTGCAGTAGTGGAAAAGAAAATGCAGAATCTAAATAACGGCAGATTTCAGATGTTTTCTCATGCTGGAGTTTTTGTCTATGATGACTGACAAATGGAGGGGTTGTGTCAAGGGCCATGAAGGATTTCTCCTGCTGGTGCTTCTGAGATGCTCCAAACAGAGGGTTCCCTTCTACTGGTCAGTGGCAGTCTGGTTTGTTTGCTCCATGGTCCCACATGTGGAAAGAATAAGTAGAAGAGCACTCCCACATGGATGCCTGGAAAGCACACCTCCACTGACCATATCAGGTGAGGAACATGGCAGGTTCATTCTGGTGGCTCTGGGGCGAATTACCAAGGACTTGAAGTGACATGGAATCTCATGAAGATGGATCACAATGCTGTTTGTTTGTTACCAGAGAGATCTTAGAATGTGCTGGGGGCTAAGGGGCTGTGCATAATTCATATACCCCGACCCTTGACACAAGTTGAAGAGCACGAATTCCATCTGGGGACAGGAGATATTCTATTGTGGGGTTCAGGGACCAATATTCTGACTCAGGACCATTGACTTGGGTGTCTTCCTGGATGGAGGTGATCAGGGTGTTGTACACTGTGCATTTGTGTCCAGAGTGGCCTCCAATATTGGACTGGGCTTAGGGGACTTGCAGGTCTCTCCTAATCTGGAGGGTTTGGGCAACTGTGATGGACACAGTTTCATTGGGGATAGCAGGATCTTTCCTGTGGTGTGGCTACAGAGACCCATCATAGAGGGCATGTGAGCCATGGTTTTGGGAAAGAAGTCTGCAAACACAAACTTGGGGTAGGGTTAATGGCGAGGTGATCACAGGCCCAATGCGTAGATCTGTAGGGCAGCTCGTCTGGAACTGTAAACCAGGTGATTCGAAGGTGGTAGCACAGTCTCTTGTATCTGGATTGTGTGTCCCGGATGGCCTCGGAATGAAGGTGTGGTCTTATGGAGCCCTGGGAGATTTTTCCTCTCTACGCATCCTGGCAGCTCCTAATAGTTTTCTCAGGGGAGGGAAGAGTGCTGTTTTCCATCATAGGGGTGCTTCAAAACAGAGATTCCAGAGACGGGCTCTGGTTATGTTGGCATGGAAAATCCCACGAAGTGTTAGGATTTGGTCCTAAGGGCATACCAGGCCTGCGATGCGGGACCCTGCAGAAACAACTGAGAGCATTTGTTTGAATGCATGCTAAGGTTGAGGGACACAATGCCTGCTTTGGCCCAGGCGGCCCTTATGATTGGGCGTTGTCTCATTGGCCATGCACCTGGTTCTAATTCTGAGGGTTGGGCACCCAAAGCAACAGCCAGGCTTCCTGCCATAGGGAAGGAGGAGTTCTCAATTGTGCTTCAGGTTCCCCCACTGGTAGGGATTCCAGCAAAGGTCTGGGATAGTTGCCGGAATACCAAGGATGGGTAGAGATGACTGGGCCATGGCCAGTCCCACATGCTGGATAAGGGCCCCACACTCTGGGTGGCTGACACGAGGTTGGGGCTCAGGCTCTCTCAGACACAGCGCTAGTGGCCAGCGCAAAGTATAAATCGGGGTTCCCTCGAGGGCCAAGTAGATTGATCTTCATGGGGAGTTTCTGGGCAGACTCACCAGGCCCTTCTTCTTTCTATGGGGAAGGCAGAATGTTGCGTTTTGTCTCCCTAATTCCCTCTCAAGAGGACTTGCAGTCCAGTAGGGTGAGGATGGAATTGTAAAACCAAACTATGCAAGAATACAGTGTCAAGTGAAAGGTATTTCCAGAGTGCGTGACTGATTCGAATATCCAGCACCTGAGTAAGAGCAGATGTCAGATGTTTGCTCATGCTGGAATTTGTGTCTATGATGACTAACAAATGGAGGGTTGGCATCAAGAGAATGTGGAGGACTTCCCAGGCTGGGGCTTGTGAGATGCTCCAAACAACCAAGGTTTCCTTCAACCTGACAGGAGCAGTCTTATTTGTTTGCTCTAGGGTTCCCTATGTGGAATTTTTGTGTAGCAGAGAACTACCTCTTGGATGCCTAGAAAGCACACGTCCATTGACCTTTGTACCTGAGGAACATGGCAGATTCGTTTCATGGCTCTTGGGCAAAGTACCAACACCTTGAGTTGGCATCAAGTCTCAGGAAGTTGGGTCACAATGCTGGTTTGTTACCAGGGAGATCATAGAAGGTGCTGGGGCTAATGGGTCATGCAGGATCCATCTACCCTGAAAGTTGGACATAGATCCAAGAGCACATTTTCCTTCTGGAGACAGGAGATGTTCTGTTGTGGGAATCAGGGACCACATGTTGTATCATAACTTGGTATTCCAGAACAGGACTCTGAGAACAGATGTCTGAAGACCCAATCTAGGGTTCCAGTGAAGTCCTAGGGGCATGTCAGGTTCAATCATCTGACTCAGAACCATTGACTTGGCTTTCTGCCTTGATGGAGGTGCTCAGGGTGTTTCAGACTGCACGTTTGCATCCAGAGCAACCTCCAATATTGGGGTGGGTTCAGGGGCCTGGCAGGTTTCTCCTAATCTGGAGGGTTTGGACAACCTGATGGGCACAGTTTTCTTGGGGATGGCAGGAACTTTCCTGTGATGTGGCTTGAGGGACCACATCTTGGTGGGCATGTAAGCCATGGTTTTGGGAGAGAAGTCGGCAAACACAAACTGGGGTTAGGGTTAGTGTCGAGATGATCACAGGCCCAATGCATAGACATGGAGGGCAGCTCGTCAGGAAATGTAAATAGGATGACTCGAAGGCGGTAGCAAAGACTTTTCTCTCTGGATTGTGTGGACAGGATGGCCTCGGAATGCAGGTTTGTTTTCATGGGTCCATGGGAGATTTTTTCTCTCTAAGGATCCTGGCGGCTCCCAATAGTTTGGTGCCTTTCTCAGGGAAGGGAAGAGTGCTGTTTTCCATCTTAATGGTGCCCCAAACAGGGATTCTGAGACGGACTCTGGGTCTGGGCACCTGGAAAATCCCACCAAGGGTTAGGATTTGGGCCTAGGGGCATACCAGGCCTGCAATGCTGGTACTGGAGGAGCTACTGAGAGTGTTTGTTGGAAAACATGCTCAGGCTGAGGATCACCATGCCTGCCTGTGCCCATGTCGGCCCTCAGGAGTGGGCATGGTCTCCTTGGCCATGCAGCTGTCTCCCACGCTGAGGGTTGGACAACCAATATTCCTGCCATGGGGAAGGAGGTGTTCTCTATTGTGTTTCAGGTTCGCCATTGGCAGGAATTCCAGCAAAGTTTGGGGGACAGATGACTGGATACCAAGGATGGGTACAGATGATGGCCCAGGGCCATGACCGATCTCTCATGCTAAATATGGGCCCTCAACTCTGGGTGGCTGACACGAGGTCGGGGCTTAGACTCTGTCAGACACAGCACTAGTGGTCAGGGAAATCTATTAATCAGGGTTGCCTCGTGGTCTGAGTAGATTGATCCTCATGTGAGGTTTCTGGGCAGACTCAACAGGTCCTTCTTCTTTCTATGTGGAAGGCAGAATACTGCGTTGTGGCTCCAGAATTCCCTATCAAGAGATATTTTGGACCAGTGTGGTGAGGATAGAATAGTAATAAAAAGCTATGGTTAAGTTCAGTGAAAAGCAAAAGGCAGTTCCAGTGTGCAGCTGCCGTTTCGAATATCCAGCACCTGAGTAAGGGTGGATGTCAGATGTTTGCTCACACTGGAGTTTGTGTCTGTGATTACCCACAAATGGAAGGGTGGCGTCAAGAGGCCATGGAGGATTTCCCATGCTGGGGCTTGTGAGATGCTCCAAATAGCAAAGTTTCTTTCTACCGGACAGGAGAAGTCTGGTTTGTTTTCTCTGGTTTCTCCATGTGGAAAGTTTTGTAGCAGAGAACCCCACAGGGATGCCTGGAAATCACCCCTCAATTGACCATTGCACCTGAGGAACATGGCAGGTGCATTCTGGTGGCTCTGGGGCAATATATCGAGACCTTAAGTTGACATGGAGTCTCATGAAGATGGGGCACAATGATGGTTTGTTACCAGGAATATCAGAATGTGCTGGTTGCTAAGGGGCCATTCAGGATCCAAATACCCTAAGGGTATGACACAATTCCAGGAGCATGGCTTCCTTTTTGGGGAGGATATATTCTGTTCTGTGGCTCAGGGACTATATATTTTATCATAAGTTGATATTCCAGAGCAGGCCTCTGAGGACAGATACCTGTAAACCTAATCTAGTGTGCCAATGAAGTCCTCGGGGCATGTCAGGTTCAATCTTCTGACTCAGGAGCATTGACTTGGGTGTCTGCCTGTATGGAGGTGATCAGGGTGTCTCAGACTGTGCATTTGTGCCCAGAGCGGCCTACATTATTTGGCTGCGCTCAGGGGCCTTGCAGGTTTCTCCTAATCTAAAGGTATCGGGCAAAAGTGATGGGCACAGTTTCCTTGAGGATCTCATGCACAGTCTTGTGGTGTGGCTTCAGATGCCAGAACCTGGAGGTCATGTGAGCCATGGTTTTAGGAAGGAAGTCTGCAAACACAAACTCAGTTTAGGTTAATGGCAAGGTGATTGCAGGCCCAATGCATAGACCTGGAAGGCAGCTCGTCAGGAACTGTAAATCCGATGACTCAAAGGTGATAGCACATGATATGTATCTGGATTGTATGTCCAGGATGGCCTCGGAATGCAGGTGTGTTCTCATGGGTCTATGGCAGATTTTTCCACTCAAGGATCCTGGTGGCTACCAAGAGTTTGGTGACTATCTCGGGGAAGGGAAGAGTGCTGTTTTCCATCTTAAGGGTCCCCCAAAATAGGGATTCCAGAGATGGGCTCTGTGTCTGGGCCCCTGTAAAATCCCACCAGGGTTAGGATTTGGGCCTAGGTGTGTACTAGGCCTGCAATTCGGGGTCCCAGAGATGCAATTGAGAGCGTTTGGTTGAAAGCATGCTCAGGCTGAGGTCACAATGCCTGCTTGTGCCCGGGTAAGCCATCATGAGTGCACATGGTCTCCTTGGCCATGGAGCTGCCTTCCACTTTGAGGGTTGAGCAACTATCCCAACTGTCAGAATACCTTCCATGGGGAAGGAGGAGTTCTCTATTGTGCTTCAGGTTCCCCCAATGGCAAGGATTTCAGCAAAGGTGTGGGTACAGATGCCTGAATACCAAGAATAGAAGAGAAGACAGACTTGGGCCATAGCTGGTCTCACATGCTGTATATGGGCCCTGATCTCTCAGTGGCTGACACTAGGTCCTGGCTCCGGCTATGTCAGACACAGCACTAGTGCCCAGGGCAGCCTATGAATCAGGGTTCCGTCTAGCACCGAGAAGATTGACCATCATATGGAGTTTCTGGGCAGACTCTCCAGGCCCTTTTTCTTTCTATGGGGAAGGCAGAATATTGTGTTGTAGCTCCAGAATTCCCTCACAATAGGGCTTGTGGACCAGTAGGCTGAGGATGGAATTGTAAACCCAAGCTATGGCTTAATTCAGTCAAACTAAAGGCAGTTCCAGTGTGCAGCGATCGAATTGAAATCCAGCACCTGAGTAAGGGCAGATGTCAGATGTTTGCTCATGCTGGAGTTTGTGTCTATGATTACTGACAAATGGAGTGGTGGCTTCAAGAGGAAATGGAGGATTTCCCACGCTGGGGCTTGTGAGATGCTCCAAACAGAAGGTTTCCTTCTACCGGACAGGGCATTCTGTTTTTTTGTCTCAAGGGTCCCCGCCAATTGCAAAGTTCGTGTAGCAGAGCACCCCCGTATGGTTGCCTGGAAACCACACCTCCACTGACCATTGCAGCTTAGGAACATGGCAAGTTCATTCTGGTGGCTCTGGGGCGAAGTACTAAGGGCTTATTTTTACATGGAATGTCATGAATATGGGTAACAATGCTGTTTTGTTACCTGGGAATTCTTAGCCTGTCATCTGTACACATCCTTGGTATTAAGGCAACTTTCCACAGACCTTTCCTGTAACCCTGCCAATGGGGGAACCTGAAGCACAATAGAGAACTCCTCTTTCCATTGCAGGAAGCCTGGCTGTTGCAATGGGTGTCCAACCCTCAAATTGGGATCCAGCTATATGGCCAATGAGACTACGCCCTCTCCTGAGGGCCCCCCTGGGCACAAAGAGGCATGATGACCCTCAGCCTGAGCATGCTTTCAAACAAGCCCTCTCTGTTACACCATTAGGATCCTGCATTGCAGGCCTGGAATGCCCCTAGGCCCAAATCCTAACACTTGGTGGGATATCCGGGCACCCAGACCCAGATCCCATCTCTGGAATCCCTGTTTTGGCATAAGCCTAAGTTGGAAAACAGCATTCTTCCCTGTTTTGGAGCACCCCTAAGATGGAAAAGAGCACTCTTTTCTTCTCTGAAAAACCACCAATCTATGGAGATCCACCAGGATCCTTAGAGAGGAAAAGTCTCCCATTGAACCATGAGACCACGTCTACATTCAGAGCCCATCCTGGACACACAATCCAGATAGAAAAGCCTGTGCTACCAGCTTTCAGTCACCCTAATTACAGTTCCTGACGTGATGCCTTCTAGGTCTATGCATTGGACCTGCCATCACCTTGCCACTATCCCTGACCCAAATTTGTGTTTTCAGACTTCCCTCCCAAAACCATGGCTCTCATATCCTCAAGGAGGTGGTCTCTGAAGCCTTACCACAGGACTGGGCCTGCCATCCCCAAGGAAACTGTGCCCATCACAGTTCCCCAAAGCCTCCAAGTTAGGAGAAACCTGCAAGGCCCCTGAGCCCACCCCAATATTGGAAGTGGCTCTGGATGCAAATGCACATTCTGAAACACCCTGATCACCTACATCCAGTCAGACAACCATATCAATGGTCCTTAGTAAGAAAATTGAACCTGATGGGCACCAAGGACATCATTGGATCTCTAGATTAGGTTGCCAGCATCAATCCTCAGAGGCCTGTTCTTGAATACCAAGTCAGGATACAACATATGTACCCTGAGCCACAAAACAGAACATCTCCTCTCCCAAGATGGAAACTGTGCACATCGACCTGTGCCAAACCCTCAGCGTGGCCCATAGCCACCAATACATTCTATGACCTCCCTTGTAACAAACCAGTTTTGGGACACATCTGTAAGAGATTCCAAGTCAACTCAAGGCCTTGGTACTTGGCACCAGAACCACCAAAACGAACCTGTCATGTTCCTCAGCTGCAATGGTCATTGGACGTGTGCTTTCCAGTCATCCATGCGGGAGGGCTCTGCTACGCAAACTTCCACTTGAGGGACCCTGGAGGAAAAAAAAACAGACGCCTCCTGTCCATTAGAAGGAAACCTTGTTGTTTGGAGCATCTCACAATTTTAAGCGTGGGTAATCCTCCATTGCCTCCTGAAGCCACCCCTCCATTAGTCGTCATCCTAGACACAAACTCCAGTGTGAGCAAATATCTGACATCTGCCCTTACTCAGGTGCTGGATATCTCGTATAAGCTGCTGCACATTGAAACTGACTTCCGCTTGGCACTCAATTTAAGCATAGCTGGTGTTTACAATTGCATTCTCACCCTATTTGTCCCCAAACCCTCTTGATAGGGAATTCTGGATCCATAAGGCAGCATTCTGCCTGCCCCACAGAAAGAAGTGCTTCGTGAGTCTCGCCAGAAACCCTACATGAGGATCAATTTACTCGGCCCTGGAGAGAACCCCAATATATAGACTTCTCTGGCCACTAGTGCTGTGTCTGACACAGCCTGAGCCCAGACCTCGTGTCAGCCACCCAGAGAGCGGGGCCCATATCCAGCATGTGAGAACGGCCATGGCCCAAATCTGTCATCTCTATG